>NC_067454.1:8036158-9236158 GCF_025434085.1 Hippocampus zosterae | reverse complement strand
CCCTCACCTATTGCGAAAACAGCTCCCGTGTTGCATCAGTGTGCAGCAAAGCGAATGAGGAATATCACACAGGAAATTAACGTTAACATGACTCCCGTTGAACCGGCCCCCCTTGAAGTGTTTATTTTTGCCGAGAACCGATCTGGTGACATTATCAGTTTCCGGAATAATCTGTCATGTCATTTTGTCTTAGCCATGAAACAATAAGAGTATAACAACTGGATATGTGACCCTTTTCAAATGGAAAACTTCCCTGGGTCGCTTTGTCCACGAAAGCTGATTTGAATTAGAATCGCAATCATGGAATCCACACACAATGACATCTAAATGTTAAGAGTGGAACAAAGCAGTTCTTCAAAGAATGCAAGGCAAGTCATCAACCAAACATGAAAGGGCTCGGTGGAATTCTTCAAAAGACCGTGGGCTGTTAGTATGCGTCTCATATTGCAGGAGAACCTGTCAAATATGTGATGACATTTTTAAAGCCATACCTCTGGGTAGTTTTTGCATTAGGCTTTCCTCATATCAACTGTACGTAGAACGAATCGAGCATATAGTCTGCTGCAGTCTTTGGAAGAAAGGTTCAACCAAAAGTCAGTGAAGTGGGTTGCACACATAAAGATAATCCAAACAAGTTATATTTATATTTATCCAGATTTGAGTGACCAAAATCAGCAAAGACACGATTATTGGATCCCTCTAAAAGATTATTCTGCGCGATTATCCTGTCTTGTGACATTTGTTATGAGTAATGTATATCAATCTGCTTTGAAAACTGTCCGGGCAGATAATATTTACGTCAATCTAGTGTGTGTGTGTGTATTTTCTGGCATTCCAGAATGTCAGTATTTTTTTTATGTTGCGTTGAAAACTGTATGCCGATAGTTCAATAAAAATACACATTTTCCCTAACATGAAGAAAACCTGTGATTACTTTTCTTGATTACAGTATTTATGAAAATATTTGTGATTCACATTTTGGCCATCATTGTTGAGCCCAATGTTTCCTTCTATCAAGGGGAACTGTGGCTGTAAAACAATGTACCGTATTTTTTGTCCTATAAGGCGCACCTTCAGTCAATGGCGACAATAGTGGCTGCAGTTGCATTACGCATCCACTGGATGGAGCTATGCTAAAGAGAATACAATACAATACAGCTTTATTTATATCAAACCTTCACAACCGCTGCAGATGTAACAAGGCATTTTATCGAACATTTGAAATACTATGTCCGAGAAATCAGGATATTGAACCATTTATAAAGGCGCATCGAATTATAAGGTGCATCAAATAGAAAACAAAACAAACAAACAAACAAACAAAAACAACCATACCTCCTTTAAAACTGGGTACAGTTTGTTGTTTTGTTTCAGAATTTGGAATTGTGTCTTTTTTATCCATTTAAAAGGCAACTCTCGGTCCACAAAACCCCCCTGAAAATCCTAAAAAGGTGGACACGCCATCCCTCAAATTTTTCATACGGTGGGGGAAAAAATGGCGCCCATGGTGTAACTGCATAATTTGAATTAATACAGGATTATACATGAATGTGGGGGCTGGGGGGTTGTGTCTCAAATGCTCCATTATAAGATCTAATTTGTAATAATAATATAATCCCTTGTGGTAAAATAGCCATCCGTGAAGTTTAAATTATTACCATGGAACCATAGGGAATTAGTTAACAGCAAAGGTTCATGTAAAATAACTCACACAGCCAAAATCACCACTGAGATTGATTCGAAAAGCATGATTCATGGATGAAATAGGATTAATATAACACTTATGGCACATTTGGATTTCTGCTTTTTTTATCGTTGCTGTCATTTTACAAAAAGACGGCGCTCGCCACCAGTCCCTTCAGATGAGTCGTGCCCCCGAGCTCCTCTGAAATATCAGTGAAGTACAACTTCTCATGACTTATTACTTAAATATTCTTTTCCTCCCTCCAGCCGTTTTACAGTCGGAGATCTCAGACGGGCTGAACTTTAGATGTCGCTGAATGTCTCACTGAATGTAGCTAAATTGCAACGTGGGTACATTTGTTTTTATTAAAGGTGGGAAAAACAATGAAAAGGTTTAGTTGTATTTCGTGTATTCTCATTTCAAATTGAGGATGAAGGAAATAAAATGTGTGTTTCTCTTCCTTTAAAACATTTTGGCACATTAAAAGAGTGGCGTGATTATTTTTGAAGCTTTTTGTTCTTTACTTAAAAACGTGAGCAAAATGACAAGCGGCCACTGGAACGAACGTGCTTTGTTGTAGGATCAATAGAAAGTTTTCTGACAATATAAAGGATTACCAGAGTAATCCTGCTATTTTACGATTCAGAGCGTTTCTTCCTTTTTTGACACAAACATTTTCCTCGCTGAAGGTAGGCTACCCTACAAGTGAATACAAATTAAAGGTAATGTCGGGACTACAGCGGTCTGATGATTAAAAACCACAACAGTTAAAATGAACTCCTTCACTGCAACGCGTTCTCAGTCTCTTTCATTGTCGCCGTCAGTACATTTACAGATGAGCTTGAGCCGTCCTCGTCATCATGCAGCGATCCAAATTGAATCAACAATTGCTCTCGTAAGAGGTCAAGCGGATGGTCGCGCAGTGATGGAGTCACGGTTAGGAGGAAGCGTTCACGGACAAATGCGCTGAATAAACGGGGCAAACAAAAATACTCAGGAGCTTGTACTACTTTGAAGCAAACCTGCTGGCCACGTTGATTCGACACAATTCTCTGATCATCCAAGCCCCCCACTGAACTAATGGTTGGTCTTGGAGTGCCCACCCATTTCATCTAGTGTCTGCCATTCAGTTACCCGGCAACGCTCACGGTCTACACCACCTGTGTCTCATTTCCTCGCCGTTTCAAAATCTATTTACTTTCTTGGTTACTGTCCATTCTTGTTGGCTCATTTATTTTCTGGTTGGGTTTCACTGTTGTGCCTTAGTTAGATTTAAAATGGAAAGGTTGTTCCAACTGCGATGGTGTTCAGCTCGTCTGCCTCACATTTAACAAGTTCTACGTTTGAATCAAACATTCCCATGGAGAGTTGCCATCTTCTCACCATGTACTTCTCACCATGGTTTTCTCTCATATTAAAAACCATGCATCTTAGTGTAAGTAAAGACTATAAATTGTGCATTAGCGTGAGAAAGTTGTCTATAATGCCATGCATCTGAATGGTGACCAATCCAGGGTGTACAGTACTTGGCCTCTCGCTCAAAGTCAGATGGAAATGGCTCCAGTTCATCCATTAACCGAATGATGGAAACATTTTCTACAAAATGGATGGATGGTTGAAATCTCTGTCACTGAATGACTCCTCCTCCAATTAATAGTTAATGGTATCTCATCATTGAGCGATTTCCGAATGGCCCTTGATTTGAAGCCGACTTTTACCAATGATGACGACATTCACCGGTGCTTTTGTGAGATCGGAAATAACTGGGGAGCAAAGACAGTGTTAAGTCAGAATCACAAAGTTGTTCTGACCAAACAGGCATTTGTCTGGCACACGTAGTCATCACACATAGTACCGCATTTTCTCAACCTATTACCAGTTTCATCACCCCCCCCCCCCACCCCACCCCAGCCCCTCCGCAAAATGACATGACACTGTGTAATGTGGCAATGAGAAGTAGTGACAAATTGAAATCCAAGGGCATTAATGTCACAGGGCCTCATGAGTCAGTCAGCGGGGACAATGTATAAATAGCCCCTGACAGCACACTCCTATTCCAATATACTGTGAAGTCTACATACCCTGTTCAAATGCCAGTTTTTTTTGTGATATCAACAAATGAGATACATATTGCATCAATATTGTGACCTGCAACCTGTACAACTTAATCATAAACATCTTTAAAAATAAACATCGGAAATAATATGAACAGCGAATAGCACAGGTGAACAGTTAAAAAATGTGCATTATTGACTTGTTCTTACAAATCCATTCATCGCCAATTAAAATTGTGAATGTCAGCAAAACCAGAGGCCGACAGTCATGAAATCTAGTTGTTAAATCTTCAACCTTCAAACAATTCAGTTGGCTTCGGTCGCGTCGCTTGGTGTGCGACAGGCCTTACACCGAAATTCAAACTACAGTAGTTCAATGCGTGCCATTTTTTTTTATCCAGAAACCATATTTTGATGCTATCATAAACCCAGGAAAGCCCGGGAAGTGATCCACCATAAACTGCTGTAAATTGTTGAATTGACGTTCCCTGAGCCACCCTGTTTGGACTGCCCTCTTACAGCTCCATGAGGAAAATGATCTACAACAAATTACTAACACATCACTCCTCATGAGTGGGAGTGAATGAGAGAAGCTAAAAGCCTCGGACAGACACATAGATATGATGGACTGTTTCAGCGCAGGTCACCGGGCTGTCTCGGCTGTCGAAATGGCCGCACTTTACTTGGCCGACGCACTCGATGATGGCAAGTGATGAAATTAAACACAGTCGACAATATTAATAAGGGAAGCAGAGCTAGCGTGTTTCTTCGTATCCGTTATTATGGGGGGGGGGGGGGGGGGAGAGAAGTTGGCTGAGAGGGGCTGAGTCCAAACCAGCGGGGGGAATATTAATGCAGTCTGAGATAGATGCGAGTCACGGCGAGACACCGTCCATTTAAACGAGTATCATTAGGCGTGCGGGTGAATTTTGACTTTGTCATACCCAGTAATGTGCTTTTTGACACTAGCTTTTAAAGAAGTCACTCATCTGCAGGGGAGGGGGGCAGTGGAGGCTAGTGTATGTATTGTCAGGCAGTGGCTATGGAGTCCAACTCCAATCCTGTGGGACTCCTGGCACACTCTTGACTTCAATTCTACACTTGGTCATCAATCACTAGTCTCCTGAGTTAGCGGGAGAAAAGAGGTGTGTATCCCGAAAACAAACCCACTTTTTTTCTTTTCTTTGCAATTAATTGGAACCACTTCACGGTGCCAAACAATACTCTTTAAACTTAGCCAGACGCTAATTCAGACTGCAAGAACAGACCCGTTTGGGGAGGCAAACTGCAAACGTCCTTTGCGGCATAATAATTCTCCGTGTTATCAGGTAGAGAGTTTCAACGTCAAATAAACGGACTGTATAATTAAATCAGCAAACTCTGAAGGTGCGCCCGGGTATTCGCTTTTGGCTGAAAGGCCCGAGACTAAAATGATTTCGTATCGTGCACAGACGGACGCCAGACCAACTGAAAGCAATCCCACTTAGAGGATTTAGCAAGGGAGCTGTATAAAATGTCCACCGTGGGGTCCCAGCTGCACCCTGTGATAGTCCGTCCTGCGCGTCCGAATATAAAATGCTCACAATCAATAAAAAAGTGGGCTTTGTGCATTTACAGCTGTCATGAAAACAACGTCCAGGAAAGGCAAGTAAGGGAGGATGGAGAGTACGGGCTTGCGCTAGACTGTGGACGCACATAAAGAAGTGCTTTTTATGAAGAAGGTGGCACAGGGGGGTCATCACACTGGCTGCAATAGTATTTGCTGAAATTAGCCCAAGGATATCCTAGTAGATAAATAAAATACACACACTCATGAATTCTATGCCGGGCCTTACTAGTAACATAATGGTTCACATAGCAAACTTTTTGCCCGCTTTTACAAACTGCTGATCAGTAACCGCAATTAAAAACAAAACAAAAACTCATCCATAAAATCAAATTCACCGTTTCCATTTTGCAGAGGAGCTCGATTTTCATACTCTCCATGTTCTCCAGTCTCCATCGATCTATCCATTGTCTATACCGCTTATCCTCATGAGGGTCCCAGGTGAGCTGGAAACTATTCCAGCTATCTTTGGGTGAGAGGCGGGGTATTGCTCTTGGTTGTGCTGTTTGCTTTGGGGCCGTGTCTGCGCTTTGTCTGACAATGTTCCTCGCGGATAAATTAAGTGAAGTGAAGCGGTGTGCAGCCTACTCAGGTTGGTATCCAATCACAGGGCTCACGCAGACAAGCATATATCTCACATTCATTGCTGTGGACAATTTAGTCTTCAGTGAACTTACCGTGCATGTTTTGTCAATGTGGAAGAATATGGGAGGAATATGGAGTACCCTTGCAAGCAATGAGACAATCCCAATAGTCTCCTCTCACCAAAAATCTAATAGAGATGGAAATCGGCGAGCTTTATTCTCCTTTATCGTTTTTAGCTACTGCGACCTCTGACCGACGAAGTAAGCAGAGATGAGCCAAAGCTAATCGACTCAGTACTGTACTGTACATGGTAACAGTACAAGATTCCATTGTAAAAATAAAATAATAATACTACACTAAACGGAAGCAGACACTATCATTTGTTAAAAAGAAAAAAAAAAAGAGGGGAACCTCATGATCATCAATCATATCTGCTCAGGAAGCCTTGAAGAGTAAAAAGTGGAGACTACACCAAGCGCCGAATAATAAAGGGACCCTAAATCCCTGCGCCAAAGAATGGAGCTCATTTTATCTCAATGATTGTAACACTGAAGAACAGCAGGGCGCAGCTCAGAAAGTGGCCACGGCTAAATCTGGCCCAACAATTCTTGGGAGCCGACGTGTAAGACTGGAGGCATGACAAATAACATTTCCTGGGCCGCAAATACAAAGATGCAATTTCCTATACTGAAAGCTTCCAGGAGGACATTGAAAGTCAACAGTCAAAAACAGTGACAGCCGCCTGAGTTAATAATCCTGATGGCACCGCCGCCGCCTACCTGTGTTTACTCTAGATTGCCTACATTACTTCATACGTCTGTGTTGTCATTTTCCCCGGCTGGCTCTCTGATAAGATAAAACACACTTTCGCCGGAAGAGAGGGAGAGCATGTTTGTGCACCTTAAACTGATTAATTCAATGTTATATTGAGAAAGTTTGCTGCAGCGCTACTGACGACATATTTGTTAATATTGCTATATTTTTTTTTTCGGCTCCACTGCCGGCTGTTACATTTCGATTAGTCGAAAACAATGGTGGAAAACAAAACACCAGAATGTTCTTTTGTTTAAAGCTGGAAGAAACAAGTACGGCATCATTTTTGATTAACGTGATTGAAAAGATTACAGACAGAAAATAATGGGAGGGTGGTAAGAAATGCCACTATCGACATGCAAAAAGGGTTGCAGCTCAAGGAATTTCATAACAGAAGCAGCATCATCAAAGTTGAAAGATGCTAATAAGCATTTAAAATGCTATTAAAATGTTTTGAGAACATATTTTGTGTGATATTAAAGGCAAGTATCATCACTTTTAGACCAGCATCAATTCATGGAAATTCTCTATTCCTGGTCGGACTTGGTCCCGACACCCCCGCGAACAGTGGCAGTCCACTGAATACATGCTTTTACCACAACTGGGAAATAGTAAAAATTTAATATTTTTATAATCGAATTAAGGCAAGAAGAGGGTTTTGGGAGGGGTGGGGGGTGACTCAAGTAAGCATGGAACATTTGAACCGCAGCTCGATGACATACTGTACACTAAACTTTTAGTATGTAGCATAAACTTTTACTGTAGTGTATAACCATGTGATTAATCGCAAATTAATCACGCATCTTTCATTTCTTCTAAACTACATTCCAGTGAAGTGGAAGAATCTGTCTGATAGTGATAGACCATTTCACCATAACTTTATAAAATGCTTTTCAGCCTTTTTCCTGCTTTCTGGATGCGCCGTCGACACGGATGGGGGGACCAAGTCCATCCATCCATTTTCGGTAATGCTTGCCCTCACTTGGGTCACGGGTGTGTTGAAGCCTATCCTGGCTGACTTTGGCACATATAGACGAATGACCATTAACACTCACTTTTACACTTTCACACTCCTATCCATGCGGGAGCTGCAGACTATTCAAGCATACTTATGGAGAAAGGCAAACTAGACCAGGTTGCAGTGTACATACAGTCACAAAAAAATCACATTCACATTCGAGTCTAGAATGAATTTCAAATCTTCAGTGAAATTTGCATATTTGTGGAATGTGGGAGAACGTCAAAGTACCCACACAAAAAAACCATAAAAACAGGAAGAACATGCAAACTCCACGATGGCAATGACAAAGGATCAATGTGCAAAAATTGCTGGGACATCCTGAAATGCTAGGCTCCGAATAAAAGGAACAAAACAATGGCTGCATGAAACTATTATGGCTCAGATCTCTGTGTTCAAGAAGCTAACATTAGCTGGCTTTGTTGCTGTTAGTGCTGTGCAGGTCACTGCAACAAAAAGTCCCGCCCACCATCTGTTCTTTTCACTTGCTGCTCGGGTTAGTTAGTTTTCAAAGAAAGGGGGGCAGGGAGGTAGAATGATACGGTCAATCTTGAAAAGCAAAAAAAGGAGTCGGGTGGGGCGTAATTTCGAGAAACTGTCATGCCGGTGATGGACTCGCACACGAGTTAAACGCGCATTCAACTCAGCTGTCATGCTCTCAATGGGCTTCAGGTTAAATTCTAAACTGTGCCCTCAATTTTCCTGCTGCACAACTTCAACCTCAACAATGCAGCAAGGCAATCTGGACAGTATAGACACATCAGCGCATGTAGGTGTTAAGGGTGATGTTTTTCTGTGAAACAGTTCATGCGTATTCCATGTGCGCACTGTATAAGTCGAGGTGGAAAGGCTCGAGGCTGGCTTATGCTGTCGTGGAGCGACTCTCAAAAAAGTCTCGGTCTGCTAACTAGATGCTCAATCAGGTCAGGATTGTGTTTACAAACCACATGAACAGCACTCCGTTACGAAATTGAACCAGAGTCTTTTTTCAACAAAATGAAGTTTGCTAAGCTTATTTGTAACAAGCTAAAGTTGTTGAATAGTTTGCTCAGAAAATAAATTCATCTCGCGTGCACAATGCAAGGCTTTGCCGATTCAGATCCAGTCCACAAACTTTTTGAATGGGCCGGATATTATTATTATTTATTTAAAAGATGTGTGAACCGAATCAAATCGTTCAACTTTAAAATGCATCATCATTGAATTGTATTGCACACCATATGTATCGATCGAGACATGTATCGAATTGGTATGGGAGAGATGCACCCCCCTGCCGTCAACAGAAACATGGTTTGCTCTATTTTGTACTACTGATACTTAGTTTACGAATAGTACATTTTAAAAGGTCATAAATACTAAATGATCTTGCTTACCATATAACACAGTCACTGAAAGACACACACAGTAAGACAATGGTCTCATTCTTTGACGTCAACCTGAACTTAAGAGTACAAATGAGACTGGGTATTCAATTACTGTCTTCACCTAACACAAAATGAAATGCACTAAGGGGGAAAACAAAATTTGAGTTTGATTACAGGATGACAGTAGGAAAGCTACAAGTTGGCTGAGTTCCTTTGAACGGCACTTGATCTGCAAACAGCCAAAGTTTGTATGTCACACTCTTGCCACACTTGGCCAGTAAACACTGCGCCAGCGTAGTAATGCTAAGGACATTACGCCCGGCTTCATTGGGAATACTGTGTGAATCGGGGTGGGAGTTGTCTTGAAATTAAGCCAGCAGCAAAACTTGCTGTGGCAATCACACCAACTCGGATGATTGGATACACGGCCAAATCTTTGCCTTCACATAGGAGAATCGGTAGTAAATGAGAAACGGGACTCTTGAGCTATAACCACCAACTTTTTTTCCCACCTAAGAAAGACTAAAGTGGTCAGAATTAACTTGAGGATAGTGAGAGTGAGAAGCTAAAACCCCAGCAGGAGAGACAGCAGCTCATTTGAGGACGTGAACATGCTTCTTTCCAACATTCTCCGAGTCATTAATACCCGCCATTCTTTACAGATGGATCCCCGCTGCAAAATCCATAATATCCCAGCACAACCAAATTACCCCAGAGGTAGAATGAGGGTTTAGAAAGATAACATCTCTGAGATGCTTGATACAGCTAAAGCTGCTAAAGATTTTTGAACTGAATGAGTTAATCGCCTGCGACAGGAAGTCAAAGCAAACGATTGAAGTATTAACATATTACAGACCATAAGCTTACACAGATCAATATTACTCCACTTTAAGTGCTGTGGGTGACGGTAGTGTGCGTTTCAACTATTGTGGACTCAACATGTTGGATAAACAAATGAAATAGTTCAAAGTTCCTACATGCCATAAATTAAACTCAATTGTCAAGTTGATCACCGAAAGCCACGTGGTTTGGGGCCGCCACAAAAAAGGACAAAATCCGACTTCAACGGACAGTTAGGACGGCAGAAAAAATCGTTGGCACCGCCCTACCCACTCTTGAGGACTTGCACACTGCAAGAATCAAGACAAGGGCACGGAAAATCCTCCTGGATCCCCCGCACCCTGCCCACGACCTTTTTCAGCCACTCCCCTCAGGCAGACGCTACAGATCCATGCGCACCAAATCCAGTAGACACTTAAACAGCTTCTTCCCTCTAGCCATTAACTCCTTAAACAGTCACTGACATAGTCACTCTTCTTGCACCACAAAATGGTACTTCAAAACTACTGGTTACTCTAAAATGGTTCAATGATTTTGTTGTTTACGATGATACTAGTGCAGCGTGTTATACCGGAGACAAATTCCTTGTGTGTTCTACATACTTGGCCAATAAAGATGATTCTGATGATTCTGATTCTGATTCTGAACTTCTTCCTTGGTTTGTGTTTTGCTGTCATGGCTCAACCACACAGTGATTGGCTGGCAACCGGTTCAGGGTGTCCCCCGCCTATTACAATACAATACAATACATGCTGATTTATTGCCCGAAGACAGCTGGGATAGGCTGCAGCAAGCCCGCGACCCTCGTGAGGATTAAGATGAATGGATGGATGGGTTCAACCACAAATTTAAGGAGCCATGCAGATGGCACGGGGTTAGATTCCGAGCCAGAGATCCAATACACATTTCCGTTCTTAATCTGGATTTTAAAAATTGTTGCCTTGTCCCAGGAAGAATATCAGGTGTAAAAACTGTGCCAAACAAATCATGCATGTGACTCTATGGTGGGGTGAGCAAACTACATCCCGCGGGCCGGATCCGGCCCGTTGGTCTTTTTAATCCGGCCCGCCGAAGATTGGTGCACAATTAAGGTTGGATTGCATTCATTTCGTTTGGACTTGTAATGACAGGTATTTCAACACCAGGTGGCACAGCTACTTCAAGTTGCAGAGCACAGGGAGGGAGGGGAAGACGAAGATAGAGGGAGAGAGTAATGACCATGGAAGGGAAAGAGATATGTATCTGATTAAATGAAATGGGTAACAAAGTACGAAACATTCAGGAGACGCCTGGAGTCGTAAAGACTCAAATTTACGAGACTGAAAAACAAGGAAGCGATTCTTACTCAGTCCAATTCTGGCAATTTCCATGCTCAGAGTGAATTGCTTGTGGCTCGAGTAAATGAACATTTGCTAGAATGGTTTGATTGTTATCATGTTAAAAAATTTCCGCAAACTGGACCGCTAATAAGAGTCGGAGAGCAGTCAAATGTGTAGAGCGTTTGACTGGAGAACCGGTGCTGAGTGTGATGGTGGAGGAGAATGTTACATTATTACTGGCATACAAAGACATAGTGCTATCTTCTTTATTTTCTATTTCTATTTCTAACTTTTGGCCCGGCCCTCCACAATATTTTCTGCTTCTCATTTGCGCAACCCCCCCGCCGCCCCTGGGAAAATAATTGCCCATCCCTGCTCTATGGCGACCCCTGATGGTGCCGGCCAAAAATCGCAGCCATTGTGGAGTACGCAGGGAGCGGGCGCTTTGTGTTGTGTACACAACAAGCACTGTGTCAACTCGAGCTTGGTGCACTCCACTCAGCTACACCGGCAGAAGAGTTCGGCGAGGTCAACATTAATTACAGTGGCTGTTAAGCACACAGCAGCTGTGTATTTTCCTTTCAAACCATCACCCGTGCAAAAATATTAGATATCTCCCTACATGTTTACGAGCAAGCGTCATCAAGCTTTGCTGGCGTGTACACCAAGAAATTACTCTTCTTTCTTTTTGTTGTTGTTGTCCTTAACTGCACCCATTTGCTTAAAATTACCACTTTTGAATTGAGGGTCTTCTGTGGTGTATTTCTGTGTTTGCTATTTTCACTGTCCAACAAGAAATGTTACACGTTGTAATGTGGCTACGCTTGCAAAGTCTTTATTTTACTTTTTTTTCCTCTTGGATCTCGGCCAGCTTCTTCAAAACTCATTAAAACTGATTCTCTAGTTACGGAGAATGATCTGAGGAGATAAGAGACCATGCCGCTTCGAATCAAAACCCACAAAGTGCCTCTTCGAGTGACCTATCTGGATTTAAATTGAGGGCCTCTGATGCTCTGCAGAAACTTGAAAATAGTGTTGAAATTTTGGCCTATCAACCTGTCAATTAAGTTACATAAAGATGCTGCTGTATTCATAGCACGGCTCCTCTCCACCTCCCAAAGGAATGTCAAGATTTACTACAATGTTTTAATGAGCTATTTCACAGCAGTAATTTTGACACAACCCAACAGTATATGGTGGTATTGAAAATGTATGGATGGATTATGGCATCGCTTAAACCAGGCGTGTCCAAAGTCCGGCCCGCGGGCCAAATCCGGCCCGCGGTCGAATTTCATCCGGCCCTCGGCCCCTGTCATAAAATCAGTGCCGTCTGGCCCGCAGGTTGGGCGCAATGGAACACGTCTCGTAGACTGGGGAGTGATGTTTCATAGAGTACTGCTTCCCTCTAGTGGCTAAATGAGTAATAGCATTCACTAAATGAGTAATAGCATTTAGACACTAGAGGGCATCACTCACGAGTTAACAAGACATCACTCCGTGTTTATATTGACTGATATGTCATATTTCAAATGATCCTTGCAGTTGTGGATATGTGTATTGCTTGTTCATTTCCCTGTTGTTCGAGTCAAAGGTTTTGTGACTATTGAAAAGTCATGGTGATACATTTTATGTTTCAAATCAATCAATTTGCACTCAGGAGACTTCTGTTTAAGAAGAAGTCAAGTGAATAAGCAGTTGCATGTGATATACCTGTTTCAAATGAACCAAAAGAAATTCTTAAGATTGTTGAAATTAAAATAAAAATGGAAATGTGAAACAGACTGGCTTACTAAAATTTGCTGAACAATATTGTTGTTCAATGTAAAGAATGTCAGCCAAGGTCGGCCCCCCGACATTTTACCACATAAAATCTGGCCCCCTTGGCAAAAAGTTTGGACACCCCTGGCTTAAACAGTTCGTTCATGTGAACGCACATCGACTTCACTCTAAATGCAAATTACAGAAAGGGACGACAGGATTTTTCAATTCTGTTTATTTTCTTGTTATCATCTCATGTATAATCATGTTTATGTGTTGTTTGTATGTCCTGTAATTGCTTCTGGTAAGGCTTAGGGTAATAGTACTTTCTTATTTGAAGATGTAATGGTATTTAAATGACTGCAAATGTTAATTATGGATTGCAATTTATGACGACTTACCAACAATTCAGCCTCTCAGAACCTATTTTGTTCGTAAGTTGGATACTTCATTCACATAAAGAAGTAACAGCAAAAGATTCTCTGATTTTTATCGTGCTCCATTAGTTAAAGCAGACTGATCATGTGTGTTTTGAAATGAGACATTGATGTTTCAGACTAAACATGTAACTGAGTCATAATGAATGACTGGTCAATAATGTCTTTGAATACAGGGATGGAAATGTAAACTTTTTTTTCCCCTTTTAACAGAATTCTTCCATTACCGTATTTTACGCAATATAAGGTGCACGTAAAAGCGTTCAATTTTCTCAAAAGCCAAAAGTGCGCCCTATCGACTTCTAAGGATATTTTTTTTAATCAATTGTCTTCATAACCTTTGTCTTTCATTTATTGTTTTCTCATGCCATTTGTATTTATATATTTCATGTCCGTGTTTGCAGAGATGTGTTCCTCGAGCCGGTCCTTGGCCTCGAGGACAGGCTCGAGGACCAAGGAGCGGTCTTTGGTCCTTGGCCTTGGCCTCGGAAGCAAGTTCTTGGTCCTTGGCCTTGGCCTCGGAAAATTTCTCAAGTCCTTGGCCTTGGCCTTGCCCCGGAAAATTTTCCAAGTCCTTGGCCTTGGCCTCGGAGTCAAGTCCTTGGCCTTGGCATCGGGTTGCCAGTCCTTGGACACAACACTGCGTGTTTGTGACAATTTCTCATGGCTTTGTTACAGCTGCAACGGTTGTGAAGGCTCTATACAGCTAAAGCTGTATTGTATTGTATTAATTTCGTGTAACACCATCTAGTGGATGCATAGTGCAACCGCAGACACTCTTGTAGCTATTCTATATGCCTTATGATGCAGTGCAACTTATATATGAAAACTGTTCTAAAATAGGCCATTCACTGAAGGTGCGCCATCTATTCTGAAGGGCCTCATAGTACAGAAAATACGGTAATCGTCAAAATAATTGACCGACTGATGAATATTTCATGATTAAATAATCGTTATGACCCCTGACGTCAATTGTAAACTGTGATCAAATGTTCATATTCATTTCAACTAAGCACCAAATCAGTGTGGACTCGTCCATTCGTTGAGTAAAATGGCAACGGGGGCTGCTGATGGTATCACAGTTCTCACACGTACGACACAACATGACTCCACCTGTACGGTTTGAAAGAGGCCGCCCGAAGTGCATTGAAGGCCAACCCCCTTTTAGCCCACTCTTGCCACTTGTCTATCCAGTTTCCAGACAGCGCATTCATTTCCCAGCCCAGTGGAGCAATACACGGTGACCCTCTGCCTGGACCTCCACTACACCTGCCCCAAGTTTTAGCACCAGCTCAAGCCCAAAGAGAAGGTCCGGTCCACCTCTGCTATAATTTATAAGCTATTTCACACAGTTGTGCCTCCATTAGAGACCTGGTCTACCTTGGCCCTTGGCCTACCTTACGCAGTCCTCCTCCTGCACTTAACAAAGAAGGGCAATTGCAGGGTGAGGGGGATTTAAAGCGGGGAATGTATTTTGGTCCAGCCTATTAGAAACCTACTGTACATAATTTATTAAATCTGTCAAATAAGAAGTTCAAGAGGATTAGAAAATATGAATCAAATCAGTTGCTTTCCTCATGAGCAAAAAGTACCTTTGCTCCAAATCATCTCCTGCTTGCCCTTGGAGAACATAATCGTCAAATTTGACACAAACTTGTACTACTTGCTTCAATTGCCATGGCAACCCTGGTGATGGGGCGACAGCCTCCTACGCAGGACAAGATTCCATTTTTGAAAAGTCAAGATGACCTCATCTAAATTGAAATGCGTTTATTTTGCACTGGATATACTTTCTTGCCTCATCAGTAAACAGGGAAATCTTGAACAACGGGATATCCATCACAACACAGCAGATTTGATTAAGCGACTCATTAAAAATTAAAGCATCTTGAATGAAACTTAGTGGCCATACAAGGCCAAATCACGATTCACTTGTGCAGGTACGATCCAGCGAAATATAAGTGGCAGTGGTAGTTTACACTTCAGTAGTTTTAGCGCCAATATACTGTATTTTGGCAAAGAAAAGTTTTTCCCACCTCGCTGTTTGTTTACAATGCTTGTGAATAACCACATTGAGCTGCACCACTCCAAACGCGGTTCTAACGGGAGCTTTGGCTGAAAAAGGAGCTGGCCAACATTCCCTACTATGAATGTTCAATAAAACTTTTTTTTTTTTAGACCAATACCCGTACGTACCAGTAAGTATTCACGGATACCGAGTGACCAATACCACTTGTACTCAATGACAGATCATTTTTGTTAAGTTGAATCTCATTTTCTACCACGACGACTGAAAAAGTGCTTCACCAGCTTTCCTGGGTTCTTGAAGAAAGGAAAAGTGCTCTTTAGTTACAGCAATAGGGAGGCTCTGTGGAAAAACGGCCACAGTCGTCCCGCAAGAGAATGGCAAATAGAGGTGTACCCACCTGTGACGGTGACAAAGGCATTCCCCTCCTCCCCCAACAGCGGGTTGATGAGTGTGCAGCTGTAGGTGCTGTTGGGCTCCAGTACAACTGTCAGCACGCTAGTCAGAGAGAACAGACCCTCCTCGTTGGCCACCACCGAAGTGGTGACATTGTCCGTCAGGTTGCGGCCACCCCCATCCTGCCACATGACGTCGGCTTCCGGGTAGCCTCCGTAAGCTACGCAAGTGAGGGCCACCTCTTCACCAGGCCGTAGGTTAGATTCCGACTCCAAGGTCACAACAGGCTTGGAGTAAGGGGCTGGATAAATACAAGGATTTAAATGGATCAGGTGATGGAAAATTGACTTTTTAAGTGCTTGTATACAAATAGGTGGGTCGCTTGAGTGCCTGCTCACCAATCGAGTGCGAAATTAAACAACCAAGAAAATCTTTTGTTATCTGCCCATTTCTAAATGGGTGTGAGAGCAATGTCTGTGAGCGAGCTGTTCTGCAAACCCGTCCTCCGTTTGTTGGTTTAATTTTCATGATAACATCCCCCACATCAAGTTTCTCGGACATCATCAGCTCGACTGGGCAAAGCAATGGGCGAGTCCAATGTTCTCCGTAAGCACAGTGTAATGTATGAAGTGCCGTCTCTAAAAATGAAAATGCTTTCAAAGTCTATATGGGCACTCCCCCCAGTTGCATGACTGAGCGGGGCTAACTTCAGCAAGACAATAAATCGGATGTGGCTAGTATGCCATAATTCTTGATAGTTGAGGCAAGTGACAAAAACGGATATGGGTAAAAGTTATGGATGATTTAGACAAGCATCACAACTTGCAGAGTTTAGTTTAACTATCTTGGGAAATGGTTTACTGTATATCATTCCCATTAAGGCATAAATTACATTTAGTGCCACTTAGGATAAAATGTTAAATCCTACAATCCCACACAGGCCCGCTGCATCTTAACATTCCCCAGAGTGCCAAAATGCAGAGCCATTCTTTAAAAAATAAAAAATAAAAAGTTATGGTTTAGGACGGGAGTTGCAGATAGGCAGAAAACTCTGAGATTTGGGGACAACCCAGGTTGTGTAAAAAGAGTGTAAGCATGGTGGAGGTCTAATGTCAACCTCTGCGAAAATCCCAAATGCCAATCCTTGAGCTGCAGCAAGAGTATAAAGGTGGAAGAGAAAAGTGGCTGCACTATTCCCAAAGCCAATCATGGCACAGCAAACACAGGGGTGGAGCTGAGCTTTTGATGATTTCAGTCAATCTGACCTGCTGGTGAGACATGGGCCGTGGGTATGGAGACAAGATTGATTGCACTTTCTGCAAACTAGCACTCTTCCGTACCATCAAGTGCGGAAGGTTTAAGGAAGAAGGATACAACTACCTACAGGTTTAAGGAAGTTAGATTTAAGCCTTCTTTCGGACCACAATTATTCAAGTATTGGCCAAACCTTGCTGTATTTTGAGTGTCCTCAAGATATGCAGTAAGTGTGGAGACATTTTTGGATGTAGCAAGAAAGAAAGCAATGTGGACTTGTGAATATGGATGGTGTCCTCATAAAAAGTACACTGGCAGCACAAACAGAAGTTAGCATCTTTCATGAATACTATTTGTGGAGTATGAGTTAAGCATTAGAATCCACCCAAAGATGTTGGCGCCATACGTAGGATCATAACTTAGAAATGACTATGTTTCCATTTTGAAGCATATTATTCCTAAGGTGTGAATTTTTTATTTATTTTTTTTAAGGTCACCGTTTTAGATGGTTACATATATTGTACTGTTGAGCCAAAAAATGTTTGAATCCATTTCTCTGTTCATCATCTTTTTCATTTGGTTTTAAAAATGTATTTTGTGTTGATAAAATGTTGAAGTACTTGCTATTTAGCTTAGTTTCCAGTCAAGATGTTATAAAACAGGCAATTTAAAAACAATGTTAAGTTTTGCTAATGATCTAGATTTTTTTTAAAGTCATATGATAATTAGAGCATGCAGTGATTGAAATAAATCAGATCATAACTGAAGTGAACTATATGCAGTATTGTGGCTTCTTTGCATTGGCAGCAGGAAGAAAATATCAAATGTTAACCGTGGATGCTGTTTAAAAATAGAAACATCTATAAATCTCATGCATAAAATTGAACCAATTTGTCACCGTTGGGAGACATTGTTTTGCCTCTCGCCAGCCACGATGGAGAGAGAGGAAAAAAAAAACCTTATGCATTAATACTACTTAATGCACATCCATCCTCTGAGAATAGAACAGCCATCTCTCAATAGATATAAAAATGTGCCATTGCGCTGTAAATAAATTAATAGTCTCTGCTGTGAACGGTGGCCCTTTACCCTCATGTGAACAGCTGTTTAAACCAAAACAACGGCTGATAGTCAAAGTCAGCTGCTATTGACCACAGCAAAGGCCACCATCAGCGCTTATTGACCAGACATGCAGTCGAGCAGCAGCCCTGCCCTGGGGAAACCATTTATCGTGTTTACTTCCTGCATGCTAGGGATGCACATACTGTACGTGTTATACATACATATAGTATGAGTGTGTTTATATATATATATATATATATATATATAGATAGATATATATATATAGATATAGATATACAGTAGATATAGATATATTTTTTTTATTGGATTTTATGATTACACATACAGCATTCGTTAGCTTAGTTAGCTAATGTGCCATCATGCTGAAATGTGAAGAGAGACAATGGGGTTAGCCTCCAAAACTACACTTTGTGAGGATATTACTTGCAATGACTCTGAATAATTCCATCAGTAGGAGATAGTCCAAAAATAGACCACTGATTGATGTTATCTTTACCTTGGACATGCAAAACTACAAAGAAGTACCACACGTCTCCTCCAGACTGTTATTTTTGCTAATAATGACTGGTGTTGAGGACTACATCGATATAGGACTAGATGGTTTGCGAAATACCATCCAGACCACTCAGTTTAGGTTTGTGTCATTTGATTTTCCATTTTATCAGAGAGGAGACTGACGATAGAAAGAAAACTGACTGCAGCTAAGTGCAAACTATGAAATATAATACTGCAGTGTCCAGAGCGAGGGCACAGCAACATGTATTGAGCAACGAAAGCAGGAGTTTATTGTCTAATTTCGACATTTCAGGGTGACTGAACTCTAATTTTCTCCTTGCGGGCTGGGCAGCTCCTTGCATGGAAGGAGCCGTCCATTGATGTATGAATGTGTGTGTGAATGGGTGAATGTTAGCCGCTGCAAAACACTTTGGGCACAAGATAGTGTCAGTGCAATACGAGTGCATTATATTTACACTTTCGCGCAGTGATATGGTACTAATGAATCTGATTTATCAATAAGGAATCAGAAAGGCTTCTTGTCAATCTAATGAGATCCTTTCGGGAGGCTTCGAACATTTTCGAGGCTACATGCTACTACCTGGTTTGATCACTGTAAAAGAGTGAGTAGAGTTGAGTCAAGTAGCTACCATGGAATGGAAAAGCAGAAAAATATGTGCATGGATTACTGCATGCTATTTTGGTTAAGTGGGTTTGGTGTGGGTGTTTGATATTAGTCAGTTTCAGGGTTGACACTCAAGATAGCTCAACTCATTCTTAACTTGTCAATAATTCCCATAGTTGCCTTTGTTCACATTAAATGGGGTTGAATATTGTCATGCGGCTATGTGTTTTAAAGTCTGTGGTACAAAGAAAGCTAAACTCACCCGCCACCTGCAGAAACAAAGCTGCGCTGCCGTATTCCCGCACTCTGACAAAGCACATGTAGCTGCCTTCGTCGGACACCACCACCCTCCTCAGCAGCATCGAGGCGTTTCCAAGGCCCAGCTCGTGAGGGAACAGGGCAGTGCGGTTGGCGAACCTTTCAGCCTGGTTTGCCAGCTGATCGTGTCCTTCGCTGTATTCATACACGCTGCGCTTGGTGTCGGTCAGCTGCCAGAAAACTGTCACGTCAGACACGTTGAAGGGGCCGGGGGAACTGAAGGAGCAGTTTAGAATGACGTCCGTATTGTGTAACGCCACCACGGGCTGGTCGGGGACGTGTACCTCCATCATGGCTACAAAAGAGGGGGAGCAGCATGTGAGTTACATTGTGCAAACTTTGGAATTAAATGCTTTCAAAGAAAACATAAGAAAGGGAAGAAGTACCAATCAAAAGTTCAGCGCGGCAACAGAGGAGTGTGCAATATTTATACCACAGTTATGCAGAAATTTAGTGCGTTAAAATGTTGGAGACTGATACCTTTTAAAGCCAAGCAGTTTGAAACGCATACTAGATTCTCTTCAGAATGATATAGATTGCTTGCGCAGTCTGGCAGCATAAAGTTGGTAAAATGGGATTATGGCAAGGGGGGAGCAAAAACTCTTTTTTGGGGGGGAAACAATGCCAGCGCCGCTTTTATTGAAAAAGTCGCTGATTGAGCGGCATTTTGCGTGCTGCATTGTTTGTCTAGACGAGGGCGAAGGCGTAATTATTCCGGATTAGCGGCCATCTCAGGCAGCCTTTCCGTGGCATCCTTGCGAGTCAGCGCTTCTCATTCATCTCTGTCTGCTCAAAAACAACGCCAATACACTCAACAACATCACAGCACAGGACGGAAAAAAAACATACTCTTAACCCCCGGAGCGACACAATATTTTGTCCAAGTAATGCTTATAATCAGGGTCATGTTTTTGCCTCTTCACCCTCTTTTGAACTCCACCGCACAGTATCGTCAGCGTTGACTCACTTTGTTCAGTATGGAGACGATTCGATCGATGCAGGGGTGCTTTAATCAACTGCCCAATTAAAAACAAACAAGACTTTCATCTGAGGGTCTTCATATATGAACGCAGAATCAAGGCGGGCTAGTTTTTGTTTTTTTTATTTAATGTAATGTACGTTTAGCAAATCCCAACGAGGTGTCCCTCGCCACTGATACAGGAACAGTACCACCTATCGGCCAACAGTAAAATTGCTGCAAGATAACGGGGAGAAAAGTCTCTGATGCCTCAATAATCCTTTCCTGTTTATAGTTTTAGAACGTTGCAATCATGTTTTATGGGGGATGGAGTGGATGCAGTGTCACCTTGATAACTGAAGAAGTTAATGGTATAAAGCATGTTTTGTTTCCACAGTCGTGACCGGATTTGGAATTCAAATGTTGTCTGATGAAATTTGGACCAAGAGCAGCCACGATTGACCTCTCAAGGTTGCCATTCCCACAGAATCATTCTCCAATATCCATGTGGAGATCAACAACTAAAAAAAGCTGCTGTGTGTCAGGCTGTTTTTGCACCAATAAGTATAGATTTTTTAAAAATGTTAACCCCATACTTATTTCCCAAATTGTCCAAAATCACCCACTCACGCAGTCCTTCCCACACGCTAAAAAAAACATTTCCAGGGATAGAAGCGAGTGAGATTTGTCAGCCACCAAGCCAAATAAATACACCTTGGGAAGTAGCTTGTCGATGATGAAGCCTCACACTTCCTCGTATGCTTTAGTTGAGAATGAAGGGGTGGGCTATTCGGTGAATCGACGCCGTATACATGTACAGTATATCTACTGGAAACGGAAGATAATCCACCTCCATTAGTGCTGAGTCAGTCTTTTTTTCTTTCAATGTGTCATCATTCATCAGAAAATTGGGTGTCCATCAGTGACGGATTGACAAACCTTCCGTCAGCACACTGCTTCTGCCTGCCCATCTTTGCAAAAGAGGGAGAGAGACAGAGAGAAAGAGAGAGAGTGAGAGAGAGAGACACACACACTGGTTGCCACATATCGATACAATCAATAATTAAAAGTGGTGGCAATGAATTTCATCATTGATTCATTGTGTCACGCGATAATTGCATCAGTCGCCATGTGCTGTTTTGTGCCTTGTTGTGTGTGCTATTCCTGCTGTGAATGGTGGTGTGTTGCACGCAACAGACCGAATTGTAAGAAGAAAAAAAGTCACCGATTGAACGGCAGTAAATTACAGTCACTTGTTTTTTCCACGATTTCGGAAGGATATATTTGACTTTCTATTTCCGTCGTTCCGATCAGCTTTATTGGATGGGATGACATTTTGCATTTCGTGCAGAATTCGATTGGCTGTCTTAAGTCATCAATGATGTCATTAATCAGATCCACGAAGACATTACTGCCACAGGGTTTCCCACATACACTTATCTGTGGAATTTCACCAATGATTTTGGCACTAACTATCAATATGTAAGAGGCATATCTAACTTTCATTTGCTGAGCGGAGAGCGTAGCATTCCACTCCTTATATGTGTCCGCTAATCTTTAACACCACTTTCTTTTCTGATACGATACAGTACCTGAAATGACTACACGATATCAAAGGTATGAATTTCAAATCTATCAAAGGTATGACATTTGAGAATCGATCGTAGGCAAGAAAATCTGGTATCAAATGAATATTTGAGAGAAAGGGCCTTTCGTCCATGCACAAAAAGTTTTCGATCAATGAGTGATGGAAGCAAAAATAAGTGTTATGTTGATCTACTTGTTCTTGATTTTACTGTTTGGTGCTTTCTGCCGCCTTTTATTGCCGATTTGTCTTACTGTTTATTGTGCATGTTAAATTGCTCCGTGTACAGCACTTTGTATGCAGCGATGGCTGTTTGAAGGTGATCTATAAATACTATTGACTTGATTTGACTACTGTATTTTGTTCAGTATATATCCAACGGATTATGTGTTCAATTCTAAATCTCATTGTTTGCACTCTTGAATAATTTTTCAATATTCCATCGGTGATACTCCATGATATGCATGTTGAGAGAAGGGGGGGGGGGGGGTTAGAGTGCAATTAAATCACTCTGAGAGTAGCCATGGCTGACTCACACCACCAGGTGAAATTCAGAAAGATGGGGGAGGGGGGTGACGGAATGAAATCATAAAAATAAAAATAATATCTGGAAAGAAGAACAATCTCTAATTTCTCTACACTGGCTGACTCAAAGAAAAGAAGAAAATATCACAATATCAAATATAACACCTCTCCTACTCATCTCACCGTCTTTTTTTGTTACGCTCTGTCGGGCCTACACAGGGCCCTTGTGTAATCACACAGACCTGCAATTGGAAAGAGAACATAGGGAACAATTTTGGAATATGCATCAGGGGGAGGGAACTGGGAGAGGGGACAAGAGGAGACGAGAGCAAGGCCGGCGGCTGACGTCATGGAAAAGCATGCATCTGATGTCCTATTCGTCAGAGGTGAAATACCATGTGAGGCATATCGCTGCTTGCATTTTGTCTCTTTGAGATCTGCGTGCCTGTGACTCAGGGCTGCTCTGGTTACAGAAAGCATATTTGCCCGAGACAAGATACAAGATACAGTAGCATAGTGGCAAACTGCTAAGCATTAAATGATTATTGATCTCAAGATGCTAGTTTTAATTCCTGGCTAGTTTAAACCCTCGTAGTGCACCGCTTGCGATAAATGTAAAATGATGTCTTTGAATCAAAGGCAAAGACATTCAGAAAAACACGAGAGAGCTTAAACTTATGGAAGAGTTCCAAAATGGCCTAAATTTCATGACGTCACCGGCTGATAATTCTCAGGCATTGCAGCAATAATAAAAAAACGTTTTGATACCTTAATCTTCACAATTTACATATTTTGCACCATAGAGACCCATTATAATTCATATTTTTGAATGCATCTTAAACCTAATGTGTATACATGCATTTCACGCGATTTTTACATCAATCGCTTTGT
The DNA here is from genome assembly GCF_025434085.1 of Hippocampus zosterae. Lineage (NCBI taxonomy): Eukaryota > Metazoa > Chordata > Actinopteri > Syngnathiformes > Syngnathidae > Hippocampus > Hippocampus zosterae. The sequence goes on along the minus strand of NC_067454.1, from coordinate 9,212,524 downwards.
TTTCGCTTGGACAGACGTAAGCATGCCACATTGTTGGGTTGAGGTCATTCCAATTTTGCAACTTTAGGTGGCATCAGAGGATCGCAAATGAGTTTGCCTTTTTGCAGGAGGCTTCAAACCAATGCATTTTACATGAACACGTCCGGTCGGGATTGTTAGTAGGGCTTGGTTGGGGCCTCCAGACACAATTTTTTTTCCCTTTTGCAAAAAATAAAGAATAAAAAATCACAAAGAACTAATTAAAACTATATATGTATGGATAGCACAGATGCCTCTGAACATTTTGAGTGTTTGAAAAAAAAAATACATTATTACAAAAATTGTAAAATGCGTACCGTAATTTAAGGCCTTTTTAATTTGGAGCACACAAGGGTTAAGCAAACCTTTTGGTGTGGCAGTGATGTGGGACAATCAAAACAAAACAAAAAAACCAAGATGGTGCCCGCAACAGACCACAAATTGGAAGCTAACAAAGGATATGGGAGTATGTGGACATATGTCTGCTTGCTTGAGCAATGCCGGGATGTACTTGTTTGTGCTCTGCCCCTCCTCTCTCAAAGCCAACAAACACTACACATCCAGTACCATGCGCAGGAACACTCAGCACCCTCAGTAATTATTTGGCTAGTGTGACCACTGTGGACCACAGTATACTTCCCTGGCCCCAGTATGGAATTGTTTAATTTTAATCGGGCGAGATTAAAGATTACACCATGTGTCAGCATAATGAGGTCTTTTTTGTTTGTTTTTTTAATAAGCGACTGAAAATTACTTCGGGATGACATTGTATTGGACGTCGGTAGCAACAATTTGTGATGGCTCAGACGGTCTGAATGACGAATCAAGTCAGCAATGACGACGCGACACACTGGCGGGAATAACTTCAAATTTAAAACGTACCATATGTTCTTTGGTCAGCAGAGGCTCATATTGAGGTGGCACGATGATTGTTTGGTTAGCATGTCCGCCTTACACTGCAGAGGTACAGGCTTCAATTCTGGCTCCGGCCTTTCTGTGTGTTATCCCCGTGCCTGCCTTGGTTTTCTCACGGGTACTGCGGTTTCCTCCCACATTCAAAAAACATGCATGGCAGGTTAATGGAAAACTTTAAATCAGGGGTGTCAAAACCATTTTTTGTCGCGGGCCACTTCAAAGTTACAGCTTCCCTCAGAGAAAAATTGCAACGTGATTTATTACCCATGGCAATTTGACATTTCAATACGGATTTCAGCAAGAATCATGAAAATTGACACACATGATTTGCTCCCGGGGGCCTCATAAAATGACGCGGAGGGCCGGATCTGGCCCCCGGGCCTTGACTTTGACACCTGTGCTCTAAATTGTCCTCGAGTGTGAGCACGAATGGTTGTTCGTCTATGTGTGCCTTGCAATTGGCTGGAAACCAGTTCAGGGTTTCCCCTGCGTACAGCACAATGACGGTTGTGATAGGCTCCAGCACACCCGCAACCCTCGTGAGGATAAACAGATTCGAAAATGGATGGACGGATCGATGCTTGATATGGAAGTTGGCCTTCTCACCACGCTTGACCGCATGTTACTGTCATGCATGAGGTGAACATTTGCTGCTGCAGGTAGCTTGACTTCTTCCTGATAGTGAACTCGTAAATAGGCAAGGCAGTAAAAACTTTTTTGAACCGAAGCAACCCAAATTAATCAAAGACTCATTTCAGCCCATCTGTGAATATGACTTTTCTACGGTGTTACTGTCCCGAGTCATGACACACAAATTCAGATTATGTCAGCTGCTTGGGGAACGGAACTCTGCCGAGGACCCCCTGTATAGTGATGGGTGTCTCCTTCGAAAGAATGTGGTGGTCTTAGGGGAGTAGCTGCTGGGTGTTCAATGAGGCAGTAGCTCCAGTGTCTTCTCCGAAAGTAAGTTGTGGTATTTTATTTAGGAGCGAGGTGGCTGGCTGGTGGACCTTGTAGTCTTACCAGTGGGGTCTTCCCAGAGGGAAAGGAAGGACTCTCCTCTCCTGCCCTCTCTATAAAGACATGCTGAGCAGCATCGAGGGCAGGCTGGGAGACGTCAGGCTGCCAGGATTTACACGCTGCACTTTGTGTTTATGGGCCTCAGCTCTGTTTGAGTGCCTACGTGACAGAGACGGGCACTTTCACAGCCGACATGAAATAAACTCATTTAAGTCGCTGGCAGCCGGCCCTGCTTAGCGGCGAGCGCTGACTAGGAAAGAAGAAGAAGAAAAAAGTGATCTTCACACCACTCTCCACTCTAATTTCAAGAATAACCATCACTGTGGAACTTTCTAACACCTTCCTACAATAAAAGTGCTTTTGTCAGGTGTTGACAAGACGCTATCGCTATGTAGGCCTCTGATGATGGGAATGGAGGCTCGAGGCAAGTGTGGGTGCGAGCAGAGCATTTAACCGCATTGTGCTAATCAGCATGGGTTGCACCAACTGGAACGTTTTATATACACTGTCGCCGAAGACGTTTTTGACGAGTTATCTCGTATAAGAAAATGGCGAAGAAGACATTTTGAGTGTGGCTGTCCAAAAGATTGGTACTATAAACGGTGTCTGAAACAACTGGCATAAAGGTTCATCGCAGTAGTCATTCAGCTTGCTTGTTAGGTTTGGTTAAAACTTGATCCTTCACAAACATCATGCCTTTAACTCTGTGTTGTACCCCTTTTGTTCCATTGAATTCTTCGTCATTTTACATATACTCGTTTCAACGTACCCCATCAAATACCTTTAAGATGGGGAAAAACTGAGATTCAGGTTCAACATCACACTTCTCTGAATGAACAACTCCCTCCAAAATCATGCAGAATGTTATCCCAGAAGAGTGTACAACTCCGTATGTTTTCACGTCCTGTAGGTGTAATGACCAGGTGTCCTCGTACTTTTTGTCCATATGGTTTATTTACTCAATGTTTGTGCTTCAACAACCTGCTGCACCTTAATATACTTTGCTTATCTGTGCAGCCTGACAATGGAAGCGATAATCACACCTCATTACAAGCACGGGGAAATGATCATGTCTATGTTCCATGCCCACGCTTGTGCATGAGCGTCCTTAACCAGCATACTATAAATAAATCAACTTCAAATAAGGCACCAAGCGTTGAAAAAAAAAATCCAGTCATATAGTGTATGACAGCATTGATGGCACATGCGTATTTGCTGATGACCGAATCTGTGCCACATGGCACATGGGCAGCACTGGACATGGAAGGGGGTCAGATTTATTGTGCCAAAGCACAGTCGTGGTGGAAGTCTTTATCTAGGTAAAATCTGTCCCATTGTGATTGTGTCCCAACGCCACCTATACCATCCATACGGCCTGGAGCACAATACAGAGTGCTCACACTTGCCAAACAATATGACTGCAGTGGCCGAGCATGTCCGAGCATAGTATGGTCTGTAGGCCATTAGAATGATCCGTTTTGCTGGATAGTAATAATAAATAAATAGAAATTCCCGTATTTTCAACACTAAAAGGTGCACCTAAAAGCCTTCAGTTTTCTTAAAATCTCACAGGGTGCCTTACAATCCGATGCGCCTTGTGTATGGTCATTACGGTAATATGTCAACCCCCAAAATGGCTCCTTGCTCGAGGCATCTTACATTGCAGAGTTCAAACTTAAGGCGATCGGTTTCACAGTTGAACACGGAAATAGAGCAGCGGCAAGAGAGTTCAATGTTCACGAGTCAATGTTATAACTTGCTGTTGGTTAAGTGAACCGTGTTGCTGCTTTATTAAATAAGTTTTACTGACATCTGATCATCGCTATATAAATCAGGGTGTAATGTAGTGTAGCGTTCTGTTGGCATTTCCTTGAGCATAGCTCTATCTAGTGGATGCATTGTAGATTGCGTCGTATAATGTTGTGCGTCCAATATATGCAAAAAATTACAAAATAGGTCATTCAATTCAGTTTGCCTTTTAGTGTGGAAAATACGGTACCCCGCAACCCCTGTGAGGATAAAGCGGATCGGACAATGGATGGATAGATGGATAAAAATTTAAATTAAAAAAAAAAGTATTTCCTCAAAATAATGTATCTTTGTTCGTCGAATTAATTCAAATCATATTAAGTTTTGAAAATGCACAATTGTCACGTATGAATAGCATCTGTATCAATACAATCAAACAACGATTAGTCTCGCGCACACACACCTAAAACACGGTTTCCTCCATGGCCCCAAAGGCCAGAGACCACATTGATATTCCACACCTGCTTGACTCCTGACAGGTCCGTAGCAACACAGTGTGAGGAGTTGGACACAAGTAACTCTTGACACAACAATGGAGAAGCTGAAAGGGAGCTGCAGTGGAGCAAAGAGCTTCCTGTCAGCGTGACTGACGTTGGTCACGTTGACAAACACATGCACATGGCAAATAACAAATGTTCTCAGCACCGGGCAGTGCATGTTAAGTCACACACCGCCGGAAGTAAACACAATTTAATGGTACAGTGTAACCTTACAAAGTTGACCACTGCGAAAATACATCTTTATTTATGTAGCATTTTCACAATAGCTGCAAAATTGTATAATGTAAGTTTCTAAACTTCATCGTAGCACAATATTTAGGCCTATATTTTCATTTTGTTCCAGAGATTATTTCCATTCATCGATTCATTTTCTTTGGGCCACCGCTGCAAGACACCTGACCTTTTATATTTTCTGCCACACAATTAGCGTCTCAGCCGTCCTTTTGTCAAAGTAATAATTATCATTCAATAACTGGACAGAGATATTTATACAATGATTGGAGCCATCCGCTAATCACAGTGCGCGCACACACACATTGAAAGGGTAATTCCCACAGAAGTCAATGGCACAGTTTTACTACGAGTTTACAGTACAGGGCAGACGAAAAGGTGGCTCCATTTACAGAGCAAGCTAAATGGAAAACAATTTAAGGTTTTAAACAAACTATTGTTTAATGGTGCATCACAAACCCATCCCAGGTGGGTCAGGAAGAGACTAGTAGACAAGCATCGTAGCCATGAACCTCCACAAATGTTTACCGTTTACTCCTTAGTTTGATAACATCATGCTCTTCAATGCACTTTTTCACGTGATTATATGTATTCATGTTTAAAATGGTCGCACGCGTGTTTTAATAAAATAAATGTTTGGTTTGTTTTATGTAAATGTGACGCAACTCGCCATGAAAAAATCTCGATCTCAGACTGAGAAGAGTGCTATGCTTGTACAACACTGCCCCCTTCTGTCAATTTGTGATGTTGCACGCACATTTTCATTCTGGGCGTTTTTAGACCGGCCTTGTTGACTGTTTGAACTCCACATCCTCTGCGCAAAAAAAGGGGTCACTTTCAACCTCAAGCTCTGAATAGAATCTCCTCCTTTCTTATGTTTCTTTCCACGGGAAATCACAAAGGAGTGGCCTCGCCAGGGAGACATCCAGGTGATCGGCTGGATAAGGACTCAGACTTGCTTATTTCCCACAGTCATAAATCAAGACGCGATGTTCTTTTGTGCTGTTTTTTCCCCTTCAATCTTTGCTTTCTCTCTCCACCCCCCCTTCTTTCTCCGTCTTTCTTTCTTTCCTCTCTTGCCTTCATTCTTGATGCGAAACATCTCATATCCTGTCAATAACCCTCTAATGGGTCCGGGCAGTCAGATAAGAGTGAGCCTCTGGCTTACAAATCCGTAGACACCGGGAGCCTTTTGATTAGCTGTGGTTTCACAAATGGGGGGAAAAAAAAGGAATACGGTTAGCTGACAAGGTAGACACAAGGTCACGGGGTCAGATCTCACTTGAGGACAGAAAACTTCAAGGTTGAAGAAGAGAAACAGCAGGACGATAAAGGCTTCCTTGATTTCCCTTCACAGGATGTTGTACATCTTTCTCTTACAATTTAACAGCTTGTTAGGGCAGTGGTCCGTACTGAAAGGAATAATGTTTTTCTCTCACCATATCTATTCACAAATTAACCCATTCCCTTTTAATATATATATATATATATATTTATGCTCTTCTGAAATGGCCCAGAATGCAAGAAGATGACGCCAAAGTCCTTTTTAATAAGAAAGTAGTCTGTGTCAACGAACTAAGTTGAAGTGATTCGTCTTTATTAAGAGACAATTTTCCTCTGCTTTATTTTCAAGCCTTTATTTTTAAGGGGAAAAAGTAAGGTGAATTTGAAATGCTGATAAAGTGTTAAGGGATCATAGTTTATGGTATGTTTTTGTTTTTAACTGTTTCATCTGGACAATTATAAACATTTGGGTGTGATAACAGTTCACTGTTTTTCTTTATTTGTCGCTGAGCTTGGTCCCTGTCTCCCGGGAATATCAAAGGTTTACTGTTCTGTCCTTGTAATGCTCTTCCATCCTTGATGCCACGTCTCCGAACCACAAACACTAACAAGCAAAGGGTGTGTTTGGTTAAAAGCCTGACTAGACTTCCCCTTTACTCATTATCCCCGTGCAAGCTGCCTCCTCAGCAAAGAAGCTGAGCCTACAACGGTTTCCAAGCACGGCTCAGCATCCATCCAAAGCATTCACACAAGCCCACAAGACGCGCAGTCAACCACACATGACTCGGGGTCCCGCACAACCCCTGCAGAAGTGCAATCGCTGCATATTACCCGAATCAATTTTTAAACAGTCCCACAGGCCTGCATTTTGACGACTTGTTGAAATAATCATGAGGTGCTTGTTGGGAAATGCACTCGGTCTCAATGAACGCGCACGGGAGAAAGGAAGGAGGATGGAGGTAGCGCTCGGGACAACAAGACTGATGATGTACGCGATTGCGTATGCATATCGTCTTAGTCGAGATGACCCCTCCATGGGACCCTTCAGCGGACGCAATTGAATTAACAGGAGCCTCACAGATACACGGTAATCAATTTACGTGCAGACTAAAGAGAACCCTCTCTGCAAAATCAATCACAGTGTTGGAGAAAAGGACGACATGGAGGGGGGGGGGGCAACATTCAGAGTTATCACACTTGTAAGGACAGTGGTTAGTGGTTAGCACGTCGGCTTCACAGTGCAGAGGTACCGGGTTCGATTCCAGCGCCGGCCTCCCTGTGTGGAGTTTGCATGTTCTACCCGGGCTTGCGTGGGTTTTCTCCGGGTGCTCCGGTTTCCTCCCACATTCCAAAAACATGCATGGCAGGCTGATTGGACGCTCTAAATTGTCCCTACGTGTGAGAGTGGGTGTGGATGGTTGTTCGTCTCCGTGTGCCCTGCGATTGGCTGGCGATTGATTCAGGGTCTCCCCCGCCTACTGCCCGAAGACGGCAGGGATAGGCTCCAGCACCCCCCGCGACCCTATCAAGCGGTTCGGAAAATGGATGGATGGATGGATGGTAGGCTAAGGTGTTAAGACTGTTTCGCTCCGGCTGTGCAAATGTAACAGTGGGTTAAAATGAAAGGCGCTTACAAATAAAATGTATTATTATTATTATTACTATTATTATTATTAAGGTGCCGGTCTGTCCAATCGTACGGCTCAACAGCATTTGAAAGACAACAACATAGTGTATGTCACAATAGCACGGCTGATACAGAAGCACAATTAGGCTTGAATGTAGTTTATAAAAGAAGAAATCAAATGTAGTAAAAAGTGACATAACATATGACCCCCCCCCCCGCAAAAAAAGTACATAAAACACAATGTATTTTTACACCACTGCAAAATGCAATAATAATAATAACCACTTGAGATGAAAATGAGCTATGATCAGATTTTGCATAATCGCCGATAGGTCTAATTTGTCAGCCAATTTGTTCTTGTTTGGAAACAGGATGCCATGTTGAGCGACTAATGTTACCTTTTTATTAAGCGTGGGGACTTCACACATCTGCACACCCACTGCGGTGTTTTTGTATCGAGTTACATGTGCAACAGCCAACTAATTCACTTAGTGCTCCACTTAGCGGAGAGAAACTGAATCATTGTATGAGCCGCCCACATCTACTCCTCCTCCATGTGGATGCCACGCCGCCAGTAACGAGCCAGCCCGTGGTGCAATTTGTGTCAGGAGTGAAGGGATGCCTTATGAACGAGTGATTGCACTGAGGTCCACTGAGGCGGAACTGAAACAGATGACCGAATGTTGTCATGTAAACAGTCTCCCTATCTTGCATTCAAAATGAAGAGCCACTCTGTCACATTTGTTTTTCCATCAGTTTAGTGCGGTCCTCAGAGGAATTGGCTGTGTACAGAAAATAGGTTGAAATGATCTTGTTTGTTTTTCCAAAGAATTTCCTGAACTTTACAGGCTTTCCCAAGGATCTTGGGCTCACATTTTGACATGCTGTATCGGCTGGTATGAGAGTTTAATTGACACAATATAGTCCATCCGACACCAACAGCGGAGAAAAGAAGGTTATACAACTTTCACGGTGTAGATCCCAATTTTTGACATGCTCGGCTCCATTCTTTTATTTACAGCGCCTGGAGACGTTATCAAGTCGGCCTGTGCCTATTTGTGACTTGTTTTATGATGACCCAACTTTTTTGCTTGTACAGAAGTGAAACTTTCAAGTTATGAATCCTTCATTGCGACATCACCCAGCCGCCCCTTCACAACGACTGGAAAATCTGCTCTAAAAGCAGTTTTCATCGAGGTCGTCACAAAACTCCCCACGGCAATCAGCTGAGCACAGACACCTGATGAAACACCAATATTGTATATCTTCATAGATCGCAAACTCTGCGGCTGGCATAAATATGCCAGGGAACCATTAAAAGTCTCGCAACTGAAATAATGTAAGAACATAACCGATGTCTCAACAGTTTTCTGGATCCATATCAAAGGGCCCACATTAAATCTACCCCTGAAGAAACGACCCCTCGTGTAAAACTACAGGAACTTTTGAGTGCCGTGCTTCATTTTTGCACTGCGAAGGCCTTAGAAGAGAGAAGATAAATGATCCTCAAGGGGTATTATTGTTACCACAGCTGACACCCACCAACAGCTTGGAAGGCCAACATGGCAGACAGGAGCAGGGGCAGCAGCAAGGACATCATGGTGATCCCGGGGTGGATTCGTACGGTGGGAAAACCTCTTCAGGCGTGACACTGCAGGGATCAAAACAGAGCAATTAGAAATATCTTACTTGCTTGTCTTCTTTTTTAATCTTCTTTCGTTGATAGTTTTAGTAATGTCAAAAATTCTCCCGATAATAATACCACTCGTGTAAAAACAGCATTCTGGTTAATATTGCATTTGTGAAACATGAATCAAGCAGCAAAATACACCCATTTTTATCCATCTCAGCAGGTGGCAATTTTGCCACTTGCTCTCAAGTGAAAATGACATCACAATGCCCAAGGGCTGAGATAGCGACCAAACGCGGCTGACTTGTTTTCTCAGTTTGGTCAAGTGACGTGGATGGACGTTCGCAATTTGAGCCCATAAGTTTAAAATGAAGTAAAACTACAGTGTCGAAGATGTTTTACATTCTTCCATCAGCCTCATTATTTGACTTGAGCAAAGAGGATGTGGGTCAGACTTGCAGCCTCATCATGACCAACGTTTCCATAACAGAACTATTCGCCACTTTCTTTGGACTGTCCAAGCCAGCTCCACAGAGCTAGGAAATAAAAACATCCCCCAAATTTCCCTCGACTTGTCCCCTGGAGAGCACAACGTCAAATTGGACCAACCAAACCACAGGCCGACTCTGCCTGGTGATATCCAGACACCCGGAACTGAGTTCAGTGCCCCCCCCCCCCCCCCCGCACCCTCCCTTCCACCAATGCAAATCCTTTGAACACTCCTTCGTTAAAACTTTTTTATAACTTTCTCAAGTGGGAAAAGATCAGGAGCACACAGCAGGAGAAGGGTTGGGGGGGGGAGGCATTGACTTACACATGATTATTGTAACAGGAAAAGATCAAATCGGTGGCACCCGTTAAAACAACAGCACAGAAGGAAGTTTTGGAAAATAGTAGCTTCAACGAAAACGCTAAAATGTGCCATCTGTGCTCTGTTATGTTGACATTTTGGAAAACCTTTTTGTCAAAAACTGTAGAGATACAGTACAGTATACCATACTTGTTTGCGTTTTCATTGTATTTAAACGGGCATGTTGATGACCCTGTAAGCACCATGTACTTTTTCTTAGAATTTTAAACAAAGGAAATCTTCCACCAGCTCAGCCCCCATAACAACCAACTGAGATGTACCTAAAAAGTGGCTGAAAGAACAACATTAGTTTGTTTTAAAAACAACTACATTGCAGTTGGACTGATTACTATCAGATGAATTAAACTATCACCAGTCAGCACTTCTGACTCACAATCAAGATGACAATCTGCAATCCACTATTCGGCTGTCCTGTGTGGAGTTATGCGTGTTCACTCCAGCTTCCTCCCACATTCCAAAAACTTTAAGTGTGAGGTTAACTGAAGATTAAAGATGTGTGAATGCAAGTGTGAATTGTTTGTCTCAATGTGCCCGGCAATTGACTAGCGACCAGTCCAGGGTATCGTCTGCCATCCATTTTAAATTAAATGGGATAGGCTCGCGCTCACCCATGATCAAATGGCTCATGATAGCATTACAGAAAATGGATGGATGGATGAGGTCACGACAGGATGACTTCACCGGGAATTACTTCCCACTCAAGTTATCCGGATGGGGACTACAACATCCTCTACATCCCACAGGAAGTTGTACCTGCCTGCTGAACAAGCATGTGATAAAGAACGTAAAGCCAGGAAAATCCCTCTTAGAAAATTATTTTAAACACATCTACTCTAATCATTTTACGTCACGTTTTTTGAGAAAAACCTTTTTCGGACCATAGAACGTAATGACTCCACTTTGCCAATCGGGGGCACCACACGTTTAAGGCATTCAAACGCTTCATTATTAGCTTGACCATAGATTCGGATCGACAGACAAAAATACATTAAAGAAAAACGACAATAATCCTACAAGAAAGTATAAAAACCCTCAGCTCTGAGTTCGTGACTTTTGTGCCTGTTTTGTTAAATAACAAGCTCCAATCGTAACATGTGCGCCAGTAGTAGAGTTTCTTACCATGGTAGGACAAAGAGGAGAAAAAGTGCTCAAGTGACGTCCTTGTCTTTCCCGTACAGTCGATGTTGCCTTCAGGAGCGGTGGAGTGTTTTTTTAATTCCTCGCGGCCCGTTATGCGACAAGATAGCGGTGTTTTGCTGTCTTAAAATGGCTCTGTCGGGGTTTATCAAAGTGCGCGGGTGTGTTCCATTGATTTGGAACTGGTTCATTTCACTAAACCACTCCTTGTTGCTTTGCCCGGTGGTGATGTCATCTCGAGGAGGGGCGAGTCGCGTTCCACTTCGGGTTCACCGCTCGATGTCTGCAGAGAAATGGAATGGAATCCACATTTTTCCCCAAGACATGACGCAGCGTCGGCTGAACAACCCAGTGGAAAAAGTGATTAAGTGCATATGATAATTCCATTATAAATAAATAAAACATGGGTTAATTGTACATTTACATAAACGTCTTAGTGGGATATTTCTTTCGGATAAGAAAATACAGTGGAAGGACCAGGAAAGTCCCCTAACGTGTGCGCTGACTGTAAACGCACCACATACCACGTGACTCAAATCTAGGAAGTGAGTCTCGCGTCAACATTGAAATTGTGAGTGTGCGCATTTCTTGAACTAGGGCGCTAATACTCAAGTTTTCCATGGGGTATTATTATATTTGTACTTTTGCCTTTACCCATTTAAACATGTCAACACACCGTGAAATAGATTCAAATGTATATTTGCGAACTAGAAACTGCATCTGCGTAATATCGGCTAGCCGTGATTGCTTATTTGTTAAGGTTGCATCGCCTTTCTTGTATTAAAATATTATAGTTTCACTCGATGTATTGTTTTCGCCACAGATGGCTTCCACAGACTGGTACTTGTCCCTGAAGCTGTTGGATCAGCCCAAATCCACCTTCCACTTCCCTGAGATGATGCCAGGGGACGTCGCACCCGGAGGATACCGAGTTGCCACATTAAAGCAGCTTGTGGCCGCTCAGCTCCCAGACTCCATACCCGACCCGGACCTCATAGGTATTTGATTAAAGCAGAAGGAAGCCTGCAAGGAGGGGTGCCATTTTTTGCGATGTTTCCTGAATGCGTCAGGACAAGGTTTATTGTTTGGGATTTACAGTATTTCGTTGCAATTACATTTTATGTAAGGGTATTATGTACCTGTTTTAGTATATAGTAAACTACTATATTCCCCTGTACAGTGAAAGTGGCCATTCATTTCCTATTAGGGTTAAGACTCCACATTAAACGTCAGCTTTACAGATGCAATGTCTGCTGTAGTAAACACACATCCTGTAACACAGAACAGTATTAGGTGTGTTCAAGTTATCAACATTACCTGGGAGCGAAGGAAGCCATTGGGAAGATGTGTTTTTCGGACATGCTCCATGTCTATTTATTCTCCAAATAACATTAAATGTGTACGTTGTTCCAGAGCTAGTCCATTGTGGGCGTAAGCTGAAGGACGACTTCACACTGGATGCCTGCGGAATTCAACCGGGATCCACTCTGCATATACTGAAAAAGACTTGGCCAGAGCCTGAAAGCATTGCAGGTGTGTCTACTGATACTGTAACATATGTTAAGATGTTTTTCATTTTGAAGCCAAAGCATTAAATATCTGTCTTTTTTTTCCAGAACCTGTGAACAGAGCCACTGCGGCCAGGGAGTTTCGAATGCTTCACGCGGCCCTTCACTCCACCTACAGAGATTCAGTGAGAATGACTTTAAATATACTTTGTACACCTATATATTGACTATTAGGTATAACTGTACAATCCCACTCTTAAATGTTGCCACTGACTCAAGCGCTCAAGTGTCGTAAAGGACAGAGTTGATCCTTCTATGCTTGCCAAACAGAGCTCTCGAAATGTAGTCGCCAGGTGCACTGATTTCTGTCACAAAACAGCCAAAGAATAAGTAAAATGCACAGTCAATCCTGCATCTTCTTTCTCCACCCAGGTGTACAAAATGCTAACCAACAAAGAGTCATTGGATCAGATCATCGTGGCCACACCAGGACTCAGATCTGACCCGGTGGCTCTCGGTAAGACGTGACGCTTCTTCTTCATTGGTGCAAAAATGCAAATGCTGACATTTGGAATCCGCTCCAGGCGTGCTGCAAGACAAAGACCTGTTTGTGCAGTTCACAGACCCCAACATGTTAGACACGTGAGTACTTGTTTTTTGTCTTAATAGATATATGTATACAAACCTTGAAGATTCCATTGGTTCCTCACAGGCTCATCAGCTCTCACCCGGCCCTGGTCAACGCAATCATCCTGGTGCTGCACTCCGTGGCAGGAAGCACGCCCACGCAGTCCACTGCTGCCTCTTCTACCCGCAACGCCTCAGCCAGCTCTTACAGCGATATGCCAGGTCGGTATATATTTTTTCTTCTCATGTTCTTTTTAGATTAAACTGAACACTTTTTTTTTAAAGGAGGCTTCATGTTTGAGGGCATGTCTGATGATGATGAAGACTTCCAGCCTGTGAGTTTTCGCTCGCATCTCAGCATTGGACTTCTTTTGAAGCGTTAATTCTGATGAATGAGAGTTGTTTTTCTGTGCATGTAGCAGGGCAGCCCGGCGGGCCCCTCAAGCAGAGCGGGGCCATCGGTGGGCATACGGCCGCTCTCTCTGAACCACAGCGGTGCCACGGGCCCTCGACCTATCACGCAGAGTGAGCTAGCTACAGCGCTAGCCCTTGCTAGCACGCCGGAAAGCAGCGCAGTGACTCCGACCACAGCCAGTCAGGTCAAGCCATGCTGGAACATCTCACAACTACACATGAGACAAGCTTCATTGTGTGGATACTGAGAATTAAGCAATCACGTTGTGTGATTCTCAGTAAACATTCACATCTATGTTTGTGCATATGAGAAGAGAACATTTTTGTCTTATAAAGTTTATGGTATGAAATAGTTACACAAATGTGAATCGTGTACCCAAAAATTGATATTTTTTTAAATGCTGAGAGACATATTCACATTTACGCTACGAAACATCAAAACATAAGGTGAATGCTGAGACGGGTATTTACATAACTGTTATTGTAAATCAAAAAGCATTTTGCACGAATGTTGAGACGAGCATTAACATGAATTATTACGCATCAAGCATTAGTTTGTAAATGCTGAGATCTTAATATTGACATGAATACTTATGACTATCGAAACAAATTTTGTAAATGATGATAGACCAACATTTATACTAGTGATATTATGCATCAAAAACTGATTAAATGCTGAATGACCCTCATAAACACTAATGATACTGTGGATCAGAAAATGAATGTGAATGCTGAGCCATCAGCATTTACACCAGTGCTTTTGTACAGAAAACAATACATAATATTGAATGCTGAGACAACAGCATCCATGGTATGCTATTACATGGCAATATTTTTTCTCATTCTGTGAATGTGTTCCTTTTTTTTAACGAGATTGCTATAATATAATATGATATCATTCTGACTTGGCTGTAGGCCGAGTCGTCGAGCAGTGGCCCCCCCATGCCGACAGGGACCCCCGTCAGCAACGACCTGTTCAGCCAGGCGCTGCAACAAGCCCTCCAAGCCACCAACATGTCTGCCCTGCAGGTAAAATATATGTGTGTTAAAGAAGATACTGAAACATGAGTGAATAAAACAATTGGCACGCGATATCTGCAGGGCCGCTGGCAATCGCAGATGCAACAGCTCAGAGATATGGGCATCCAGGATGAGGAACTGATGCTCAGAGCTCTGCAGGCCACCGAAGGAGATATCCAGGCTGCCCTGGAGCTCATCTTTGCCGGCGGACCGGGGCTCTGAACCTCTGGCTGAACAACATCCGTAGGACTTTTCGTTGTCAAATTATTGTCATGTTCTATATCGTATCATAATATCCTAATACATTGTTATTTCGTCACTCTGCTTGAAATAAATGGAAATTAAGATATTTTGGAAAAGCCTCTTGTTTTTGCATCCTCAACTCAGCTATGTCTAAATACCATTTTAAAAACAACCGCAACTGAAACAAATTCCATCCATCAATGATGCTGTGAGAGAAAACCCCATAAATGACCAACATCATAAAAATCTGACTTTCGTTAGTCAAATGCTATCATAAAATCACTAAATTTGAAGAACAATACAATACAATACAATACATGCTGATTTATATAGCGCTTTCACAACAGCGGCAGCTGTAACAAAGCGCTTTACAAAACAGTTAACATAAAGTAAAATAATAAACACAACACATAACATAAAACACGGACAGTCGTGCAGTCCTAACCACTTTTCCATCACACGCTTTGTTGTTTGAAGCAGTTTGAGATGAAAGAGGAGAGAATCAAAGTGTCCTTTAACCAGTGGATCAGAGACGTCATGCTCAAAATGTGCACACGTTGGCTACAAGCTAAGTTTCAAAGTCAACAAGAAGCTGTAGCATCCATTGACGAAAAAAGAGATTGGTTCACTTCTCCTGTCCCATGGAAATCCACTTCAATTCCAAGCGGCGACTCACGGTTCCAAATCCGCATCGGCGCTCTTCGCCAACGCTCCTCTCTCCTCAACTTCAGCGGCCATCCATCCAGCCGCACCAACGCCGACTGTCCGACAGCGCTGACATAGCCACTGAACAAATCGGGGTTGTGAAAAATGCTGCCCATTACTGGCGCAAAAAACACAAGCGCCCCAGGTCTGTCCAGCACCGACAGTCAATGGCGCCGACATTCCTCCCAATCAAAATCTGTGCTGGTACAGGCGTGCTGCCGAGAAGGCGCAACCACTAAGCACAGATACTGCTCCTTTGACGAATGTCGTGGCCAAAAAGCGCTGAAAACAGTCCATATCAGGTCCACACAATGAAACAACAAACAACATGTGACAAAACAAAAGACAAAAACAGCAAAAAAGAACAAAAAAGCAAGGCTCTTGAAGAGCACTTGCCGAAGGCTGCCTACTCGGGCGCCATCTTGGGAAAAAAGAGAACATGTAATTGATTATTCAGCATCGAAAACAGTACCAATTAAGTACATGCATTGACGTATTTTTGAGGATCTTGCCATCGAAACACTATTAAAGGCACGTAAAATACACCATGTCTATTTAAAAAAATAACATTTATCGTATGCTCGAAATATTCTTTGTTCAACTAAGCCGAATCGCAAACATTGCTTTCGTCTCAACCATTTTCAACTTCGGTTTGCTTTGAAGGCGCGGATGTTACGTACCTAATGAAGTGGCCGTACGTGTAGTATCATTTTTGTACACTAGGTGGCAATATAGTTCTATTTGTTTCTGTGTTGAGTAACTCGTTAACATTGGCTTTTACTTTGGCTCGCCAGCTATGAAATTCTAAATTATATAATATATAATAGTTTATTAGATGAACAGCATATATTATATATATTAGTGTTTTCAATTAAATATCGGTTGAACATGATTTTCAAATCATTGTGTTGTGTGTGTGTGTGTGTGTGTGTGTGTGTGTGTGTGTGTGTGTGTGTGTGTGTGTGTGTGTGTGTGTGTGTGTGTGTGTGTGTGTGTGTGTGTGTGTGTGTGTTTTTAACACAACGCCCCAACTTCACTCAGTTGAATTTGTCGTTTGTGTACTTGGAAAGCTACTTAATTGTTTGTCTGTCGTTTAGTGGCTACGTGCTATTTTGTTGACTGTTTACGTTTAGGCTTCTTCCTGGTTTGTATAGCATGCAGGGAACTTCTTGATTTATTTGAAATAAAATTAAACAAAAATCATTTTAAGCACCATATTTAGGCTCCACTAGTGCATTGTATTGATGGAGATTGGTTGTTTTCTGGTCATAAAAATATCTGGACTGCAGCAATGGCTGCAACATGTGTAAATGTTTCTATAATCAAAGCAGAACAGATTAGAAAAACAATAGCCATTCACATGAGACCACCTTGACGAAGAAGAGGAGACAGGGTGGTGAAAAGAGGTATCATTAGCATAACGTCTGGTACCTGAGATTGCTTTCTGTCACCATGTCGGCTGTGAAATGGTGGACAGCAGGCCACTTCTCTCCCCTCAAAGCTTCATTCAACTGCTTTCAACCCACATTTTCTGTACTATAGCCTCCATCTTGGCTCTTTCTTTTGTGCACAAAAGCTCCTGTGACGCGTTTCATGCCTTGATGGAAGAGGTGGAGATCACGTCTGTGGAGAGTCAGTATGGAACCTTGGAATAAGAAATAAGACCTGCCTGCTTTCAGCGTACTGCTTTGATGAATAACACAGTTAAAGACAAAAGTGGCAATACTGTACAGCCTTAGTGAATGTGTTACACATTAAGGATTTAATTTGAGAAACTACACATGTGGCTGGCTACTTTCTGGATTGTCAACATATCAGCTAGCAAGCTACTTTCTATTTTGACAGCAGCAACTTCTGGTTTAGTTTGCTAGTAAGCCTCAGCTTCTTGTTTCACTCGGTTGGCCACTTACCCGTTTATGTTTTTATAGTAGGGTTTTTTTCATGGTTTGTCATTGTTAGTATGCTGGCTACTTATTATTTTTGTTTAAGTACCTCACAGTGAGCTACTAGATTCCTAGCGGATTTATGTGAAAATGGAATACGTTCTGATTTCTTTGTTAGTAGTTTTCTGTTATTGGGAAACATCTTGGTGTGACGATTTATTTCTTACCTACCCGGAGCTACTTTCTGGTTGGTCAGTTTTTGTTAGTTAGCAGATTATATTTTTCTGATTTTTGTTTGTTCATTAGTGGGTTACTTTCAGGTCTGAGAGTTGAAAGGCCATTTCCTAAATTGACTTTCAGATTTGCTTGTTAGATTTCCCACGGTCTATTTATTTATTTATTGTAGTAGTTAATATTTTACTTCCGGTTTTGTTTTTGGTTAGTGCTTTGTATGAGTCACATTTGCTACTTCCAGTTTATTTTTATTTAGTCGGCTGCTTTCTGTCATTTTTTTATTCCTGAGTTGTTTACTTCCTGTTTCTTCATTTAGTTTGGCTACTTTCTGCTGTGTTTGCTTATGTAATAATTGTAGCACTGTTAGTTTGTTTTCTTTGTTAGTTAGTAGGCTACTTTTTGGTTTGACGATAATGACAGCCATTCCTCTTAGACTCTGATTTGCTTTTAACTTGTTGACATTCCCTTGTACAGTACTGTGTATATTTCTAAGACACAGTCTATTTTATGTGCGCGCATGTATGGAGTGAAGTATAGTATCATATTTCTACATGGATCAATATGAAACTTTGCAGTGGCTACCAATAGCCGCCCGCAGTCCTTGTATCAAACAATGTAGCAGCGGTTGACTATTTACAGAGAAGCGTAGCCATGGAAACTGGTGTCATCGTCCAAAAAAAAAATTAAAAAGCATCACACAATATCCCGCGCTTTAGTCATAATAAACCCTATTTCTTCTTTTATTTATTTACTTAGATGCCTTTGCGTCCCCCGTGCTTACGATACATTCAGTATATACATTTGGCCATGAGGGGGACGCCGTGCATACACACTCACACGCACAATTTAAGACACTTCAGACAGAAGAGATGCTTTCCATAGAGATGTGTGAAGTGTCCTCCGTGGATTGCAGTCTATTTCCTCCAAAGCTAAGTAAGGCCTCCCTGTTAGTACTATAACACCCGTTTGCAGCAGTCATTAAGAGCCGACGTCGACATTCATTTATCTTCTCAAAATCTTTTCTCTCATAGGTCCACTTAAAGTCGTAGTAAAGCTGCAGAGACGTCGTCACCGCGACCGCACCCTGTTCGACTTCTTAGGCAGGGGAGTCGTTTCCATCAACCACGTGGGACGGTTGGTACCATTGAAACACTAATCAGGAGTCTTCCAGTTGCATAGCACACACTTAGCAGTGATCTCTCCAAAGCTCTACAGTATGAACACTCACCAGTTAATCTCTCTAAACATGACCATTTCTTGCGTTTTTGCTCAGCAAGCAACTCTTTTAAATGCATGTAAGTGTTTCACTGATAACAATAAATAAACGCCAATGATTGGAAGAGCTCTAATTGTGTTGTGGGGCCATCATTGTTCATTTGTTTGGCAATGTTTACGCTAACTCAACTTTGCAAAATAATCAGGGTGCCAGGGCATACAACATCAACAGTGGATCCTCTGAACTCAAAAGTTTTTTTAGATGAACAATTTGGAAATTTTAGAGGGCACAATATTGTCCATGGCAGTGAATCTGTTTCTGTTGTCCATGAAGACGTAAAATCAGAATGTGGAAATTAGCAGGGCAGATGAAAACTATCTACTACAGTAGAAGGACACTTGGAACTTGAAGGTGTCAGCAGTTGAACAACTCAAAAAATGACTGTTCTAAAAAAGGAAAATCAGGTCAATCGCAGAGTTGCGCATCTGTGGGCCAGCAACGCCCACAGATGAACTCACAATGAACTCCTTTTTCATTATTAGCGCAACGATTTGACAATTTAGGACAGTTTACCAATGGATTGGGCCATTGATTGTCAAACAACTAGAGGCTATGACGGTATTGCGCCGCAGTTGTCTGTGGACTAGCATTGCTAAAGCAAATTCGGTTACCGGAAAACTCTACGACAGTTCAGCCGCCAAAGCTGAAGGTGTTGGTCGTCAATTTACAGAAACTTGCCGAAAGGTTTTGTAAGGAAAATACAGTACATGGTGGAAGCTAATCTGCATCTGTGATATAGCAATGCTCATGATAACTGAGTTTGACAACATCAGTAGAGTGGCTGGATAAAAATTTACGACAGTCTACTAACGGGGGAGTGTTCAAGGACCCGGATGCTTAAAGCAAAAATTGCAAGTCAGTTTGGCATGTGTTTTATCGTTTTTATATGGTAATATTAACAATGCTGATGTTTAGGACTTCTTTCTGAGCGATGCTAAAATATTAATTGGAACATTTCCAGTTTACCTTTGGTCATACAGCCTTCCTGATTGCATTAGAATTTTAAGCTCCACTGCAGGGACATAATTTAAGAATTGGAGTACAAGTCGATTCTCTTCCTTCATTATTCTACATAGCAAAAAAAAAGTGTGCTTTTTGAGCAAAATCCAGGAAGAAGTGACTGGCTTTCTTAAGGTGGTGCAAAGCAAGACCGCCAGTGTTCTCAAGTCTTTGTAATGGGAGATGTGAAATGTATAGTTGCAGTTTGAATGTTCATCGGGGTTCCAACAAACTGCGCTGTGATTGGTCAGGAAGAACTGGGCCGAGGCTTGACGAGCACACAAGAAGAGCAAAACGAGAGCACCACAGGAGTCACCCCGGAGAACACGATCACGACAAAAAAAAAAGTGGGGCGCTAATTAGCCCACCAATAAATTACAGTCAGGGAATAATCATTCAAAAGCAGGATAGCAGTCAGCTGATCTCCATGCATGATAAGGCTTCAACCAAACATTTGACATCACACAGCATCGTAGTAGTGACAAAAACACACCAAAGCCGGGCTTGAATTGTCCTACCCCCGCCCCCATTTTTTTCTTTTAAATTCAAAATGAATGATGCCATTTTATGGAAATTAGGAAGCAGAGAGCGGATCGATGCAGGCCGTCCCACTGTACCTATTGATCTTCAGACAGACGGCTGAATGGCATTGATTTTCTGAGGTAGACAATGCAGGCGTTGTGGCAAGAGGGGAGGCGGGACAGCTCCAGGGTTAAGGGGGGGCTGGACGTTAGTTCCTCTACTTGGGCTTTTTGCATGGGTTGACCCGTCCATCACGCTCTCTCCCCAGCATGTCTTGCCACTTTGGTTGCCATTGGTGTAACACACCTCCCCCTCGCTGACGGATGGCGGAGAGTATGGATGATGACATGAAAGAGAGATCAACGCAAAAGCCGGACACCCTCAGACTTCTTCATGTTCCCCCTTTGCAACACATCTACGTGCATAGAGTACCAACTATGGATGGGCATGTTAACAATTCGTGGATCATTACGTATTCTGATGTAACAGAGACAAAATAGAGTGCACCGCTCGGATAGAACCAGCATCAGCGAGTTTGATGTCTTAAAAAAGGACAACTTGTCAGAGAGACGAGACTTCCGCATCAGCGGGGCCACAGTCTACATTCTTCTTTTGTCACCCATTCTGGAAACTGGAGTTCAGAATTTGAGGTTCCAGGCTGTCTGTTAACGGGCTGCTACGTGTTTTGTTTTGCACGCTAATTCCTGACGTACTTGATTCATTGCTGTTTGAATAAGATGATGTCACGTGACAGCATAGTGCTACGCTGGTGTCTGAAAGCCACAGTCTCCTTTTTGTGATCATTCCTCGCAGACCTTCACAATAGTGGCATTTCCTGGCAACATTAACCCTCTCATTACCCCATTAGCAAGGAGTCTAGTATTTGATCGATAATCCAATCTTGGGACTAGTTTACTCCCTGGCTGACAGTTAGAAGGCCAGCTAAAACATACGCGTTACGACAAGAAAGAAGCAGGTGATGCATAAAAGTCCGGAATCTAAAGTTGTTTCTTTTTTTTTGTCTCACACATGCACCCAGACCACCATTTAGACATCTTCAGAAAGTGTCTTTTTAGTCAATAGTCTAACTGGCAATGAAATGCGCTGATGCCGGTTCCATTTTGTCCAGTTAGCAGGCTACGTCACAGGTTTGTTTGTTAATTCCTCATGCAATTTAGGAAAATGGAATGCACTGTTTAATAAGTCTCAGTTGGTTTGCTGTCTAAAGAAGGTCAATGTGACAAGTCCCCGAACGCCTACGGGGGTGTGTGACAATGACAAGTTGAGATATGCATGATCACAGCCTGTAAAAGAAACCACAGTCTGGTTTCTTAACTGTCACAAATCGCACAGACCTCAACCATGGCGACCTTTTTGGTGGCATTATCGAGCGTTCATTCTGCTGAAACCCAATTGAATCACGTGCCAATCCTTTGTATTAGCCTCACAGAAAAGCCAAGTTTTCCAAATGAAGAGCCGCAACAAATAAAAGTGGGAACCCCCCAAAAAAGGGAAGTTAGCGTGTGTTGGTCACAAATAAATAAAACTCCTGCATAAGAGACAGATCCTTGGGAATCGGTCAACAAGTGAGGTGAGTCAGAATCAGCAGTTCTGGGATTTCCCTTTCCATATTGATGGTATTGGTTTGTGTGGGGGACTATAGTGTCCTGATGGCGATGGGGTACAGCAGGGACATATGCTCGGCCCCCTTGATGGGCAGCTTGCGGCTGGAGTAGAAGTGGATGATGTCGGGCACGCTGTCGAAGGGGCAGCTGTTCTGGCCCAGGACGTACTTGTTCTCCTTGGTCCTGGACAGCTTCATGTGCATGAAGCCCTGGCTGCTCCTGGTGACACACAAAAACACAAGAAAGGGTAGTAGGTATTGCGCAACCTGGGAGACGCGACAAAGACTTGTACTTAAAGTGCAGGGTGTCACGTGCCTGGCATGGGGATGAGGCTAATGAACCCTCAGGATAAATCACTTAAGCTAGAGCAGTAAAAGCAAATGAAGAGGCTCCCTGCTCGCTTCCACCAGCCTCAGATCAATACCTTTTACAGTTTCTCAATAATCCTGTGGTCGCAAATAGAAAATTACCATTCTGAGGCTGGCCACAGGGAACCGAGTGCTATTTACATTCCATATATCTTGTTAGGGAAATAAACAGAGTATTCTGAATACTAGACTGAGCAACTCATATTTCTTGTTAATTGTGTTATCAGAAAATTGCAAAACAAAAACTACTAAAATATTTTGCTCATCAGAGGTGGTTGATGGAAAAATACGCAGTTAAACAGTTAATGTAAGTCCCTCGCCCATAACTCCCGATCTCAATCACAATACCGAAATCGTAAACCTAACCCCAAATCATAACTTAACCTTAATGCCGAACTCTGTATTTGTAACATTTCTATGTGTCTGAATAAAGATGGCAGTGTTTCCTACAACAGATCACGAAAGAATTTTGCTTGGAATTTTGAGTTTTAAGTACTGCGCATGTACTTCTTCATCTGAACAATGTGGAAATCGGGATGTGAAACAATGTGGAAATCGGGATGTGAAGTTCCTTCTTTGATTATCTGCTATTGTAAGTGTATGCCCCCCCCTCCCAGCCCTCCCCCCCAATGGATGTATTCGCTTAATGCACTCACAAAGAAAAAGTCGAACACTAATAAAAACAGTGTTGAAAAAAAAGCACAAGGTTCAATCTGAGGGTGTCCTAAGAATGACATAATGCTGTCAAAAGAGTCGATGACTTCCTGTAGTTACCTCTTGACAGACGACGCCACTGTGTGATATTTCTCCAATCAAGCAGAGTAAACACACCTCTGTGACTTCTCTGTTATCGAGTCTCCTGAGTGTCTTGAATGACTTGAAATTGGAACATTTCTGTACTTTCTGCATTGCCACTTCTGTTAGTCTGTGCTCGCCAGCCAGGAGACCTCTTGCTAAAAATAGTCGCTACAAAGTGGTTTTGATAAATCATCAATCCCTTGGAGGCGCATGCTAGCTTACATAGAGAAACACATAAAACAGAAAAAAAACCTTCAGGATTTGTCGTTTCTTTTTTTAGAGTCCACGATGATTTGCCAGGAAATGTTTGGAGTTGTTGATGCACAATATTGTCCTTCTGAGACAGCCACAAGGACAACAGTGCTAACTCCTACCCTGATTCATAAGGCTTAGATCCTAACCCCCCCCCCCCCCCCCTCCCTGACCCTTTTAAATACCGGTAATCACTAATCACCTATCTTGTCACCCCAACTTGAACTGCTACTCCTCTGTCCTGACCTTTAATCTAACTTCTCACCCCCAATTACAATTTTAAGATTCCCAGATGATTTGGGCTTGTAGATACACCATATTGTCCCGCAAAGCCACAAGGAAACCAGAGCAATAGAGCACAGGGTTTGTCAAAGCAAGAGGAATATCTGCCGAGGCTCGCATTGAGCGTGTTCGTCCTTGGCTAATGGCGGCTTATCTCCCTGCCTCGGACATCCGGCGACATCCCGTAAAATGACGATCTGAGTGATAAGAATCTAAGATGTCAAAATAAAATAGACAGTCTGTCAAACGGTAATGATCCTTGCCTTTGCCGATAACCTTTTAAAATTTTACTGAGCGTCAAATATACCTTGGGCATCCCTCATTTCACATGAGCGCAAATTGAATTACCCCGACACCATTCTGTCTCACACCAAATTGCCGAGGGCCCCCCCTTTGAATACTTCCACATCATCAGGAATCAGCCCGTAAAACACCAACTCACCGAAAGATTGTGCTTTGGTACGTGCTGCTGTTTTGTATTACAAACACGTTAACAACAGAGTTCTGCTGGGAAGGTAACTCTTGTATATATTTCATGTTTAGTCCACAGGATCTATGAACACCAGTTACCTAACACCAAACCTAACCTTGTCCCATAACAGACGATTTCATTGTTCTTCAGGTGCTTCAAAGTAATTGTACCAATAAATGTGAGACTTCATTCTGTAAGACTAAAAAGGCTTTCGTTGCGACTAAGCAGTCGTCGGGGAAGAGCGAGGAGGTTGAGAGGGCAAACAGAAAACACTTCCCATAAGGTCAGAGAACTGACTGGGGAAGGCTTTGTGGCTCTTTATCAATAATGCAGCGCACACACGTGCCTCCATTTGGCCTCATGCATCTTTCAGCAATCCGAGACACAGACCATCCTCACCTTGGGCCTTCCGCTCAATCTCAGTGGCAGCTGGGGAACTCGCCTCATGTCGAGCGGGGGTGAACTCGTCACCTGTGCTTCTGAGGCGCTCCGACGTAGGCCACTACCACCAATCAGTCCAAAGATTGCTTTTGAGGCCTGACCCGCACTCGCGCCGCAGGCAAGAGAACTGATGTCGTCTGACGCCCAGCAGCACGTTAGGGAAGAAGTCTCGCCGAAGTATTGTGATGTGTTGCACGTTTTTTTTTTTTTCTCGGCTATTCAGCAATGACTTTTGAAGAGTGCTTTTGCATTCCTTTCCTATGGCCTTTAGAAGATTGACTTAAAATTCTCGATCAGTCATTCAGGAAAAACAATTTTGAAATTTGAGCAGTTTTGCTCCTATCCGATCAAAGTAGGCAAATGTCCAATCGTCAAATGCCTTTAAAAGATGATCATGAGCGATTATCTTATGATGTGGACTTGGCGACACTGATCACCTCAGAAAACAGTCAGGGGCTATCCTAAATAGATTGTAAACCTGTTCAATATTTGTGAGTGAGAAATCGGCATGGGTGTACCCCACTCCAAGGAGTGAATCTAAGACATTATACAAACCAACCAATGGCCTGGTTGGTTTGTATTTCTGCTTTTGACTGGCTCTGTCAACACCGTATCCGTTCAATAATATTTTTCCTCATGAAATTGTCACGCAGGGTATTTATTTAGTCAACTACAGATAGTACCGGACATCTATAGGTGATGTGTTGACTTAAGGGGAGGCCTCATTTATTCAAATTTCTACACGTGTGTACCAAAGTGAAAAACAATTTAACAGTAACTAACTTATTTCCTCATATAATGGCTGGAGCTGATTATTTACTTGTTGCTACTATTCGGATGAAGCTATTTTCCAAACTTTCTAACAATTACAAGATTATATAATATGCCTGGGAGAAATACGATTCAGTGACGAAGACGGGAAAGGCAGTAAAGTGAATGACTCTACTTTTGACTACTACTCTCAGTACAGTGAAGCCCCATTTATCATGGTGGATACATTCTAGCCCCACTTGCAATAGGTGAAAACTCAACAACTAGAGAAAAAAAACACCTCTCCAACATGCTTTTAACATATTCAAATACTTGGCAGGGGGTATCAATCAGTGTTATGGTGTCCACTACGTCCAAGGAGTTCACTACGGGTGAGGCCTTCATTTGTACAAATACATTTTTATGTGTGTGAACCAAAGTGAACTTGTTGAAAATGTGACTTTAATTTTTTCCGCATCACCCCGTACGACCATCTTTTATGTGGAGGGGTCACAAAAGTTATCCTATGCTATCCTTTAATATCAGTTAGCAGCAGCCACCGCAGCGTCAAGGCCATAAATAAATCAGGTTACTGCAGCGGCTGCATATCTGCTTTAATGGCTGCTGGCTCGTTATGGAGGTCCAGCTGGACATTTTTGTGATGTGGATTAATGATGGTGGCGGGATCCAGAAGGCTAACTCATATCTTCTGGTCCACGGAAGTGAAGCGAAACGCTCTTATTGTGGCCATGATTGTTTAAGCACAATCTTCTACTTATCCAAAAGGTTAGTAGAAGAGCATGTTGATCGTGGTTGTGCAGCTATTGATCATTTTGTGCTAAATATTGAATTTGTGCTTGTTATTTAGAGTGCGTCGCTGGTTGGAACCCTTGGGAAATTACTTTGGCTGCTTTGAGCATCAACAGATTGCAGTTTGGCAAATGAAAGCTTTAAAAGGGGACATATTATGGAAAATGTACTTTTTAATTGCAGTTGGGTCTCCGGAGTGCCTCCTCATCCAACAAATGTGAAGAAAACAAAGTACACTTTTTTGTTTGCGGACGATTTTGGAAAATGTGCCTGTAAGTGAGGCATGCTGCACCAGCATCAATTTACATTATAACTACCACCACCCTGCGTTTCACCTCCTCTGACTTGGTGGCTGGACGAAGATCCAAAGTCACTTTCAAGTGACAGCTGGAATGGCAGAGATATTGTCAAGTGAGCTAGCGATGGCTGGGGGTTGCGTGTACCTCAAAGTTGGCATTTTATTAATTGTTTTATTAATTACGGAGTGCTTTATGTATCATAAGCATGTACATGTTTATGGCAGAATAATAAATGATCAGGTGGCCACGTGCAGAAGCATCAAAATGAAAACGCCTCCTGCCTCCAGTAAGTTGAAGCTAAAGGCTAATCGGCATCTGTTTGTCTTTCATCTCCCGTCTAAAGGTCCTCGTAAGATCGGGAGGACCTTCCGAAATGTCATATGTCTGCCTTCCAATCTAGAATGTTTCCATACATCCAGCAAATAAATCACTTTGCCATGCTGTCAGAGAATATCTAGCAACATTCCTGTTGTCATGGCAACCAGCTCTGGCGACAAGCGTGCGATACGACTTCTCCCTGGGGCCGGAAAGTTCGCCGCAGCAAAATGTCAAGACATAACTCGGCCAATAAGAGCCGCCCTACACGGGAGGTCAGGGTTCACTGATGGACGGCGGCGGTAGTTGAAGTGTCAGCAGATTATGAGGCCGGTGGGGCCAGGTGAAGGATGAGGGCAATGTTGGCGGGAGGAAGAGGTGGGAAAGGTGAAGATCATTAGCATAACGGGACAATGCAGTCAGCATACCTTTGTGGTCCAGGTGGAGCTTCCCATGCACTCAAATATGAGAGCGCTCGTATTACACCAACAGAATGTACAAATACAGAGTTGGTCAACCTTGAAGGAGTCATTCATTGACTAAATACTTCTGTAAATTTTCTATACACATCAATGATAATGTAGTGATTCATTCACCTAACATCTGTGCAGGAAGTTCCCACTCAATGATAGTGTGAATGTGTGTTTAAATTGTTGCGTCTGTGTGACCTGTGATGGACAACATGTCCAGGGTTGACCCCGCCTCTGACTCTAAAACAGCCGGGATATGCTACAGAGCTCACCCACTTCCCAAATGCTGAATTTGAAGCTATATTTTTTTCCAGAACTTTGGTTGAAATTCCAAACAGTACCACTTTTGGGGTATGGTGCCTCCTAAATTGTCTGTTCGGCACGTCACACCAGCACCTATCCAATTCAATAATTTGTAAGCGGTTCAATAAAAACGACAATGTCATTCTTACTTAAGTGAGAGGGAGTAGTCATTCTTGCTGGTTTCGCTGTTCCGCACCAGGTAGCTCGCCTCCTTGCACAGTCGGAGCAGGCATTCTGCATCCGTCCGACTGATGGCGCCGTGGTACCAGCTGAGGAAAGTAAAACACACAAGGAAATTAAATGTCCCGTTTCCATTACGTGGTTCCTATTCAGCTCTACTCACTATTGACGGTCAGGTCTGAAGTGAACTTGGCCAACCATCTTTTGAGTAATACAGCTAAAACTATTTCAAGCGTAGTTTCGTTTGTTGTTTCATTTTTAACGCAACCCACCCAAATTCATAGTTAGACCCGTAGCAACTCACAATTGGCTTTCCAAGGCCATGCTGGGATCGATGCGTTCCCCAACGGACGAGCCGGGCTGCTCTGTTGACGTCATTTTGGTGTTTACCAAGCAGCCGCTGGAGTGCCGCTGCAGCGGACGGGTTTTCCCATCCTTGGTGGGCGACGTTCTAGATTTTTCCACGCCGTCAAACTGGACTGCAAAAAAAAAAGGAAAATTCAGGCTCAGTCAGATTCAAGTCAGATAATGGACTTGACCATCGCACAACATTTAGCTTGTTTACCTCCAACAATAATTATAAAAACAAGGAGAAAAAAAGGGGCACACCGCTGCAGCCAATTGTCCCATTATCTTTAGGACCTTAAAAGTGGGAGGCACATGTAGAAACTGTTGTAATTCTTACACTGATTTGGATGTAAATACCCTCAAATTAAAGCTGATCATCTGCAGTCGAACTGTGTCTTGTTTGTTTCATTTCAAATCCTCTGTAGTGTTATTTAGAACCTGAAAGATGAGAGTTATGTTAATGTCCCCAAATTTATGACCCGACTATCGTAAAATCGATGGAAATAGCAGTGAAACTGTGAAATGTTGGCTGGGATTGGATGCATCAATGGTGTCAATTTGTGCGCAATTCGCCCAAACAACGGAAACGTTCACACAGCGGAAGGAGGCGCGAAACATCAACTCATATTGACATACACACACATCGTAAATAAATACATGCATATTTACATTCCTACATGTGTGAACCTGTCAGTAGCAGACATACAAACACAGAAAAGTTAAACATTACACATCACGACAAGGTTCTGTGCGCTCAAGGCCGACTGGTAGAAGTCACCAAACTTGTTTAGTGGGCAATGACGTCAGGCTCACATGGCCGATCAGCCTTTGCTTGTGTGTGTTTCCCATGTGTGTGGCTTTTGGTCTCTTTCCGGCCATCATCCATCACGATAATTGATGTCGCAGCACCCCTGGCTTTGGAAGAGACCTATTTTAGAGACACGCTGACATGCCGGTGGTGAGGCCGGCATGCGCGAGCGGCTTCCAGAGCAGATGTTGGGCGGTCCGAACGCTTTGACATATCAACGGCTGTGGCTTTTGATGAAGAGAATTGACGTACAGGGCTGGCAGCGTCTCTCTGTCATCAATAGAAAGTCATCTCGAGTCATCTATTAGCCAGGGTGACATGTCCATAGAGATGTGTTGAGCCTTGTACCAAATTACATGTGAATTAGCTTCTGGAGCTGAATTTGTAAAATTCTCATTACATTTGGAGAGCACCTTTTTTTTGCGGGGGGAGGGGGCAACGAAAACCTTGCAACAGCAAAAAAAAAAAAAGTTTATCAAAAACGACAAAATCCTCAAATTTGGTAGCAGTTGGACGAAAACTCAGGGTGGACGTTTGCATCTGAAATGATGAACTAGAAGGTAAAGGTAAAATTACTACCAAGTCAATGAAAGTATATGTGGTTTAAATTTGGTGGCAATCGTACAAAATCTCACTGAAAAGATTGTTTTGGAACAAAAAATGTCTGCCTTTCTGAATCTTTTTCGATGAACGTTTTTTTTTTAATTGGACAACAAAAACATTTATTTGCAGTGTTCTCTGTTAATTCAAAAGAAGGAAATCTAAATATTTTTACTTGCCATTAATCTAATCGTGAATGTTCTTTGTGGATGAATAAAGTGCCCCTGTCTATCTAGTGTCCACAATAAAATATCAGGATAATCATTTTATCCAAGATGGATCCATTTTTATCTCCATTAGGTTGAGTAAAGTGGCGTTACGTATGTCACCGTTCATCAATCACGCTTTCTTGGCAAATTACTTTTTGGTAGTAAATCCATACTTGCTGTTGTGTTTGCGATTACTTTATGCGCCGTGTATGTTAATGTTATGCAAACACATGCTGTGCATACGCTTTGATTCCTGATGTGGGTGTTCACGTGCACAATGTCATCAGCTTCAATGAAGGCACACTAGTGTGTCATTCTAAATTTAAACAGCAGGGGCTCCCCTTCCCCTCCACTCTATGAACGAACTCATTGCCCTTGATGCAATCGCAAACTCACGGATTTGATTCGTCCAACTAACTTGTGTTTGTTTTAATGTCCTTCGTGTTAAAACCTGATGCATGATGGGAAATCAGTGAGTGATTTCAGAATCACTCAAGACAAATGGTGAGGCATTTGCGGGCGAGGTGGAGGCAATTCAGTCAACGGATGCTCCAGGTGAGTCCACGTTAAGGACATGTTTGGTTTTCTCGGACTATCACATTACGACTGCCACTGTGGTATGAGTGTGCTACATTTTGTTCCCATGGCAACTGACCGGTGGGGACAACAAATGTTTCTGCTCCTCTTATCCGTGTTGAAGGCTGTTTTTAAAAAAATTCAACTTCTTCCTTCACCTTTTGCAGTTTGCTTTTTCATGCCATATTCTTAACGTGCCAACGTGACAATCACTTGCACGCACCCATGTACAAGCTGCTTGTCATCACCGTTCCTACAAACGATGCTGTCAAAGTGTGTTAAAATAAAACCTTGCGAGTTAAAAAAACAAAACAAAAACAACTATCAAGTCCATTGGTCAACACGAGTG
The DNA here is from genome assembly GCF_025434085.1 of Hippocampus zosterae. Lineage (NCBI taxonomy): Eukaryota > Metazoa > Chordata > Actinopteri > Syngnathiformes > Syngnathidae > Hippocampus > Hippocampus zosterae. Next base: position 9,181,796 of record NC_067454.1, on the reverse strand, counting down.
TACGTATTGCTCACTTGACCACATCTTTCTCTTGTCTACCTATGTCCAACCGAGACAAGACAAAAAAGATGGAGCATCAGATTGGATTAAAATCGAAAAGGATTGCATTTGCTTCCCTCCGAGCGTAAAATGTATATTTTAGGCTCCAACATCAGCAAGTCGATCTTATTCCTCTTTTCTCCAACAGATTGACGAGATGATTGGCTAGGAGAACAAAAGACCCCGACAGGCAGTTTAAGAGGGATGAGAATGTGCAGTTATCTGCAGAAACACACACACACACACACACACACACACACACACAAAAACTGTCATGCATGTATTGGGGCAGCGATTGTCGATGGAATCGAATGAAAGTGTCAGTCGGATGCTGACGGATGGAGGGAACACGCCCCTTTTTATGCTTCAGCCTTCTTGAGGAAGCACTCTAAAAAATTGAAATGAAAAAAAAGGTCAGGGTAGAACGCGTCTGGCTGTCAAATAAATATTAGATTGTATGTCAAAATGTAATAAAGGTATTTTGATCATGAAATATTCATGATTTTGACTGGGCTCAAAATATATATTTATATGACAATTTTAGGACGTTTACAGATGCAAAAGCATCTGCGAACTGTCGTAATTACACTTTTCGTAAGACCGCCTTTAGTAATGTTGGGGTTTGAAGTGCCTCTGTCAGTGTTGTTGTTTTGATGAGCAACAAAGTTCAAAAGAGCTGAGCTCGTCTGTGTGGGAACAACAACGTCTGTGTGGGAACGTCTACAAGCTGATACGCAAGCAGGATTTTTCATTTATTTATTTATTTTTTGCTGAGGGGAGAGGCAAGGTGGGACAGCATGTTGGACCTGTGGTTCGAACGCAAAAGGTTCTGGGTTCAAATATTGGCTCAGGCTGAATTCACTCCATGCTTGCATGGATTTTCTTAGGCTTCCTCCATATTTAAAAAACAAGCTTGTCAGGTTTTATTTAAGAATCCAAATAGTCCATAAGTTTGAATGTGACCATGAATAGTTATCGGTTTATAGGAAGTCCTCTGTAATATTTAATCTTATCATAACGACCAGTCCAGTGTGTAACCCATCTCTTGACCAAATTCAGATGGGCGAGGCGCCAGCCTACCAATGACCCTTGTGAGGACAAGCACTTTAGCAAATGTCGTCACGCGGTCACCCGAAAACCTGCTGCACTTGCTCAGACCGGGTGAGTATCGCTTTACAGTTGGATTCCACTCCCAAAGCCACTCACATGGTGGGTGATGGGGGGGGGGTCAGAAAGCGTTCCCATGGAATGGCCGGAATAAATCAACTCCTCGCCTACAGCGCACAGTGGAGTCCTTTTACACGCTGATCTCCACGGGGGGTATCCCATTCCCTTGCATTAGTTCTGCCACACGTCCTTCACTTCTCGATGTAATGACGGCAGTTCACAGTGCGGCGTCTTTTAGAGAAAGTCACTTCTTTGTGAGCGTCAAGAAGAGGAAATACAGCGGAAAGTCCAAAGTCAAACTCCTCAGAGATTGACTTTTTGAATACCTGTATGCAAGTAGGAGGACCAGGCTACCAATCAAGCAATCAAACACCCATTTAAATCTTTTCTTAGGTGCCTATTTGTGAAAATGTGTCTGTGAGCGAGCTATTCTGAATTTCTATTCCACTGTGAGGTAATGGTAGGGCTAATTTACACAATAACAAGTGATCCTTGACATTATAAGACAGCCTGGGTGAAAATCCAGAGCCAATTTTCATGTCTTAAACCCTCATGCAGCAACATCCACTTCCGCCATCCACACCTCTGCGAACATGTCATGCAACCTGTGATATCACACAGGCTAACTTGTGCCTACATCTGTATGACAGTGACTATTTTTACATCATGGACTAAAAACAACTTAAGATGAGTGTGATTTTTTTTTTTCTCCAGCTTCTCAAGCGAGGAGGCCGCCATTTGGGGAACCATCTGGAAGCGCGGCGAGTGTTGACAAGAGGAAATGGGGGGGTCAGAGTGAGTGATTACGCAGACAAGAGGCAGTTGGGCACAATTAAAACTAATGAGCCTTCAGGACTTAAAACTCAGCACAGGAGTGAGTGGTTTTCCGCCACGTGTAATCCAGATGGAAAAAGTGTGGTGTTTACAAAAGCAAGTGCCTGGCACGACTATTGCTACTAAATGCTCTTTCTGTCATCCGTGGAAAAAAAACACTCATACCGATCTTAGCGCATGCTGTAATTAGCATAGCATACTAGACAAGAAGTGTAATCACAGTTTTTTTACCCAATTGTCTCATGGGAGACATAGATAGACATGCCTAGCCCACCCCTAAAAATAAAACTCAGCTTGACAGCCTTGAGGATTTGATATTTAATAGCGTACTCACAATAACCTCAAAGGCATCAAAACTGATTCCTGAACTCATCAACTTTGACTTGGACCCTGGATGAGGTCTTTCCAGTTCTGCAATTATTTTGTCAATATCGCCTCATGTTTATTTTCCGTTGTGCTTGAAAGACGGAAAAATGTCATCACAACAAACCACATGGACTCAAACCTAACATTCATCGCCTTGATGAAGACTTTCTAGATATGTCTATATACTGTGTAAAGGAACCTAATGTGGTAGCATAGAGACCAAAAACATTTTGAGGGGGATTGCAAAGATCTCAAAATGTAATTCCAACAAACCTCATTGGTTCATAACTCATATCAACGGCCTTGATGAGAGCTAGATATGTCATGGCTTCGTCACGATGCCTAGATACACTGGCAGAGTGACCAAACCCTTTTGTTGTTTTTTTTTTCTGAATAGCCAAAGTGAAGGTCTAAAAAATAATACTGTTATAACCACATCAAGACAAAACTCATTAATGCCCTCTGGCTTTCCAAAACTGTAATCAGCATCTCGAATTACTCTTCATACTGATCGTAAGTGAAACAAAAGGGTGGATAGAAGGACGGATGGAAGGATACATGGTAAAAGAATGGATGAAATGATGGATGCTGGGAGTCAATGGGACTGACGTTGGACAAGTGGAACACCAACACCCACCCTGTTGGTGCTGCTCACTGGCTGCTTGTCCGGGCGAGGGTTGAGCCGTCTGCGAGGACGACTCCAGCTCCTCCACCAGGGGAGGGCTGCTGTTGAGTTGCCCCACCGGAGGGGGCCACGGAAGGTCCTTGATCACTTTAATCTCTACTGCAAGAGACGCCCCAAGGAGGAAAGAAGGAGGCGGATGACAACAAAGGGAGGGGCGGAGAGATAAGAGAGGAAGAAGAAAACAGCGTGAAACGTTGAACAAGTTGAGGTAAGAGAGGTGGTTGAATCGACTAAACCAGAAAGCTGGAAACAGAAAAGGAAGCAAAAGAGGAAGGAAAAAGTTAGCTTTGGTAAGACACAAGCGTGTGTGAAAGCGCACGCAGTTGCAACAATAAACCACTTTTCGTGGAAGTAACCGCACAGAATGGAGAAGATGCGGCAATTTTCTCAACGCTGTAACAGGTGGGAAGAAAAGAAAATGCTGGGACATCAGTAGGAAATTTCTCATTTCATGTGTTGACCTTGCATTATTTCGACGTTGATGATCGGGACTTCAAAAGGCAGGTATACGTTACTTGAGGCTTATTCATTAGCATGCCTTTATGCTCTGCCGCCATTTCATTTAGCTCCGCTTAATTGGCTCGGCTAATTGCTACGCGTGCATATTCAACACGAGACGGCCATGTTTACGCCGCAAATTATGCGCACGAAGAACCTCGTTTTTGCTCCCCTCCGGTGCACGGTTTCTCAATGCCAGGAGCCATTACATTGTACAATGCATCTCCATTTCAGAGCATGTTTGTGTGAAAGAGCTCCATTGGTATGAAAAAAAAAAAGGATGCAGACTTGATGAAAGTCTTTTCGCGGGGCTGGCCACAAGGAGCCTGCGAGGCGGGTGAATACGTTTTGGGGACACTGAGTGTGTGTGTGTGTGTGGGCCAATGTGTGCAAGGGAAGATAAGAGCAAGCGGCGGGACACGTTTGAAAGAAAGAGGGCCGTCTTGAAGGTCATCTGCACGACGACAGTTTTTTTTCAGGATCCTCCTGCCGCTGAAACGTTAAGCCTATCGATGATTTATTTGAGGACTTTCTGGCTCTTTACGCCCAGGGAAGAGTCATTAAAAATTCATAAAGGCGACTCTTGCACACACCTGTAGAGATGTGATAAATGGTGAGGCCAATCATTTCTGTGTATGAATACATCATTACAGCATCATACCAAACAACCGTGAGGTGCCGAGTCACATCAATCTTTGAGTGGAGTTATAAACAGCAATTTGAATCGTAATGATACCAAACTTTTGTCTACAAAATGGTGTATACTAAACAAGAATAAGAAACATAGTGATATTGGTCCTTTTTTTCTCATACACTGGCATATGTTCTAAACAGCAACACCATAAATCTCACATGTTAATCATTTGTCCACAAAGACTTACAAGCATAGCTCATTCAGTCTATTAGCTTGATGCTAATTCTAATTAGCATCTACATTTTCCAGTGCTTGAACCTTTTGAGCAATGGATTGAAAACATCTTATGGGGGCTCTTACAGATTGAAAACGCCAGGACACTTCCTCCTGCTCCCATACAGGCCTCCTCATTTGTTCCGCATATCATACATCATGGTTACTCCTCGGCTCCTGACTCATCCATCAGCGCCTCAGTCAACAGCGGCAGCAGAAGAGGCTTTTGTTGCCACTGTGCGACTGAGGCTGCTGCTATTGATGAGGTCACGGCAAGGATGAGCGATTAACCAAAAGCGCAAGTCCGCGCACTCTCCCAACACCTTAACAAGGCTTGGAATTTACATAAAAAAAGATTGTGGAGTGTTATTGGCTCCCCTTGGCTGATCATTAACGAGGATAAATAGTCTGGCATTGTGGTATCAGACCCTAGTGGGAGGGCACCGGGCGGCGCGTGCAAGCGTTTTATGATAGCATTCTCATCATATTTTGTTTGGGCGACACTTTCATTTTCCTATTTAATGTGGCTGTATAAAATTGTGAAGCTTTTTCATGTTTGCCGGAACGGCCTATTAAAATTCAATTGGCGGCGAGTACATCAGTCACTGATATTACCGCGCCCATAAGATCCTTCACTTGCTACAAGAATAAAACCGAGAATAGTTAGTGGTTTGGCAATGGAAAAAAAAACTATTGCACTTTAAGAACGGCAACTGCGTTAACAACTGGATAAAATGTGTATGTGTATTTGTTGTGTTGGGGGCAGTTATGAATTCACTTTGTTGTAAATCAGCTGAGAGCACAAGTACTGATATTTCATGCTGGTGTATCAATACCGTATTGTAACAGACAACCTGATACATGGTTCTATTTATCTTTTGTCCAGATGCTGGTATGACCAATACATTATTGTACCAAACAACAAGACAGTAGTTCTATCAACCTTCTGTCTACTCTTTATGCTGGTCAATCAGTACAAAAAAGTACCATAAGAAACAATACAATAGTGATATCTACTATGAATGAGTGTTCTACTGTCGTCATCAGGCGCCGACAGGTATGGCAGCCTCGGTCACACGCTCCCTAGTATTATCCCTGTTTTTGTCATTTTCGTTTGTTTTTGGCGACCCTGAGCGGCTTACTTACACGAGGGAAAAGTTGCTGCTCATTGGGGAGTCTTCGCTCGGTCTTTTTTCACCAGTACACGAAAATCCACAGGGTTTTTCGGAGCTAATCGCGAGCGGAGCGGCTGCGCTGTACGCAGCATGGAAACGCCGCCGGAGGGGGAAGCGAGCCGGCGTGCTCGTCAAGCTCCGGCAGCGTGGATTTCGAACCCCGCTCCCATCGATCCATCTTGCTAATCTACGATCTCTGCCAAACAAGATGGATGAACTTCTTCTCCTCACAAAGACCAACAAAACATTTGCACGTTCTGCTGCGCTCTGCTTCACTGAAACCTGGCTCAGTGACCGCCATCCAGATCCCGCGCTACATCTACCCGGCTTCCGCCTTCTCCGAGCCGACCGCGACACGGAGCTATCAGGGAAATCGAAAGGTGGTGGGATTTGCTTCTATATCAACGAAGAATGGTGCACTGATGTCACGAAGCTCGACGCACACTGCAGCCCGGACCTGGAGTCGCTGTCTTTAAACTGCAAGCCATTCTACTCGCCACGTGAGTTCGCCTCCTTTTTACTAGTCGGTGTTTACATTGCGCCACAAGCTAACGCTAACACGGCGATACAAACGCTAGCCGAACAAGTAAACAAACTCGAGCTAAAATACCCAGAGTCACCCCTGATCATTTTGGGCGATTTTAATAGAGCACATCTTAACCGTGAACTTCCCAGATATAAGCAGCACATCGACTGTTTCACCAGAGAAGGCAACATTCTAGACCACTGCTATACAACAATCAAAAATGCATACCGATCGGTCGCCCGTGCAGCATTGGGTCTTTCTGACCACAATTTAATCCACTTAATACCTACATACAGACAGAAACTCAAATGTGTTAAACCGGTTGTTAAGACTGTGAAAAAATGGACAGATGAAGCAAAGCTAGCTCTACAAGAATGCTTAGACTGCACTGATTGGGGCGTCTTTGAAACTTCAACGGGCACACTGGATGAATACACAGACACTGTAACATCATACATCAGTTTCTGTGAGGACATGTGTGTACCAACGAAGTCCTTCCGCTCGTTTAACAATAACAAGCCATGGTTTACTCCCAAACTCAGGCAACTCAGGAAAGAGAAAGAGGCCGCATTTAGAAGTGGAGATCGGGCACTGTACAAACATGCCCGAAACCAATTGACGAAGGAAATTAACATCGCAAAGAGAAGCTATGCAGAGAGGCTGAAAAACCAGTTCTCTGCTAACGACTCTGCATCTGTATGGAATGGCCTGAAAGCAATCACTAACTATAGAATGCCATCCCCCCAAACAGTGAACAATAAGGGTCTTGCTGATGAACTAAACATGTTTTTCTGCCGATTTGAAAAGGACACCCCCATTTCCCACACACACCCACCTCTACCAGAAACCACTCTACCTACCCCCCCACCCTCTTTTTCTCCACTACAGATCCACGAACAGGACGTGAGACGGCTCTTCAAGCAGCAAAAGATCAAGAAAGCTCCGGGGCCCGACAAAGTGTCCCCCTCCTGCCTGAAAGTCTGCGCTGACCAGCTGGCTCCGGTCTTCACACAGATCTTCAACAGATCCCTGGAGCTGTGTGAGGTCCCATCCTGCTTCAAACAGTCTACCATCATCCCAGTTCCCAAGAAATCGGCAACATCGGAACTGAACGACTATAGGCCTGTCGCCCTGACGTCTGTGGTCATGAAGTCCTTTGAACGCCTTGTGCTGAACCACCTAAAGAACGTCACTGGACCCCTGCTGGACCCTCTCCAGTTTGCCTACCGGGCAAACAGGTCTGTGGAAGACGCAGTCAACATAGGTCTGCACTACATCCTCAAGCACCTCGACAGCACAGGGACCTACGCAAGGATTCTGTTTGTGGATTTCAGTTCTGCGTTCAACACCATCATCCCGGAACTCCTCACCCCCAAACTACTCCACCTCGGTGTGTCTCCTGCGATCTGCCAGTGGATCCTCAGCTTCCTGACGGGACGGACACAACAGGTGAGACTGGGAGCAACAACATCATCAATACGCACCACCAGCACTGGAGCCCCACAGGGATGTGTCCTCTCGCCACTGCTCTTCTCTCTCTACACAAACGATTGCACCTCAACAGATCCAGCTGTCAAACTCATAAAGTTCGCAGACGACACCACGGTCATCGGTCTCATCAAAGACGGCGACGAGTCTGCGTACCGCCAACAAGTGGAGCAGCTGGAGCTCTGGTGCGGCCGACACAACCTCGGGCTGAACACGCTCAAGACTGTAGAGATGATCGTGGACTTCAGGAAACATTCTTCTCCTCAGTTGCCCCTCACACTATCCAACTGCCCTGTGTCAACCGTCGAGACCTTCAAGTTCCTGGGAATCACAGTCTCCCAGGACATGAAGTGGGAAGTCAACACCATCTCCATCCTGAAAAGGGCCCGGCAGCGAATGTACTTCCTGAGGCTGCTGAGGAAGCATGGCTTGCCACAGGAGGTGCTACGACAGTTCTACACGGCAGTCATCGAATCAATCCTGTGTTCTTCCATCACGGTTTGGTTTGGGGCCGCCACAAAAAAGGACAAAATCCGACTTCAACGGACAGTTAGGACGGCAGAAAAAATCGTTGGCACCGCCCTACCCACTCTTGAGGACTTGCACACTGCAAGAATCAAGACAAGGGCACGGAAAATCCTCCTGGATCCCCCGCACCCTGCCCACCACCTTTTTCAGCCACTCCCCTCAGGCAGACGCTACAGATCTATGCGTACCAAATCCAGTAGACACTTAAACAGCTTCTTCCCTCTAGCCATTAACTCCTTAAACAGTCACTGACATAGTCACTCTTCTTGTACCACAAAATGGTATTACAAAACTACTGGTATACTCTAAAATGGTTCAATGATTTTGTTGTTTACGATGATACTAGTGCAGCGTGTTATACCGGAGACAAATTCCTTGTGTGTTCTACATACTTGGCCAATAAAGATGATTCTGATTCTGATTCTGATTCTGATCGACACAGTGCCCTATAAAACAATTTGATACATATACTTATGTATCGATATAGTTCCTTATCAAAGAAAATTATAGAAATCTTTTTTTTGTTTATATCTGCATATTGTCAAAAAGTACACCACATTACGATGAGAATCGGGCTTGTATCTGCTAGTGTATCAATACAGTATCATAACAATGCCATACATTGTGACATCTTTTTTTTTTTGTCCATATGCAAGATTATCGAAACAGTACTGTGATCATACATTTTAATATTGATCTTGTGTCCACATAACAGTGTATCAATACACTATCTTACCAAACAAAGGCATGATACGTAGCAATATTCATCATCCACATACGTGTGTGTTGGAACGGTGTCTGAACAGACAACGGTACACTACGATATCCTTTTTATCCCACATTTTCGCAAAACTGATCCTTGATGCCGCCCCTGCGTTATAGTCCTGACTTAATCTCTATCTCTGACATTTTTGGTTGGCAAAAGCGTTCCTCCACACTGATAAGCATATTTCCATGAGAATCCATAGCATCCAATTGTTAAAAAGACGTCTCCCTCAAGTGGAGATTCAATCAATCTATATCTCCTGATGCCGGATCTTAAACCGACTGCAGACATCAGATCTTATTCCCCTGCACATCTCAAAAAGGGAATTACGCCAGCTGTGGCCTTGATATGGAGAAAGGCTCCTTGATGTACAGATCTAAGGGTGTTTCAACACCTTGAAGAGTAAGCCTCAAAGGACGAGGCTTGGACTCAATTCACATCCTTGTTTTTCAGGTCCTGCATTTAGAAACACAACCAAGATGAATCAAAAGACTTTTAAGGTGCAGCTTTCTTTTTTTAAATGACATCTTTAAAGGCCCTGCTGATACTGGCATAGTAAAAAACGAGACACGTAACGAGGGCTTTCAATATAAGTTGAAGTGTGTGTAAAAACAAATGTCTGAGTGCAGCTTGACGGCAACATAACAAGAGAGAGGAAGCATGATTGAGAGAACTGCAACTCTTATCTACGCAGAGGGAGCAAGTCAAATACGTTCTTAAAGAGGCCAGATGGAAAATTGACTTTTTAATGTCTCGTATGTCCCGGATAGTGTCGCGTTACATTCACTTGACTTTGGTGCAGGCAGCACGGGGTCAATTCTCACTCAGTGACCGAAAGGAATTAATGGTTGTTGACGATCTCCTGCGACTGACTGGTGACCAGTCCAGTGTTTTGCCCAAAATCAGCTGGGTTAGGTACCAGCTCTCCAACACACTGGACAGGATAAGTGGTGTTTAAAAAAATAATAATACATGTGTTCGATGCAAATAGTTGGGTTTCTGGTATGTCTCACCAGCCATCAGGTATGAAATTCAACAACTAAGTACAACAGCAAATGAACAGGAGGATGAAAATTTGGCAGCGTGGGATGAAGTACGACCTTCACAAGCGAAAATACAAGTGCTGCTTTTACTATCTTTGTGGGAGCCCATTTTTCTCTTCAAACTCTGGGCCACTTGAGAACAAGTAGCCACTTGCCTATTCCCAACGCCCCATTGTGAGCTCTGGTTGTCATTGCAAAGAAAGCCCAATGAAAGTGCGGTGAGCAGGTGGGTGTGGCTGTTTGTCAAATCAATGGAATACAATATGATTTTGAAGAAAACTGGCAATATTTTCACACTTGTTGCCTCTGCACTGCCCCTGCTAATGTCATTCCAGTGGCGTACACCTTCAAAGCCAGCTGATTTCCACTTCAAGAGACCGACCTTTTCTCATCCTATTAATCAAAAGACCGCAACCTGAGGGCATACACCCCCCTGTATAAATCTCAAATTGAGCACATGACTTATGGTGAAAACATCACATTAAGAAAAAAAAAGAGAGAGAAAGACAAAGAAGCCCAGTTGCACAGTGGTGGTACCTGTGGGGGATTTAGAAGTGCAGTCCTTTCTTCTGTGGGGAATTGATCCAGTGCCACTTATAGAGCCCTCGTAGCTAATGCAGTCATAACAAAGCAGAGCTGTTCAAGGATACAAAAAAAAAGAAAAATATATATATACACATATATATGGACGGCTGATTAAATATGATTTATTCTAATGATTTGTGTGCATACTTGTTTGTCGAGAACAGCCCTGTTTTGATGTTATGGCTGCCTTAGCCAACCTGGCCTTCAATGCACCTGCCTGCCGAACCGTATACATATACCCATCCCCCTGCTTAAAGGTAATAACAGTACAAAGGAGGAACACCTGTGAAAAAACACGGTGGCAGGTGCTTGGAAAAGAGAAAAGGCGTATGCGATGTGTGTTTGAAGCTGGAAGAACAGTGAACCAGGAAAGAAAATGGAAATTGGTTAAAAATGACAAGGAATGACAACCGTGTCAGTATTGATTCAGTTGGATAGTAAGAACCGCAGTCAAAAGTCACTTTTCCACCAAGTGGTACAGTTCAGTTCCCTTTTGATAGCCATAAAAACCAATTGGCTGATTACATGGTAAGATTTTGTCGACTGCAACTGGCCCTGAATTGATGCTTGGGTCAACGAGTTTATACTGTAACGAAGGAGCAGAGATGGGCGTTCCATCCTTGGGACGCCACAGTCCCTCCATCCGTCTCTGGCACGATTGTTGAACCGGGTTGCTGCGATATGTCAGCCTATCCGCCATATTATAGGTAGCTTTAACATTTGCCATAAATACAGCAAATAAAATCCTAAAACTGAGCAAGGATAACATCATACAATCAAAAGCAATAATTCCGTATTAATCCAGTAAGTTTTTGCTTGATGATACATCTCCAAGGAGGAAACATCTTCACAATTTCCTTCACTTTACCATATCCGGTACGGCTGCAGCGTGAACGTACCGTATTTTCCCCACTAAAACGTGCACTGGATTATGAGGCGCACCTTCAATGAATGGTCTATTTTGTAATGTTTTTCATACATTGGGCGCACCGCTTTATACGACGCAATCTACAATGCATCCACTAGATGGAGCTATGCTCAAGGAAACGCCAACAGAACGATCAGATGTCATTAAAACTTATTTAATAAAGCAGCGACACAGTTCACTTAACCAAACAGCAAGTTATAACATTGACTCGTTAACGTTGAATTACTAGGTAAGCTCGGAACATCAACTTTCAACAGTCTGCCTTTTATTTAATAGACTTTTCCTAGTGTCAAATTCGTCAATGGTGGTACTTTGTCAGCAACTTTATAACCATAAATCCAAGCTCACATGTACCTGCAAAGGCTTTGGAAATTCTCTCCTTCTTCCACTCCCATGGCTGGTCGTACTCTTCGGGCGGCCGCTCGTCGTCCTGAGGCAGTCGACTCTCTCGAGGGCAGCGCGAACGTTCAGGGTCAGAGTCGCCACCGTTCTCGGTTGGCTCGTACGGAGTGTCATACAGGGGAAGCTGCTTGGTGCCGCCGTCCTTTGACCCACGACCACTGGATCGGATTTCTAAAGACAATGACAAGAAAAAAAAATTGTGATATAAAACTTTATGCTGACTGGTTTGGTTTGCTGAACTTCTCTACAGGGTCACATTTAGACTGATATGCAAACCAGTCACATCTGCCAACACACTGTAGCAGAAGCCAGGAACATCTGTTGAGAGCATGTGTCACTGTCTATCAGATTGTCTATAGTGGTCTTTCAATTTCAATTTTTTTTTCGTCTATTATGGGAGAAAGCCTTATTTGGACAAATGGGTTTTTGGAAGAATGCTGAATGGTACATGTTAAGTTCACCTACCACCATGGATGCTATCATACGGGATATAAAGAAACAATATTAAATAAATGGCTGATTTCAAAGGAAACTGCTGTCAGTGTGCTTGGGTTTAAAAAAAAATAATAATAAATAAAACGGAAGAATGGTTGCGCCAAAGTGATGTGGATTCTTCTGGTCTTATTTGAAGATCATCTTTCCATACGATGACAATGTCGAGAATATCCTCAATGCCACCTGCACTAAACCAGAACGCACGCCAACGCGTTTATCCTCCCAGTAAAGCGACACTCTTAATGAAGCACCATGCCCTTGAGAGCTCCCCATTTTCTGCACCCTCTGTCCTATTCTTCGTGAAGCAGTTAGTGTCCACCATGTGAAGGGAATGAAATATTATGCCACCACTGCTGCATAATTGCCTCTTTACCCGCTGGTAGCTCTTGCGGACAAAAACGAGCAATGCGTTCGAGAGCCTAATGGGGCCTATGGTGGAGGTGAGGTGAAAAAGGCTGGATCAGTGTCTTCGGTGTAAGGCACATTCACACTGTTTGATCTTGCATGTATTTTACATACTTTCACTGAGGTCCAGGCTTACCAATAGAGGAGCAAAATAGCTTTGGAAAAGAGTAGTAAAGTAAATCTGTAATCTAGGAATGGAAAACCCTTTTCCTATCGGAAGTCAGTTTCGTTTGGTTTTAGCCTTTTATTGCTTTATTGTTGTGTATATGTTAGTTGCTCCATGTACAGCACTTTGTATACAGCGATGGCTGTTTGAAAGTGCTCTATACAGTAAATACAGTTGAGTTGAGTTGAAAACGATGATGATTATCTCAGTGTGTAGTTGACCTGTTTTATCTGTACTTGGTGGGGTTTCTGCAGGTACTCCAGCTTTCTTCCACAATCCTAAAAATGTAAAACGCTAAATTGGCCATAGGTGTGAATTTATGTGTAATTGGTTGTTTGATCATATGCGCGCTGCATTAAACTGGCAACCGGTCCATAGTGTAATCCGCCTCTCACCCAAGGCGATTGAGGAAGATTGGAATACAAAAAGGAAGCATGAAAATGATTCTAACTCCTTCCATCCATCCATGCTAGCTTGTGTTGAGGCCTGCTATTGCTTTTGGAGTGCTGGGTGGGGACACATCTGTCTAAGAAAATTACAGTGACTGCCAGAACATCGAACGGCTTGCATGTTGCCATCCAGCCGCAGTTTTTGACCTCTGTGTTTAAGATTTAGGCCCATCCACCCCCACCTTGATACCCCCCTGCCTCCCCCCAATCAGGAAGTCCCACTTCCTGTCCAGATGCTGCATTTCCTCTTCTACTAATTCAGAACTTACCAGCCCCTTAAAAAGCAAGACGGGAGCACTGTGGCTAAATTCTGATTAGTCAGTCGGAAAGTTGTTGAGTGCTGCTATAGTGTTGTAAAAACTGAGAAAGCTTCATTAACGCTGCAGTAGAAGTGACCACAAACATCTGTTAAATGCCACTGGAATAATGTCTAAAAAAAGGGCGGGGGGAGTGCGATAAAAGTCAGTCGCCAGTGAGGGTAAAGCCAGTCTGATGTGTCAAGGGTCTCCCCTCTAAATGTTTTTTTTCTACTCTGTCTGATTGCTTCGGTACTTGTAACTGGAGGAGGATCATGGGATATGTCACAATCATCAACTTCCATACCTTTTGGGATACAGTGAACCCTCGCTATGGCGCAGTTCACCATTCACAGCTTCGCTGTTTCACAAATTTCTTGACTGCATGTTTTTTTTTTTTTTAAATTACACTGCATTTTGTTCAATGTAAAGCCCTGAGCTACTAACATTTCATCTGGATTTTCTAACGCTCTGATGGCTATGAAAATACACCCATTGAGTGGATGATGATATCCTGCTGAGGTGGCTGAATTAACTGATAACACATTCAATTGCTGCCAGGCGCACATTAATATCCTTGCCCTAAGTAATTCTGCTGTAACACTGTGTGAATGCTAAAGAAAAATGATATAATTAAGATGTGAACACACAGTCCAGAGTATCTGCAGAGCACGTAAGTAACATTCAGTCATCTACTTGGTGTGATAGTATTGCAGTGCAGCCGAGGTGGGAGTTATATGATGGCAGGGAAGGTGTCGGTCAGTCACACGGCCAACAAGGAAGGGGCTTGCTCCCTGACTGACCCGCGGTGGCCTCGCTGTTGACTGTCTTTCCGCTTGGTGAGTAGAGCCGTGAGATGGCTCGCACTCACAGAATACTAACAACTTTGCTACAGCTGCCGCAATGAAAACCATATTGCCATTTTGGCTGCGAATAAAGAAAGGTTGAGTTTAGTACGGGATAGTCATTCACACATTAATAGTCGTCACTGTTCTTTAAAAAAACTAAAATGTCAAAACTACACAGAAATTGACACATGACTTCATAGTGCCAAAATATGACCAATTGAAAAAGATTGAAAATGTCTTTTTTTTCATCTTTTATATATTTTCACCCTGTGGTGCCAATTTTTACAACTTTTACAGTTTGCCACTGAAATCATGAAAGGGTCTTATTGATGTTTGATAATGGTGTGAATGAGTGTCTTTATATTTGTCGTTATCCCCTTTCAAAGCTATTAGCTTGAGCTAGCCGATACTTGCTAAACGCCAATTTGAAAGTTTGTTAAAAAAAAAGTGTAATGGGAAAACTGTCTTTAAATGTGAACAAATCATAGGTTGACAAAAATAAACATGAAAATTATCAACGACAGAAAAATGCCTCAAAATCACAAAGTCTACCGTTACTTCTTGTTTGTACCACAAGCCACTAGGTAGCTAGTTGTGGACTGTTTCAGTTCTAAAGGGCGAAATTCGAATGCTGATCAAAACTAATCGAAATGTTATAATCTTCAAAATGTACCTTAAATGTCACACAAAAACCTTAAATGTCGATTGTCAACATTGGATGCTGCTTGCCTGAGTTAACCGCGAACCAATGACTGTTGTCACATGCTATCAAAAGTACTATTTGAAATGTTAACATTTAACATGACATAAGCTTTTTTTAACACACAATTTTTAGACAAGTTAATGATTAATAGAACAGCAATTGTTTTCAACCTAGAAGGTATACATACATGCTGTGTGCTCGTGTATTAGTTTTTACACAACATATATTTGCTCTTCTTTCCGATGGCCTGGAGGTGGAAAATCTGTGAAGAATTTAACCCACAAGATGACATGCACATAGATTCACTCCCGGGATTGTGGGGCGGAGAACAAGCCAGAGCAACAACAGAGCACAAAGCAATGACGGAAATGAGCCAGACAAAGTGACAGAAAGAGAAAAAGAAGAGGAAGAAGAAGAACGAAGAACGAAGGCCTTGGGGATGTTAAGACAAAGAACGTCAGTCAATAGATAAAGCGAGCCGGACAAGTGAGTGTTTCACACAGTGGGCTGCTATAAACAACAGAAATACACTGTGACAGTGAGTCAAAGGTAATGAGGTGAGCGACACTTCTTTGTACGACAGCCCCTGAACACAGCACTCTGAGGCTCATTAGGGAAAAAGCTCTGTTTGGAAGGCTTAAGGGCTAAGTAATACTGTATGTAAGCTGTTTTAAAGACAAAGACAACACTTTCTTACTGTAAACACTGTAATTTAAACATAAGCATCTTTATTAAGTGTGCAGACTACGTTCAAGTGATGTTCTAACGTTTTATTGGTCTAGCATTAAAAAAATGCTCGCCCTTCATTTGATAGGAGAGTCACCTCACAGAGGATAAAATAAAAGACCAAGGCCATTTTATTTGCCACAGGTGGATGTTCAAGGAACTTAAACAATAACAAACTAAAGTAAATGTCAACAGAATCATAAGCTATTTTGCATAGGCAAAAAAGAGTTGGCAAATATAGGGTGCAACCACATGCTCAGCTCCGCTGCTCATCCCGCAAATGCATACAAATGTGACACCAATTAAACAGGTAATAAACAGGCATGCCAACGGTATAGCTTTGTTGACCAGAAGTACAGCTACAATCTTTCTTTTTTTTAAATGTGGAATGTTTACTTTTACATACAGACAACTGCATCAGCATTTGATTGATATTAATTTTTTCAATAAACAAAATATTTTGTATACTATTGATCAACTTATATGAACAAGAGATTTGGAAAAAGTGGTTTAAATTTAATTTCGGAAAATATTTTTTTTCCCCAAAATGAACATTTCAAATTCAATTAAGCACAAAATATGATGCAGTCATGCTTTATTTACTTGAGCGAGACGCGTTACATGAGGCGTGGGATCTGGCCTCAAGTTTGACACTTATTTGCTGGAATCTCGCAAGATGTCCATTCGAACTCTGGGGTTTTCTAGAAGTGCACCTCTCCTTATAAAACACTCCGAAATGAAGGCCTATAAAGATGTGGGCTTGGGTCCTTCACCAGATGTTCAAAGGAGCAAATTGTGTGTTTGCTTTCAATTGAACATGATTAGGAGTGAGCGTCTGGTAATGGCATTATGACTAATGAAGTGGACTGGCTGTCAAACTGGAGATGATAACAAAACGCTGAGGGAATCCGCCCACGTGCGTGATTTAATCCAGATCAGGCAATGCCTCGGTCATGCATATTCCCTGAGTCCACTTTGGGCATCGATCCCGGCCGGTCGACGGGCACAATCACAGCTCATTAAGAGCGAGGTGAAAGCTGGTTAATGGAAAAGATGAATGTGGAGATTGCTTTGGAATGCTGCCGGGATAATGGCAGACTCCCCCCCACCACCACTTCCCCCCCACCCCCCACACACACCAATACCCACTCCAAGCCTGTGCGAGTAACTCAAAACGCTTGAGAGAAATTATCAAATCATATCACCACTTGTGGCATTCATTCATAAGACCGGGGGTAGAGAGAATGGAACGGAGATTTGTGTTCTGCCTTCTTGCATCGCAAAAAGGTCAATTTTCCGTCCGATGGACACCACCACGGTTTCTCTCAGTTTTTCTTATTCAACAGTATCACAAAAAAAATGTGGGCTCTTTTTTTCTGATAACGCTGGCTATATTATACTGAGCAACCAGGACAAAGATGCATGCAAAAGTTCTTTCTTTTCAAGTTGCCATTAGACTTTTACCGCGGGTTGTTCGATAGACCTTTTTTCAAACTGAAAACAGTGTGGGTACGCACTCTTGAGGCTCACAGATACAGATACCAAGTACCACTGCTTGCACTTGTACACACATAAGTGTCAAACATAAATCCAAAATTAGAGCCAAAAATACACATCTAAACACAGTAACCACGTCAAGAAAATAACTTTGACATAGCTTCAAACGTATCCAAACTGAAACAAAATAAACAAACCTGTGTGCATCGTCAAAAAAAGGGAACTAGGCGCATCTTCCTCTCTTCTATTTCTCTCTTCGAAACGTAAAGCAGTGTCTTGCTGTGTGTTCATGATGCTTCTCTCGCTCACCTTTGAAGCTCTTCTCCCCAAAGACATGAACATCATCCCCTACAACGCCCTTTCTGGTGAGGTTGGCAACAACTGTATAAACAGAGCTTACTGTGAATGCGAACACGAATGAAAAAGCGGCCGTTACAGTGTCACTGCTGTCCTAAATAAATCCAATTAGAATGCAAGTCTCGCACACTGCAACAGGATGCACGAAAGGCACAATTTCATGTGAGCAGTGACGTGCAGAAACCAAGCTATTTTTTGTGTGTATCTATTGTTCCTCCGGCGCAGATAAGAAGAGCCATGGATTAGGTCCAGAGTGCAGCCGGAGTTCAGATTGCGATGGAGGAAGACGACTGAGCAAGGGAATGTGGGAGCGAGAGCTGGAGACGAAAACGGAGTGAGAATCATCGGCAAGGAAAAAACAAGTCAGCCGTGTCTGTCATCGGCATGCTTGGTGATGCAGAAAGATGCATGTGTGGTCATGAAGGTGGGCGGGGGGGGGGGGGGGGGCGCTGGTGACACGCCGATGTAGATGTGATGAATTGTCATGGCGTGGCCTCTTCCCAATGGGGGTCAACAGCCCATTAGTGATGATAGGGGCACTTGCTACACCCTCACCTTGGAGCCTTGGCCTTCACTTTGAAGACATGTCACGACTGTTATCTACCAACCTACCTACCTATCAAGCCTATCGTCTATCGTGCTATCTATCAATCCACCTATTAATCTACAGCAGTGGTTCTTAACCGTGTTAGTTACTGAACCCAATCAGTTCATATGCACATTCATCAAACCCTTCATTAGTTAAAAATAAAAATATGATTTTTTAAAACAAATTAAAGGCATAAAAATGCATTGATTAAAAACAGAAAAAAGTAATTACAATTTCAAGACATAAATATAAGTTCAATGTATGTGAAATATAAAATAAAATAAGTGCAATATAATCTAAGTGCAAAAAATATCTATGCATCTATCGATGTACCGAATATACCAATTTGTATTTCTGTCTTTTGATTTATCGCTCATCCATCACTCAATCCATCATCCATCCATCTAGCTATGCACTAATTGCATGATTGACACTTGTGATGTGTCCAGCCGCTGCGTACACACTGTTTAGTGCATGAACTGCCACCAACATGAGTTAAAATGTGTTTATCCTAATGGGAACTCAATTTCTTTCTACACTCTCCAGTCTGCAGTTACGCATGCACACACCAGCCAATGTCTCCTTAAAAGGTTTCATCAGTAAATCGCCATTTAAATCTGCTCTTCCCTTGTTTTGCTCTCTCTGTAGCAAAAAAAACACAGCCAAACATTCAAAAAAAAGTTTCCCTCCATTGAGTTTCTGTACTCTCTCTGGCCTGTCACTCACTTTGGATGTCTGCAAAGACATGCTTCACAACTAAAAATGGGTAAATAGTATACTATTTCTCAGCTTTAGCCTAATTAGAAGCACAAATGCAGGCTGCAACAGTGGTAAAATCTAAATTTATGTTTACTTAATCGACGAGCGTTGCATCAATATTCATTATGTCAAGAGTAAAAAAAAAAGCCTTCTCCTGCTTAAAGGCAACTTTATATTGATTTGGGATTTCCTCGGGGAAATGTGCACAAGGACTACATGAGGTAAATACAGAGACCGTGACAAAAAGTGTTTACCTGTGAAACAAAAGATGACCTTCAACTGATTATAGGTTAGCACGTAACACACAATTTAACTTCCTGTCTTAACAAATACATGCTTATGTTATTATCTCAGATTATAGATGCTATTGCTAATGGATGGGCTTAAAAAGCTTTACAGACTGGGACCTTTGTTGCGAACCAAAACAGAAGAAATTATTTTTGGGCGGACTGGAAGGTTGAGAGGAGCAGCAGCAACAACAACAACAAAAAGACAAAGTAAAATGTTTAACGAGAGTCTGGAAAACCGTTATAAATTATTGCCGACTGATTGACAGATATGCCTTCCTGCTGATATGTCCTTGAGCAATTGCCCAACCCCGAACTGACATCTCCCTCCTTCCATATGCACGTGTGTGCTCAAGCGTGAAAAAGAGAGGGGTGTAATTAAATTTGACACAGGGCAAATTAAATAGAGTTGATAAAAATAAATAAATAAATACATATGCTATTATAATAATAATAATAATAATAATACATTTTATTTATAAGCGCCTTTCAAGACACCCAAGGACACTTTACAATAACAAAAAACACAAAACATTACGGGTTGAGCAGCGGCAGCCAAAACGCGCCAGCGTTCAACACTTTCCCTCCACTGCCGTCATTACAAAACTAGACAAGAGTTAACTGTGTTTTACTACCCTGTTTGGTTGTTTTAAAAGCTGTTGGATAGGTGGCAGAGTTCGTGGAAGAGGTTCTGCTCCAAGTGGCCTCAGGGTGGCTTGTAAAAAACTGACACCCACAGTGGTTCTCATTTTTCCAGAAAGAGTCTTGTACTTTGGAAGAAAAAGCTCAAAATAAGACATTTGAGGTCATATTAATGGCCATTCTGTCCTTATTAGTCACAAGTGATCTAGAGCCTATCGCAGCTTAATTAATGGATACACACTGGATAGTGTGTCCTGTGTCAGACGCTCGTTAGACAAATACAGAAAACAATCATGCACACATAAAGATATCAATGGACAATTTGGAGTTGTTACCTAACAAGCAAGTTTTTGGAATAAAACCCACACAATTTGTGAGGCAGCTACCAATGTTTTCTGTTCTTAATGGTATTTGTTTTCTTCATTTACACCCATTTTTAACAGCTTGCTCTGCGCTCATGTTTCTTATTACATTATCTTTGCAACGAAATGGAAAGGATTTGTATCATAATAACTATGATTTGCCACGGGGTATCAAAATCTTAAATTCGAAATCCAGGGACGTTTGAATCAATATTTGACAAGGCTGATGTTTGAAATGATGAATGCGCGGTGTTTTTTTTTAACCTCCTCCTCGTTTTCCATATCTGAAATGTCATTATCTTTGCATGGGGCTCACTGTTAATCGAAGGGATTTAACATTCATTGTGGCAGGAAAGAAGGGGGGGTTACATGTGAATTCCAGGATTGAAAAAAAAAGTGTATCAAACATAAAATGTGTGGAGAGAATTAAAAAAAAATACCTACATTAGGAATATCAGGCAGTTGATGGCTTGGCAGGGGGCAGTTTTTACAAGTGAATTATTATGCTGTTTTAAGACAAAGCTTAGGCGATTGGCTGGTGTAGCCCGCCTCCCAGCCAACGTTAGCTGAGATAGGCTCCAGGACAAGCACCACGGAAACTCGTTGGAAAGATGGACAGCAAAGTCTTAGTAACCATCCAGTGTGTCCAAACAACAACAGTTCAATGCTATTGGTAAAAGAAACCTTAACCTAAAACCGTATACTTGATCCTTCAGATTTAACACTGAGAAGAAAAAAAAAAACATGCCAGCAATGCTCAACCTTGATAATCTTGCCTCAACTTTGTATTATCGTAGTTTACAAAAATTGGCTTTGGTAGTTAGCATGTTTGCCTCACAGTCGGGAGACACACATCTCCATGTAAAGTGTTTTTGTTTTGTTTTTGCAAGTTCTCCTCATGCTTGCGTGGGCTTTTTCAAGGTTATTGATCCCAAAACATGTTTGGAAGTCCAATTTAATAAACCGCAAACTATTGTCCCATAACAGTTTTATATCATTTCAAATGTATCTGATAGTGTATTTCAAAAGAAATGGCTTGCAAATGAGTTGATTAAAAAAATAAATGAATAAATAAAATGACCCCAAACTACCTGCATACATGGATCAAAAACTTGCTCTAACCACCCAGGTAAAATTTAGCTCCTCCCAGACATGCAAAATTTACCAGCATACTTCCTTGGACCAATTACAGTGCTGCTGTCTCAACCCAGAGCTGTCTCTGGCACCATCTTGTGGCATTGTATGATATTTTTAAAAAGAGCACAAAAGCCGTGGAGAGCTGAATTTCGGTTGCACAAAAACCAAAGAAACAAACCAACAACAACAACAACAAAAACCACCAATAGATGTACAGTATTTGCGAATACTGAATCAAGCGTGTTGTGGTGACTTGATATGCCCCAGGATTGCCTGGTAACATGTCCAATGTGGACCGCACCTCTGGGTTATTGTCAACTGGGATTGGCTCACTCAAGCACAACCGCTAGTCTTCAATCAACGCTGGTCTGAAGTTTTATGACACCTCTGCATGGGTGCAGTGCACAAGCTCTGCATCAATCTCAAAAGCAGCACTGCCAAACATCAGTCAGCACGCCAATAAATTGTCCACAGTGGATTTCACTGTTTCAGGAAAGCCGTAATAAACACTACACAGGAAACTGGCATGGGAGTCGAATAGTGGTCAGGGTATGGAGGTACAACAGGGTTCAACATCTAAGACAAATCCTGGCACTACGTGGCAAAAACACATTTTCCACATCGCAAGGACTGGCTGGCAGTATTATGTTAAAATCAACATTGACAAGGGATGCAATTACCAATTCATTTGGTATGAATTGTCATCCACAGTAGTGTAATTATCGTCCATGTGGTTTGGCCTTCTGTAGGAACAGCAACATCTGTGCCCTCCAAGAAGTGAAAGAAAAAAATGTAACACAAGCAAAAAAGTAGGACTTGGAAGAAGCACCCCCTAGTGGCGGAGCACGTTCCCCTCCAGGAATGTCTACTCCAACCGTCTACCCACTTTACGTCACGCCGTTTGAAGCCAATGTCGACTGTAATTACTCCAACGCGTAAATGTACAAAGAGAGTTCTTAGCGTGCATGCTAAAAACTCCACCGTGTCATTATGGACGACTGAAAACCTTGTAAAGGCTGCATACTTGGTGTGCCAGTGATGATGGATAAAATGGTGGCATTCTTTTTCTCCCTGGTCAGAACATTACAAACTATCATTGGGTACTAATCCGTTGGTGTCGGCAATTCTGAGTCATTTGAATATTTTGTGCCTTTCGTATAGCTTAAATGAGGTCAGCAAAATATGACAAACAGCTCTCAGCATGACGCAGTACAGCTGGACACCGCTCCATCGCAATGGTAATGCCGCTTGGTAGGCCAAAGGGTGTGCAACCTAAGGTCCGTGGGCAAAAGCAGTTTGATTCGGCCCGCCAACAACTTCGGGGGAAAAATATATCTAAATGTGCAAGATTATATTGGTGAATTTTAATAAATTGCATGGTGGAAAAATCAATTCAAAATGTAAAAGATTATTGATAAAAATAGTGAAATATTTTTAAGTTGTATTGCTGACAATTTTGTTTTAAATTATCGCAAGAAATTACGTATAAGAAACAATTAGATAGTCTTGAAATTAAAAAAATAAAGTAGAAATTAAATGTGAAAAAAGACCACTTGAAATCTTGCCAAATATTTGTGACTTTTATTTTTTGTGGGTCGACTCAAGATAGACATGCCAACCCGATTTCGAACTTAAGTTATTAGTATTTGGAAAAACATGCTTTTTTTGGAAAAGCAGACATTTTTCTTTCATTTGCATTTTGTTTAGTTGTTGTTTAGTTGTTTGTTTAGTAACCTGGAAATGGCAAAAATAAATCAAAAGTAGTGCTTAGATATCAGATGCATGTGATTCTTTTTTTTTTTTTTTTTAAAGTATTAAGTGGGCGTTCAAGGGGCTTTATCGACTCTACTGAGGGCTGAAGCTCCACTCTGTTGAGACTTATAGCGAGTGCGACTTCGTGCATTTCCTGCTGAGACACAGGAAGCCCCAGGGATCCTGTCAGGAAGAGCGGAGGGTGGGGGGGGGGGGCAATTTCTTCACCAGGCTTTCGATTCTCCAGGAATTTGTCAGCCTTCTTCCTCTCCGGTGTGATTCACAGCTCATTTCTGAAGTAAAGACTAATGTGGCTGCGCGTCTTATCACCATGCTGGCTATGTACTGCCCATTTTACACTCAACTCCAACTAAATGGCGGCTGACCTTTTCAGGCAGCCAGTCGAAGCAAACAACTCTTGACTGGAAATATGGACGGCTGGAGAGGCCATGAATAAAAACATGAACGGATGAGAAGATAATGCAGTAGCTGAGGAAGATGGCACGGTGGAGGGGGTGCAGATGGGGAAGGGTGGTGGGGCTGGTGGTGGGGGTAGAGGTTTGGGGGTTATTCTATCATTTGTTAGATTCCAATAGCTGTCTGCCCGCATAAGGTAGGCTCATTTTTTAGCATTCATTAGTTATTCAAGCAGCGCATAGAGAATCTCTGTCTCCAGGCATGTGGGGAATGCAATCCACTTGGGAAAAGAGGCATTTGATCACGATTAAGATGAAAGGTTCACTCAGTGGAACGGCAATACATCACAATTGAGGTCTGAACTTTGACATTGCTCGATGACTTGTCCTGATCATTGTCGGGAAGGCGACAATTAAGTACGTAATTGTTTTACTTCAATACATCTTGGAATACCCGAGAGATTGGAGCGTTCAACCTTCGTGGTAGACGCGATAAAGAACATAACGGACACGTTTGAAAAAATGTCAAATAAAAACCTAATGGAGCTGAAGCATCGTTCGAGAGTACTGCATCGAAAATGACCAAATTGCAGAGGAATTAGCGAGGCTTGAGAAGCAAAAAGGTCAGAAGGGAACAGGCGAAGACACAGGAGGTGACACACGGGGGCGGTGATGCGTGGGCGGTGGCCGCTGCCAGTTGACGCGCGCTCGGCCGCTCTAAGTAGCAGCCAAGCTCAGAGGGGAACCAGGTTATTTATCCACTTGTTTGGATAATCCACCATCTGCCGCATTGTTCAAAAGCCTCCAGGTTGGACACGAATGCAAAGCATATGGGAAGAAGTACAAGTGAAGTGAGGGAAAATGCGGCAAGGACCAACAAGGTTAAATCAATGAACAACATAGGATTGCCTTTCGGGCATTCTAATGAAAATGTACTGAAACAGCTTGTCAAATTGTAATCAGATAAAATGTCTTTCTCATCGGGGAAGCAGCATTTGGCTCAATTTATTCTTGTTCAAACAATCATTGGCTCGTACTTGCAAGGTTTCGAAGTTTACCGTCCTATGGTGTCACTTCTGCCTCAACTCAATCCCACTAAGCCCTGCCTTTTTAAGCACATGCGTGCAGTATCAAACATACGCTGTTTCATGTGCGCTTTATGCTTTTTCTCATTCAACTACATTCAAAATATGTTTAAAAATTGACCTTTTAAAGTGTGTAGGAAGGCTTAAAAAATATGCTGTCATGTTTTTATATTGCTTCTATATCGCATGTTTTCATACATATCTTTCACCTAGTGTGGATGCTCCCTAGAAAATACTTTTTCACATATGGTGGAAGCATTACATAAGCTCTGTGGTGTGTTTGTGGCACATCGATACACTCACGAAACAATAAATAAAAATGCTCCACCCCTCACCTTCATTGACATCCTCCCCCTCCGTCAACATTCGCACAGACATCAAGCAAACATTTTTAGCTCACGCTAGACGGTGCGTCCAACAAAACTCAAAGCAGCTCTGCTTAACCTTCAACTTTCAAATGAGAGCACCCATGGGGGATGTGAGTGTTTCTGCATGGCAGTTTCTCATACATTGTTGGCCTGAACGTTTGGGATTTTTAGCCAAACTGGCTATGACATGCAAAGATTAACTCTGTGTGTGGAAGCATGTGGTTTTGTAAATTTGCCCTATATTATAGTTTGGTGTTATAACAAGGGAATTTTTACATAACTGTATGGCAGAAGTGAAGAACGGCTCGCTTCATAGTCATATTGTCAGGACAAGGCGGTTAAAAGATGTACTTGGTTAATGTGACACTTGATAGGTTGGTTGGCCCTACAGAGACCCAACTATTTCTATCCAAGCCACTGAAATGTCAATTTTTCACAAAATGTCCAGTTTAAGAACACTGTATTTATTTAATATATATTTTGCTTCAAGGACCCCCATTAGCTTATGCAGTAGAAGTGTTCTAATCGTCGGTTGGGGAAAGGCTGCAACCACTGCATGTTTGTGTCTGAGCACTTTGCATGCCACTAGAATGCTGAAGGAGGGAGTAGGTGGCTGTAAAAAGAAATCTATTTCATTTCAATTGGATGAGCCATGATGAAAAAAAAACAGCAACCAACAAAGGCACTGGAATGCCTCACAGAGCCATCGGCGGAAGTACTTTTTGGTGAGAAGTGGCTGTGACGGGTTGGCGGCTGAATGCAACTTCACATCCAGCTTCCATTGTCAACAAACAAAGGAGTTGCGCAGCAGGGAGTCAAGATGAAAGGTGGATTCTCAGAATACATGACTGTTTAAGAGCTGTCCTGAGACTTATGTGTACAGATTGAAATTCGCTAGGTTCCAAAGTGATTGTCTCAGCCAGCTAAAGGGAGAGGAAAAACTCGAGCTAAAAAGGAACTAGGCCTGGACCTACGTGCAAAATATCCAGGTTGCATTTGGACAAAAGCTATATGAATACACTAGCATAGGAAGAAAAGCTTGATATCGCCATGCATCATTTCTTTGGTACGACACGATCGATCACCATGAACACAATATTGAGACTGCAGTGTGTATGCATCAACATTTGATACGATATTCAACTCGACTTTAGAGGACTGTATCAATTCACCAGCATATTCCTAAATTAAGGTATCAGACTGTTGTTTCCCGCAAAACCAAAACGATATAATCAGCTAGCATATGAACAAAAGTTCAACATTCATCATGTTGTTTGGTAGAAGAATGTTTCGTTACACCAGCAGAAGGAGAAAATACGGATTCCACAAATGTATTGTAAAGTTGTTTGGTACAATAACGTAGAAAGACGAAACCAACGTTATCATATAAAGCCCTGTTCTGCTGCTAATGCTACAGCTAACACTTTACTCCCTAATCCGCTCATTGTCATGCCAGACTCGGAATCTGCAGACATGTAGTAATTACTTGTCCACGTTCACATTTCCCTGCTATCACTTAGTTCGACCTAATTGAGTGCTTTCAAAAACCAAGTCGATTTTTCCATTAGTAACAAAAGGCAGGCAGCTAAACGTGTCGCCGAATGAAAACTGTCAGTATGTGTGTGAGTGTGTGTTGTGTGAGTGTGTGTGTGTGTGTGTGTGTGTGTGTGTGTGTGTGTGTGTGTGTGTGTGTGTGTGTGTGTGTACACTAATTGTCATAATGAGCTGAGACAGCTGGTCTCAGGTTTGCTGTCATTCCCACCCAACACGCTGATGGAAGCTAGATAGCACGCCAACCATGCCATAAACGCTTGCCGAACACGCCGCCAGAATGACAAGTGATGGAAATGTGCCTTGGATGCCAGATGATACGCAATTAAAACATGCAAAACTTTAAAGGCCTATAGAATCACTCATTACTTCAATGGAGTTCTGTGGCCGCCAAGACCTACTGGGAGAAGCACAAACACCTGTAGCATCCCCTTGTTGCCCAAGGCTTAATTAAACAAACATTAGCGTTTTCAACGTGATAGCCCTCTTAATGGTGGCACACAGATGGGCTTGATTTATCAATTTCAGGTGTGAGCAGTCGTCGGAACGTACAGGTTTTTTTTTTCTCATTGCGAAAACACAGCACCTCGTCACACCTGCTCTCGCTGTAATAACACTCACTCCCTCGATTCTCCGAAACACCATCAGATGTCGTTATTAGTGTTTAGCGATGTGTTAATACACAACATAAGATAGTATAGTTGTGAACTGTTGTAGCCTGTGAACTGTATTGAAAATGCTTTTATTGCTCTGCGGCAGCTCAACCTTTTTCTCCACAATTTGGCCTTGGATTCTACAGGTAATCCGCCGCAAATACAGTATGAAAAACCCTTTGAGCGTTTGTTTGAAAACCTTGACATACATCTTAAGGTCCATGTACGAGTAAGCTCTTTGTTCTCACTGGTCGGACCATTCAGCGTATCTACTAGTATTTTTTTTTTCCACTGCTGGTGCCATTTTTGGCCTACTAGTGTAACCTTAAGATGGATATTGAGAATACTAAGTAAAAGGTTTCCAAAAATATGTCCTTTAAAAGAACTTGCAAATGCAGCATAAGACAACAAGGAGCAACCTCTTTGTGTGTACAGGCTTGAAAGCAGAGTTTTTGAGAAGTAATACAGTTCTCTTTAGATTTTTACAATAAGCTATTTGAATGATTTTTTTCAATGAAATTATTGATTAATCGTGTCTTAAAGAAATGGAGGCAAAATGATGTGCACAAAGTGGCACTGTTGAGTCCCTACATTGCTGTCCAAAGGAGACACGTGGCAGCTGTGGAATATTGAACTATATCCAAGGAGTCCTCCATAACGGCAGACGATGTCCATCCATTTCCTACGGCACATGTCACATGGCACAGGCTCTCAGGTGCCACAACAGATGTGACCGCTACATGCAAAATTATAATGATTGGTCCTCATGTATAAAACTCGGCTTCCTATGGCTGACTTGTAGTTGTTCTGTTGGTTGCCTTCAGATCCTTCAGGGCTTATTGTTTATTATTATGATTTCCATGTGTATGCCTTGCAATAGCTTTGACTCAAGTGTTTATTAAGAACTACCTGAGGTATTCTACATTATTTTTGTTGCTTTATATAGACACATTTTCAGCACGGAAGCTTCGCAGGAAGCCTCGCAGGGATATCTGATTCATCACTTTGCATTGTGCGGCTTGGACTTTTTTTAATAATGCAATGACTCCTGATAAAAGGCAATTAATAAGCAGAGCAGCAGTTTGACTCGGGAACCTCTTAACCTTGCTTGGCCTGCACTTCTGTTGAATTAATAATCAGCCCCAATGTTTACATAGTGTCACTTGTCCATCGAAAGCCTCCTGAGCTGGATTTTAACCCCCCCACCCCTCCTTCCCTTCCTGTCTGTCAATGGACAAACGATCCACTCGACAAACATAGCCTATAGTTTATTTGCTGGCATCGATGTCACTGGAGTTCAATAAGGCCATTTGGAAGCCAGACTAACAGTGTAATGATCTTGATGCCTACTCTGGTTGTTTGTATAGCAAACGAAAAGGGCACATGGCCTTTATCTGTGTGACATTACCGGTACTCTAACATTCACAAAAGCAAGTCACGTTTCTTGAAAATGTTTTACTAAGAAGAGGAAGTTCAGGAATGGTTCACTCAAGGTGAGTTTAAAGTGGCCAAAAAAAATCCTAACAGTGAATCCTCATCTATGTGTGGTTCACAATTCACATTTTTTAATATATATTTTTTGTGGTGGAACCTGATGACAGTAAACAGGAGGGTGGGTCCAAAAATCACAAGTAATGGCCTTGTCAAACTATGCAACATTTTTTTCCGGTTGGAAGTAGGCAGTACCACACTATCGTAATAGGAGATGACGGCAACGTTAACTCATGGTTTATGTTCCTGTTATATCAGAATTATAGGTGTTCATTGGTTGATGGCAAAGTTTTGTTCCTAATCCGGGGCTTGTTGTTTGAAGTGGTTAGAGTTCAAAGAGGAGAGAATCCGAGTATTTTCACCACTTCTGTCTGAATATGTCCAAGCCTTATCGCTAAACTGCAGCAATAAAGCAATAAACTCACACTGTATATCTAATCATACTGCTGTACGTCAAAATGTCATGTGTCGGACCATTGTAAACGTTGGAGCACCAGGGTGCTGTTTTGAAAACGTTGCACTTTTACTTATTCGCATTCTAAAAACTCAGACCAGAGAAATTACATGGATTCTATTTTCAGTTAATCACGGTGTTGTGTAAACTACCTCTTTCCCCGCTGTCTGGAAGCAAGGGATGATGAAGGCGTGTGGCTACGCAAAGGTCATTTAAGTGTGTGAACGGACGACGGAAGCGCGCCCTGCTTCCCTGCCGCCCACGCTGCCGCTTCACATCCTGACAAAGGAAAGCGACTCACTGGGTCAAGCCGGTGCCTGCCGCTCACCAGGAGAACCCCACCTGTGTTGCATAAGAGCTGGATGTCTTCCTGGCATGCCAGGGAGTTTCAAAGAAAGTGAGATCCCAAAGTGGGAAGTGAAACTATTATTCCTTTGCAGTCGTGTGCTGTGTGAAAAGTCTGGATATGTACCAGGAGGACGCTGTCTATATTGAGGAGTCGGGGTTAGAAATAGGTCATTTTCTTTTGGATGAAGGAGGAGAAAGCCTGATAACCTGTTTGTTATAGTGACGCTCGATTTTTATTTCTGAAACGACAATTAGGAAAAGGAATGTATTAAGTAGGGCAAGCACTACAAGTAAACTGATGCTCCTAATGGTGTTCCACATTATTGTATCCCACCACTGGAGTGGGATTAGGACACAGAATAACGTACATAGTATTGTAACAGCACTTGAAATCTCAACACGGCCCAAAAAAACCCCACAAAAAAATGGAAGAAATAAATGGAATCAAATAAACGGAAATTGTGATAACTTACAATGTGCAGTAAAAATTCAAACCATAAAAAATCTGCCTCAGGTCAAATTCTTGTTTGTTTTGCTTGTTTTTGTTTTTTTCGCTGAGATGCCACCCACCACAGATGGGTGGCATGAAACGTAGTAATTGTACTGCATATACACTCTGCAACACTAGCCAATTTCAATAGGAAATAAAAATGCACAAAGTGACAGTAGTTTTGCGTAAACGGGAAACATATTCTGAACACAAAAAATGACAACTGCTTCCAGTATATTCTCCAATAATACAATATAATGCACTAACTAAAATATTTACTCATACATAAATATTTTCTTTTGAGGAAGACATAACAGTTTCTCTTCTGAAGAGTGCGACAGTTTCAATTCAGTATTATACATGCTACAAAAACAACAAGGACATGTTTTATGACTTTGGCTTCAGTCGAAGAACCCTTCAGAGACTTCAATGGCGTTTCAAATAAATGAAATAGTCTGATGCACGACCACAACAATACTGCAAGCAATGATGTGCGCGAGCCAGGGGCTGGAGCTGCTCTGTATTTGTTTACAAAGCAGACGTGTGGCTCGAATGTGAGAAAGTCCCACTTCCTGTCCCTTACCTAATAAGTTCCACGCGAGAACGTCTGTATCATTCTAAATGGTACTGAATATGAATACATGTATTTACAGCCATGGTCAGTACATTATCGACGAAACATTTTTACAACACCCTTTTCTCACTTACACAGTTAACTGAAGAAATAATGCAAGTTGTTATTCACTGCAACATAGCAATTTGGAATCCTAAAATCATTTTGTTGTACTTGCATGAAATTCCAGAGGAAAAAAAATGTGTCAGACTGTTGCATAAAACAGACAAGCCACCTTGAATCACGGGTATCATTAGGTCTACAGAAGATCTATTAGCTGGTGGAGATGGGAAAGGAGATGGTTTCGTTTTGGCTGGAAGTGTAAGGAACTTTGATAAATCGAGGGATGATAACAAAATAATGGGGGGGGGGGTGAAAACAGAGATGCTTAAATGAGTAATGGATCACACGGCTGTGCCAGGAGGTACGCAAAAAACTGCTGTGAATTCGGTGTTCCCCAACCCACCTCCCAATCTGCCTCCCTCTGCACCCCTCACCCCCTCCCCACCACCGGACTCCCTGTCTGCACCCTCAGAATGCAGGAAATACTAGGTCATGGTAGTCGGCACCCAAGTACTTCAATAAAGCCCCAAAGGGTCCAATTACTCAAGCTGCAGTCCCCTGCGTCTGCGATATGCTGATCAGCGTTATCGGATCTCAGCTCGGAAGCGACAAGACAGATTTATTGGCGTAAATCCTGTCATGAATCATCCGTGAAAAAGCTACATCTGATGTCATAAAACATCAAATTGTGACATGTGTAGTCGGGCCTTAAGAGGTGTAAACATTTTACGACAGATAAGAGGCCATATCGTATAGCGTGTGCCTGCCGGAATCAACATTTGCACCAGCAGCATGCATGAATGTAATACTCACAGGAATCCGTGTGGGCCTTGAGGTTGAGACCTGTAAAAATGCATTACATCCTTAAAGTAATGAGGACGGAACCTCGTGCTTAGCCTTGGGATGAACATTGCACACTGGTTATTAGCATAAAAGTAGAAAGACTGACTTTGAATGCTGTTTATCTGTCTATCCCTCCAAACATAATGCAAATCTTACTCCAGTTTCCTCCTAGGGGATGCCGAGATGTTCACTGGCAAAGTCTGGAAGTAAGTTTGCCCGAGTTTTTTCGTTTCTATGTATGATGGCCTTGAAAAGTCACACGAAGGGTTGCCAGCCCAACAAGAAATCGGTGAACGTCATCAAGTTTCTCTTGTCACGCAAGTCATGCATCTCACCGATCGTGTGACACCATGAATTTCGAAATGATCCCGCGTCACTGAGTTCTGCGAGGAAGATGGAGATAGATAAATGCCCGGGATTCTGTTTGGGCTCCGATATGACCATTTTGCGGCCCAGGAGGGCAAAGACGAAACTTGTTATGTGTGCGAAAGTGAGACTTGTGTGAATGTGGTGGCTGCTCAGTAAAAAAGCGCTTTAGTGCGAGGAATTGAAAAGTGATAATATGAGAAGACGGTTACATTTAGTCTGTATGTTAATAGACAGTCTTCCTAGCACATCTAGTGTGCTCTCTCTGCAGGTTTGTCCCTTCATATCATTCAAGATTTATTATTTTCAATAACAGCAACTCATTAATTTTTTGATCTTAACAAACCACCAAGCCACTGATGCCTATCTGGCGTTGACTCTGATCGACTTGCCTGTGCAGCATAAAATATCCTTCACTTGGAACACAATCTTGTTTCCCACCAAAAATAGACTTTGGGGCAGAATCAGAATGTTTTACCCGAGCCTGGGAGGACACAACCTATTCTCATCTTTGAGAATTCAACCGCTTTGTGATTTCAAACTGCCCTTGGGCGCTAGCCAGAGGCCACATGTCAATATTTGGAATGTGCAACTTTCATCTCCAGAGCATCTTTTTCAAACTTTTGGCAGGTTGAATCAATTTTATGGGTTGAAATGGTTGTGTTCTGACAGAAAGACGAGTCATGCCAACGCTTTGCTCTCTGTAGAAAATGATGCGCCGGGTGCACATTTAAGAATAGACTCTGTAGCGTTCAAGTGTTTTGTTGTGACGCTGACCGCCTCGTTGACCGAATGTGCTGTGGTTATAATCTTGGGACCCGAACAAGAACATATAATCCAAGGCAGCAAATACAAACAAACGATCTGACAGACAGCAGTAAATTCTAAAAATAAATTCTATGTCACATTGCCTAAACTGGTGTGACCAAGCCTGTGCTGGTGTCACCAATTGAAAAAATTGGTCGCATTCTCAGTTAGTCGCACCAGTGCTATCAGTGTCAAAGTTTGTGTCAAGCCCTGTCCGGGGGGCCCTATTACTAGATTATTTGATGAAAGAGTCTTTGGGGAAATCAATTTTAATTTGTTAGTGACAAATCGTTTACCCCATCGCAAATTTCTGATTTTCCTTATTGCTTCGGTTGTGATGCTACCTCAAAAAATAGGAAATTACTGCGTCGACTTCTTCCCTTTGTTTCCTATCTGCGCTACTTATAGAGCCAAGCAAAATGTTTCTTTTGCTGAAAGTGTTAGCAGAAACACTGACAGTTTGCGGTGACAGTGACGACTGCTTTCAACAGGGAAACAGAAAATTGCCTTGACATGTACAGTATGTCCCTCCTTTTCACCGTTCTCTAAAATAAATGTGAAAAAGAAAAACTGCTGCATCGACTTTATCCTCCCATACCCTGTTATTTGCTTTATTCACAACAGCAAAACTGAAAAAAGTATTATACTACAGTCACTCATGCTATCATTTCTCAAATCCATTTACACTGTCCAAAACAATAAAATATTTATATTAGTTAAATATTAAAAATTACAGTTCGAGAATGTGTTGAATACAAGAAGGAGTAAGGAGATATTGTTATGCGTGTCCCAATCCATTTTACCGATTGTAATCTAAAAGGGTAGCCTGCAGACACAATAGCAGCGGTGATTAAGTGTCCAAGGGCATCCTGTGTGCTTTGAATGGCCCAGCTGTGCTCATTCTTAGGTTCCAGTGCTTTCTGAGTGGTTGGCTTACAAGACGTTCCATTCAAAAAGTAAACCGGCATACCGCAGAGAGCAAATGCTCCCACCGTCGGTCTTTCTCCTCAGGACACAGTGTATCTCCAACCTGACTTGGCATGACAAGCCTGTGGGTGGCCTCAGCACACCCGGGGAGATTCGAAAGGGCTCGGTAACCCCCACCTGCATGCCACGCTAGCCTGCCAGCTGACATTGACGTGTGGACTTGCTGGCGGAGCATGATGGGGGAGCCGGTAAGACTGTGGTGAAGCAATGTGGCGAGTCATCTACAAACTCCGTTGGTTAAAAGATGCTTTGTTTCCACCCCTGAGAGTAAAGCCAGGTGCGAACGGACAGGAAGATAAGGACATGATAGCGTGATTGAGTGGAGTCTGTTAATCATTGACTTGTGCCATCGACGATCCAGTTTCTGAGAGTGGCAGACTTTGAGTGTCTTCACTTTGCGGGGAAAGAAGCCGATCTTGATCACAATGAAGTTCAAGTGTCAACTTCACAAGTCCTTGAGAAAGATTGTTGACTCTCAACATTCACCTCAGTCCATTGCAAACTTCACAAGTACATTGCAGTCATTTAAACCATGTCAATTCCCACTGAGCAACCGAAGGGTTGCCAGCAGAACCAAATTATTTGACACAAAGCTGTTGCATTGGTATCTATGGACTTTCCTCAAGGGCTTGGTACCAAAACGAGTCTACACTACATCTAAGGCTGCTAATGTGTAGGTTTCTAAATACACTCACTCTCCTAAACCAGTGTTTTTAAAACTTTTTTGAGCCAAGGCACACTACTTTCATTAAAAAAATATCGCGGCACAAAACGAGCTGAAAAATTGAAAAAAAAAACGCTTATTTTAACAATTAACGTGTTATATTGTTACTCTAACCGTTTTTAACATTGAAGAATGATGTTATAACAGCTCGACATGGAATCAAATGAGCATAAAGAAAAATGTATTTTATAATCTTTCATATGTATTGTTTCACTATCGTCCTGCATTCATGCGGCACAAATTTGCTTGTCTCCAGTGGTCGAAACACAAGGCAATTGGCTATCTGTTGCTGCGCTCTAGCGGTATGGGAGGGTACTACACGATTACTTTCAGGGCGATAGACCCGCACAGGCATACAAATTGGATATTTTACTACGGCACACCTGACAATGTCTCGCAGCAAACCAGTGCGCCACGGCACAGGGTTTGAAAAACACTGTCCTAAACAATCATTCAGACTGACTGTCCGAAATGATTATTGGAATTGTTCTGGTCAATCACTGGAAGTGTCCTAAACAATCCATGGAATTTGATGAAAATGTCCTAACCAATTATTGTTTAAGTGGCCTTAAACAATAATTTGTGAAGGACCCATTGTCCAGAATAATCACTGCAATTGAGTTAAACAACCACTGGAAATGCCATCCATCCATCCATCCATCATCTACCGCTTATCCGGGGCCGGGTCGCGGGGGCAACAGCTTTAGCAGGGAAGCCCAGACTTCCCTCTCCCTAGCTACTTCTTCCAGCTCTCCCCGGGGGATCCCGAGTCGTTCCCAGGCCAGCTGGGTGACATAGTCTCTCCAGCGTGTCCTGGGTCTTCCTCTGGGTCTTCTCCCGGTGGGACATGACCGGAACACCTCACCGGGGAGGCGCTCAGGAGGCATCCGAATCAGATGCCCAAGCCACCTCATTTGGCTCCTCTCGATGTGGAGGAGAAGCGGCTCGACTCTGAGCCCCTCCCGGATGACTGAGCTTCTCACCTTATCTCTAAGGGAGAGCCCGGACACCCTGCGGAGAAAACTCATTTCAGCCGCTTGTATCCGGGATCTCGTTCTTTCGGTCACGACCCATAGCTCGTGACCATAGGTGAGGGTTGGGACGTAGATCGACCGGTAAATTGAGAGCTTCGCCTTTTGGCTCAGCTCCTTCTTCACCACGACAGACCGATACAACGTCCGCATCACAGCAGACGCTGCACCGATCCGCCTGTCGATCTCCCGCTCCCTCCTACCCCCACTCGTGAACAAGACCCCAAGATACTTGAACTCCTCCACTTGGGGTAAGATCTCCTCCCCGACCCGGAGTGGGCACTCCACCCTTTTCCGACTGAGGACCATGGTTTCAGATTTGGAGGTGCTGATTTTCATCCCAACCGCTTCACACTCGGCTGCGAAACGCTCCAGTGAGAGTTGGAGAGCCCCGTTTGAAGGAGCCAACAGCACCACATCATCTGCAAAAAGCAGGGATGAAATACTGAGGCCCCCAAAACGGACCCCCTCAACGCTTCGGCTGCGCCTAGAAATTCTGTCCATAAAGGTTATGAGCAGAATCGGCGACAAAGGGCAGCCTTGGCGGAGTCCTACCTCCACTGGAAACGATTCCGACTTACTGCCGGCAATGCGAACCAAACTCTGACATCGGTGGTATAGTGACCGAACAGCCCGTATCAGGGGGTTCGGTACCCCATACCCACGAAGCACCCCCCACAGAACTCCTCGAGGGACACGGTCAAACGCCTTCTCCAAGTCCACAAAACACATGTAGACTGGTTGGGCGAATTCCCACATACCCTCAAGGACCCTGCTAAGGGTGTAGAGCTGGTCCACTGTTCCACGGCCGGGACGAAAACCACACTGCTCCTCCTCAATCTGAGGCTCGACTTCCTGACGGACCCTCCTCTCCAGCACCCCTGAATAGACCTTACCAGGGAGGCTGAGGAGTGTGATCCCTCTGTAGTTGGAACACACCCTCCGGTCCCCCTTTTTAAAAAGAGGGACTACCACCCCGGTCTGCCAATCCAGAGGCACTCTCCCTGTTGTCCACGCGATGTTGCAGAGGCGTGTCAACCAGGACAGCCCCACAACATCCAGAGCCTTGAGGAACTCCGGGCGGATCTCATCCACCCCTGGGGCCTTGCCACCGAGGAGCTTTTTAACAACATCGGTGACTTCAACCACAGAGATAGGAGAGCCCACCTCAGAGTCCCCGGGCTCTGCTTCCTCCAAGGAAGGCGTGTTGGTGGAGTTGAGGAGGTCTTCGAAGTACTCTGCCCACCGGTTCACAACGTCCCGAGTCGAAGTCAGCAGCGCCCCATCCCCACTGTACACAGTGTTAGTGGTGCACTGCTTCCCCCTCCTGAGACGTCGGATGGTGGACCAGAATTTCCTCGAAGCCGTCCGGAAGTCGGCTTCCATGGCCTCACCGAACTCTTCCCACGCTCGGGTTTTTGCCTCGGCGACCACCGAAGCCGCGGCCCGCTTGGCCAATCGATACCTGTCAGCTGCCTCTGGGGTACCACAGGCCATAAAGGCTTGATAGGACTCCTTCTTCAGCTTGACGGCATCCCTTACTGCTGGTGTCCACCAGCGAGTACGGGGGTTGCCGCCACGACAGGCACCAACCACCTTACGGCCACAACTCAGATTGGCCGCCTCAACAATAGAGGCACGGAACACGGTCCACTCGGGCTCAATGTCCCCCGCCTCCCCCGGAACATGGGAAAAGCTCTGTCGGAGGTGGGAGTTGTAACTCCTTCTGACAGGGGATTCCGCCAGACACTCCCAACAAACCCTCACTATACGTTTGGGTCTGCCAGGACGGACCGGCATCTTCCCCCACCATCGGAGCCTACTCACCACCAGGTGGTGATCAGTTGACAGCTCCGCCCCTCTCTTCACCCGAGTGTCCAGAACATGCGGCCGCAAATCCGATGATACAACTACAAAGTCGATCATCGAACTGCGGCCTAGAGTATCCTGGTGCCAAGTGCACATATGGACACCCTTATGTTTGAACAAGGTGTTCGTTATGGACAATCCGTGACGAGCACAGAAGTCCAATAACAAAACACCACTCGGGTTCAGATCGGGGGGGCCGTTCCTCCCAATCACGCCCCTCCAGGTCTCACTGTCATTGCCCACGTGAGCATTGAAGTCCCCCAGCAGAACAAGGGAGTCCCCAGCAGGAGTACTCTCCAGCACACCCTCCAGGGACTCCAAAAAGGGTGGGTATGCTGAGCTGCTGTTTGGTGCATATGCACAAACAACAGTCAGGACCCGTCCCCCCACCCGCAGGCGGAGGGAGGCAACCCTCTCGTCTACCGGTGTGAACCCCAATGTACAGGCACTGAGCCGGGGGGCAATGAGTATGCCCACACCTGCTCTGCGCCTCTCACCGTGAGCAACTCCAGAGTGGAAGAGAGTCCAACCCCTCTCGAGAGAACTGGTACCAGAACCCAGGCTGTGTGTGGAGGCAAGTCCGACTATATCCAGTCGGAAATTCTCTGCCTCACACACCAGCTCGGGCTCCTTCCCTGCCAGAGAGGTGACATTCCATGTCCCAAGAGCTAGCTTCTGCAGCCGAGGATCGGACCGCCAGGGTCCCCGCCTTTGGCTGCCGCCCAGCTCACATTGCACCCGACCCCTTTGGCCCCTCTCATGGGTGGTGAGCCCATGGGAAGGGGGACCCACGTTGCCTCTTCGGGCTGTGCCCGGCCGGGCCCCATGGGTGTAGGCCCGGCCACCAGGCGCTTGCCAACGAGCCCCACCTCCAGGCCTGGCTCCAGAGGGGGGCCCCGGTGACCCGCGTCCGGGCAAGGGAAACCTTGGTCCATATATTTTGCTCATCATAAGGGGTCTTTGAGCCGTGCTTTGTCTGGCCCCTCACCTAGAACCTGTTTGCCATGGGTGACCCTGCCAGGGGCATTAAGCCCCAGACAACTTAGCTTCTAGGATCATTGGGACACACAAACCCCTCCACCGCGGTAAGGTGACGACTCACGGAGGGGCACTGGATGAATGAATGAATGATGAAAAGATGCACTGGAAATGCTGTTTCAGAAATGTTCATTGTCTGAAACAATGAAACCATACATTGTACTAAACAATCTATGAAATTGTCCTCAGCATTCACTAGAGAACAGCGGTGATGACAAAAAGAGACTTTGCCAAAGGTGATCATTTAAGGTACAGTTCACTGCATGTTTCACTGCTCTAATTGTGACAATGAACTCAAATGACCTCCAATTGACTGTCAACCATTGCTGGGTGTACCCCGCCTCTAGCCCGAAGTCAGCTGGGAGAGGTTCCAATTAACCGCAAAACACCAATAAAGATAAGCGCGACAGAAAATTGGATGGATGAACTCAAAATGAAGGTGCTTTGCAAGTCAGCTGTTTAGCACAAATTACTGGACTCTGTAATTCACCTGTTGTCTTGTATGAGCAGCACATCTCTGTCTCTGCCACAAGTACTTAGTTCAAATGAGAGTTGAGAAATGATAATGACATTAAGGCCTGCAGAAAAGAGCACCGACTTGAGGCTTCTTTCCCATCAGTGGAGAAAAAAAAAATCAAGAACAGATGCAGTTCATACGTTGTCAGTAGTTATGAAGAGCACAAGACTGATGAGTGGCAATTGCTGAAGGGCACCGAGATGGGCCTGTCACTCATATATGACTGAAGCCATTTGGGTCTACTAAAAAAAACATTGTTTTTTTGTCGTTTCATCAATGGCCAAGAATTCTACTCAGGGGGGTGGTACCAAAGGAATCCAGTCAAAGGTTATTCTCCAGATCTCACAGCCATAAAACAAGAACGAAAACAACAAGTCTGTAAAGAATTGGAACTGAGCCCCTGTACATGGAAGAGCAAAATATTAGTTGCAGGAGTCAGTCACTTCATGCTTGGCTTCAGTGTCAAAGTCCTCCCATCGGTACCTCCTTTGGTCCTAAAAGGAATGAGGACCAAAGGAGTCTAGTCAACATATAATGTTGCAGGTTTGCTTCCAAGTCTTCCAGCCATAAATGGAGAGCCAACACAGCGAGATTCTCGAGTGTAGCGCCTTCAAACTCTGATGTAAATATCAGGAATGCCAAACACACGGTTTTCCAAAAACATTCGCTGCCCAAGCAACCTAATGAGGGCTTACAGAAAAGTTCCGTGACAATATGTTTTGGGTACGAGCATTGCAGTAACTCATCATCTCAGGCCGTAATCAAAGTTAACAGAACATAGAATATAGAATATAGACAGAATATAATATTCTGTCTATATTAACAGAATATCATCTCACGTAGTAATTGATTCTTTGGAATGACTCAAAGCGCTTACCTTGCCCATTACCTACTAGGTTCTAGAAGAATCGCAGGGTATTTTTAGCCTAGCCACTTGCTGAGTGAGCATTATCAATTCCAAGCCAAGTGTTGCCAAGAGTATGAAAAAAGAAATGTTAGGAATGATTTCCTTTGTGTACACGTGTGTGTGTGTGTGTGTGTGCGTGTGTGCGTGCGTGTGTGTGTTTAAACGTACTTGCTCACTCAGTGGTTGCAAACCAATGACAAGTTTCTTCAGACCGAATGGAAGACGAGCCGGTTTAACAGGCACACAAACCGCAAATTAGCGACACTGGCAGCTGAAGTGTTTTCTTTGTTTGTTTTTGTTTTAAATTGTTGTTATTTCTCTCTATCAAACGGGGAGGTTATGCATCACTCTCCGACCTGCCTTGAATATTTTTGTGCATAATGTCTGCCGAGTAACCTTGGTTTCTTGTATTGTAAATTTCTTTGATATGTCCCCTTTAAGGCATCTTTTCCCATAAAATGTTGGTCGAGCTCCATTTCACAAGCTGAAGGAAGATAAATTGAGGTTCCACTGGAGTGATTCATCAATAGTGATTAGCAACTCCAGATCACCAAGCTGGAGGTTAACCACATTTGTGTGCTGAGGCAAAGATCACTTCAAATAGGCTAGCCGAGGAGCCAGACTTTGGGCTCCATTCTAGCCAAGACGTTCTTAATCACCAGAAAATCAATACCAAGCACAAGTCAATTATTGAGGGACATTGTGGGGGTGGGGGGGAGGTTCACGGCGCCATGAGATGCGCAAGCTTTCCCTATCCAGACCACCCATCTTTCCAACAGCCAAATCATATGCGCCTTATTGGATTTGGTCAAGGGAGATGTATTTATTTTGTTTTTGACATGAATAATTTACTCTGCCCATTCCCGCATGTCGTCGTATGCTGGGCCACAGGGAGAGAGTGGCCACGCGTTGTAACACACAGTCGTCAGGAAAAAGCGACTGCGGAGTGGAAATGAATTCTCAGCCGCACGGGTTTCGGGGTGATAGCGTTGCAGCGTCAAACATTTCCACACCACTACTTTGCATGCTGTCAATCTGAGGGAAAAATAAAAAATACTTTTGAACTCACCGGTCACCAGATAAGGTGATTGCGAAGAGTTCAAGTAATTGGAAATGACTGCTGACTAATCAGTTCCTTGACGTAAAATGTGTCCTCCATTTTAAGTGATTAATCAGCAACTTGTTTACAACCAGCAGAAGCAATTTTGATTGAGTGTAAACTCGTTTGCTGTGCTGTCAAAAGAAGGAAGGTCAGGAAGTCCTCCATCCAGGCTCAGACTCCTCGGGGATAAGAATTATTCGACTCATTACAACACTGCCATTACAATAAGAGTTCAGAAAATGTCAACAATGTCTCAAATTTGCCCTAAAAGTCCTTGAATTGGGGCGGCCCGGTAGTCCAGTGGTTAGCAAGTCGGCTTCACAGTGCAGAGGTACCGGGTTCGATTCCAGCTCCGGCCTCCCTGTGTGGAGTTTGCATGTTCTCCTCGGGCCTGCGTGGGTTTTCTCCGGGTGCTCCGGTTTCCTCCCACATTCCAAAAATATGCATGGCAGGCTGATTGAACACTCTAAATTGTCCCTAGGTGTGAGCGTGAGTGCGAATGGTTGTTCGTCTCTGTGTGCCCTGCGATTGGCTGGCAACCGATTCAGGGTGTCCTTGCCTACTGCCCGGAGACAGCTGAGATAGGCTCCAGCACCCCCCGCGACCCTAGTGAGGATCAAGCGGTTAGGAAGATGAATGAATGAATGAATGAATGAGTCCTTGAATTTCCCTGTTGAGGATTTTTGTGGGGGAAAGTCAATTCATGCATGGAATCAATCTTCAAACATGGGATTGAAAATGTACGGATGTAAACCAGGGGTCCCCGAACTACGGCCCGAACTACGACCCAGCCCTCTAACCCTCCTGTTGTCCATGGGTCAAAATGACCCATCACTGTGTTAAAAACGCCCCAAAACCCCCCTAAATTATCGTTTTTTACCTTGAAATTTTATTACTTTTCCAAGATTGTCCCCAACTGCAGAAAAATTGAAATGTTTTTATTCACATTTCCATGGAAGCTGTACAAAAAAAAAGTACAAAGGTGGTCTTCGGGGCAAAATGACCCATGACGCAAATAGGGTTGAAATCAAAGTCACAAAGTTATTTACATACCATAGAATGTTTCAGTGTTTTAGTTGTGTCTCAAATCAATTAGTAGAACATGTGAACAAGACTGTAGCAGACATAAACAAGACAAGATAGGTGGTGTTCTCGTAGATGCCAGAACTCTTTTCTTGTGGATTTCAAGGGGCTATAAAGAGAGAGAGTTGTTTAGTTATTATTTATTTCCTGTTTTTTCTGTGAAGAACTCAGAGAGGGTTATTTAGTTATTATTTATTTCATTAATAGTGTTATTATTTGTTTCCTGACTTTTTTTTCTGTAAAGAACCTGGAAAGGGTTATTTGGTTATGTGTGGCTTTCTGGGAAACAATAAATTTTTTAAGCTCCCCTACGATCATTGATGTTACAAACTGACACCGGCCCCCCATCAGAGAAGGGAAAAGTTATGTGGCCCTTACAGGAAAAAGTTTGGGGACCCCTGATGTAAACGATGTCGGAAAGTTTTGAGTTGAACACCACAGAGAACTTTTCAAAATGTTGGGCCTGATAAATCCATGATCGCTTTGAATATTTCAGGTGAAATTTAAATCAGCAGCACATAGCGGTTTTCTACAATGACCTGCATATGGTACGAGTCCAGCGAGAAATATTCGCTGCCGTGTCGAGGTGATAATGGCATGCAAAAAGAGGGGGGGGGGGCAGAAAGTAGGAACCTACTCACACCTTGTTCCCATCCACTTTTGTTCCCGCCGGTGCTATCCTCCCTCTCATAATGGAGCGCCTCCAAGACCTTAATGAGACTCCTCAGCCATACACACCATATCAAATTAACCAGCTGCACCATCCTATTACAACCCTCCCCGAAACCCACAGCAGCCAGCCCCCAAGTAGAACCAGCGCTTCACCTCACCGCACCGGCAAGCCCATTCCATGATTGATCAAATGGAATTGAAGTAAGGACAGTATGGAGCCGAAGACAGAGAGACAGACGGGCAAGTGGGCAGACAGACCAGTAGCCATGAGAGCCAAACTAAAGCTGTCCACAGTTTTTTTCCCGCGATTTCCCTTTCCGCAGAGTAATTATTCTCTTGATGGAATAAGTAATGAAGGGAAAAGGTCACATGGAGCTGTTGTCAAGAGTCTAATATTCGTCGGCGATGAAGCTGCCAAACATTTGGAACAGAAGAATATGCATGAATAGGTCACCAGCCAACAGAGATAATTGAAGCGATTACATCAGAAATACAATATGAAATGATTAGGTGAATACTGTCTAACAATTTAGAAATGGTTTGGAAATAGTGTCACCAAAAAAAAAAAAAAAGGGCAAATGTGCAGTGTTCATCCTTTATCATTCTTGCCAGGTATATTGACATCTGAAATGGTCCATTCTTGCAAATTTGCATGACAGCAGTCCAAACTCCAATGTTTGGAGTGAATGTCGCAAAAGCAAAATGCAACGGTTTAAAAATGAAAATAATTTGATGCTCGCTAAAATGAAACTTTGAGTTGGCAGGTTAAACTCAAATTTGGAGGAAGATATGGAATAAAGGCCTCAGACAGCTTGAAGAAAAAGCTTCTCACACATACCTCATCCTGTGGTCACGCTGCAAACAAATTAAAAATGAAAAAATGTAAAGAATAAGCAAAATAAACAAACTCCCCTGGCTTGCCATGCATTTTGCTGTTCAAATTGAAATGTTTGGAATAAGCCTTGTAAAAAGAAAGAGCCAATGAAAAAGAAAAACACCTAGCTAGCGTTAACTCCTTGACATTTGCCGAATGGTCACCTGACAATTTTTGCTGAGGTCCATCGTATTGTGCAACTCTGCCCTCGATATTTCTCGAAACAGTAGGAACTTGAGGGCATTCAATTTCCCCACTCTTTATTGTTTCGACGATACATTGCTTAGTCGGGTATGTATGACAGATTAGTGCACGGCGAACACCATCCTCCAGTTTAACCGCTTCTTGACACTTGGAAGACACACTCCACTTGCTCTGATAAGGTCGTAATCTGGTACCGGTTTCCTCATTAATTTGCTGCCTTAAAACCGAGTGAGAGTCCAATTTACACTGGTGCAGATACAACATTCAATTAGCGGGTGCATGCGTCGTGCATAAAGAGGAATGGATAACTGTGGGAATCAAACTGTAATAATAAGGGCCGAATTGCCCAAGGAGGACAGATTACGGCACGTGTCTGAGGAAGTGAAGGTCATCCTTGGGTAAATGTCACAAATAAATTGGCTCCTGGAGAGAGCGAGGGGTTGTTTTATAAGACAACAAAGCCTCCTGTAAGGAGCTTAGCGCATAGTCTATGGAAGTGAAAACAGGATTCTCAGG
This sequence comes from Hippocampus zosterae, assembly GCF_025434085.1. Classification (NCBI taxonomy): domain Eukaryota; kingdom Metazoa; phylum Chordata; class Actinopteri; order Syngnathiformes; family Syngnathidae; genus Hippocampus; species Hippocampus zosterae. Next base: position 9,137,317 of record NC_067454.1, on the reverse strand, counting down.
CGGCTGCCTCCGGGGTAGAATGATGGAAAGTGTGTGTGCACCGAGGCAAACATGCAGTACACACACAGTCGAAAAGAAAGGAAGTCAATCTTCGAAATGAGGCAGGGAGGCAAAAGAAAAATGGCTGGTGAGGATTCGGTGAAAACAAAATCAAGCGGAAAAAAAATGTCAACAGGCGACAGTTGAGACGGACAATGCGGAGCTCTGTCACACAGAGAATTGTTTCATTTTGCACAGAACCGATAGATGACGGTTGTTGTTTTGTTTTGGGGGGGTTTTCCCCAAAAAACAGCACAGCATCCTACACCCTGGATTGATCACCAATCATAAATAGGGCACCCATTGAGACAGACAAGCATTCACAGTCTCTGAATGGGAATCAAAAGTGTGCTGTACCAACGTCAGACAAGTTCATTAGTACAACTCTGAAAAACTCCTGACATAGGAATTCCCATTAACGAGCCTCAATCCAAAGCTGACAGCTGGTCAATGCTTAATCATTTAGCCTATGTCATTGAAGGATTCACTCCTCAAAAGAGGATGCGAGGACACATTCAACTCCTCATAGAGCTTTGATGAACATGGTATCTTTGGCCGGTGAGATACACATTGCCCAAATAATCTATCACATAGTTGTCAGGCTCTTAGCAGCTGTATGGACGGAGCCGCCGACCATGTTTAACCTCATCACTTAGCTGTCAAATATCATATAACCTGCGCACAATATAAACAAAGAAGTACTCTGGAGGCAAGACAGAGAGGAAGTTTGCATCCTCGCCAGCACATTCCTGCTGGCCTCCAATAGGCAGTGCCAAGCCAAGGATGGATGGATGGAATGACCGAGCTCCGTGCCTTACAGCTGGGTTGCTGAAGAGGATGAACGAGTGTGGGGGAGATTACGTAGCCACATTGGCACGGCTCACGGTGGGCTGGAGTCATTCATTTTAAAAGGAAAGATTAACGACCCCATTACATTATACCCCGTTGAGGGATGTAGCGGTTTGGCATTTGATATAGCAGGCATTGATACGTGCTTCGCAAGATAGAGGTTTACACAGCTGCCGCGCTCACACATCCACACATTCCTGCGGGTCATCGGATATGTCAAGTATCCATTCGCCCTCGAGTGCCCGCAAGTCGGAGCTTGCGTCTTGCCGTCGCAGGCAGCTACTTGACTCCAGTTTGACTAGTGAATTAGCAGCAGAGAAGCAGATGGCTGGCACGGATAGCATCATGAACGTGTGGGTGTACGACGAGTGCGTAAGTCTGCGCTAAAAGTCGAGCGAGGGCGTCAGGCGTGTTGACAGTAGGCCGTGCCAAAGCTCTCTTTCAGCGTGATGGTGTCCCAGCGCAAGTCTTGCAAGCTGCAGCTGCTGGGGTACACGACAGCAACAGATGCAAACTCACAAGTGGGAGTGTAACGGAACGCCACAAAACCATGGTTTGGTATGTATCTTGGTTTTAAAGAGAGGCTTACATTTGGTATCGTGAGAGAACAAAATGATCGTTAAAAAAATGCTTTTCTTCTGCGCGAGCAGGACATTTTCCACATAATGTCTTGGAAAAGTTTGAAAATGTAACCAAATGTATTCACTAAACCAGAATGCAATGATATCAGTTTTTCATGAGTGTGACAAGTACCTGCATTTGACTAGTTGTTATGCTATTACGGCTTGCCACTGTGATGAAAATTGCTATTCTAATCTTGAACAGTTGAAAAACACAAATCAGAACCTTGTCTTGAACATTGCGTGACATTTTAACATCCAACTGCTCCAACAGTTTTGCCGCACAGCTCAATCTAACAAATGTTGCGTCCATTTCATTATGTGGTGTCTCAGTCTGAACATCAGACGACACATGTCGACCTCACAGTGCAGAGGTCGTTGGTCCCGGCTCTGGCCTTCCTGTGTGGGGTTTGCATGTTCTCCCTGGACCTGCAAGGGTTTTCTCCGGGTACTCCGGTGTCCTCCCAATTTCCAAAAACATACATGGCAGGCTGATTGAAGACTCCAAATTGTCCCTAGGGCTGAGCGTGGGTGGTTATTCGTCTCTGTGTGCCCTACGATTGACTGGAAACCGGTTCAGGGTGTCCGCCACCTACTGACCGAAGACAGCTGGGATAGGCTCAGCACCTATCGCGACCCTTGTGAGGATAAAGCGGATCGGAAAATGGATGGATGGATGAGCATAACTTGGTTTCAATCTAGTTTTCGTGTCACTGTAAATGTCCCAATGCTGTATGTTGCTCTTACACAGAAACACATTTGGCTTTTAGATATTAACGAATAAAGAGAAGACTGAATTCTGTCAGACCTTTTGTCTTCTTAACCTTGACTGTCAAAGAGGATAGTCTGAAGCATTTGTCAGGAACATAATTGAATCTACAGTCTCGTCTGAAAGCTGCTGCGCTTGAATCATTAATCCACCACCTTGATACTCAACAAGGTGGCAGCACACAAACTAAAAGAATTATTCGAGAGAGACATATTTATGAAGTTTGGTGGTTAATGTCTCAAAATAGAAATCTCAGCCAAACGCGAGTGAAGAAGCCTGTGATACCTGTGTCTGGGTTTTTAGTGAAATGCCTGGTAAGTGTGCTGTGCAGCTTCTGAGCATTTCTGGAGCGTGAAGTTATGTAACCAAGGAAAGTCTGATGACAGCGAGATTGGATGAAGATCTCACAGCAGTAAAAGGAGACTTATTTAAAATAATAATAATAATACTGTCCCGGTGTCTGAATAACCACTTGACACCTGAGTTTTTCTTTCACAGAAATTAATCTGTATTGAGTGAGCGACTGTAAACTATGGTCCTTCTACTGCTGGACACCATCACTAACTGTTCAGATTGACAAATTCTGAATGCTCACTTTTCTCTTTTTCCATGTCATTGTCATAGACAAAATACAATGACGGCATACTAAGAGAAGTGAGTGCCGTACACCTGCTCTGTCATTATGGCACACAGGTGTTACATCACCAGGTCCAGCCTGTCAGATCATTGTATAATAACTGTCAATCAATGGCTGGTGCTATGATGTAAAAGTAACACAAGTGGGCAGACTGTTTCTTGGAAAATCAGCAGTGATAAGCTCCAGCAAAACCGCAACCCGGATGAGGATGACAGGTTTGGAAAATAGATAGACAGAGGGATTTTGGTATCATATCTAGAAAGAGAACAATAAAATATGTGGATTACGTTCAAAAGGCCGCAAGACATTCTGAGTTGCTGGTATTCCCGGCATTGGATCTGTGAGGCCAACAGCATTCTCATGAGTCACGGAAACTGCTAACTCCATGGCTAACAATGACTCAACCTCTTGGCACTGGATGCTCTGCATCACCGGGAGTGTTCCTGTTGGACACTTGCAAGGATCTTACACGCCAACATGAGTCAACCATTGTGGAAAACATGAAGGTTTTGCCCTACTCCTTGGACGATAACCTGCTGCATGAGAACAAACCAATATTGACAGAGTCTGAATGGCTAAAATAATTCACACCACTGGTGTTACTTGCATTGGACACGCTAAAAGAGAGCGGCAAAAAGTGCTCACACTCTACTCAAGCAGATGTACAGTGAAGATTTGCTATTCATAGAAGCTGGAAAAAGTAACAAGCCTATTTTACAAAGTAAAACGAAAGTAGAAAGTACAGATATCAATTTCCACTTGTATGGAATAAAAAAAAATAGATAAAGAGAAAACTCACACATTTTTTGTGCTGTGCCTGAATGAGTGAGTGAGTATGAAGGGTGCGTGTGTGTGTGTGTGTGTATGTGTGTGTGTGTGTATGTTCATTGGGAAATGGCCTGACGCAACGCTACCCAAGAGTACTAGAGCCGCCCCATGTACTTGTCAGCACAAGTCTCAACAGCTTCAACAATGTCATTGGTATCGCAGCATATGTAAGCAGAATCGCATACCTCTACCAAGGTGAAACAAACCTACAAATTTTAAATGGGCCTGCTACCTGTTGATAATCTAACCCAGATTTCATCTTTGGCATGAGCGAAATAGGACATGTTTACAATGTTAACAGTAAACATGTGTACAATCTGCACCAATCTGACACTAACAACAACTTCATCAGCCTGACATATAAAACACTTCCCGGCTGGGAGTCATATATCATTTTATGTGGAAATACTTTAAAGTACCCATGCCATTAAAACCCAATTTTTGCCACAGTTTATTGAATAGAAATATCTGTGACATGGTTCAAATTAGACATCTATATGGTTTGTCGATTGGTTGCAATAGGCAATAAAAATTGAAAGGCTCATAAAACGAACGGATGCGATAGGTCCGCGACTCATTTTTCTAGTATCTGCACACTGACTGCTACACACCCACTCAACTCAGAGAAAATGGCTAAACCACTGCACAGCCAGATCGCAACCTTATTACAGGAAGCGTTCTGGTCGATCAAAGGGGACGAGTTCAAAAACATTAATGAAAGGGGATAAAATACTAACATGCAAACAGTGAGTATAGTAAAATCTCCCGATTACAATTTTAGAATAGAAACTGCTGAGGCAGATCCACAGAGGTTACACACCACGTAATTATTTCAAAAAGTGTATGACACTGTTTGAAATGCCCGCGCGTTAACTGTTGGTATGCTAAAATGTCGAACGGAAAGCCCTAAGACAGATTGATAATGATTTCACACCATACCCTTTGCTATTTCAAAAAGCTAATGAGACTGGATAAAATGCTTTTGCAGCTGGTATGCTAACTTATTTTGTACCACCTTTTATTCAGAACCGTGAGAACTGCTTTGTGCAACCATGCATCTTAAACCAATGGTGATGAAACCCAACCTCCAAAGCAAAGGGAATAACAAACCAAAAAAGGGTGTCTCTTCCGGCATCTCCACCTGTGATTAGTTCGTTGATGTGGTATTCCAGGAATGAGCAGAATGACAGCTGAAGGTATGTGTGTCACTACTACTGAACACAACAGTGTGTGTGTGTGTGTGCGTGGGTTGGGTGAGTGATCGCGCGCAAAATAGCAAACTGAGTACATAAGCGATACATCTCATTACACCGCGGAGTTGGGTACTACTTCAGTTTAGCTTTGATCAAATTTTAACCTGCTAACACTTGGTATGCTAACATGAAGCAACATAGCAATGCAAGTACAATAAGTGCTACAAATCTTTAACAGGGATTTTACATCATGGCCTGTAATTACTGCTGGTTGTGTTTCAAATAATAATTTATTAATTGCTAACATGCTAAAACTTGGTATGCTAGCACTAAACAAAATTAGCAAACAAAGAGCTACAACAGATCAAGAAGGATTTTATATCATAGGCTATAGCCATGCTAACAGTTGGTCAGATGATAGATGGCATGTTAGCATTATCAGTGAAAAAGTGTTAAAAATGACTCAAACAATATTAATGATTTTATATCATTCCCTAGGCTTCCACTTGGTAAAATAATAATAATAAAAAGTATGATCGTAACATGAGTCCAAAAACTGGAACGTTGATTAAAGATTTAATGTCATCCATGGAGTCAGGTACAATTGTAAATGAGAATCCATCAAATGTGAACGTGCTAGCAGTCGGCATAGTAGCAATAAATAAATAACTAACTCTGGAATCGCACACATTCAAAGTTGACATTGTAATGGCTGACGCGTATAGACACGACAAACACGCCAGGCATGGTGGGAACAAGTAGACCTGTACACATGCAGGAAATCTACAGACAGGCTGGAGGGTGTGGATGTCTTGGCATGACTGCAGGTTGACCTCAAGCTAGCTCACTCAAAGGGAGGCCGGGCTGGCGTTTTGAGCTGAGAAAGTCACGACATGCCCGTCCAACGTGTCCGTAAATCAAGCCAGAGCGTCAGCAGTCTTTGTGTATTTAAGGCGTGTGCCTTGTGTAACGAAGAAATTATCATTGCATTTTAAAGCAAATCTACTTTAACTCCCTTCCCATTTTATGCTTATTTTTTGAAAGGGCAATTAAAGGATTATTCACTCCCACTCTACACTCATGAATTAATTGGATTTTATATTATTTTTTTTACAACGCTCCATCTTTTTCTACACTGTTGAATTTTACACGTAGAGTTCACTTTATGAGAGAGTTTATGGATGACATGGCTATGGTGCTAACTCAAAAACTAGGCTGGACATTAACTGTGAATAAGGAAGTTACAATTGGTGTTACTATGTTCATCTCGGGCTGTCCGTCTGTCCCATCTGCAGAAAATCACACACTGGAGATTGATGTACACCTATTTATGTGTTTTATATTTGTGGAATTTGCAAGGAATGGATGCCTTCTAAAAATGACTCAAACAATATTAATACTGGTTGTCATTTAAAGCCTAAATACATAACTACATGAGTCGATGGTTGAAAGTTTTTTTTTTTTAATGAATTGCACTTATGATTTCAAAGCCTGAGCGCGCAAAACATGAAGCTTCTGTCAAAACTGTAGGAAGGATGCGTCGTAGGATGAAAACAAAAACATATCTCATTTTAGAAGAAAGCTACAACATTGACTTTATCACATCGACAACTACTGCCATCCTAGTTTAATGTCGGCAGGCAAGCAAAAAATAAAAGTGAATCTAGCTCAATTTAAAACTCATTCGAGTGCTGCCACAAGAAAAAAACAGTTGCTGTGATTTTTCTTCTTTACAGCCACCAGCAGCTAAGAGAAGGCTATAAATCTTTCTTTTTCTCCCTTCTCCTTACTCGGCTCGGGCAGCGGCGGGGCCAGGGTCAAACTAGTAAGACAGATGAAAACAAGAGATTGTCTGGAGGCCACGAGAGGAAAATTGTTGAGGAGAGACAGAGAACACGCTTTTTGTCAAGCTTTAGATCTGTGATGGGACTCTGTGTCAGAAGCTGAAAAGGTGTCAGCTGAGGTATTGAGGCCCCAATAGTCTGAAAACTACACAACTACACTTCTAAAGATGTTCAATTTGACTCAGATAGTGGCTAATCGAAAGACGGTACTGCACAAGAGTGCAAAGTTTTGTTCTTCGCCCTTCTTGGGTGTTTTTAGTCATACATTTTGGGGCTTTATCATGCTGCAGGATGCATGACCTGCACATTGTGCGACACAGGGTAGCACATTCCGCTTCAGATTGCCTTTATAATCTTGAGATTTTATCGGCTCCACAGACTGAAGACATCCTGTGCCAGATAGAAAAAAGAGGCTTCTGAATCTACCCAGGCCTCTGTCATGTTTCACAGTGAACTTAGTGATTTGTCAAAAAGCTCCATATTTATATCATCTTTACAAAGGGCGGGCTCTCAGAAGAGTTATGGACTGTCAACACTGTATTTTGGCAAATTTCAATCTTGATAGCAAGCTCGGTCAGTGGCCAAAGAACACACTGGGCTGACCGTGAAACCTACAGACTGAAATTGGGACTTCTTTGCTTCATCCGGCACACATCAAAACTATCTGGAGCAAAATGGATTGCCCATTGTGAGAACGCTTGCATTTCACATGCATGTAGAGAAGAAACAAACATTTACACTTAGATACAAACCACAATTTAGAGTCTTCAATGGACTTAATTTACATAATTTTGTAATGTGGGAGGAAGATGGAATACACAGACAAAAAGCATTGCAGCCATGGACCGAACATGCAAACGCCACACAGGAGGGAGGGGGTTGAGATTTCAAACCTGAACCTCCGGACTGTAGGTGTTGTTCATAACCACTACACTGTTTGTGTGTTTGGTTGGTTGGTTGGTTGGTTGTTTATTGTTTGTTGAACATGACCCATACTCATAGTTTCCCAGGAAAACAAAAGCCATGTTTTGTACCATCTTTAAAAATATTTGCGATTATATTTGCATAATTGTTGGGTTGTTTTTTTTGTTTTTTTGGTCACTGCTCACTCGGCCACAGGATGAATGTGCAGTGTGACAAAGCAGTGTGGAGAATGTGGTGCAGATGAATTCTTATATGAGGACACAACTGTTGTGGTCTCAGGAGAAGGAAAAGAAAATGTCTTCCAAGAAACTCCCAGCATGCAGCCGCTTCTATGTACCGGTAATACTTCAGAAAATAACCCTTTTTCAGAACCACTCTCGACCTTATTCCTCTGTTTTTTTTCTTCTGTAAATCGCTTCGAGGCGGATATCATATCATTCCTAGCAAGTCGCCGCTTTTGAAAATGTTTCCAAATCCTCAATGACACACATTTGCTTTCTGCTCTGCTGCACCTGTCATGTTAAAGCAGCACCGGGCCATCTGAGGTGCTTTGGTGAGTCCCAGCGTGAAAGAGTGTGGCGAAATTACATCGCAACAAGAACTCCACAAAGCATGCATGTTCAAGTAACAGCACGGACAGAGATACAAGTAATAGTGGCAATGCAATAATTTGTTTTGCCATTGATAGGCTATGGTAGTAATTGATTGTGGAAAAATAAGCCCCTCATGATGCATCATGGAAAAAAAGAAACTTATGATCCCAATAAAATAATGTAAAAGAAAAAAATGCAATAAAAAAGTTTTTTAAAATAAAATAACCATGGAAAAATAAACAGTACAATAAAATGAAAATAATACAAAATTAAAAAAATTACGATAGTAAAAAAATTAGAAAATAAGATAATTTAATGGCATCAATAGATATTCCCCAAAAGAGAAGCCAAAAATAATTTGTGAAAATTTTACAATTAGACTTGACAGCAATATGGGGGTGTCAACTATAGAATAAATATGGAAGATAGATATATTGCTCTCTGATCAAACGGAGTTTCATGGCTTTTAATAACCAATAAATTAAAACAGCCACTCTCCACAAAATTAAAGATGAAAGCAAAGCACTATCTTTCTGTTTTCTATTTTAAAAAAATAATAAATCAAAGTTTCATGGTGAATTTACGTACATAAACAGCATGTATCACTAAACTTTGACTGACTAAAGCATGAATGCAAAGATATTCCAACTGCGGGCATCAACAATGCGACAAGACATCATCACACTTACCCGCCATCATCTTCTGAGCCTCGTACGGCTCCATGTATCCATCATTCTCGGTGGTCACTTTTTCCGTGGTGGCCTGCGTGCCGCCGGCCTGCTCGGCGTCAAACGGGTCGGCGTAGTCCTCCAGGATAATGAGCTGCGAGGGGAATACGACAAGGGGAAAGTTGAAATTGCGGCGAACTTTATTTTTCTGCTCTGTTAAACACGATGAGGTGTCAGGAGGGTTGCGATGACAGATTAGGCGTCATGCGCACTGGACATCTGCAGTTGGGCCGCGAGATGAAGCGATACATACGCCGGTATGCTCCAGCACACCACAATGTCCCAACTTGGAGCTTCCAGCACGCTCTCTCTGAAAATGCTGCTCGGCCTAATTATATGACAGTGACAAGCCCACTTTTCAAAAAGTAGAGGCTTCGAGCTGGCCTGCTGGATTTTCTTAAGACAAGCAATTTGGCAGATTTATACCCGGCCAGCCGGCCAGCAAACCCAAGCTAATTGCAGTCTTGCGCAGTAGATGGCAATTAAGCGGACGTCCTGAGACCGAAGGAACACGGCCCAAAACTGGAAGGAACACAGTGTACATCTATGGCGCCTCCGGGGGGGGTGTATTTGCATATGTGAAATATTTGCTTTCTTCACCAAGACACAGCTTCTTAAAAAGTAAACACTTTGAAAGAATTGCAAGGCCCACCGGGAGCCATCTGTCCTCTCAGACGTTGGCGCTAATAGAGAGGTGTGAGCGGAGGAGTTTGTTCTTGCTGTGAGGGAATGTTCTCTGTTCCGACTCCATATTATTTTATCTTGACATTGACTGCTCATACAGACAGTGTCGCATGGCAAATGCACATCCGTTTACCTGGAATGAAACATCCAATCATGTGTTGTCTATGCTTCTTGTCCTCATTAGGGTACTGGAGTCAATGCAAGATGACTTAGGGTGAGAGCCGCGTGACATCTTGGACTCGTCATCGGCCAATCGGAGGACGCATATAAACAACCGTTCACACTTACACTCAGACAATTAAGAGTCACGCTAAGAAAATGGTTTTGGGATGTGTAAGGAAACCAGAGTACCCAGAAAAGTAGCGCCATAGAGAGATGTTCAAACAGAGATTCGAACTGGGATTTCCTGACACAGAAGCAGAAGCGCACTTTCACACCATGCTGGCATGATTTATTTGTTTACATTGAATGGTAGCCTAGCAGCTGCTTGGATAGTCATAGAATAACTTTGCTACGGAATCCTTAATAGAAGAATCCCCGAAACACAACCGATTGTCTTCCAGATTTCATACACAGAAGAGTGCTTTTAATTTTTTTTTTCTAATTTGTACATGGTTGTGAATGTACGTGTGAATGGTTCGTCATGAATGTAACTGCGATTGACTCGTGACTAGTCCAGGGTGCTCTCCCATCTCACCCAAATTCACGACCCAAATGAGAACAAGCATCACATGCTCATGAAAAGGAATGGATGGTCAAAGGTTGCATTGTGGATTTCTGTTTCAAAGTTCTGAGATTAAGTGTTAAAATGTCGACTGCAGCCTTTCTGCTTTATACCCAGGAATGGCTAAGAACAAAGGAGCATTTATGTTGGTTGATGACTCCGAATTGTACATCCTATTTACAACAAGTGCGATGCAAAGTGGATGGCTCAAAGTCATGTCAGTTTTAAAATGATTTACTGTCATTATTTCAATATGGGTGTGTTCACCTTCTATCACCCGCCGGACTTCCTCCCGATATTTCCCTGACAAATATGGAGAGTGACAGCAGCCCTCGTGAGTCAATGCTGCATGCCGCAACTCCACAATGTGTCAATATTTGGGATTATTTCTGTGAGAAAACGAGATGTGACAGGAAAGCTGCAGGCTAAATAGTCGTCTCGCGCTATTCCCGCCAACAATCGATAAAATCGAGCAGCAAAAAATTAGCCCCTTTATAACATTTCTTGATTGCGTTAAGATAGCACCACTCAGAACACGACTTCTAGTACCCTTCTCTGTCAAGGCACTTAACAATTTCAAATCTTGTCGGCGTGAGTAAAACACACTGATGTATCTGTCTAATCAGCCAAATGCTTATGCAGCGCCCTGAGTGTGCAACGACGGGCACAACGCCCTGTGAGTCATGGGCACCGGGAAATAATTTTGACTAAACATAAACAAGCATATCACTCATCAGGGCTATGCTGAGACAACAATCAGGAATAGCCAGACGTGCGCGCAGCCCACACACACAAACACGCACGCCCAAACACTCAATCATGCTTAAAATAACTACTGTATGTAGAATATAACGGTGATTTCACTTTAATTGGGAAAGCACCAACAATTTACAGGAGTGCCTGAGTCACAGTTTAACTTTGTTTAAACCAATCACTGATTAAGTCAGTGTAAAATATTAAGCACATTATCCAACGATTACAGGAGCACAATTCATCTTGTTCAGGGGTGTCAAACGCATTTTTGTCACGTTTACCTTGGAGGGCCGCTATGACTGTGAAAATGTAGCAAGAGTTCAAGAATAATGCTTCATTCAACGATTGTTTAAGTTAGTGTAATTAGGGGGTGGGGAACAAGAAAAGGCTAACGATAGCTCGCGTATTTATTACGTATAAGAAGTTGAAATTTTGGTCCAGATTTTAGCAATCATCTGAGAAGTTGACATTCTTGATTTGTTTTCGCGGGCCACATAAAATTATGTGGCGGGCCAGGTCTGGCCCCGGGCCTTGAGTTTGACACCTGCGATGTAGTGTGACAAATTGATTAGAAAAAATTCAAACTGTTCATGTTTCATTCTGTATGTGACAGAAGGGTTTGTTTGTTTATGTTGCGGTAGTGCATGTGGCCCAATTGTGAGACTTTGCAATGATTATTTTCGATAACTTGACGAGTTTGATCACAAAAATAGTCACAGTAAATGTCTGCCTCGAAGCTTCACGCTGATTATTTTTCCACACTAAACTAATGTGACTCCGGCTCGATGGCGACGAGCCACGAGAAAAAAAGACAGAATGAAAAAGAGAAATTACATGCAGTGCCTGCACGTCTACGATTGGAAACTCAAGTTAATGGAAATATTGTTAGCTAATTTCAAAAAAAATAAAATAGTCATTTACCTGTTTCGAACTGTGAAAAAAGTGAACTGAACCGTACGACTTGGTGGAAACCTGGCTGAAGTGTTTCATTCTAAATATCACGTTAACTGCGTCCCAACACCTTCGGCATCGTCAACTGAAGGACAACGGGTGAATTTCCTCGCAGCTACTGTGTGTTAAATCCCCTATCTTCCAACGCTGCTCTTTTCCATCTGTTTTAGGGAAAATAAATAGGCCTTGTTCTGCCGCAGCATAATTATGGGTTCCTCAAATGTTATGCTTCTGTAAGTTTCAAGTCCAGCACAAACACGGCCCCGGTTTGTTTTTACGCCACAAAATAAAATACATATGTTTCTCTTGCAAATAGAGGTAACAAAAAAATCTGCAACCCAAACACAAACAACAACCTCGGGGCCCCAAACGACCTCAAATCTCTTAGCAAAATAAACATCAATCACAAACGCAGTTTGATTACTGCCTCGTCACGTGTTAGCATGAAAGCTCGAGCAACAGTAATGGAGACTCGTGTGCCAAACCAAACTCATACACAGCCTGGCCCCAAGAATAAGTAACCCTCACTATGAAAACATAATGAATCACATCAATTCCCATCCGACTGTGGTACTTCAATGGAGTGGTTCGAGGTCGGAGGCCATGGCCCACAAAAACACAAAGTGATGTAATTTGTCTCCTTGTTGGCATAACATGACTTGGCTTCATGTGCTGGTAGATTTAAACTTTCGGAAAGGTTTTGACAAAGTACATCGGTGCTCGTAAAAGTGAGAACGCACCGGTGGCGGTATGGTTCCTTTTTCTGGGTAGTTCTTCATAGTGTGAGATATACGCAAATGTCATGAGACCCCAGGAAATCTTGAGAGTTCAACTTATGCAAGCCCTTGGGGTGTCAAACTCATTTTTGTTCAGGGCCACATTTTAGTTACCGTTTCCCTTGGAGGGCTGTTATGACTGAAACCAAATTTAAAAAAGGCAATAATAACGGTTTATTCAACTATTGTTTAAGTTTCTGTAATGAAGGGTTTGGTTACAAGAAAATGCCTACAATATGTTTCTTATTTATTACATACGAGAATTTTAAATGTTGGTCGAGATTTAAGCAAGCATCATGGAAATTGACATGTTTGATTTGCTTTCGTGGGCCACATCGGGCCTTGAGTTTGACAGTCTGGCCCAAATGTTCAGGGAGAGAAAATGCGCCGTGTAAGTCACACAAAAACAGCTTTCTTTCTCGAGAATTCAGCGTATGTGTCCTGGCTGGTCAGTAAAATAAATTGACAACAATGATGACGATTAATGGAATATACATCGGAAAGTAGGGTGTGTTTACTCTTTGCATGAAGAGACACAGCGATATCAAACGGTAACGACAAAGAATTGATTGTTTTAAACTTTTGTGCAACAATTACAATGATAAAATGTGACATCATTGTATCATCATCATCACGGTTCAAACCAGTGATGGGTGTATTCGATTAAATTTGTTTCCTGTGAGAAACTGATCGGAAATTCAGACCGTGTGTTTGACAAGGAATGCTCCACTGGAATTGCAAATCAAAAATATTTTTTATTCAAGGTCTTGAAACACTTTCTACAGCCTTGCTATGGATCCTTGTGCGCTGCAGGATGTTTGAGCATGCTTCAGGAAACAACAGAATCATTGATTGAGTTACGGGCGGAGCTGCTCCTAAAGCATGACATCATCTTTGCCTTTCCTGTTGACATAGCGTTGGACAAACGAAGGACGAGTGAGCAATGAAAAACCTTGCCAACAGCCTTCAAACAGTGCCTGAGTGTCAAGTTAAGCTGTAAAATCTCAAAGAGCTGTAATATTTGAAAGAGATAGAAGTGTGTGCTTTGCCTTCACAGGCAATCAAAATGAGATTTGAGATGAACGGTCTAAAAGGGCTGCTGTTATTTCAAAGGTAAAAAAAAATGGATTTTGCCATCAGACGCAGCAGCTGAGCCACTAATTTGAATGGTCGGGAGCGATTTGAATCAATCTCAGTCTCCAAAGCATTTCATTAAACCGTGGGTATCAGACTGGTCCAGAACCAAATGTGAGGGCTGAGGTGTGTTTAAAACACAGGGCTAGCAGAGGCAACGTACACCCGAAATTTACACTCCCATTCACAGCAACAGACAATTTAGAGTCTCCAACTAATCAAGCACATGTTTTTGGAATGTGGAAGGAAACCAGAGCACCCGTAAGGAGGATGACGTGCCACCAAAGAAATGTCCCGTTCCGGATTCGATCACGCATCTCCCAAGTGTAAGACAGGAGGCACCGCGCTGTCCAGTTCATCCAAGATCATCAAAATGACATTCTGTAAAATAGAGGTCATCCCTTCACATGATGACTTTATCATGCGGTTGCTCCACAACGTCGTGGACGTCCATGTTTATGTTCCGTGGTCTTAAATGACAGACTAGTTACACCCCTACGTCTACTTCATTTCTTACCATTTGGTGGCTTTTCTTCATAGCGTTCTTTGTTTTTAACCCCAGTTTCACTTGACATGAATTGCTATGCAGCTACCGCGAACATTGTTGAAACAATGTACCCCCCACCCTCGCCCCAAAATGCAGTGAAGTCAACAAACACCTACTCCTGACCACTATTTAGAATATGGAATTGACTTGAAGTGTGGGACTGACTCAACCAAAAAAAAAACGCATAGATTATTGAAAGCATTTTTTTCTTTTGCTACTGTATCTTGAAGTCCATAATGAGAAACTAAAGCAGTCATTTCAAACCACAGCAAATCAAATTGAAGGTCAACATGTTTCAACACATTCAGTTACATAAAAAGAACAGTTCCAGAAGCTTCCAGATACATCTTTTCATTCATTGTTCTATTCCATGAAATGCATTACGCAGCAATGTCATGTTTTTAATGGGTTCAATTCTGTTTGTTAGCGAATCTCAACACATTCATAACCCGGTCCTTTGTTGTCCACTGCTCGGCAACAGTGTTAATAATTGATCCTCATCACATCTGAACCGGCAATCGCTGTGATCAACAGTGTCTAAAAAGCCCCATCAACCAGCTCACTGTTGCCTTGTTCATAAACATTAGTGGATATCGATGAGAGGCTTCGTATTTGTAAACTGTTCCAAAATGCCCGTCCGGTGCCGCGGCACTAATGACCAACCGACAGCAGGAGAAAGCATGAGGCTGCAAGCGGCGAGTGGGTAGCGCCCGGGGACGCACCATCTGCCTCGTGGCATGGCCAGGGTGCGTCGGGACCGCAGCCAAGTCAGAGTCAAGACTAAAACGCCCCAAAAAATCAAACTCCGACATGCAGTGCTGATCCCACAGGTAATATTTTACCACCGTTTGTTAATTTACCAATGATATACAAAAAAAACTTACAAAGAATCAAAATGTAGCCAATAGTAGCCAATCACACACACAAACACACACACACACGCACACGCACACGCACACGCACCTCTGTTCAATACATTTTTGCACACCGTTGTTTTGAAGCATACAATATATTGTTATTGCTACTGTAAAATGTTGATATTGTTTAAGTTCTAACCAGTCGGAACATAACATTTGTTTTTAATTGTTAAAGCGGCAGTCAAATTATTTGATTTCTCCGTTATTAGCTGGTTATTACATGTTAATGTAGATGAGTAACTTTCTACATTCGTTCTAGTTATTTATATATTTTTTTAAATCCCAGTTTTTCACTGAACCCAAAGTCCTATTGAATTGTATTAATATTCAGATATCTGGGATGAATATCAAGTCCTTTTTGTTCATCTCTACTCCATATATCTGTGCCATCCCAAGGTTGAAATTCATCACCGTGTTGCAATATAAGAATCTTGCACAACTACGGCAACGGCATAAGCAATGTGCCAATAGTACATCTGTCTATTACTTTTGTTGCTAACCCAGATTTCGAAACCCGTCTCTTACATCCACCTGTTCCCCAGTGAGGGCAAAAACATGTTGAAATGCGCTGCAGCTCTCAGTCGATAAGGTCCTCTTCGCATAGGCAGCAACAGAGGGAGAACATTAGCGAGGCGGCCAGGCTGCAACTGGCACCTGCCACTTTGGCTCAATATTGGACGACCCGAGAGCTTCTCCGATTACAATTCGATTGGGGCCCTCAGTCTTCCATTACATGGGAAAAAAACATGGATGGAATTTGTCCTTCTGTGCACTTAGGAGAGAGGGAGTCGGCATATGGCTGAAGAGAGAGAAAAATCGGAAGGGTTGCATTAGTTGTCATTTGAGCTCATGGGATTGGAGATGTGGCACTTCTAATTAAGAAATAATCTGCTGATGGTTTATTTTTCCAACAGTCTGGATATTTTCGAGTAATTATGAGCTGCGTGTTAACCAGACAAATTCCTAGACAGGCCTCGGTCGTGCTGACGGGAGTGTGACATTTATTCCGCAGCGGCAGGGATGGAGTGGAGCTTGTCAAGGTTGAAGCCCCGTTGAGAATGGCAGAAAAGTTATCAGGCTACTCAAGGGGAGGGAGAGAGACCAAGGGAGAGTGCGAGGGAGAGTGCGAGAGAGAGTGTGAGAGAGAGAGAGAGAGAGAGAGAGAGAGAGAGAGAGAGAGAGAGAGAGAGAGAGAGAGAGAGAGAGACTGGCATATGTGTGATTTATGTTTCATGCCACAAGGGATTCCAGCCAATGATTGCCCGATACAACATAGTGCTTAGCAGCTCAATTACATTAGAGCCTTTCAAAAGCTTTTTCTTTTTTTTTCTTTTTTACCCCCAGTCACTACTGTGGTTTTGTTTGTCATGATGCAAAACAAGCAAACAGCAGGAGAGCTTCAGACAAAGGAGAGAAGACAAGATGTGGGAGGACATTTTCCGCCACCCCCTCCCTACCTCCCAACCGCTTCAGCTGTTCTGACATCCACAAAGAACATCTTCTCTACGATGAATAGTTTCAATTCATAAGGGGGAATCCACAACAGACTACTACTAAAAGTCACCTACTCTGGTGACTTTTCCACCACACGGTACCGACTCGAATCTGACCACTATTGAGAGATTTGCGAAAACAGGCAGTAAAGTGTACGATTGGGGAAAAGGTCCAAAAAGGTTGTCAGGCATGTGCGAATTGTCAGCCTTGTCAGCTCCAACAGTTGGCAGCCCCAAACTGGTCGGTCATGTGACAATTAGCACTGTTGAATAATCCATCCATTTTCCATCGAGCGTCTTCATTGGGGTCAGTGGTGATCTGGAGTCTACCCCGACTGACTTTGGGCAAAAGAGGCGGGGCTTCACAGGCTTCATCAGTCAAGCACAGGGAAAAAGATACACAAACAATGCATACATACTCAACTTTGACATTCTTATTAATTCCAACATGTGTGCTTTTATAATATGTCAAGAAGCATGCAGATCTCGCAGTCTACAGACTGAGGTAACGCCACCTTCTTTGTTTGGACGGTCTGAGACAGTTTGTAATGAGTGCCACCGAAATCTACAGGACTAAGGAGGGATGGCAATCATTAATTTGGTGGGCTGATCACCAGTTGATGCGAAGTTACATCTATTCGTCAACCCCTGATTTGGAGTCTTTCATTACCCTACAAATAATATTTTAGGATGCGGGAGGAAACGTGAATATCTGAAGAAAACTCCCAAAAAGCATGGGGAGAACAGCCAAACGCATTTCATCACTGTGAGGTAGATGCGCTGCTCGCTATCCGATTGTGAGATTTGTAAAACAACACTTTTACAATTGCACCGATTGATTAATTACCTCATTAGGACGGCTCTCTCCAAACTACTGACCATATCGTGAGGTGTTTGGCCGTTTCGTGTAAGTCATTTGGCACAATGCAATAACCGCTATCAGTACTGTTGTGTTTGTCAGCCACGACTCTCGTTAGCATTAATCACAGCACCCTTTGCAAAGGACTGAACTGCATTAAAACATTCCCAGACAGATTGGGCAGATGGCACACAGCAATGAGTTTTACCACGGGCACAGCAAGCCGACTGAAATGAAACTTTATGGAATACATTTCCAAAAGCATCACAACTGCCGCTCTGGCATTCTCAGGGAAAATTATGCCGTTCCTCCATAGGCCTACTGAGAGAGTAGAGAAGGTAATCGTATTGTATTTGCTCTGAAGACATTTTTCTCAATCAAGCTGTGCGAGCACTTCACTTGAGGGGAACTGTGGGGTTGTGTTGTTTTTTGTTTTTCTTGCAGTGAATTCATTTGCTCTGCTTTAATCTAATTGAAGAATCATCTCGGCGCAGCAATTTGTGGACACGTGAATGAGACTGTCAAGCAAAACAAACAGGGATTGAAGTGGGAGGCGGGTGGGGATGATAAAAGCAAGGTCGCAGGCTCGCAGTTCTTCCAAAACAAGTGCGCGGATAATTTATTCAGTAAAGTCTCTTCTATTTTAGTTGCAATTCAGCCCCAGGACTGCGTTTTTGGTAAATGTTGAAAGGATTCCATGTTGAACATGCGCAGCCATTAGTTTCCTCACCCTAAGAGACATCTGTGCCGCATCGCTTGCAGCAAATTTATTACCAACCCCACTCCCACTTTGAAATTAGAAACACATTCAACGTCTGCATTTCAGATCTTTGCATTTCTGACTATGTGGGGCAACTCTAGCAGCGCAGCCATGTTTATAGACGAGGGTAATTTGCATAGAAAAGCTTCCAGAGTTTAGGTCACTGACCAGACACCAGTGGCAACACAGTGCCTAAATTTCCACAATCTGTCATTTAACGGCATGTATGAAGTTCAGAGTACAGCTGGGTATATCCTCCATGCCGATTTGAACTGCAGCCACATATGGATCAGAAAGTTATTCTCTTTGTGTAATTTTAATGACATCCGGATCGTGCAGGGTATGTGGGGAACGAGGGGCCGTTGGCAGCTTCCGGTCCCACGGTGACGGGCAGATACTCTGACAGCTGTGCTCGTACCATAAGAGCCCTTATCTTCTTAATGCATTTGAGATTTGGCATCAGCTCGAAACTGGCATTACCGATATCTACGGGACTTGGATTATCAGAACCGATTCAAAAATTAGGGGCTCTATTTTTCTGCCCAGCAACTGTGAGCGTGGGTGGAGTTATTTTTCTTTTGGTAATTTCGTAGACAGGCTCAGGTACAATAGGCAAGTGCGCCACTGTGGGTGTGAACTCAGCCATCTTATTTCGCATACATTGGAAGTGGTGATCCTCCCTCTTTAAATTTAGTGCAGAGAAGCGCACTAATTTCCTAAGCGCAGAAATTGGCTCGCTGGGATCCACGCAGGAGATAGGCTCACCCAAAGTAAGTTTATGAACTGCAAGATCTCCCCTTGTTGATGTAAAGTCGGCCCCTTACACTCCCATTAGCTTAATCAATCAAAAGAAAAAGTACAGCAAGTACAGCAGTAAATGGGCGGGCCTGAAATTTTCGTACGCTCATACCTTTGAATCAGACCTCATCAGAACTGATATCCGGTAGGTAACGTACAGTCAAAGAGACGTACATTGTGGCCCAGAACGTCCATGTTCGGAGCCCACTCAGCAGTGTACATAAACTCATAATACGGTTTCCAGCCTGATTTCAAATCAATCCATTAAATTTGGATCGTCATTAGTCAACCAGTGTAGACGGAAACATGAAGCAAAAGGCAACTTGTGATCAATCATATGTGAGCGGGGATACAACTGTCCGTTTTGCCAGAGACTTTGCCTGCAGGGATCGTTAACGTCTTATTTTAGATTCACAATTGCAGTTTCACTCACACACACACACACACACATACATCACTACCATCTCTAGGGTTTATTTGTTGCATAAATAAAGGGTTTTAAAAACATCTCAGACAGCGTATGCCCAGTTTTAGAGGTTCAACTCACACGAGAAACGAGTGGAGGCGCTGCGTTGCACCATATAAAAAGTTCCTTTAATATTCGATAGATGAAGTACTTGGCGACACGCTTGATAGCACCCAATTTCCTTCCTTTTGCCACCCCCCTGGTCCCTCGTGATAGGTTTATTGGTGGGATTGCTGCAGTACAATTGTGGCGGTGCTCAGCAGAATGTTGAAAAGTTATAAACTATGTTAATCCTGTATGTGCTGTAATTACAAGGGAAATGCTAATTTGTGTTTTCTTCTTTGACAATGCAGGCTTATGGAGGAGAAAAGATCAAACATGAAAGAACGATGATGCATACTAAGAGGTTTCTAGGTTGTATTGGGCTGACGTAGTGCATTAACAGCATCTCAACATAACCACAGAGCCACAACAAGGTACACAAAGCTCTTTTTGTTTGTTTTGACATGAAGAAACATGGCAACAGACAATGCTTAGACTGGGCGGAATCTCAAATCGCTCTTATGCTCAGCTGTAAACGACAATCGGCAATCTATTACCACAAAGCAGCATCATCAGTGGCGCGTGTGACCGCCACGAGGCAATCACTTTTTGTCACTCTTCATCCGGGGTTTGGCTGTCGCCAGAACAGCTGTGAACATTTAACCCTTGGTTCTATATTTTTGCAGAGTGAAGCGAGCACAGACTTGTCGAGTTAAAAAGGGAATGTCGCCAACCCGTAAACACTTCCTGCCAGGAAGGGAGCACTTCCTAAATCCTGGAGTGAATGAGCTATCGCAAACAATTACAGACAGTGGCTGACTTTCTACATTAACGAGAATATCGAATAATTTTTTGTGAGTGGAAAATGATTTACACCAGGTTGGAATTCACCTAACTCATGAAACGATACAAATTGGAAATACTAAACACACATTGGTGTTTTAAGTTTGACCCAAAAATTAAGTCAGACGAAAAATCGTCATGTTCAATGGCAACCTTGTTTTGAAAAGAGGAAGGAGGAAAAACATTTTCAGAAATAGATCAAAAAAGATTTACTTGGTCGTTTAATTTTAATGTATAAGCATATGTATTGTTTTCACATATGTATGGATGTATTAGACCTGGGCGATATATAGATTTTTTGTGGCATTAAAAAAAAAAAGAGATATTATTGAAAGTTTTTCCACAAAATACCATACGGGTAAAGTATATGTTTGCGTACATTTGACTGGCAGAAAGAAGAACCCCACGCCGATTTCTCACATGCATCTAATCAGTGGGTTGTGAGAATTTGCCCAACCGCCAAGACTCCCCCCCCCGGGCGACACACGCTGCCATTAAACAAAATGGATGACATGTGTCGAGAGTGGCCGTCTGAGGCCTAATTGTGACCTGGTGGAGTTGTTCGACTGAGCGGGTACGCCTGATTGTGGCAAAGGTTGGTCATAAAAAGACATCCAATGACTTTTGGGCTCGCTCTTTATAAAACCACCAAAACTATGGACTACTTATTACATTCAATAACGCTGGATTATGGCATAGTGCTGTTTATGCAGTGAGCGATGTGGACTGCTAAATTATATCTGAGGCTTTCCTGTGTTTTCTCGACAGGATGACATCATGTCAACAAGCGAAGGCATAAGCATAAATCCAAGACAACCGAGCGACTTCCTTTTTCCATAACTTCCACGTCACGGACAGGATTTCAGAGAATGTTTGCCATGACAGTCACTGGGTATTTTGAGCTTGTGAGTAACTTGTTGACATGAGCAACCCACGGTGACACGAGGTAAAATTCCTGAGACACTTCAAATAGCTCAGGAAGTCTGTGGTGTACTGCCGCGCTGGAAACAAACGCGTTCCAATCACAGTTTCAATTTGAAAGAGACATATGCTGGAAAAGCGTACACAAATAGCGGCGGGGCTTCTGTGAAATGAAAAGCACCATGTAAATCTTTTGTGAGATGCATCTTTCCGGAAAAAAAACGTTTCAGTGATTAAGCTTTTGTAAATTTTGCAGGATTGTGACTTCACAATCCAGCTGATTTACTTGATACCAACTGCAGACGGAATGTCTTTGCCCGATCTGATTGTTCGCTGTGGGATGCAAGCCTTAGGTGCTAGTTTCTGATAAGTGCCGCACGTATAATTTTATGCAATACATTTTCCAGATGTACCTTTTCATGAGGACTGAGCGTGTTAAAATGCCTGATTGTAAGAATGACGCGTATGTTGTCGCAGATGTTTGCTATTAAGGATGTTTTTACAGTTAAATGTGACGAATGCAACAAACACTGTGACATCAATCTGGCCGAACAGGCATCTTAAAAAGCGCCCTCAAAAGGACACGGTTACAAAACATGAAGGGATCTGATGTTTCCATCCATTTTGGGACTTTCAAGAGGAAAAAAAAAAAACTCTCAAAGGCCATATTGATGAGACGGCAGCTGCCATTTTTCAGGCTATCAAGGAGCTGAGATGAGGACACGAGAAGATGCCGATTTTGAAGTGCTGAGGTGAGGGGCCAGGTGAACACATTCTTGCTGTAATGGGAAAACTAGTGTGCCTACAAGAAGAGCAAAAGGAAATCAATAGGTGTTTTGTTGCTTTGTTTTATGTCACAGTTAAGGACTTCGGATACATTAAATTGAATGATGATCTTACTGAAGTAACTTTGCATGCAACTTTGTACCAAAAAAATAGCAAATCAAACAAAGCGCAGCAAAGTGTGAAAAGCAACAATGAAGAACTAATAACAATTTATAATAACAATAACAAGTCCCTCCAGTATCATTATTATTATTATGATTTTATTCTTAGTTTTGTTTGTATTAGTTTTTTTTAAACATACTGAGTCTTTGTCAAGTACAACTGTCAAACAATTGACCGTCTTCTGTATGGACGTATGGCAATTTCAAATAAATACTGTACAATAAAAATAACCCCCGAAAGCTCATGTATGATAATAATTGATTGAGACAAAAATCAAGAACATTTCACAATATTTATATTCAGTTTTAGTTAGTTTTATAACTCAACTGTATTTAGAGAGCACTTTAAAACAACCGCCGCTGAATACAAAGTGCTGTACATGGAGCAAATATCATGTACACAACAATAAACATAATTCACTTTGTATTTGATTTTTTTCAACATTTCTTTCTCCTTTCCATTAGTTTTCGTTGCCTCTAAAAACCTTGTATCTTAAATGCTATGGTGTTGTACTGTGAAGAGCACTTGGTAGCACCTGTTTTCGCTCATGTGAAAGCATCAATTGTGAGCCTGAAAACCCTTGAAAAATTTCGAGACATATTGTACTAAGCAGCCTGGGTAGAGATGTGAGTGCTATGTTTGTCGCTATGGTAACTGCTATGTTACGATTCCAGTTCTTTGGTTTTCGAGTCCAAGGTTTTAGATTCCCCATTTTACGATCAGTGTTGTGTGTTGGACTTGGCACATCTGACATCTAGAACAAGCTTCAATGGCTCGCGTTTACAGTTGCCATTTTAGTGTCTATGTATCCGGCTTCCCGTTCTGAATCTGTTTTAATTTAGGGTGCCCGTTTTTGAGTCCCTAAATTTTGGGTCTTGTTTTAAACCTCCTGTTGTAGGGTCCGTCGTTTTGGGATCCTCTGTTGAATGCCCCATTTTAATAAAAGTATGGCTAAGTGTGAACATGATTGTGGCCATTTTCATTCGTCTAGTTCTCATGTATCAAACTCAAATCTGGCGGCCACATCATTTTATGTGGCCCTCGAATGCAAATGAAAGATGGCAATTTCATGATGCTTGCTAAAATCGCTATCAAAATTTCAAATTCTCATTTGTAACAAATAACAGTATCAAAATTTCAAATTCTCATTTGTAACAAATAAGTGTGACACTGTAAGCATTTTCTTTGTTACCAAACCCCTCATTACATTAATTAAAATAACAGGCAAGAATAAACCTTTATTCTTGACTTCATTATATGGTTTCAGTCATAACTGCCCTGCAAGGAAAACGGTAACTAAAATGTGGCCCACGACAAAATGAGTTTGACATCCATGGTCTAAAATCTAGTTCGTTAATTTTTGGGGGCAGTGACTCGATCGCATATGGATTGCTGTATTTGTCTCAGAAGACGTCTTGCCCTCATCTGAGAAGGATTCGTCTGTTGATGCCGCAATGCATGGTTAGGAGTACACCAGCATAAGCTTGTGTGGCAAACCCAGGTGTTGATGCTCCAAGTTGGAGGAAGACCCCAACCTTGAAACTAGAAAGTTTGTTTCAAACTAGTTTGTTTCAGGTCACTATTTTAAACCTCTGTTACGATACCACCTCGGAAGACAGAATATTACGGATTCGATCCACCAATTGCTTGTCAGTGTTGAGGAGGGGAGTGTGTGGGGGGGGGGGGGGGGGGAAGCTTTTAGAAGCAGTAATAAAGGATTTTTTGGAATGCTGAGCTAGATTTTCTTCTACTACAAAAGGCTCACTGAGCACAAGTACCAGAATGAGCTCAGTGGACATTTGTTTCTATGTATAGACATTTCTTTGCAAGCTGGCTCGACAAGACTGGAGCAGCCTATTCCCCTGTGCACAAACGCACACTAATGATGGCGGGTCACGAGGATGCCGCAGTATCCCGTCAGCTCCGCGCCACCGCCTTTTGTTTAGACTGTTTTTATTTTTTTATTTTTTTTTGCTTTCCTCAAGCGCAGCTCATCATCACTTTCTCGGCGCCCTTGACTAAAAGTTGAGGGTGGCGATGAGCTAGCCGATGAGGCCTATAATGAGTTTGGAGGCGGGATGAGAATTGATCACCTCTCTCGACGCCGTCTAGCATGAAGGGCTTGCCGTCATTAAAAACAACACAACATCACAGCCTTGAAAGAACACAACAAGGGAGTCGGAATCCATGCAATGATCAATGACAATACTCGACAGACTCAAAGCGAGTCAGCACGAATTCAGTGATAAACTGAACAATCAAAGTTTTTGTTTTAGGGTCTCTGTCTTTGGGTCCTAATCTTAAGGCTGAATCATGTTTTTACTTTACGGTCCCCATTTTAAGGTCTCCGATTTGGTTGCCTGTTTTAGTTACGCTGTTTTATGATCCCCGTTTTCAATTCATCTGTCAAAATTATTCTTCCCAATAGAAAATAATGGCAATACAAATAATGTGTGCCAGGGTCAATGTATGGAGATTTTACTGCTCAAAATACCCCCCCCCCCCCAATTTGAGCACACTGACCAAACTAACTTGGTTGCTAAAGAAAAATTCGTTTTGAAATAAAACTGTCCCAATTTTAATATGAAATACATGGTGATAATATCAGGATGCAAACCATAATAAAAGTGTGACTTATTCAGGGTCAAAGTACCCATTTGGTGTTCCTGTTTGGGGGTTCCCGTTTTGCCTCCACACGTTAGTGGCCCCAAACAAGTGTAAAGACAAGTTCACCACCATGGCCTTTCTTTTGAAATAAGACCCGCAACAATGTTTTTTTTTTCATGCATTTGCCCGAATCCGTTACACTCTTTTAGTGAGGTTTGAACTACAAAGTCAACTCCAATCCACAATTGTATGACGGAATTCCAAGGCGCTGCGCACTTGCACTGCATTTTTCAACATTAAAGTCGCCACAAAAATGAGCCTTCTAGTTTTCTCCTCCTTCTCTAATAAGTAAAAACAAACCCGGTAAATAACCCTCCATTCTTCTATTGGCATTCTGCTAATCAGCCAAGCGCCGATATAATTAGCTTTCATCAGTCAAGTAATTAAAACATTGATGCAGCCAAGCAAGGAGACGTTGAATCACTTTGTGCAATTTTTTTTCAGCTTCCATTCATTTTAGTCTGTGGTGTGAGAACTGTCCTCAACAGACAAGAAGGATATAGACAGCAATTACATGAAACATGCAGACTCTTTGTCAAATTGCCACCGTGCCTAGTTGTATGGTAGCATTCCAACTTCAACTATGTTAGCCTGTGAACTTTTCCCATGAATCCGATGACAGGGCAAAATTTCAAATTTTTATCAATCGTTTTTCTTTTTGGGGGGGTTGACAGGTTCCTATCTTGCGGTTATGTTAGAAGACCAAATGTTAGCATGTTAGCATTTTATCAACTCACATTACAAAGTACCTGGATGCAAGGGGAGCATTTTATCAATTCTCATGAACAATTTTAGAACGCCAGGATATAGGTAAAGCCTTATCAAGCTGCCTCTCCATTTTTTGTACTCGCATTGCTATCTTGTTTAAAGTTAGCATACCATCCATGAATATTTTTGCATTTTATTCACTCTGACTAAAAATGGTACATAAACAAGGGGCACATTTTTAAACCGTTATCAACTGGCCTCAACCCTTTCACTGCTGGGGTTGGCACATTTTGTATGGCAGCATTTCAACTTCCGATCGATTTTTATGACCTAATAAATGATGACACAGTAAAATCTTGCTATCGGGTGAGCATACAAACTTACATATTAACATTTGATCAAGTTTCATGAACTAGTAAATGACGAGAGACCTCAATGTAATTTCCTTAATAATCAGCCTTTGCACCTTCTCTACTCAGGTCGCCATCCTAATAAATGCATACAGTAGATGCATGTGCTCTGTTTTAACATTAACATGTACAGTATTCTGTTCTTTCGGTGCCTGGTGGAGTAATTATTTCCCCATTCTTTTCATATTTGTGTGTGATACAAGCGTCCACTTGTTCCCAGATCAATACAAACAGAGGATCAGATCAAGTGAGTAGCGCACTTGACAATCTATACAACCCTTGTGTCAAACCCTCAGCACCTGACGAGAAACCTTTAAAGCCAATCTTTCAGTGTGCTGCTCTAGACCGCCAAGCTGTCAGCACTCATTTCACATTGCGTCTACTGCTCAGCATGCACAGCACACTACACAAAGTGAAGTCTGTTAAAGGCAATGTTTGTGAGAGCGTACTACCGATGTGTAATCTGTTTAATCAGCTTGAGCAGCTGCACTGGTTGAAGCGAAATGATAGTTTTGGGGAAAGGGAATCCTGTTTGCTAGACATAGTTAACACAGACGTGTAGGACTGATAAAACCGAGCTGCGGAGGAAGGTGCCTTTTATGACTTTGTCATGCTTGCTGATCTTCAGGCATATGGGAAATATATGTTGGATGGCAATAACAGTTGTGTTCAGAGTGCCAAAGCAAGGTGGGAGGGAGGAGGAAAATCAGGCACAGATGCTGCACAACACGGATAGCAGCATTAACTCATTCTCGTTTTTAAACGTCTTTTCAGACTTGGTCTGGCTGGTATTAAATGAGTTAACTAGCAACAAAAATCTCAATGTTGCCTCGAAAGTCACCTCCACTGCGTTAGCCCAAATATACCACCAGAAATGGATGCTATTGTGATATAGCGCTGGCATATAAATGAAATTTAGTGCAACATCTCAGAATTTATTATTTATTATAATAGAAAGTAATAGGCGATTAGTTGGGGAATCGTACCAAAAAACAGTTTTGCATTTCCATCCCTTTTTTCAAAAACATGACGATTTCAAACACAAAACAGAAAATGCACAAACAAATTCATTATGCTTCTGTTCCTGGTTTGGTCTATAACAAGTCAGAAAATAGACAAAAATGTGAATTGTTTTCACGAGTAAAAGCAAATAATAATCAGTGCATTTTAATGGAGGCCTACGTAAATCGGATATTTCCACATTTCTGAGAACTGCAACAATTTAAAATAAAAAAGGTATCTAAATGAGTCATTGATTGTCAAAAATAAATATTGACTATTTTGCTAATTGATTAGTTGTCAGCTCTTCCATTAATCAATTATTTGTTGCACCTCTCGCTTGGTACTCGCTGTCCTGGCTGCTCAGTACAGTACAAGTTGACAAAAATAATAATAATATTAAAAGATGCAACATGTCATGTGTTTACACACAGTTGCTGTATGTTGTCTATGAACATGGGCTGCAAGTATTCCATGCAGCCGGATAACATTCGTCATCACACAAGCGCGTCCTCGCCAGCACCGGACTTCTCAGGTTTCGCCCGTGTTTGTGTGCATGTGTGCGAGTGTGTGCGAGTGTGTGTGCGTGCGTGTGTGTGTGAGAGAGAGAGAAATCCTGAGAGGCCAGTGCTTGAAGAAGCATTCTGCCTGGCTGTCTGTCTCCACGTTGAGTTTGTGCTGACACAACAGCTCCCTGCAGTGTGGCATTAAAAAGCACGGGTGCAAGTGTTGCCTTCTTAGCAATAAACAAAAATTAGTGTGAAATCATTTGGCTCACAGTTCGGCTCCCTCTCACATTCTGAAAACATTAAGACTCAAAATTATATGGAGGTGTACATGTGACTGTCGATTGATGTTTGTACATGAGTGCCTTGTGATTGACTGACAACCAATCCAGAGTATACGCCGACTCTTGCCCAAAGTCTACTGGGATAGGATCCAGCTCACCTACGATATTTATCAATATACGCTATAGTAAAACAGATGCATGTCATTTTAAATGTCTGACCCAAAAAAAAAACCTCATATGGGATTATGCGACAGATAACAAATCTAAAAAAGATGATCTACTGTCATTAGCCAAACTTTCACATTTATATGAAGTCCTTCAAGGGCCATATTAAATAAATAGAAAGAAATATTAGGCAATATTTTGACACACGGTAACAGCTGAAATCCACCGGCAATGCCAATTACAACATTGCATTGCTTCTGGCTCCATGATATGGACATTTATATAAATATATACAAATTTAAAATAAAAAATAGTCTTTAGCATACATTCCAAAAACATGCATGTAAGACACACACACAAATATTAACAGGAAAATGTCTATGTAAAAATTCAGCCCGGTGCTAAGATCACTTTAACGCACCACTTAGAATACAAAGTGAAAGTAAGCACAGGACAAGTTTGCTTTTCGTTATTACAGGTCTCGTGGGTCGTGAGTAGACCGCAATTCCCGCAGCACTCCCTGCTGCGCAGGTTAGTCATTAGTCGGAAGTGGAGCGCCGCTCGCACCGTGTTACAAGTTCCACCGGTTGTCACAAAGTGGGTCAGCCCCGCAAAGTTGACCAAATTCCTATTTTATGAACTGCAGTATTTTAAAGCACCTTGAAGACAACCCAATTAAAGCTACTCGTCTATGAAGTCAACCGTCTTACTACGGCTTAATTTAAAGACGAAAAAGTTCACCTACCTTCTCCTTGTTGTCCTGCTCCGTAGGGGGCGACGTAGGAGATTTCACGCTGCCCACTGCGACGGCTTGAGCGACCACCATCGTACCGCCTCCTCCTCCACCAACACCAGCACCCGGCGCCGGGTTGGGCTTCTCCACCGTCTCCACCTTGATGAGACGGTGCTTCGGTGACACGTACTTGATGTCCGGTGAGCCCACGGCAAACGAGATATTTCCACCGGGAGTGTACGGGTCCTCGAAGTCCAGCTCCTTTTGGAGTTTGTATGCGGCGAGGATGTCCGGCTGAGCGGGGCTCAACGTGAAAGTGGCCCCAGGTTGGAAGCCAGGCGCGCCGGGCACACCGGTGAGGCAGTGTCGGTAGTCCGGCTTCGGGGGCGCCGGAGGGGGTGCTTTGGCAGTTTTGAATCCGAGGTGCTCCTTGAACCACTTGGCCATGCTGCCAGAGCATCGCTTACGACCCAAAAATGACGGTACTATTTTTTTTCTTTTTTCTTCTTCTTTGAAGTTCCAGGAGTCCGAAATTGACAGTGAGAATGAAGTCCGTGGGTCAGCCGGGAGCCACAGCCGGCCGGTGGCGGGGAGGGCTTCGCCAGAGGCACTTTTCCGCTGTGAAAGTCTGTCACACACACTCACACAACAAACACACCACGCTCACATTCGCTCTCTACTCTAGTGTAATGTATGTGTGCGCTCCACACACGTCACATTTCCACGCTGCGCAACATGGGAGCGACTATGAGGACACGCCCACTACTTTCTTCCTCCCCTCCTTCCTTCTCGTAGCAACCTGGTCTCCGTTACCTGACAACGTTTACTGTCCCCTGCTGGACACTCCACTCAAAACTCGTGCGCTCCGAACGACCGTAATCCGCTTCGGCGAATCTCACGTGACGTCATCAAGAGCTGTCTGTGAGCTCGTGCGGTGTTCCAGGCACACTGAGAAATAGGATTTGTACAATTTGGGAATATCAATTGAAAGAAGGAAATGGGGGTAAAAACTCATGGATAACCTGTAATAAGTGTGTTTTTTAGCATGAGAGGTTGACAGACAGGCAGGAGATCAAGAGATATACAGATTGGTTAATAGGTAGATGGGCCATTTCCCAATGGGAAGAATGCAGAGAGTCTCATGGACTCGGCAAAGTACAGTTTCATAAGAACATCCTCGACAACGCTCTAAGAACGCAAGTCTCTTTGTAAATTGGAATGGCTGTGTACTGCCGGATGTATTTCCGTGATTGTAGCACATAATGCATCTTGGAATATTTTCCTAGCTGAGCCTTGACCTGTATCCAGTCGGTGCATCATTTGATTAAGCTTGCTGACAAGAACATTCCTTACGTTGTTGGTTTATTCGTACTTTCAATATTGCTCCTCGTGCTTAGGATCACCCACAATGTGTGTGTGTATGTGTGTGTGTGTCGGTCTTTGTAGGACAGATGGGTAGATAGAGTAGGGTAGGTGGGTAGGTATGGATAGAACAGTGGATGGACAAATGGTTGAAAGATAGATTGACAGAGTATTTCCGATGGCTGCATCCGGTATCTTTCCATATAGTGCATCCATACAGTCTTGCTTGCACATGGAGCTACTTAAAGAGGATGTGTCTCCTTTGAGACGCCGGATTACAGCATTTGCATTTTGATGGCTGACAGCTCAGGCAGCAGAAAGTGGGGAGCGCAATAAAAAGAGTGATTGGACTCCAAATACCAGCAGATCCTCTAATCGCAACGTTGAGATGCAGCCATTACGCTGCACCACTGACTATATTTTTCGTCGTGCACCTGTAGCCACCCGTGTATGTTATTACATTGCTAATGTCACACATTTCGTGGTTGCAGGTTTTTTTTTCTTAGGAGGGTTGTCTGGAGAACTCAAAGTGAGCTAAAAATAAGGCGCCCTCTTAATCATTTTCATATGAAGCTTTTTTTTTATTGTTTACTCACATTTATGTCCTAGTTGTGAGGTCACTTTGCTTCCCTAAAAATATAGTGAGGACGGCAATAACACGTCTCCAGAGTTTCTCCGTGTACCAAAGTTAAACTGTGATCTGAAAGTGGTATTAAATAGAAGTATTGCTTCATAAAACCACTGCAGGCATTACTCCTGATAATAATGCACAATGTTGTCAGTGCTTGTTTCTTTTCATCTGCCCTCTGAAGAAAAAGAAAAATAATATTTGGCACTTTGCTCCACTGTGTGATATCACATTAACCATGTGAAAGAAAAACTATTAAAGTTTAATGCAGGAAAAAACTGCATTAAACTCCAAAAACTTCCCAATAATCTGCATTTTGTTGAGTTTTATTTCATATTAATTTGTAATGCAATGTGCAATGTGCAATGTGCAACGGTGTGCTCAGACCACCTGTACCTCTAACACTATCAATGAAGCAGGTAACTATACCGTTGAGATGGTGAGCTTGTCGTTCCAAAAGTCATTTGTTTGTGGTGTAACGTTGCCTGTAATTTTCATCTTACACACCAGATTTGTCCGCCAATGACTTAGAAGCATTTTCAAAACAAGTAGCCGCTTGCCTAAAAGGTACGCCCTCGCGTCACTCTCGGTTGTCCTTGTAACAAAAGCCCTACACAGCAAGAATGCAACAATGTTGATGCCCTAGCTTGTCATTTAAACAACCAAGCAGGCATGATTGTTATATGATTTTTTTATTAGCCAAAGGAGCAGTTACAATTTTTAACTTCTATAGGGTCTGTAAAGCAACAACCACAACGAGAGCAGGAATAAAAATCACAGAGATGTAGTTGATCTACTTTGTCGAGCCTAATCAATAGCAAACATTTAATGCATTTTAACAGAGTGATTAATAACCTTGAAAGTGTAAGAACCGATTACAAAACATTTTGGCTGTACATTCTCCCTCCTATGGTGCGTGCATGCAAGTGTAAGTGTGTGTGTGTTTGTACGGCTATACTTGTGAGGACCACTGTGATTATAAGACCAACGTAGTGAGGACATTTTTGACAAGTGAGGACATTTAGGCCAGTCCTCACAAGTTTTTCATTCTAAAGGCCTCTAGAGGGTTTATATAGGCATCTCTCAAAGTTTCAGAGAGGTCCTCACAAATATACCAAAAATGATTTTTTGTGTGTATTTTCATTTAAATTCAATACACACACTTTTTACTCACTACCGCCACCTATTGATTTCTGAAATATTTTTGATCCAACAAAACTGAAACTATAGAAAACAGTCTCATGGGCTTATTAGAAAGTAAAACAATGATGTATTTTTTATTATATCTAATATTTGTCTAAGTTTAACTTTTTTAACAAACATCTTGTTATGAAATAGAACTTGTTATGCAAACCCAAATCTGGAATATGGCCTCAGACCCACACAAAATTACACCTTAAATCAAACCACTAAATAAAAAACCTAAAATAATTTGGTGAAGTACACACTTATTCCATTTGTGACATATTGAGGTTTTAGTTGTCATTTCATAGCTCCACATTTGTAATTTGAAGTGCACATTTCTAACATTAAGCAAAGCTCTCTGAGTATTTTTACTGAGTAATGTTTTATATTCTATTGTATACTACTGATGGAACTATTATTTACTATTATATTTAGGGCATCAGTCTCATCTTTTCCATAAGGACACAAGGACAGAGGTGGCAGAATAAATGTGCACTCAATTGTATTAGTGTTACTTTTGAAAAATATGACATGTAAAAAAAAAAGAGTCCTTGAATAAGAGTAAATATGTACGTAGTGGGGCAGCCCGGTAGCCCAGTGGTTACCACGTCGGCTTCACAGTGCAGAGGTACCGGGTTCGATTCCAGCTCCAGCCTCCCTGTGTGGAGTTTGCATGTTCTCCCGGGCGTGGGTTTTCTCCGGGTGCTCCGGTTCCCTCCCACATTCCAAAAACATGCGTAGCAGGCTGATTGAACACTCTAAATTGTCCCTAGGTGTGAGTGTGAGTGCGAATGGTTGAACGTTTCTGTGTGCCCTGCGATTGGCTGGCAACCGATTCAGGGTGTCCCCCGCCTACTGCCCGAAGACAGCTGGGATAGGCTCCAGCACCCCCGTGACCCTAGTGAGGATCAAGCGGCTCGAAAGATGAATGTACGTAGTGAAAGAATCACAAGTACTGAGTAATTGGTGAGGAACTTCTTATTTATATTTTCAAACTACCACATTAAATAGAAATAGGAAAGTGCAATTAAATTAAAAAAGTTAAAGCTGTAAGCATATTTACGCCCTCTGGCATGTCGGAGTTCTCATTGTAACATACATTCAGTCATTTTCCGATCCGTTTTATCCTCACAAGGGTCACGGGGGGTGCTGGAGCCTATCCCAGCCGTCTTCGGTCAGTAGGCAGGGGACACCCTGAACCGGTTGCCAGCCAATCGCAGGGCACACACAGACAAACAACCATCCGCGCTCACACTCACCACCGAGGGACAATTTGGATTGTTCAATTAGCCTGCCATGCATGTTTTTGGAATGTGGGATCTGGAGAGAACCCACACAGACCTGGGGAGAACATGCAAACTTCACACAGGGTGGCCGGAGCTGAAATTGAACCTGGTACCTCTGCGCTGTGAGGTCAACACGCCGCAACACCAGGCCGCTCCCCAGAAAATCCATCCATCCATCCATCATCTACCGCTTATCCGGGGCCGGGTCGCGGGGGCAACAGCTTTAGCAGGGAAGCCCAGACTTCTCTCTCCCTAGCTACTTCTTCCAGCTCTCTCCGGGGGATCCCGATCCGTTCCCAGGCAAGCTGGGTGACATAGTCTCTCCAGCGTGTCCTGGGTCTTCCTCTGGGTCTCCTCCCGGTGGGACATGACCGGAACACCTCACCGGTGAGGCGCTCAAGAGGCATCCGAATCAGATGCCCAAGCCACCTCATCTGGCTCCTCTCGATGTGGAGGAGAAGCGGCTCGACTCTGAACCCCTCCCGGATGACTGAGCTTCTCACCTTATCTCTAAGGGAGAGCCCGGACACCCTCCGGAGAAAACTCATTTCGGCCGCTTGTATCCGGGATCTCGTTCTTTCGGTCACGACCCATAGCTCGTGACCATAGGTGAGGGTTGGGACGTAGATCGACCGGTAAATTGAGAGCTTCGCCCTTTGGCTCAGCTCCTTCTTCACCACGACAGACCGATACAACGTCCGCATCACAGCAGACGCTGCACCGATCCGCATGTCGATCTCCCGCTCCCTCCTACCCCCACTCGTGAACAAGACCCCAAGATACTTGAACTCCTCCACTTGGGGTAAGATCTCCTCCCCGACCCGGAGGGGGCACTCCACCCTTTTCCGACTGAGGACCATGGTTTCAGATTTGGAGGTGCTGATTTTCATCCCAACCGCTTCACACTCGGCTGCGAAACGCTCCAGTGAGAGTTGGAGAGCCCCGTTTGAAGGAGCCAACAGCACCACATCATCTGCAAAAAGCAGGGATGCAATACTGAGGCCCCCAAAACGGACCCCCTCAACGCTTCGGCTGCGCCTAGAAATTCTGTCCATAAAGGTTATGAACAGAATCAGCGACAAACGGCAGCCTTGGCGGAGTCCTACCCCCACTGGAAACGATTCCGACTTACTGCTGGTAATGCGAACCAAACTCTGACATCGGTGGTATAGTGACCGAACAGCCCGTATCAGGGGGTTCGGTACCCCATACCCACGAAGCACCCCCAACAGAACTCCCCGAGGGACACGGTCAAACGCCTTCTCCAAGTCCACAAAACACATGTAGACTGGTTGGGCGACTTCCCACATACCCTCAAGGACCCTGCTAAGGGTGTAGAGCTGGTCCACTGTTCCACGGCCGGGACGAAAACCACACTGCTCCTCCTCAATTGGCGGCTCGACTTCCTGACGGACCCTCCTCTCCAGTACCCCTGAATAGACCTTACCAGGGAGGCTGAGGAGTGTGATCCCTCTGTAGTTGGAACACACCCTCCGGTCCCCCTTTTTAAAAAGAGGGACTACCACCCCGGTCTGCCAATCCAGAGGCACTCTCCCTGTTGACCACGCGATGTTGCAGAGGCGTGTCAACCAGGACAGCCCCACAACATCCAGAGCCTTGAGGAACTCCGGGCGGATCTCATCCACCCCTGGGGCCCTACCACCGAGGAGCTTTTTAACCACATCGGTGACTTCAACCACAGAGATAGGAGAGCCCACCTCAGAGTCCCCAGGCTCTGCTTCCTCCAAGGAAGGCGTGTTGGTGGAGTTGAGGAGGTCTTCGAAGTACTCTGCCCACCGGTTCACAACGTCCCGAGTCGAAGTCAGCAGCGCCCCATCCCCGCTGTACACAGTGTTAGTGGTGCACTGCTTCCCCCTCCTGAGACGTCGGATGGTTGACCAGAATTTCCTCGAAGCCGTCCGGAAGTCGGCTTCCATGGCCTCGCCGAACTCTTCCCACGCTCGGGTTTTTGCCTCGGCGACCACCGAAGCCGCGGTCCGCTTGGCCAGTCGATACCCGTCAGCTGCCTCTGGGGTCCCACAGGCCATAAAGGATCGATAGGACTCCTTCTTCAGCTTGACGGCATCCCTTACTGCTGGTGTCCACCAGCGAGTACGGGGGTTGCCGCCACGACAGGCACCAACCACCTTACGGCCACAACTCAGATTGGCCGCCTCAACAATAGAGGCACGGAACATGGGACTCGGACTCAATGTCCCCTGTCTCCCCCGGAACATGGGAAAAGCTCTGTCGGAGGTGGGAGTTGAAACTCCTGACAGGGGATTCCGCCAGACGCTCCCAACAAACCCTCACTATACGCTTGGGTCTGCCAGGACGGACCGGCATCTTCCCCCACCATCGGAGCCTACTCACCACCAGTTGGTGATCAGTTGACAGCTCCGCCCCTCTCTTCACCCGAGTGTCCAGAACATGCGGCCGCAAATCCGATGATACAACTACAAAGTCGATCATCGAACTGCGGCCTAGGGTGTCCTGGTGCCAAGTGCACATATGTACACCCTTATGCTTTAACAAGGTGTTCGTTATGGACAATCCGTGACGAGCACAGAAGTCCAATAACAAAACACCACTCGGGTTCTGATCGGGGGGGCCGATCACTGTCATTCCCCAGGTGAGCATTGAAGTCCCCCAGCAGAACAAGGGAGTCCCCAGCAGGAGTACTCTCCAGCACACCCTCCAAGGACTCCAAAAAGGGTGGGTATGCTGAGCTGCTGTTTGGTGCATATGCACAAACAACAGTCAGGACCCGTCCAGCCACCCGAAGGCGGAGGGAGGCAACCCTCTCGTCTACCGGTGTGAACCCCAATGTACAGGCACTGAGCCGGGGGGCAATGAGTATGCCCACACCTGCTCTGCGCCTCTCACCGTGAGCAACTCCAGAGTGGAAGAGAGTCCAACCCCTCTCGAGAGAACTGGCACCAGAACCCAGGCTGTGTGTGGAGGCAAGTCCGACTATATCCAGTCGGAAATTCTCTGCCTCACACACCAGCTCGGGCTCCTTCCCTGCCAGAGAGGTGACATTCCATGTCCCAAGAGCTAGCTTCTGCAGCCGAGGATCGGACCGCCAGGGTCCCCGCCTTTGGCTGCCGCCCAGCTCACATTGCACCCGACCCATTTGGCCCCTCTCATTGGCGGTGAGCCCATGGGAAGGGGGACCCACGTTGCCTCTTCGAGGTGTGCCCGGCCGGGCCCCATGGGTGTAGGCCCGGCCACCAGGCGCCTGCCAACGAGCCCCACCTCCAGGCCTGGCTCCAGAAGGGGGCCCCGGTGACCCGCGTCCGGGCAAGGGAAACCTAGATCCATTTATTGTATTCATCATTGGGGTCTTTGAGCCGTGCTTTGTCTGGCCCCTCACCTCGAACCTGTTTGCCATGGGTGACCCTGCCAGGGACATGAAGCCCCAAACAACTTAGCTTCTAGGATCATTGGGACACACAAACCCCTCCACCACGGTAAGGTGACGACTCACGGAGGGCCCCAGAAAATCCAATTCATTTGATTCTGCTTTGGACATTGAAACTGGAAAATATGACTTGCATTCAATAAGTAAAGAATTCCAATTCCAAGAAACCAAGAAACGATTAAATTCCATATTAGAGTTTGGAATTATGTTGCTTTAAAAACAATTGTAAATTTTTAAGTCAGTTTAAATATACTGTGTGTGCGGTTGTGTTTGTGAACATATATATAATTTTATTTGCTGTAATTATTTTAGGAGTATGTGACATTGGTGATCCTCGTTACTCAAATACTGTATGTAGATGTTGCTCAAAATTTATCATGCTCTCCTTCACATCAGACCTCAAAGTTCACAAAGGCTGTGGGAACTTTGATAATTGACTTAATCATTGGCCAAGAAGGGAAGCGGCTGTTACCTGCTCCAAAACGAAGTTTTTGCAGCACCCCTCCCCCCAGACATGAGTTTGTTTACATTTCATTTAGCAGAGCTGCGCAGAAGCCAGCCACAACGCTTTGCAAGAAAAAAATGAGTTAGGTACTGTATTGCAGAAGTGTCCCCAGCATATCCAATTTATTTCATTCAGCTTTGGACATTGAAACTGGAAAATATGACTTGCATTCAATAAGTAAATAATTGTTTCATCTAAATTCCATATTAGAGTTTGGAATTATGTTGCTTTAAAAACAATTGTAAAATTGTAAGTCAGTTTAAATATACTGTGTGTGCGCGGAGTATGTGACATTGGTGAGCCTAGTTACTCAAATACTGTATGTAGATGTTGCTCAAAATTTATCATGCTCGCCTTCACAGCAGACCTCAAAGTTCAAAAAGGCTATGGCAATTTTGATAATTGACTTAGTCATTGGCCATGAAGAGGAGCGGCTGTTACCTGCTCCAAAACTAAGTTTTTGCTGCACCCCTCCCCCCAGACATGAGTTTGTTTACATTTCAATTAGCAGAGCTGCACAGAAGCCAGCCACAACGCTTTGCAAGAAAAAATGAATTAGGTACTGTATTGCAGAAGTGTCCCCAGCATATCCAATTTGTTTCATTCTGCTTTGGACATTTCAACTGGATCATTATGATTTGCATCCAATAAGTAACAACAGTAAGTATTCTTTAGTAAGAAATCATGTTTGCGTTGCTCAATCAGTCTTGATAACAGAATTTCCTTATGTGGGACATGACTACGGTACACGTCCTTTATGAACACGCAAGTGTGTTAACAAAATACATGTGTAAGAACACAAGCAGTAAAATGCAAAAATATATGCTCCAACAACACAAATAACACAAAAACGGCAGTATACAACACAGGTATATGAACAAAATACATTATAACAAGAGTAGTCACAAAATGAGGGCTCTTTGCTCCAAAATGAGACCTATAACAGCTGGTGGCTTTTCTTTTCAATAACTCACTATCTCGAACTTGACCTCCCCTCCATCACCACCCAAGACAGCGTTGCTCAGCTGATGTTGTGCAACAAATGTCTGAAGGC
The DNA here is from genome assembly GCF_025434085.1 of Hippocampus zosterae. Lineage (NCBI taxonomy): Eukaryota > Metazoa > Chordata > Actinopteri > Syngnathiformes > Syngnathidae > Hippocampus > Hippocampus zosterae. The sequence continues at coordinate 9,098,761 of NC_067454.1, read as the reverse complement.
ATCCACGGGACCCTTCAAAGTCCTCCATGCCCATAGCGCGATGGAACTCGCCTTCTCTCTGATTAGCGCTCCAGTTAGCGCAAATTGTTTTCAAATCTCTAAATGACCTTTTCAAATCTCTAAATTACCTCGTGCCACCTTACCTCGCTGACCTCATCTGGTCTGCGGACCAGACATTATTAGAAGGACCAAGAACTAAACTGAGGCTCAGAGGGGATGGAGCCTTTTCTGTTGCTGGTCCCTCTCTCTGGAATGACCTCCCACTGAACATTCGGCAAGCCTCCTCGCTGCCCATCTTCAAAACGCGCCTCAAAACTCACTTGTATTCTTTGGCATTTGACTCACCATGACTTAGATTTGTTCTTGGTTTTGCTGTTCGGTGCTTTCTACCGTATTTATTACAGACTGCGTTACTGTTTGTTGTATATGTTAAATTGCCCCATGTAAAGCACTTTGTATGCAGCGATGGCTGTTTGAAAGTGCTCTATAAATAATGTTGAGTTGAGTTAGCATGATAGCAGGTCAAGCATTCCAGGAAACGTTCATTTACTCTACAGTCCGTCGAGCCACAAGCAACTTGCTTTGAGCATCTAATCGGATGCATTCCATGTTCCCTTCCACAGTCATTACCATTCCTTTGTTTGGATGCAACGATCGACAGGACGTAAATGTAAATGAATGGAATAGAAAGTCGTTCACGATTCCAGTAAACTCATGCTAATAGAGAGATTCTGCTGTTTTTGTGCCAAAGAGAGTAAAAAGTGGTGCAGACAGTTATTCCGCGGTATCGAACGGGACTTGCTTGAGTTTGCTCTAATTCGAGCTTCCGTATGGCTTCCAGGTTCCAGGTATCGGAACGTTCGTCCGTTGTTATGAATCGATCACTAATGTAATATCCATCCATCCATATTCCACCGCTTATCCAAGGTCGGGTAACAGGGGCAGCAGCTTTAGCAGGGAAGCCCAGACTTCCCTCTCCCCAGCCACTTCTCCTAGCTCTTCCCGGGGATTCTGAAACGTTCCCAGGCCAGCTGAGTGACACAGTCTCTCCAGCGTGTCTTGGGTTGTCCCCGGGGCCTCCTGCCGGTGGGACATGCCCGGAACACCTTTAAAACTCATTTCGGCCGCTTGTATCTGGGATCTCATTCTTTCGGTCACGACTCATTGCTCATGACAGTAGATGAGGGTTGGAACGTAGATCAACCGGTAAATTGAGAGCTTCGCCCTTTGGCTCAGCTCCTTCTTCACCACGACTGACCGATACAAAGCGCGCAGAGCAAGCAGCAGCCGCTTCACCGCTGCGCCTGTCGATCTCTCATTCCCTCCTGCCCTCACTTGCAAACAAGACCCCAAAATACTTAAACTCCTCCACTTGGGACAAGATCTCCTCCCCGACCCGGAGAGAGAACTCCACCCTTTTCCGACTGATTTTCATCCCAACCACTTCATACTCAGCTGCGAAACGCTCAAGTGAGAGTTGAAGGGCCCTGCTTGAAAGAGCCAACAGTCCCACATCATCTGCAATAAGCAGAGATGTAATACTGAGGCCACCAAAATGGACCCCCATCAACACTTACACTGCGCCTAGAAATTGCCAATGTCCGTAATGTTTATGAACAGAATCGATGACAAAGGGCAGCCTTGGCGGAGTCCAACCCTCACTGGAAACGATTCTGACTTACTGCCGGTAATGTGAACCAAATTCTGACATCTGTGGTGGAGGGACCAAAGTGCCCGCATCAGGGGACTCGGTACCTCATACTCCTGAAGCAATCATATAATGTAATATCGTACTCAAATGTGTAATGCATAGATTTTTATTCTGGGTGAGGGAATTTTCGTTTGACAGAAGTCCATAGATGGCAATACTTAATGTAATTATGTTTCATTGAACAATTATAATATTTAAGTCTGGTTTAAAAAATATGAACAGGTATATACATTTGTGTTATTACAGTTGCTGAAACATATAGATGTTGCTTGAAATTTATCATGCTCCCCTCAAAACAGACCGCAGAGTAAAATAAAAGTTAAAGGCTGAGCAATTTTAGTTTATCGTTGGCCATGAAGGGGGGAGGGGCTGTTCCCAGCTCCAAACCCTCGCAGTTGCACTGTTTGAACCTAGTTTATTCAGCTCCCCTCCCCCACACTAGTTTGAGCACGTGATCAATTAGGAGCGCGGTTCATACAGCAGCAACAAAGCTTTGCAAGAAGAGTTGAGTGTTGCAGTCGTGTCCCCAGAAAATCTAATTCGTTTTATTCTGCTTTGGACATCGAAACTGTATAATACAAATTGCATCCAATAAGTAAATAATAATGATGTTTCATCACAATTCCATATTAGCATTTGGGAATAATGTTGCTTTCAGAACAATTACAATATTTTAAGTCGTTTTTAAAATATGTGTGTGTGTATATACTGTATATATATACAGTATGTATATACACACACATGTATATATGCTGTGCTCGTTTTAGGAGTACATGACATTGGTGTAAACAAGATTTCATAAAATATGTTGATATTGCTTGACATTTACTATGCCCCACTTCAAAACGGACCTCTGAGGAAAAGTGAAGGAGTTTTGGTTATGAAGGGGCGGGGCTGTTTTCACACCCCAAAACGTCACAGTTACGTTGCAGGAAACGAGTTTCTACAGCTACCCTCCCCCACATCACACTCGCTGACCATCAATTAGGAAACGCGCGCTTTGCTACCTGCACAAAAGGAAGGCGTTGAGAAGAGTGAGCGTACGAGTCAGCATCATCGAGAAAACCCCAGAAAGTGACAAATACTTCAGAATTAAAGCAGGTAAGACACTCAAGTTTTGAATATTTTCTTACAAGTTAGTTATTCTAAGTAATTCGGGCAGGCTCAAAGGTTCGTGTTATATCAGCATTAGAGTGAAACCAACTATATGAATAACTCTACTATGCTGTACCTAAGGAGTTGTCACCAAGATAGAAAGTTTCCTCTCAAACAATAAACTTTCAATAGGCCGTCGGACACACAATACAGCGCCACAGAATAGGCCGTTGGTGTGGTAAAATCAAGTTTTAACACCCCCCCCCCCCCGCCGCCGTCGTCTCGCCGTCGTCGTCGTCGCCATTTTAGTTGAGCAGAAAATTAGTTGCAAATGACCCAGCGTCTTTCGCCGCCGCCGCCATCTTAGTTGAGCAGAGAATTAGTTGCAAATGGAACCAGTGTCTTTCCATATACAGAAAGTAACTGCAAAAAGACGATGTAAAATACCAAGCAATTTACAGATAAAGTGGGTTGAACGAAATATTATACTGTGAACCATTATCAACACAAAAGTTAAAATTAAATAAATGAATAAAAAACAATAATAAAGGTTAAATGTGTGGATCACCAAAACCTATGCATTTTGGGCTGAAAACCCCCCCACTTATATGAGGAGAGTTTATTGTATATGTTAAATCGCTCCATGTACAGCACTTTGTATGCAGCGATGGCTGTTTGAAAGTGCTCTATAAATACTGTTGACTTGACTTGACTTGAGAGATGCATATTTTCTATGTTTGTTAAGCTTTCTACTATTTTATGGGGACATTTTGATGATTTTTTTTGTGGCAACATACATTGTCACTGTCATCAACCTTTGCGATTTGTAACCACACTCGCTCATCGTTTATTGATCCCAAATATCCTTATTGGCAAAGCCGAATTAGTGGTGATTGAAACTTTGACTTTTCAAACGTCAAACCAGTTATTGGCCCAGGCTTATAAAAACACACTAGTGATGCATTCTCAGCATGAATCGTAACCTTATCATACTCATATCAATTTAGTGATTAGACGTTAATCGGCAAATTAGTGGATGAATGTTGATGTAATTCAAGGAGAAAAAAAATGCTCTGGCGTGCAGAGATTTAGTGAATATGCGTTCATTTTAGTCGCCACATACTAAGAGAAATTTCCTCTTCTGGGAATATAATAGGATGAACGTGGAAGGAATTCAAACAAATTTGATTAAAAAGTACACATGATGCGTTCAAAGAATTAATGTAAATATTGTAATTATATACAGAAATTGCATCTTAATAGGTGTATGAAAAGATTGACCTGGGTACAGCTCACGTGGAAAATTGTTCTCTCCGCACTCTGTGTCGGCCATCATTGTTATTGGATTGCCAAATACTTGGAAATAAGCCTCTCTTTGTGACGCAGATGATTCGCCAAATGTGTCGTGGCAACTAGTACAGTATTAAATTTACATTTATTAAGTTTTTAATTTTCTGAAATATCGATTGCTGGTATTGGCAGCCTCCACTATAACCTTAAAATAATGCCAGTATCAGCCTGATACCATTATTTGGTTTCGGCACTTACCTATCTTTGCCAAGCACTGGAAATGAGTGATATAGACATTTTTAAAAATTATAATAAGTCGACTTTTAATTGATTACCCGGTCAGTTTCAAATGCTGTATTTGCCCATATTAAACAAAATAAGTTATTTCTATAAGGTATTTCTGTTTTGCCATGTTAATGTGTTCGATTAATATTTTATCCCACAGAACTATCTTGTCATGTAAGCCTGAATTATCAGTACTATTCTCTAACATCATTAATTGCAATGGTATTTTCTGATCTTTTTTTTTTTTTAAATAACAGATGGACAATCCCACTGAAGATGGTGATTATTCTGACTCAAGTCTTTTTGGATCAGATGAGGAATACAAACCAACTAAGACATCCTCTGAGTCGAGTGATGACGAGGAGATATTCCATCCAAAGGTAGAAAAATTGTTCTTATGATACATCCAGTGAAGACTCTACAAGTCATCAGACATATGAAGCAGAGGAGCACAGTCATGTCTGCAATTCGTAAAGAAGGTAACCCATTAACCTATGTAAAAACAAAAGATGAGCAAAGAAGATCCTTCTTTAACCATAAAAGCATTTACAAAAAGGGAAGGCAAACGAGTTTGGCACAGAAGTCATTATTGCTTCTACTGTGGCCAATCAAATTTAAAGATGGCAAGGCAATTGGAAAGGAAACATAAGGCATCACAAAATAAATTCTGTGGGGGGGTTTGTGAACACATAAAGGAACAAACTACACAATCAACTCTGAGACGGTCCAGTCTCCTACAAAAGGAAAGATGACAGAAGTACAAACGAGCACGAAAGCAACACATTCGGCTTTTGGGGTGGGGGTGGGGGGTAGAACGGATGAATGGACATGTCAAGAGTTTTAATTTCTCCATATTTTGTTCCGGTCAGTTGTCACGCAGTATGAGGAACATATATAAATTATATTTACCGTATTTTCACGACTATTCGACGCATCGTACTAATGGCCGCAGTCTCATTAATGCGTGACATTTCTGTATTTTACACATACACAGGACGCATCGTACGAATAGCCGCAGTTTTACAGTGGTAAAACATACGCCAGCTTAAACATACGGCATGCATGCGCGCACTCTAACACGTTAGCTTGAAGCATACGGTAGCATGCCAAGGCATACAGATAAGATAAAAACACGTTTTTAAAAAGGCAACGAAAGCAGAACTGAGTTCGGGTGTATTTTATTTAGCCATCGTACAATGTTCTCACGTTTTCGATCAATCATCACCCAGAAATCCATCAAAGTCCTCATCCTCTGTATCAGAAGCAGAGGACTGCACATCTCAGTTGTCATTGAATGCATCACATGCTAGTGTGAGTAGCTACGCATTGCCGAGCGGAAAGAAGGAGTAGCAACAGCAAAGTCAACATTTCTCTCGTGTGAAGCTTTCCCACATTTGAAAGTAAAGAACAGAGCGAAACATGGTGGCAGCGCGTGTGTGTGTAGAAAGAATTGAACAATTGTGCAAGTACCGTAATCCATCAAAAACGCCGCGTTCCCTCTCGTTGTTGCGTATTGTGGCGTAACTCGCCCAGCGCTGCCTCTCACTCTTTGTAAAGTTGTGTTTGCCATCGATCATTGTTCCCATGCTGTTCGCAACTTTACTTTGAACGCCCGGTTGATGCCAATGTCCAGCGGTTGGAGTTCTTTAGTCAAGCCTCCGGGAATAACGGCAAGCTCAGAGTTCATTTGCTTGACTTGATTTTTCACCGCTGCTGTGAGATGGTCACGCATGCCAAAAGCATAACCGGTGGCTTTAAGTTTTAACTGAGCTTCGTAGGCATGTCTCTTTGTCGAATTTATTTTCAGGGGTTCTTAGAAACCAAAACCGGAGTTGTTTTGCAACAATGCACATTGCCACGCGCTATACAAGTGTTGGTACTGGCTTGAGGCGTCCACTTACACGCCCAACCTTCACCATTGGCGGACTAGCTTGTCTGTCCTCTCTCCCTCTCTCTCTCTCTCTCTCCCTCTCCATATATGTATATATACACGCCCACCCTTCCCTGATTGGCCGACTTCTTTCACAGTCACTTCCGCCTTTTCTCTATATAAACAGCGTGTCGGCTGTCAGTCAGATTTTGGAACTGAGAAAATTTAAGACTTTTAATGGCGCCTTATAGTCGTGAAAATACGGTAATCCTTGTGTATTTTTAGCCGTTATAAATCAAATGTTTCTTGGGGGAAATAATGCGGCGTAAATTCACTCTAGCACCTAAAGCACTATGAAATGACATACAACAAAAATTTCTACTGTACAATATTACACGATCGATTACAGCATTGTTTTGGGTATTTTTGTATTTAGATTCATGTTCTTACCATTTCATTTATCAAATGCATTGCCCACACTGGACAATGTAATCTATCAATATAAAAGATGTTTTTCGAAACCCCTGCTATTCGCGTTCAATAGAGACCAGGCTCGTTCACTGGCTGCCACTGGAATGCACTTGAAGGGGGAAGATAATTTATGGATGATAGTTATTTTGAATCAGGAATCAGTATTTTATTTCTGCCAAATATTTGCATTGGTCTAACAAAATTTAATTATGTCGGTTGGTTCACACCGACTAGCATGAAATCATACAACATGTTCTTGTAACATACCTTTCAAATGTTATATGTTGCCCAGTAAATCTTCTCTATTCTTAATGGAAGCACGAACTTGCATTTAATACATAATACAATGATTTGCATGTCATGTTCAACCTCTATTTAATTGGCTATACTACTATGTTGGAATTGATGGCTGCAACACGTTCCAAACAAGCTGGGACAAGGTGGTTTTGGATGCAGTGCTCTCTGATAGGTCGAAGGTCATGGCCTTTGAATGTTATCTGTTTTTGGCCTTGCCGCTTACATGCACTGATTGGTCCAGATTCTCTGAACCTTTTGATATTATGGACCAAAGATGACGTAATCCCTCAATTCCTTGCAATTATACGTTGTGAAACTCTGTCCTTCAACGATTCAATTTGTGGTGACCCTCACCCAATCTTTGCTTGTGAATTCAGGATAGGTACTTTTTGACCCAATCATGGCACCCACCCATTCACAGTTAGCCTGTTCACCGGTGGGATGTGACAAACAGGGGTTTGATGAGCATTTCTCAACATTATTTTTTTTGCTAGCTGTTCCATCTTTTATGGAACGCATTACAGCCATTAAATTCTAAGTTAAATATTATTGGAAAAAATTAAATGTACCAATTTGAACATTGAATGTTGTCTTGTCTTTGTAATGCTTCACTTAAATATAGGTTGGACATGATTTGCAAATCATTGTATTCTGTTTTGATTGATGAGCATAATGTCCCAATTTCACTGGAATTGGGTTACTAAATGAATGCCTTGATAGCATATTTTTGTTCAACACTGATTTAGTAAAATGTGTCACTTTGTTCTCCTTTTCATGTGGTGGTATCGACCTTTAGCCCCAAAAAGGGAAAAGCATCTCTCCAAAAGAGGGAAGACTGAATTGGATGGTAAGCTTTGGATGAGGAACTATATCTCTTTTTTCATAATTTAACCAGTTAAAATGCATGCAACGTATTTGACAATGAGTGTCAAATCAGGGATGTCCCATTTCATTGCAGATTCGAGTCCAGGCGGGGACCCTGGCGGTCCGATCCTTGGCTGCAGAAGCTAGCTCTTGGGACATGGAATGTCACCTCTCTGGCAGGGAAGGAGCCCGAGCTGGTGTGTGAGGCAGAGAATTTCCGACTGGATATAGTCGGACTTGCCTCCACACACAGCCTGGGTTCTGGTACCAGTTCTCTCGAGAGGGGTTGGACTCTCTTCCACTCTGGAGTTGCTCACGGTGAGAGGCGCAGAGCAGGTGTGGGCATACTCATTGCCCCCCGCCTCAGTGCCTGTACATTGGGGTTCACACCGGTAGACGAGAGGGTTGCCTCCCTCCGCCTTCGGGTGGGTGGACGGGTCCTGACTGTTGTTTGTGCATATGCACCAAACAGCAGCTCAGCATACCCACCCTTTTTGGAGTCCTTGGAGGGTGTGCTGGAGAGTACTCCTGCTGGGGACTCCATTGTTCTGCTGGGGGACTTCAATGCTCACGTGGGCAATGACAGTGATACCTGGAGGGGCGTGATTGGGAGGAACGGCCCCCCCGATCAAAACCCGAGTGGTGTTTTGTTATTGGACTTCTGTGCTCGTCACGGATTGTCCATAACGAACACCTTGTTCAAACATAAGGGTGTCCATATGTGCACTTGGCACCAGGACACCCTAGGCCGCAGTTCGATGATCGACTTTGTAGTTGTATCATCGGATTTGCGGCCGCATGTTCTGGACACTCGGGTGAAGAGAGGGGCGGAGCTGTCAACTGATCACCAACTGGTGGTGAGTAGGCTCCGATGGTGGGGGAAGATGCCGGTCCGTCCTGGCAGACCCAAACGTATAGTGAGGGTTTGTTGGGAGCGTCTGGCGGAATCCCCTGTCAGAAGGAGTTTCAACTCCCACCTCCGACAGAGCTTTTCCCATGTTCCGGGGGAGACGGGGGACATTGAGTCCGAGTGGACCATGTTCCGTGCCTCTATTGTTGAGGCGACCAATCTGAGTTGTGGCCGTAAGGTGGTTGGTGCCTGTCGTGGCGGCAATCCCCGTACTCGCTGGTGGACACCAGCAGTAAGGGATGCCGTCAAGCTGAAGAAGGAGTCCTATCGAGCCTTTATGGCCTGTGGGACCCCAGAGGCAGCTGACGGGTATCGACTGGCCAAGCGGACCGCGGCTTCGGTGGTCGCCGAGGCAAAAACCCGAGCGTGGGAAGAGTTCGGTGAGGCCATGGAAGCGGACTTCCGGACGGCTTCGAGGAAATTCTGGTCCACCATCCGACGTCTCAGGAGGGGGAAGCAGTGCACCACTAACACTGTGTACAGTGGGGATGGGGCGCTGCTGACTTCGACTCGGGACGTTGTGAACCGGTGGGCAGAGTACTTCGAAGACCTCCTCAACTCCACCAACACGCCTTCCTTGGAGGAAGCAGAGCCGGGGGACTCCGAGGTGGGCTCTCCTATCTCTGTGGTTGAAGTCACCGATGTGGTTAAAAAGCTCCTCGGTGGCAAGGCCCCAGGGGTGGATGAGATCCGCCCGGAGTTCCTCAAGGCTCTGGATGTTGTGGGGCTGTCCTGGTTGACACGCCTCTGCAACATTGCGTGGTCAACAGGGAGAGTGCCTCTGGATTGGCAGACCGGGGTGGTAGTCCCTCTTTTTAAAAAGGGGGACCGGAGAGTGTGTTCCAACTACAGAGGGATCACACTCCTCAGCCTCCCTGGTAAGGTCTATTCAGGGGTGCTGGAGAGGAGGGTCCGTCATGAAGTCGAGCCTCCAATTGAGGAGGAGCAGTGTGGTTTTCGTCCCGGCCGTGGAACAGTTGACCAGCTCTACACCCTTAGCAGGGTCCTTGAGGGTATGTGGGAATTCGCCCAACCAGTCTACATGTGTTTTGTGGACTTGGAGAAGGCGTTTGACCGTGTCCCTCGGGGAGTTCTGTGGGGGGTGCTTCGTGGGTATGGGGTACCGAACCCCCTGATACGGGCTGTTCGGTCACTATACCACCGATGTCAGAGTTTGGTTCGCATTGCCAGCAGTAAGTCGGAATCGTTTCCAGTGGGGGTAGGACTCCGCCAAGGCTGCCGTTTGTCGCCGATTCTGTTCATAACCTTTATGGACAGAATTTCTAGGCGCAGCCGAAGCGTTGAGGGGGTCAGTTTTGGGGGCCTCAGTATTACATCCCTGCTTTTTGCAGATGATGTGGTGCTGTTGGCTCCTTCAAACGGGGCTCTCCAACTCTCACTGGAGCGTTTCCCAGCCGAGTGTGAAGCGGTTGGGATGGAAATCAGCACCTCCAAATCTGAAACCATGGTCCTCGGTCGGAAAAGGGTGGAGTGCCCCCTCCGGGTCGGGGAGGAGATCTTACCCCAAGTGGAGGAGTTCAAGTATCTTGGGGTCTTGTTCACGAGTGGGGGTAGGAGGGAGCGGGAGATCGACAGGCGGATCGGTGCAGCGTCTGCTGTGATGCGGACGTTGTATCGGTCTGTCGTGGTGAAGAAGGAGCTGAGCCAAAGGGCGAATCTCTCCATTTACCGGTCGATCTACGTCCCAACCCTCACCTATGGTCACGAGCAATGGGTCGTGACCGAAAGAACGAGATCCCGGATACAAGCGGCTGAAATGAGTTTTCTCCGCAGGGTGTCCGGGCTCTCCCTTAGAGATAAGGTGAGAAGCTCAGTCATCCGGGAGGGGCTCAGAGTCGAGCCGCTTCTCCTCCACATCGAGAGGAGCCAGATGAGGTGGCTTGGGCATCTGATTCGGATGCCTCCTGAGCGCCTCCCCGGTGAGGTGTACCGGTCATGTCCCACCGGGAGGAGACCCTGGACACGCTGGAGAGACTATGTCACCCAGCTTGCCTGGGAACGACTCGGGATCCCCGGGGGAGAGCTGGAAGAAGTAGCTAGGGAGAGGGAAGTCTGGGCTTCCCTGCTAAAGCTGTTGCCCCCGCGACCCGGCCCCGGATAAGCGGTAGATGATGGATGGATGGAAAAAACCTTACACCCAAAGAGCAGGCAAAATCTAAATTGGAGAAAAAGACAAGTACTTTTATTTTTTTTACGTATAAAATCCACATTGTAAAGCTATCACAAGGTGGTCTTTGTGAGTATCATTAAATTGCAATTGTCATCATATTTAGGGTCTCCCAGAGCAAATTTGAGGAGACCATGGAATGAAGAAGAAAAGGCTGCTGTGGAAAAACACCTGGGGAGACTTATAAAAGGGTGTCAAGCAAGAACAATGCACAGACTGCAAAATGAAAGAGCCGCAGGCCTTGGCTCAAAGAACCTGTAATGACGTAAAGAACTTCAAGAAAAGATCTGCTTCTCGAGTTCTTCATTTTTAAATTTAAATTTTCTTGCTGGAGTATTTTTTTTTCAATTCTTTTCTATTCTTCCTGAGCAGTGTTGTTAAAAATGTTCTACTTGAGGTGAGATTTAATGTTGACATGTACTTATAAAGTTTTACAATATATTTGATTTAGTTCCGTAAATTAATTGGCCAAAGCATGGGTCACTTTTATTGTAGTAGTAATTGTACAGCAATCAATCGGTTCAAGTTGTGATTGATATATAATGTATAAATGAGGAACTCTGCTTATCTTAAGTTGAAACTATCAAATTATTCATAAAACAGACTACTCACACTTTTTAAAATTAAAATACAAAATGTCTGCTGTGTAATTGCAGGTTAATAAGAGAGGAAAAACTCTGAAGGCCATACCAAAAGTTGATTTGTATGCTTAACTGCAACAAAACCAAAAAAGATAAGCTATTTTAACCAAAGTCACAACAGGAGTGAGGACTTTGAATGTGCCCATTCAGAGTCCTCACTCCTGCTATGATTTCAGTTTCAAGTCTACTTTTTATTGCTCTGTTTTTTAAAGAAGTTGAAGTGGGGAAAGTAGTTGGGGTGACATCTAGTGTACAAATCTAAGACTAGTTCCTCTCTAAACCTATCAGAAAGGGTGGTCCTCACTCCCTATCTGGAGTTACCCGGACCTCACAAATATAGTCTTACAGGAATGTGTGTGTGTGTGTGTGTGTGTGTGTGTACCGAAAGAAGCCTAAAATTCACAAAGCTCAGACAGCCTGTCAGCTTAGGTTCAGTATGGGGGGAAGAGGGGGGCGTTTTTAATGCCTTCATCTGTTGCCATGCAGCTCAAATAAATAAAATAAGACTTGCTGTCTTGCGGGACATGCAACAACTTCATTTTCTCTGCTAAGTCGTCTTCCTTTAGGGCTTTTTTGTCAGGCTGTGCTGGAAATTATGCGTCTGCAGAACCAGTCTGTGTCAGTGCCAGCTCTGTGAAATTATTTATCAACACATGTATTCGATATGTTAGGGTTTATTTTAAGGGGTGAAAATTATTTTTTGGGGCACAGACAGCAAAATTAAGCAAATAAAAATATATTTTTTACATGGGTGAATTAGGTCTACTGTAAAATCTTTATGAATTGTGCAGGCGATGCTTGAAGTAACATTTTACCATTTTGAATTATCATCCAAACATCAAAGTAACTTCCTGTGCATGCTCTTCTTCCCTTGTTCAGACTGCTCCTTAGTTTAGATAAACTAACAGTATATCCATAAGCAGAAAAAAAATCAAATGATATTCATATTAATTCCTTTCAGACTACATTATCTATTTTATTCATCAACAACTGAGATTTTACTCTCAAATTCATCCAATTATTTCAGCACTTTAGATTCCACTTTATGAAAAGCAGTTTTTTTAACACATTCCCACATGTCAAGACTTCCTTCATTAACCTGCACCACCTCTGCAGTTCCAAGCCTTCAACTGCACGTGCAATGGACTGATGGCTCTTTGAAGCCTTCATTTTGACAGTCACTCCTAATCCTTTGCCATAAAGAGAGCCTGTCTCACATATTATTAAAGAGTGCCCTTGTACATACATGCAATATAAAGGACACGTTCGAGGACAGTCCTTGGCTTTCCTAAATGAAACAATGGCAGAAGAACCTATTGGTTCTCTGGTCTGTGGTTCAATGGGGTAATCGTAAAACCTTTATGAACATGCAAGGGATGTTAAAAGAAACAATTTAAGTGAAATAAATTCACCAAAACAAAGACCACCCAACTGATGAGATGCCGGATTCATGTGGCATAACTTCGCTTTCGTCATTCATTTATTTCTGCGTTTTTAACAATGGTTAACTGGATTTTGTACTTGGATGGCAATTACAAATCTTACTTTAAACATTGCATGTACATTTTATGAAGAGCAATAAATGAACAAAAATATCAAACAATGGTAATAAAGGTTGTGTCATTGGTAAACGACAGGTGTCAAACTCAAGGCCCGGGGACCAGATCCAGCCCGCCGTTTCATTTTATATGGCCCTGGGGCACATTTCAAAAGTAGAGATCTATATAAAGTAGTAGTATTCATGAAGTTTTTTTTTTAATGGTAAAAAAATAAATAATTTCAGGGCACAGGTTCCCTGTATGCGACCACCTGGCCCAAACTCCAGGAGTCCTTGTTCATTATGGCTGAACAGTCACCCAGAAGTTACATCGTCTGTTGTCTGCTGTCTATTGCTTTTCGGCTTTGAAAACGAGAATCTGTTCTCAATTGTCCTTACCTTGATAAATAAAGGTTAGGAAATAAAGAGGGACTTTCTTTCCTGGTTGGACTACCTTTTACACCATGTGTGTCCAATTACAGTGACCATAAAGGTTCCGAAAGGCCCAATCAACAACTCTCCTCAGGCTTACGTGACAACACTGGTTCTCCCAATGGCTTGTTCCTACTGTCCATCTCTGTGCCAAATGTCAAGTCAAGTCAAGTCAAGTCAACAGTATTTATAGAGCACTTTCAAACAGCCATCGCTGCATACAAAGTGCTGTACATGGAGCGATTTAACATACACAATAAACAGTAAGACGAATCAGTAATAAGTAATAAGTAATAAGGCGGTAGAAAGCACCAAGCAGTAAAACCAATAGCAAATCTAAGTCATGCTGAGTCAAACGCCAAAGAATACAAGTGAGTTTTGAGGAGGGCTTTAAAGATGGGCAGCGAGGAGGCTTGCCGAATGTTCAGTGGGAGGTCATTCCAGAGAGATGTGAACATCCTGAGTATCGCCAAGGCAGAAAACTAGGTCATATGGAACTTACTTGTGTCACACTATAAAGGTCCGTAATGGTTGTGCATGGCCTGATAAAGTAAGTGTCAGACTGTTGGCTCAGTGCAGATCTAGGAACAGATCCAATCTCAGGTGTCTGATGCTGTTGGCCGGGCGAGTGTGACATTCGCTCACTTTCGCTCGTTTTTCTGGCTAACGGCGTCTCTGTGACCCAGTAATGTCTGTCTGTGTCACGGTAGGCTGTGCTGGAACCAGGCAGGTGGATTACAGTTTTGGTTTTTTTTGGGTGGGGGTAAGTAATACAAAACAAAACAAAGGATGACAGGCAGGAAGGAAGGTGAGATTGGAGTTTACGTCACCCCAAATCAGAATTTACTGGCTTTTAACATGAATTGGTTTTGTGGTTTAGCAATCCAGTTTGCTTCTGTGATGGAGTGAGGGGGCTGTTGTTTCATTGTAGTTTCCCTTTACAACGCACTGGAAAAGCTCTTTAGGCTATTTTTTATTTATTATTTTGGTGGAAAATCCACGGTTCAACTCATTTTGTACAGATTGCAAAACAGACTCCATTTATTTAATAGATTCGATTTATTAGTACTCATGGAAAATAATGGCAAATCTGAAGTCTGATAGTCAGAGAACGAGTCCAGTGTTAACAAAATAACAGCGCTAGCAACATTAAGCCACCATTAGCACTGTAAACGAGCCGACGTTAGCTAAGCATAGGGTGTTGGTAGAGTGACTTATTTGTAATGCAGTGTGACTATAACATTGAATGTCATTACTTTCAGGTTTTATTTTTGGGAGAAGGTTCAATCCATTAAAAATTAAAAAGTCATAAACAGGCCTGTCATGCGGAAATGTTGCCAATGTCACACTGCTTCCTTAATCCTCTCAGTTGACTCGAGGTCGCAACTCTCTGCTTCCGTTTGCGAGTATTACACTCAGTTGTTAGAGCAAATGGTTATGGGCATTTTTTCCAGTGATAAATGTTCTAAAAGAGTTTCCACAAAGCACCAGAAGCCCAAGTTTAAAGGCCATCCCGAGGCTGCGAGTTTGTGCCGTGATGAGTGTGGCCGCGATTACACAGCAAATGAATGACACCTCGTCGGCCTTCTGTTTCTTCCTCTGGCCATTATTTCTTCTGGGAGATATAAGAAAGGAGTTAAACTAATCAGGATCATAAAATATATAACTAACAGCATTTAAATGTAGGCAGAATGCAGGAGAGAAATACATGATGGGCATATTTCCCTGCAACCTAAACTAAAAGGGTCTTTGAGGACAATCTTTACCCATTATCTTCCGCAAATAAGATGTTTTGAAGTCTGCTTTGAAATATAGACTCAAACAAATCTTCTGGATGCTTCCATAAGGGAGAATCGTCTCATTCTGAGACGTCGACATGAACTCACTAAATGGAGAAAATGATGTCAGCAGCAGCAGCAGAATTGAGGGCACGCTGTTACGAGGAAGCCACATCCAAACCCGACTGAGCCGCTTATCACTTATTTGACACACACGCGCACACAAAGGCAGTCAGTCATCGATGATGCACAAGCATCACAATAATGTTTCTCATTTTTACAGCCTTTCCCCAAAAGGCAGCACAGAAATATCCTCTGAAAGTCTGGTCATCACTCTGACTGGTGTTTTCCCCTTACAGGTTATATCCACCACACCAAGGAAATAATGCCGAGCAAAAAAAATGGGCGCAGACAGATTACAGAGGATGGTGAGAAAACAGCAATATTGTTCTTGTAAGGTTGCCTAGCTCTCTCTGAATAAGACATGTCACTTGTGTGGGCACCCCGAGCATATTGCAAATTCTGTGCTGCCCAGTGATTGGCCTAAGTGTATATTGGGGGTGTCGCTCAGCAAAGGCTTCAACTGACTGCGGGCAACAGCACCGCTTTATCCACAGCCTGTATTTGTCTAGATTGTGTCGCAAGACCATACAAGTACATTGGCAAAGAGAAGTGTGAGCCTCTCCATTTTGGACTGATTCGATTGATTATACAGATTATTGCATGGCTATTGTCTTTCTGACAGGAAAAAGTTCATCACCCCACTTCCTTGTATCAATGTATCAGTACCTTGTAATTACATATCGTTTGCGCCTGCTTGTGTAAGTTTATCCCTGCCACTTGATATAATTGCTGCTGTTACACAGATGTGTACAACACTTCTCCATCCACATTAGCATCTCCAGTGTGTGGGGGGTGGGGGGGTGAATTAAGAAGCATTTATGCACCCCCCAAAAAAAACAACAATGCTGCACAATAGAAGCAAGATAAAATATTCTTTGAGCACTTCTCCGAACACCTTTTTTCCCCCCCAGACAAATTAGACACAGCTCGATGGCTCAGAACGGCTTTCACTCCAGGGAAATCATCAGCAGACAATGGGCTCACCGTCTTTGTTTTATGTCCTGAAGAAGAAGAAAGAAAAGCATTTTGGAGACTTCTTGTTTTTTTTTTTTTTTTTTTTCTTTTTCCAAGAACCATGAGTCACTTCCTCGAGGGGTCCAATCAGATCGTGAGCTTGAGCCCACCGGAGTGCCATTGTGCGGGGGATGATCATGATGACATCCTGAAGATGATGGATGGGTGTCACCTAACGTGGGAGACGGGAGCATGTCCGGGATGATGGCCAGCCTGCTGGGAGCCCTTACTTCAGCGTCATTAAACACAGCACAAGTCTATATCCTGCTGCTTGAACTGTGTTCAGGTAATAGTCGCTGCTCTATTAAGCAGTTGTACAGTGGGGCTGTGGGTCCGAACTGTAATTGAAAATTGTATTTTTCAAGGCATGCAAGTCAAATATGTTGATTCCACACTTGGGGAATGTGAAAATGATGTACAATGATCCCTTGCTATATCGCGTTTCACCAAGCGTGGGTGCCTCTGTACTGTGCAATTTTTTTTGTTTTACAGATTTACAGGCCGTTGGGAATGCCAAAAGCACTACAGCACAGAATATGCAAACTTCACACAGGAAGCCGGAGCCGGAATTGAACCTTGCACCTCTGCACTGTGCGTGCTAACCATTCGGCCACCGTGCCGCCTATATACAGCACATATGCATACATACGCACACTCAGTCTGTATATCGTGGATTTTCACACATTGCAGGTGGGTCTGTAAAGCATTGTAATAGCATTCAGCACAGCTACAAAAAAAAAAAAAACGGAAGACGCCTGGGGTATCTTTTACAGTAGCTCATTCCTGGTGCGAGATTAAAAAGGTCTCATTTGCATATGAGTCAAGAGGTGAGCAAGCTGGCGGGAAAGGTGGCACTGGACCTTGTCATCCAGAAACAGCTGATCCAAATAATGCAGAGAGAATAAACAATAGTGTATGTCATTTTTTTGTTTATTGTGTTCAAATTTTGCAGCTTTATCATTTTTTTGTATTTACCTATATGTGCTCTGTGCCTGGCTGAAGACCAGTCCAGGGTGTAGGTAGACCATTTGTAAGACTTTGTGACGATGAATGTCCTGGTCAAGGGGCAGACACTAGTCGAGCCAGTCAATCTCTCTCTTGGGGGTTTTCAAATAAATATGATCTTAAATACTGCTATCTTTTCTATAAAGGCTCCAGTATACACCATGCCAGTGAGCTCCAAGCTCACCACTGATTAAATCAAAGAAAGCACATAAAATCCCCCCTGAAAAGGCTTGGGAAGGTTGTTTTTCTTTTTCTTTCTCCAAGAAACAGCCAGCTCGGCCATAACTGCAGTTTATTAGATGTATCTTTATGTGCTTCGAAGGTTGGGGTGGCTCCCGGCACCAGTGGCGTTATTATTTTTCTTGGGCTATTGTTTCGTAGAAGCCGTAATTCAAAGCCTGTTAGGCTGTCTCGAAACCAGTGGTCATGATGGTGATACCTGTCATAGCTTATACTACTACGAAGGTACAAGGCAGATGAAGTATTTTCCTCAAAGGTTATTCTATTGACTTCCATTGTAAGACTGCGGTTACAGTAATCCGAGGCTGATCTGGTATTTAACCTTATCTGCCATGCTAAGATTTAGTGCTATTTTTTATGAAGTCCTGGTGTGTCTATCAAATAGGATGTGGCGACCCATCACACACTCCAAATAAAAAACATGGGGTAATTCGGATATGACAGCAAATTGCACATAGTGGATAGCGAGAGGTTGTGGGTTGTGCAGTTGCCAAATTTTTAGGAGGTGGAACATTTTTAAATAAGAATGAAAAAAAACATACCCAAAAAACATAACACCATAGTACTACAAAATAATATTAATAGTACAAGCAGTAGAATAAGTAGTAATGGGCATGACTGCAATGAACAATCAAGGTGAGGGTCACAAGGATTAAACATTTTACTGGGGAGAAGGTGCATTTTTCTTACATACTTCCGGCGTAATAGTGTAGTAGCAATGCGCGGGTGCACAATTTGGGTGCGGGGGTGTGGTTGGGTGGGATAGTGAAATTTTCAGGAGAAAAAAAAACTTTACCATGGGGCCCGATTTTTTTGTCCCATTTCTAATTTCAGTGATTGTAGTTTCAGCAGTCAAAGCAGTCGTACAGATAGTAATGGTAAAATTAGTTGAGTAGTCATAATAGTTCAGTAGTAGTAGTCGTAGTAGAAGTAGAAGAAGTCGTAGTCAAAGTTTTAGTTGTATTAGTAGCCGGTACTGCTGATTATTGTTCAAATAAATTCCCCAAGAAAAAAAATATGGACATGCCACAGATGGGCTCACAATTTACCATCCCACTTCTCACACCAATTTGAAGGGCAATCTAAAAACAAGTCTGCTGAAGTTCTAACTCTTTCACTTCCAATAACAATGACGGAATGCGGTTACTTTGCCCCACTTTCTGTGTAGTATCCTCACATGTCGCAGCATTCCATTTCTGCCACCATTTTTGATCCAAGAAGGACTAAATGTTATGTCCAATTACGAGTCACGTCCCTTTCGCATGAATAGAGCTCACACTCGGGAGAACAGGGACATTGTCATTAAAATAACAATAACTTAACACATCCAATAGAGTTGTCCTAAAATGTCACTATGAATTCAATTGCTGACATGACAGGAGATAGCCTATTCTTGCAGAAGGTTATCATTCTCTCGCATGGATTCAAGACGTGTCCCATCTGAATGAGCATAATTAACAAGGGCGGATAAAAGCAAGTCCCCCGAAGGGAGATGTCCACTCACAAGATACTTGATTAAATGGAATTGTATAAAAGGATCAATTGTGAGTCATACGGTCTCAACAGTTCCACGGGCACGTTCATCCGCTATAAAACATTCATTAAAACAAATGGATCGCACGGTGTCCATCAGTCACGTTGCCTCGTGTGTGTGTGTGTGGGGGGGGGGGGGGGGGGGGCAGCACCCCCCCCCCCCCGCGACCCTTGTGAGCAGATCGGAAAATGGATGGATGGATAGATTCAACACACTGACATATTTAAAACCACACAACCGTTATTGTATTCAAGCAAATGAGGAGAATGCTTTGAAAACTAAGGCCCTTTTGCGCTTTTGATTGAAAGTTCTCAAACTGTGAAGGAGTCAGAAACTAACCGGTGTCCCATAACGGGTCGTGTTCAATGACTGAGATTCTTCTGAAATAAAAATTTATTCACTCCAGTATACATTTTATAGCTCAATTATAAGCTCTTTTTTATTATTATTTTTTATTATATGTATTCATGGGTCAATTGTTTCCTTCTTTTTGGCCATTTGATGGGATGAAATGTAAACTGGCAAAGTGTGTAAAATAGATGTTCGGTTTTAATGAGAGGTGATGCAACAGTAAAATGCATTTATGATTTTATACAAGTTCACTAATTGCTTTGTTATCTTCCTTTTGCATCGGAGGCTTTAAAACACAGCACCTATGCGTCCATAACTGATTGCCTACTTGCAGCTAATCGTTCCAATAGTAACATAATAGCGGCTGTATACTTTGTTTATAAGTGTCCATCCATATGTGTGTGTGTGTGTGTGTGTGTGTGTGTGTGTGTGCGTGTGTGTGTGTGTGTGTGTGTGTGTGTGTGTGTGTGTGTGTGTGTGTGTGTGCTTGCACGTGCAAGCCATTAAGTCTCAATGGTAAAATGACACCAGGGAGGCTTTTTGGGCCATTTGGCTTTGGATCAATAATGTGAAGCATTGGGATTTCCTGACATCTCATTTTAGGCTTATGTCCCGTCAATGGGTGGAAAAAATATATATATATATATATACACACACACACACACACACACACACACACACACACACACACACACAGCTGTATGCTAAGAGCGAAAGGGACATAGACCCCCTGATCCACACAACCAGGATCTACAGCAGCGACATCGGGATGTCATTCGGGTTTGAGAAATGTAGTGGGATGGTGACTAAAAGAGGAAAGGTAGTCCGCACTGAAGGGGTCTCACTCCCTGAAGGAACAATAGCAGACATTGAGGACCGCTACAAGTACCTCGGTATACCACAAGCCAATGGCAACCTCGAACTGGCAACAAGGAAAGCAGCTACGGCCCAAAAAAAAATATATATATATATATGTGTGTGTGTGTGTGTGTTTTTGTTTTTTTTTTAAATTGTGGTGGACGACTAAAGTGCAGTGCGGGACCAAGAGGCGTTTTGATCAAGCTGATCGGGGAGACAGAGGGTCTCTATTAGGGTATTGATCAGAGACTCATTCTGCTTGAGATCATAAGCCAAACAGAGTGACACAGAGAAGACAAGAGGGAATTGATGGACAAGAAGAGCTTGTGAGCATGACTAGAGTGGCACATGAGGTTTCTGTGGAAGTTGCTTTAATGCTGTGGGGGATTGCTGGAAAAAAAACTTGGCATCAGGGGAAAAAAACAAATAGCAGAAGGGGGGAAAAACAGATCAAAACTTAGAACCATTGGCTTTCGAAATTTGAAATCAGATTTTTGACAGAAAATAAAACCCCTGAGATTTTACGTCAAGGCCGGATTGCCCAGCCCGAACTGGGATTTATTTATTTCAAGCATCTGTCAAGAATTTAACATCTTTTAGCCTCTTTTCAACCTCTTGCCACAACCCCGCTGAGCCCCTCACGAGTGCCCTTCCACACACCTTCCTCCACCTATCATAGATGTGACAGGAATACGAATGCAAGCCTATCCTCCCTTTCCTCCTCCTCCCCCCTCCCTCCCTCCCTCCCTCCGCCCGTCTCTATCCGACTGCTCACCTCCAAGGACACAGACAAAGACATCCGCCTGATAAGGGGGAGCCATCTCGCCACCTGCCTGCCTGTTGACTGTTCGTGCGCCATTGAACGGCCGTCACCACAGGCAGAGATGCTTCAACACCGAAAAATGATCCCCCGTTGTTCCCAGTGACAAATGTGGGGAGGGAGGTGCCTGCAGATGATTGGGACGCACCAATATAACTGATGAATTATGAGGAAATCGGAACTGGTCACCTCTTATCTTGACGGAGTTGATCAGCTGTCACGTCCCGTGTTTACCAGCGTTTTCTGTTACTTCCTTTTATTCCTGGTCCTGATTTTGACCAGCGTTTTCTGTTTATTGCTCCCGGACGGGTATTTTGTGTTTTGTATTAAAACTCATTTGTTCTCGGACCATCTTTTCTTTGTCTGCTATTTCGGGGATCCTCCTCCTTATCTTGTTGTGCACGAAGCGATCATTTTATCGCTTCGGGCACAACGTGACATCAGCGTGATGAAGTTATGGTCATTTGTACATGATGAGCAAGTGCCCCACAATGAAAAATTGTTCCAACTGAAGAATGAGATTTCTGTCATCAAGAAAGAGTTGGAATGTATTGTATCAACTTTTGTTGTTTCCTTGGTCTACCCGTCTCTCTGTTTCTCAGAACATTGACAGACTACTAATACTACTACTCTTGGGAAACAATGGCGAGGTCAACAACAAACACGTAACTCCTAACATTATTTTACAAATTGCCAGAGATGGGCACTCAACCCTATTTTGTTGGTTCGTCCGCCGTCCGCGACCTGGACCCCCTTGCGACATCTGTCTGCCACTGCCCCCCTAGGCCCTATTTCCGGTCACCAGAGTCCAGCCTTAAGGGGGACACATTAAATTCATGGTGGAAGGGGAAACGAAGGGGTGTGGGGGGGGGGGGTGGTTGGCAATAATACACTACAGTCAAGAGATCACTAAAATTTACATTCACATAGCACCGCCGATCCCAGCTTTTGCGTCAAACGCAAGCCAGTACTATCATAGACAACATTGACACTACATCTACAAAGATCCCGTCTTGAGTACGTAGACGCCGCAGCCCTATTGCATGTGGCAGAGTTAAGTAAGTTGTGAAGATGCTTTCTCCTTGGAGATGTATCATCAAGCAAAAACTCACTAAATTAATACAGAGTTATCGCTTTTGATTTGAATGATGTCATCCTTACTCAGTTTTACGATTTTATTCACTGAATTTACGAGAACTATTAAAGCCACATACAATAAATATGGCAGATGGGCTCACATGTCGCTTCGACCCGGTTCAACAATTGGCTGCTACAGAATTGAAAAGAAAAACTTGCAGAATATTTATATTCATTTTAGATTTCCAAAGAGTTTATGGCTCCCATGGAATTCGTTTTAAACAGTTCAAATGTCTGTTTAGTTATTGACACTAATGTAATGTCCTGGCAGCCGGCGTCTTTCCGTGATGCCACACAGCCTTTTCACACTGAGCAAGTGAAGTGTGAAAAGGTCTTAAGGGGCCGAACACAAAGTACGATTAAAAAGCTAGAACCCCCACTGGTTATAGGACACACTTGGATAAGATAACATCTGTCAGTCACATGTCTCCATTCATGAGAATGTAAATCCCTTGAAATAAAAGCCGAAATGTTGATCTCATCGTCTTACTGATGTCAAACCCAAAGGTGCTTACTCTACAGCGAAAAGAACGGAAATGTTCCAGTACTTTTGGAGGGCAGTGTAGTCAATTTAAGTGTGAGAAAGCCTGACATTTCTATCTTTATTTACAGATGGGGTTGTCAACATGAACCCCACAACCAGAGATTCCACTACTGCACCTGCTCGTGCTTCTTATCAGATGATGTGTGGCTTTTACCAGCATCACATGTGAGGTTATTTGCGCTGGGTAAAGACATAACCAATACAGAGGTGATTAAAAGTGTGAATGGAATGTCACACCTAATGGATATCGAAGCTGGGCGGGGAGAGAAATGGGAAAAGATAGGCTGTGGGAAGAGGAAAAAGTGGTTTATTTCCGTTTATATATGTGTCTGCGTGTTGATATGAGGGGCGTGTAGAGAAATTGCGGTGCGCTGCTCTCGGCTTCCCCAATTTCAGGTGTAATTGCCCCAGAAAATACCGGGTGAGCGGACCAGACAGAAGCCTTTCGAGGCCTATTCCCTCCTTATACAACGATGCCTCTGTATGACACCGAGAGGAAACATTCACCAAGATAAAAACGCGTACTAACTACCACCCGGGGTTGTGCGACTGTTAAGTTGTGACGCAAGTGAGTCGTTACTGTATGTAAAGATCACAGTGTTGAAAATTGGGCACAATTGTGGGACGAGCAGAGGTTGTAAAATGGGCCCAACGGCACAACCGGGGTTGTAAAAGTGAAGGGAAACGAGGCGAAGCTTAGCTGGGAAAATGGACACTTTTACTATGAGAATTACAGTGACAAGCATTGGTGATTTTCAACTTTTAAATCAGGGTAAATAAAGTTAAAAACACTCAACCTTCCCTTTGACAAAGTGACGAAGCCATGCGGATCCCCCCCGCCCCCCTGCTTTTTGCTGAGCGTGCCGTGATTTTCCGTGGTTTTCCATCATTTCCCAGTCCTGAGCTCACACTTAGCCGCCACGTTAGAGGCGGAATGGATGGCCGTGACGCGCACTTAAGATTCACTTGAGGATTTACTTTGCTGTGGGGAAGGTGGGCCCACTCCGCAGTGGTTACTAATGGATTATTAAAGTGTATTGTGCTGACATTGACGCAATGTCGGTTTGAATATCCAGTCCGCGCGTATGTATGTGTAAGCAGCTGGATTCGCACGCTGATGGACTCCATAAGTGAAATGACATTACAAAGCAGACTGATGTCATCCCTTTCCGGAGTGTTTTATGCCTTCACTCGGTGTGAATGATGGCAGCACATGGGTAGCAAAGCACTTTTTAAATAACAATACTCAATGATTTACACCAAAGTAGCCTGCTCCTTATCCTGTTTTGGGTTTTTCACATTTAGGTTTGAAATATCTGGAGGGCTGTGCAAGAAGCACATGTGACAGAAATGATACGGCGTCATTTGCATTTTGTAATATATGAAGAGATTTTATTGTCTAGGCAATCATGATGTTTTCCATTGTGGCATGTTTGCACTTTTGACCACCTGGCAACTCATCACCATGCCCAGGGTAAAGGAAAGCTTTATGCAGGAGCTCCCTGGACGATCATTTGGATTGTCTTTTTTTTATCTATTTCCAGCCAATGTCAGTTGTGAGAGGTGAGGGAGATTGGGCGTTCAGTGTGTCTGTGTTGGAATGCTTGGCTGGTTAGTTAGAGCGAAACGGAGAAAAAAAAAGTGTTTTTCAGGGATGGTTGGTCAGTTAGTTTTCGTTTTGTAGTTGGTTATTTTGTGATTTGTTTAGGTTTTTTTTTTGGTTGGTTGTTAATTTTATTGGGGGTGAGTTTTTTTGGGGGGGGGGGGCGGGGTGTTTTGCTTCTTTTTTTGCTTTTTTGGGCCCGTTGTTTATTGTTGAATTTGTCCGTTTGTTTGGAAGTGGTCAATATCTTGTTTTAATTGGTGGGTAGGTTGTTTTTTGTGTTTATTTTTGTTTGGTTAGAATGTGTTTTTGCTGGCTTCATTAGTTTTTGTGTAATAGCTTTTTTTTCCTAGAGTGGGGTTGCATGGTTGTGTTTTTTTGGTTGGTTGTTTGGTTATTAAATGGCAAATTATTATTTCATATTTTTTGTTTTGTTATATGGTAGGTTATTAATTATTTTTGCTTGTAGGTAGGTTAGTTCATTTTAGTTTTGGTACATTTGTTGGTGAGTTTGTTCACTTTAATTTAGGTTTTATTTGGACAGTTTATTTTGGGTTGCTTGGACATTTTTTGGTGGGCGTTGTTGTTTTTGGATTGGTTAGTTATTGTTTTATGTTTGGTGAGGTAGGCATTTGATTATTTTTGTGATGTTTTTGTGATGTTTTTGTCATTTACTTAGTGACTGACCTATGGTCTGTTTTAGTTGATAGTTTTTTTGATTGGTGTTTTAATTTGTGTACTTTGGGGGATTGTGAGTTGCTTTCTTTGTATAGTTTACTTATCGTCTACTTTTTGTTCGGTTGCTCTGGAAGAGTCGGTGGCCCACGAGATGAAGCAAATTGAGCTGCAGAGGAGAGAACAATCACTTTATTTTAGGTTTTTAATTGGTTAGTTAAATGGCCGATTGCAGAATTGCAATAATAAAGTTGTATTTTATTACAATTATATTGTTTTAATTGCTTCGCTTAGGAAAATTAAAGTCTGAGTGGAATGAATGTCGTGGGAGGAAAAAGAAAAAAGTGATCATCAGATGGATGTGAAGAGGTGGTTAAAAAAAGTGAGGGAAGAAGAAGAAGGGGAGTTGGCTGTGGAGAAGGTCACGCCGTAAAAGATGTCTGCTTGTGTTTGACAAGACACAAATGCCACCAAAGTGAATGTGACAGCCTCATCAAAGCTGTGTGAGACAACCTTATAGACACCTTAAGTGCACTGTAGGAGTCGACAGATTTCTCTAAATCACTAACTGTGGATTCTGTACTCTAAAACTATAAAGCACTCCAATGAGAGGTACTGTCATCTCAAGTTTTGTCGCATTAATGAATCTAATCGCGTAGTGCACCCTCACCTTCCCCCCGTTAACATCACAGCATCATGTTTCCCCTCTTTTGCATCAGTATTATCTCAATGATCTCTTTATCTCTTCACCCGTCTTCGCCTGTTTACCGGTCGCTGTTGTCGCACTTCGGCAAAGCTTATGCTAATGTGAAGCGACACGTGAAATGGAGCTAATCGGACACTCTTGTAGCGCAGAAAACACCACCGCCGCAGGAGCGGCGTGTCGGGGAAGGATTGGACAGAAGACAGTACGGTGCTATCCTCAAGTTGGATCCATCAATTGTGAGTGAGCTGGGTCATATTCCAAGCAATAATAATAATAACAATAATAATAAGAAGAAGAGGGCGGCCCGGTAGTCCAGTGGTTAGCACGTCGGCTTCACAGTGCAGAGGTACCGGGTTCAATTCCAGCTCCGGCCTCCCTGTGTGGAGTTTGCATGTTCTCCCCGGGCCTGCGTGGGTTTTCTCCGGGTGCTCCGGTTTCCTCCCACATTCCAAAAACATGCATGGCAGGCTGATTGAACACTCTAAATTGTCCCTAGGTGTGAGTGTGAGCGTGGATGGTTGTTCGTCTCTGTGTGCCCTGCGATTGGCTGGCAACCAATTCGGGGTGTCCCCCGCCTGCTGCCCGAAGACAGCTGGGATAGGCTCCAGCACCCCCCGCGACCCTAGTGAGGATCAAGCGGCTCGGAAGATGAATGAATGAATGAATAAGAAGCAGAGGAAAAAGAAGAAAAAGAAAAATAATTGTCAACTGCTGCTTATATTTGTACAAAAATGATAAACCTTAAAAAGAGACAAATTATGCATTTTTGACAGAATACCGAATGGGTCAAGAATTAACCATGCTGTCCACCAAAATTGACCGTGCTGAAATTAGCCTGTTTTGAGGAGGTGACCCAGTATCTTTCAAATGAGCCATTCGTTGCTCACCTCTCCCTCCTCCACTGTGCATCCAATGCCAAGTTGGCTGCAATGATAACCAGAAGGGTGAACCCAGACATTCAAACAAAAAAAAAGCAAACTACGCATGAGACCGAGTAGGCATTAAAAGCAGCTACTGTATTTTCACTCAAGGAGGCAACACTTCATCTGGGACTCACCCATTTGTACACAGTGCGTATGATCACTGCTGCAAATAGTGAAAGTAAGAAAATACCCCATCACCGCTCAGCCCTACTCAAACCTTTTCCAAAGAATTAAGGATTAACAGAACCGTTTTTGGATGGCAAGAATTGGGACTCTGTAACAAACGATTTGAATTATAATTTCTCTCCATCACAAGTTTTGAGAGTCAAAGGCGCAAATGACTGCTCAAGGTCACATTGTCTGTCTTTTTGTGTGTGTTGATCCACATTTCTTGCCACAATTCAAAAACTCCAAAGAATCCCTTGACCCTCGAAACATTTCGCCCTTGGACATCCACTCAAGATGAATTCCCGGAGACCATTTTGTCATCCGCCGCTTTATAATCCTTCTATCTGGGCAGGCGAATATAAATGAATATTACACTCTGGGGGGGTTGGGGGGGGGCTGCTGCTTGAGCCTCTCTCAGGAATGAGCTCTGACAATGTCTGCGGGCATAATTGTATAATGCCGGTGGCATCGGTGGAAGTGATGCTTGCAGGAGCCGCCCTCCTGCCCCCTCAGATGGAAATCAAATACGCTTAATGGAGAGGGGAAGCATTACGAGTGTAGTGGAACAAGATGTGACCGGTCGCCGCCGTTAGTCTGGTGTCAGCAGGCTTCTCAATGAAAGGAAGGTTAAGCTGGCATTCCATGTGCTACTTGCTGATCAAACACCACGCAAGATGCTGCCGATGGAAAAACATGTTGGAGAATTCCTATGCTTCATCCATAATTCATAAAGTCTTCTGGTATTGGATGTAGCCTAACTCAAGCTCATCCTTGACCAAAATAAGGACAAGGATGACAGAAAGCGCAGGGATGGATTGTCCAAGTGGACCACAACCTTAATGGCTCCAGAGTGCACGACCAGTGGATCGAGTTTCAGCCTTCGATCGAGGTCGGTGGAGTGAGCTTCGAACCCCGATCTAGTTTCACTGGGAATGGGTGGTCGGCCTCAGAGGGTGATTGGCTTTCTGGCTTCTGCAGAATCTGAGATTTTAGCAAAGTATTATCACATTATTCCTGTAAGGCATTATTCTTCCCCCCGCCCCCTGTCTTTCCATGAGATTTTTTTTGGATACCTTGGCCTCCTCCCACATACGAAAAAAAACTTCTGTCTGGACATTATGGTATACCCATACACACAGTTGTAGTCCCATGTCTGTTAGGCCTCTTGACACTACCTCCAAAGCCAGAAAACTGCACACTAGTCCCCATACCATTCCTTGTTAGTGCCTTTCACACAAAACAACAACGCAGCAAAAAGCTATCATTTACTTTCTCTTTGTTCAAACCGTCTTGTGTGGCATTCCCACTTGACCGCATTGTGTAAAGCTAACACTACTCCTCGTCTTCTCCTCCTCAATGGTGCTACAGTCATATATTAAGAATAAATAATGAAGAAAGTCATCAGAGGAGACTTTGCATATAGATAGCCTACTTAAGCCGGAAGCAGCCATTAACACAAGTTGAGGGGAGGGAGCGTCGGGTAATTAGAGTGGATCGCCTTGCCTCCTTGAGAATGCGTGTGTGACTAATAGAGAGGCCAGACCGACAAAAGGAGGACACGGTACACAAAAAGCATATAAGTAATTTCTCACTTATCCAACTCAAGTGGGGAAAAAACAGATCATTCAATAAATGCGGTGAGTGTGCAGGCAAAGGGAGGATTACACAAAGTTTTAAGTTGAGTATACGCTTAGGACAACAGATATATGCTAGGCCCCCTGAATACAGTGTCATCCAGGGAGCCCAGGCCAACATGCCACCATGACTGCCTCAGAGTGTACCATGGACGGCCGTGATTCCGTCAAACAGACCCGTGACTATGAGAAATCCACATATTAGGAACTAACTAAATTGGGTTCAATTCCAGCTCCGGCCTCCCTGTGTGGAGTTTGCATTTTCTCCCCGGGCCTGCGTGGGTTTTCTCCCACATTCCAAAAACATGCATGGCAGGCTGATTGAACACTCAAAATTGTCCCTAGGTGTGAGTGTGAGTGCGGATGGTTGTTCATCTCTGTGTGCCCTGCGATTGGGTGGCAACCGGTTCAGGGTGTCCCCCGCCTACTGCCCGAAGACAGCTGGGATAGGCTCTAGCACTCCTTGTGAGGATAAAGCAGATCGGAAAATGAATGAATGATATCAAATTAGGCTCCTCCCCCAGTCATCATGTGAACAAAAGTTGTACTTATCATCGGCCTATGGCATTGTCAAACGACACGACATTTTGAAAAAAAAAAAAAAGCACCTTATAGACTCCGCTAGGAAATACAGTACGTATGGTTGGGGGACGACATTCGGGGACTGCGTGATGTTCTTTGTGTCATTTTAACTTCATCTTGCCGACAAAAAGGACTCATCCTTTGTTTCAGCGACAGTTTATGAAATGAATCAGTGAGAGCAGGTCATTAAATATAGGATATATTAAATAATGTGAGCGAGTTGGCGCCATCCATCAAACTTTCAGTCTGCGTCTCGTTCATCAGGGTGGAACTCAAGCCCATCCATCAAATATCAGTGTGTTGCGTGAAAAGTAGCCGATTGACTGAATATAATTTGCGGCTAGTTCGTTGAGTATGTATGAAACTTCTTCCTCTACGGACTTTCTAAAGCTCCGTTACATGGACTTAAAAAAAATGCTGTTTGCTTGGCATAACGGAGTTCTTCATGTCGGACTACTCACCTTTAAACATGTAGAAAAGGCATTTAGAGATTATGTGGCAAAATGTGGCAAGGCTAATTTGCACACTCGTGACAACAGAACAGTGACGAAAGTAGAAGTGTTCATTATCAAGCGAATGTGAGGCTTTCTAGTATGTTCCTGTACATCAATAATTCAATGACAGATGGCTATATCTGATCTAAAATGACAATTGAGTGCTTCCGTTCATTGTATCTCAACTATGTTCCCATGTAGCTTGAATACCAAGATAATACCAAGCATTTTTAGCAATCATTGTTTTCAGAGTGTAGCTGAAATTGCTGCTTGGTTTAAAAGCACTGAAACAAAATTTTGTCCCAATTATTGTCTAATGTGCTTTCCTCATTATCCATCCATTTTCTACCGCCTATCCGGGGTTGGGTCACAGGGGCAGCAGCTTTAGCAGGGAAGCCCAGACTTCCCTCTCCCCAGCCACTTCTTCTAGCTCTTCCTGGGGGATCCCGAGGCGTTCCCAGGCCAGCTGGGTGACAGTTTCTCCAGCCTGTCCTGGGTCATCCCCGGGGTCTCTTGCTGGTGGGACATGCCCGGAACACCTCACCAGGGAGGCGTTCCGGAGGCCTCCTAATCAGATGCCCAAGCCAACTCATCAGGCTCCTCTCGATGTGGAGGAGAAGTGGCTCGACACTGAGACCCTCCCGGATGACGGAGCTTCTCACCTTATCGCTAAAGGAGAGCCCGGACGCCCAGTAAAATGATCAACCAAACACTTAGCTGTCCGTCAGTGGTCTTAAGGAAGAAAATTACATTGTTTTGGTCCCAATTGTCATGATAAATTTGAAGCAGGAGTATAATTGGCAAACAAATAAGATCATTTTGCTTTCATGGTACTGTCCAGCTTTGTTTTGTTGCTCCAGCATGTTGGCACGATGCTCACTTGTGTTAGCCTTGAGAAATGACACGACTGTGTGACAGTGTTTAGATTTTATGGACAATTACATTGAAAAGATTTTTTTAAAAAAACAAAAATTAGAAATCAAATAATATTCATCAGTAAATGTATCTTTTATTTTGTTGTGAGCTGTCCTTTATATCTCGTGACCTTACGCAATGGACTTGTCAGTGAAGTATCTCGAGCACGGCAGACGCAAGCGGCCTCTATTTCAAAGGTCATTCCCCTTGGTTGACGGCGAGGACATCTTGCTATTATTCCGCGTCTTTTATTCTCCTTGAATAGACACTGTCATCGGTTTCAAGAGACACGAGAACTCGAATGGGAATCATTGAAGCGCAGACGACCAAGACTGAAACAATAGGACAGAGTTTTTGGGAGTGGATTTGGAAGGAGCCCTGGAAATAGACAGAATAAACCCAAAATGTCAGTGTCAAACCAAAACGGCAAACACTTTTTACCTTTGCTCTTGAGACATTGAAATTCAGGGTCTGAATTTTCCAAATGTTTTTGCTTCATAAAAAAACATGAAGTTTTGTTGCCAATTTGTGTTAAAAGTGATTGATATTGGCAGACATCTAATTATCTTCCTTGGGGGAAGCTGCAACAGCTGAATGAACGAGCATTTCGTTTCATCAATGGGTTATGCAAGCGTTTGTCGGGGACCCAGACGAGAAAAAGAAAGAGTGCTGACGTGCTAGCGCACCCCCCGTTTCATCGCAGATGACCTCCGATAGGCCCCTCTTTCTCTCTCTTGGTGATCCCCTTAATGGTATTTGCTCCTGTTCCAAGTCACTGTGGTTTATCGACTGCTATCGCCAGTGAAAGCCGAGCCACCATGAGGTATGAATGCACCAGAAGATTGATGAGACTTCGGAAAGTCGACCATAGAACAAATGTTCCACCTCCCTTTAAGATAGGAGAGAAAGCATCCTAATGCTAGCATTTTATAAAGAAAGCACCCCCCCCAACTGCCCAAAACAGACACCCCATACGTGGTTCCCCGACTGTTTGCCTTAGCAAATAATAAACAGGATTTTTCCAGTCTGCAAGGACTTGTCCAACGCTGTGTTCTACAAGAGGCCAAGATGCAGACGACAGGCCGATAAGATGCTTATCTGACTGGGGAGGCTGCGCGGCCTTATCTCTCTTCAAGGGTCCTCTTGGCCGGCAGCCAGCCTGACAATGAGGAAAGCTCAACGGGAAGCTAATTGATTCCCGACATGCCGTTTTTTTTTTCTCGCCGTGAACTGGAAGCTGTCTTTTTGCTAACGTGATTGAAACGTCGCCTGTATCTTGGTATCTAGGCACATCTGTTTGACATAAAAACTTCCTGGAGGTAATTACCTCTTTCAAGGGCGGTATGTTTTTGCCGGCTACAGTTTGTTTGGCCATCTGTGAGAAGAAACCGGGCTGGAGTTGGAGCTCCTAAAGGTCCCTCGAGGTGCAATCTATACTTGTGCATCCCACAGTTCCAACTCGGAGTTTAACGAGAAATTCGATTCGTATTCCAATTTATTGGTAGACTCTGGCTTGGTCATGGCACGGCATTTGTTTTTAGAAAAATATTTTTAAAATGTCTTCTTTTTTTTTAAATAAATACTGCATTTAGATTTTTTTCTCATTTTTCTCTGGTTTATTGTTTTGATGTTTCTTGAACATGTATTAAATTTTTTCAAAAATGTGTTTGACTTTATTGATTTTACATAAAATTTGTTTTTAGATCATTTAGAATATTTTTTTTAAAACGTCTACTTTAATTTGATGTTGTTTAATTATTATTTTGATTTCCCTGAAGTATTTGATATTATTTTTTACATTTTTAATCCTTCGATTCTACAAAATTAAGTTTAAGTATTCTTTCATACATTTTTTTAATTCACACCTTTTTTTAAATCTGTTGATTTTAAAACCATGTAAAAACGTTTTATAACTCGTTTACATTTTTCTGAACCATTTCCCTTTAAGCATTATTATTATTAATGTTTTAATTTGTCACAAGCACTTCATTAAATTAATTTAATTTTCTAAATTATTCCGTCACACAACTTACTCTCTCTTGAGTGTGTATTCTCAGTGGAAAGTCAGGCGAGTGGCATACATCAGTCACGGAAAGCATTCAACAATCACATTAATCCTCAGATTTTTTTCTTTTTTTTTAACTGAATTTGTTGGATTAAATCAATTTATCATTCAGCAGCTCTTACACAAACACACTCGCTGTTAGTTAATAAAAAACAAAGCGGGCACCTATTCAATGCGGCCAATGTAATTGAGTTGGAGGTGTTCACCTTGTGCTTCTCGTAAGAACTCCTATAAATGGTGATTCATTGCGTTTTGTGCCAGCCTTTCAAATACATAAATAAATAAATAAACAAAGCTCATTGCGTTAATGCAACCCTGCCGAGCAGAGTCTTTTCTTTTTATGAAACCAAATCAGTCAGCTCAGTGAATGATGTCATGTGTTCGTCATCACCACCACCACCCACTGCTACTGGAAATATGGCGGAAGATTAGGAAGGAGGAGGTGGGGGGGTTCTATTAGCGAAGATGCGTTGTGTGTTTGTAGGCCGCCCCGGAGCCGGACGCAGTGCACCTGATGGCAGAATGAGTGTACCGGCAACAACAGCAGCCAATTCAGGCCGGGTGTACTTTGCTGACGTGCGGATGCTTTGATTTCCAGCTGGAAAATTGGTCAATTGGTTCTGGGTCCATCAAGTCAATGTTCTACTCTATGGAGGAAGTGCAACATTAAGAATCTAAGCTACAAGTTAACTTGACTGATGTAGTCAGATCATGTATGTGAAGCAGCATGTGGCTTACCGCAGTGTTGTTCTCATACCGTTTCCCAAGAAAATTACATGGTTGGGTCACAAGGTATTTCACTGTTAACTACCAAGTGCTATTTTCTTCATTGGAAACGGAACAAAAATGAGGTTTTAAGGGGGCACTGAAACAGATTAGTGGCATTACAACATATTTCAAGAGGGAAAATTGAATTAATTCTTGAGCGACATGAAGCTTAATAAAGGTACCTCTGCATTTGAATCCCTTGCACAAAATTTACTTGATTGAATGTCATGAATTGTTTGTTTGTTTCCAACTTGATGGATGATGAAACATGTTGAGCGTCTTATTTGTGGTACATTGTGTTTATTTTCAAAACCTTCAGGAGATGGATTCCCCCCACTCATACAGCGCTGCATAAATCTCTAATTATCTCTGGCTCATTATTCGGCATAAAGATACCAACCAGCGCCTAATTAGAGAAGAGACGAATGTTTTTTTTTGGGGATGGAGGGTGCGGGGCGAGGAGCGCCATGAGGGGGGGTGCAGAGAGACCGATGGGCTGTTTCACCGGGATCCATGCTTCTTTTTATTGATCCTCCGAGCACGGGTTTGGCTGCCTGATGAGGCGTATCCATAAAGACCTGAGCTCCTCCAAGTAAACAGATGTTGCTCCTGAAGCTAACTGTGTGCATTTTTCAACATTCCAGCTGCCGTTTATTGCCTTTATAGCGGCAGTTCTCAGCAATCAGTCTTATTTTGCGCAATTCTTTCAGCCGTCACTGTGTGCACACAGTCTCCCCACCTAACGGTCATATTTGCTTTTTTATTGTTGGGTCTAGCGGGGGTAACTTTCCGCTACGGTGCCCACACAACATTGAGTAAGCATTTGGGATAAGTCACAGCTCCGCTAATGGAAATCCATTTAGCCTCAGTGTGATGTAAACTTCGTCTGTGCAAGGGAGCAGAACAACATGCTGGCTTCCTTTGAGCCTTGCAAGGACACACAAGGTGAAAAATCTCCAAAAGTAAGCACATTAAGTAGCTACTTTCTATACTGCCCATCTTGTTCAGGGTCACAGGAAAAATGGCATTCTGTCCCAGCGAATCACTCTACCAACAGTGGCTAAAATCTACCGATGTATTTCGATCAAGAATGGATTCTTTGACATAGGGTGAAAAGGTGGACCAGTGACAGGAAATCAAGAATAAACCGTATGCCATTTGGTTCTTTGAACACAAACAAAAGCCAGAAATATTGTTGTCAAACCTTCGTAATTTAAACTAACCTTTTTCATGTTAGATAAAAAGCACACTACACACAGGTCTGCTGTTAGAGTTCAAAGAGTGGGCAGAGACAAGAGAGCAACTTACATGAAAACCAACGATGTGAACCATTACAACCTCAATGGCCCTAAATGCATGTATCTGGCACTTCAAAGTCTTGATACCGTCACCGGATCATTTGACAGGAAGACCATTGACAGGGGAATCAAGAACCAAGTGTGAAAATCAGCAAAATGAACCACTACATCAAGAACATCTGTCAAGGGGTAAAATTAAACTTTGGTCTGGTTGCCAGTCAATGTTTTACAGGAAATGAAAAAAGGGGTATTAACTGGGAATCTAGAACCAGCTGCATTCATGTCAGCTATGTGAACAATTAGACCACAAGTAGTTGCAAATGCATCCATGTGACACCTTTCTATCTTGGACGGATTGACTGACGTAGCGCAACGTAGATGACACTCGGATTCGGTCGCTGGTCAAGATACAAGCAAGACAGCTACGGCAATCACAACATCAACAGCTCCAACCCAAATGGCTCAAGATGCATCTATGTGGCACTTTCAAACCTTCAACCAATTATTTTACTTAAGGGCGAAATGCGAACTATTGACAGGGGATCGGAAACCAAGTGCCTGAAATTAATCTCAGTGAACCACTGCACCAACAACGGGTGCAAATTTGCAGCGAGTCATCACGTGGGGTGAAAAACAGATGACAACCTGGTTTGGTCACCAGTCAATCACATGGCAACGGTGAATGTGGCATTGACTGGAGGTCAGGAAGCAGCTGCGTGAACGTGAACCACAATTCATTGGTTCATTTCCACGATGTTATTCGTATATTTTTGTCAGATTCAAGTTATATCTGTGGCATCTGTGGGCTTTTCTTTCAATTACAGAGGGGTGCCAACAATTTTGTCAACGCGCGAAGGTGCAGCTGCTCCCCCCACACTTTGCATTACAGTAACTCTCTATGACCGTTGGCTCTTCCATCTTGTCAGCTTTTCTTTTCACGCAAACATGGTCTGGTCTTATCAACTCGCTTGCAATTCATCGCCCTTTGTCAGGCGGCTTTTCATTTTCACGTCCTTGTCGGCTTGATAGGATTGAAATGTCTAACCCAAGGACGGTGTGAAGGCAATTAGTCGAGACAGATGACAAAGCTTTCCTGCTAGCTGGCTACTCGGCACGAGAAGAAATGAGATTCACCCCTAATTCTTTACATTTAAATTCAATAAGTTGTTGGCTATATTTAAAGCCTCGATGATGGACAGTCATGCTATCTTAAAAGTGAATTGCTGCAGACGATTACAGCCGCATAGCGCCAGCTTCTGAGGGTGGTTTTATGGGGGGAGGACACCTGGTTTATTGGCGTCCAGATGCGTTGCCCTGACATGGTCACAGTCACAGTGGGAGTTCGTTTTCTTCAAAGCCAGACATCATTTGAGCGGCCCCGGTTGCTAAATTTACGCTAACAAGGCACACAACATAAAAGGGGTTTTATACAGGGAACCACCTGCTGATGCTGCACTGTTTTAAAGGCTGTTTGGAAGAATTGAGCATATCAATGAAATTAGAGTAATCACATGTACTAGGAGATAATGTTACAAGCCGCCAGGGTATATGTAAAAAAAAAAATCAAACAAACCAGCAAACAAAAAATAAAGAAACATTTGTTTTCCAAAGCAACAGGCAGCACTATCACCTTAAAACTATTTTGATTTGCCGAATGAAAACAGTCCGTTTGAGGTTATGAAGTCGTTTGCGTATGAGTATGTGCCAAACGTAGAATTGTACCGCCAGTACTGATTTTATCCTAAGGTCAGAATCACCATGGAATCATCACATCATATTGAGTAGCTATACGTAATTCCATAAATTACTGAAGGGTGGCAAACTCTGTGATGGACCGGTGAACACTGTCAAACAGATACAGCCTGTGCTTGAAGCAGTGCCCATCGAGCCTTCCATGTGGACACTTTTAATCATAGAGATGGACTGTTTCTTTCCTCTGGGCCTCCCCTGAGGCCTTTCGGTTTCTACAATGTGTACCTGTAACAAATAATGGACTCAAGATGGCCTCCGGAGGCCCTGGAACCCATAATACAAATACCAAAGTTTTTAAAAAACTGCAACAAAAAGAAAAGTGCGACTTTGTTGTTCACTGATGCCGCGTTTGAATGACCCAGAAGATATAGTACTCATTCGACGTGGCCAGCAAGCAAACAATGTTGACAGTCCTCTACTGCCATCTACTGATAAATGGAAACAAACACCATGATGAGAAGGACAAAGGCAAAAAAGGCCGAACAGAGAAAGCAAATTACAAATTACGATTATTTTCCATCCATTTTGAAGGTATCTTTAACCACATGACATATGTAGACTGCTACACCCGCAGATGTGATTGCTCAAACTTGGCATGCTCTGAAGAACCATCAAGAGATGCGGAAAAATGCTGATGTTATTTTGAGCAAGCGAGCAGACTCACTGATGTACAACTAGAGGCAGTGCAGCCCAGAAAATATTATAAAATGAAGAGCATAGACTGGTGGGAATAGAGTACTGGAAGAGGAATTCATCGAACAAAAATAATTGAGGTTGTAAATATAGGTCAGTGGTTCTGACAGCACTAGGACGAAATTATTCCTTTTCAGGAATCTGGTTCATCTGTGCGGTATTATACTGATGCATATTTGGAAAGTGTATTTTTGTGTATATACAGAATGGACAGATAGCTGTTTGTACAATTGTGCTCATTAATTCACATACCTGGGCGGAAGTTGCCCATTTTTGGTCAGGTACCTTCTTATATTATATCTCGAAACAGCACACCACTTGGTTTTGGGTTTGTCTTTACATTCTGGACAACCTTCTGTCAGTTGTGGAAGACATCTTTGTCTACTTGGCTGTGACTGGCTATCGACAAAAACCACACATTTTCCGCTTCTTTACCAGTTTGGACACCGATGTTTAGTATGTACTAATCTTTAGATTATTATTATATCCTTTTCCAAATTTCTGAAGTTCAACGAGCTTTTCTCACAAGTCTTCTTCAGTGCTTTTGCTTTCCACATGGCTCAGAATCAAGCCAAGTAACGGCAGGCCTGGATAAGGTGTGCAAGAGTCTCTCAAATCATGGTTAAGATCCGAAATCACATTTTGTGTCAACATGTAACTATATGAACAGGTCCAAAATTCACGGGGTTGCAAACTTTTGGCTGGGTCATTTGGGTGATTTCAGTTATCATTATGATTTAAAAAGGAAACACGGATTTCTATAAAAATCAACTGACCACGATCCAAAGGTACCGATACATTTTCCACATGATCAATATTTTTTAAGGCAGCATGACAAAAATCCTGTCAGGGTATGTACATTAGTGAGCACAACTGTCAAATGTTGTACAAAGTAGAATGGAAGATCACGGAACGCATGTGTGGCATTGAATTTTATTCTTGATGTAAATGAGAACTACCCCCCCCCCCCCAAAAAAAAAACAACAACTCATTCTTCGGAATTCTGGCAGTCAGGATACTCTTTGGCCTCTAACTGATCAGCCTTGGTACTGTGCCAGAAATCTGTGTGTGTATACACGTCGTGTGTGTCATCAAAAAATGTGTTGAGATGCTAAAAATTGATGTGTTCCCTTCTTAAGAAGTAGAACAAGACATTTGGTCATCTATTCCTGAATGGTTGGCCAGTATTCCGTATATAAAGAGTGCAGGGATATTTCATAAAATTCTTTATTCATAAACTTGATGCAAGTTCACAAATTATTTTACATGGTCAAATTCACCCTTGGGGGTAACGACAAAAAAAAAAAATCCTAACCAAATACAAAGCATGCTAACCAGTGCATAACTTAAGAAGCCAGGGGACAATCGCAGTGAATGGAACATAATCGATCCGGCGTCACGTCCGCCTTTGGATCGACGTCGGTCTTGGAAATTGTCGGGCTAAGGAGGGGAGCCGCTTACAGTGCACACCAGACTCATGGTTAACAATCATCGGAAAGGTAAAAGGTTAAATGTTGGGTTGGAAATTGGAACGTTATCTAACCTGGTTCCACACGCAGGGCAACACTAAACCACTGCCAAGTGCCAAGATGCAATAGTTGCTGTGTTAATGATGTTGCCTTTGAAAAATGATAGACCACCTGAATGAGATGAAAATATTGTGGTTGAAGCCTTGGAGCAATGGCGATTGTGTTGCCAAAAAACAGATGCTGGGTTTCCACCTAACATGGCCTCGCTTTGCCGTTCAGTAACTTTGAGGAGTTCGGATCGATCCACATGCACAGCAATGATCAGGATGCTATTTTGAAGATCTGTAGCTACATTTGTGGGATGTGTTCCTGAGTTTGCACCAACCCTCCACAGGATATCAGCATGAATACTGATTGCGTCGATGCCGTTTTGGAAAATGACCACTTCTGATGACACAAGGAGCGGCAGCTGATGTTTTGTTGTCTTTTTTCATAGGGATGACGGAATTACGGTTGTGTTCACACTCAATAGTTTGGTGTGCTCGTTCGGTCACAAAACGACATTGATTGCCCAGAATATTTGACCCACTTTTGTGGCCGTCACGGCCCTAACCAAAAGTGTGAACACAACCTTGTGATGAAGGTTCCTATGCTGTCTTTTAGCATGTCCTACTTTAAAACAAAGCTTGTGGCACAATTGAACACCCATGATGGGAGTGCATGTGGAATGAACACAAAACAGGAAACACTTGACATCACTGATGCGTAAGGAGTTTCCGTGATGGTAGTAGTGAGG
This sequence comes from Hippocampus zosterae, assembly GCF_025434085.1. Classification (NCBI taxonomy): domain Eukaryota; kingdom Metazoa; phylum Chordata; class Actinopteri; order Syngnathiformes; family Syngnathidae; genus Hippocampus; species Hippocampus zosterae. The sequence goes on along the minus strand of NC_067454.1, from coordinate 9,059,225 downwards.
TGTAAAGTTCTGACTATTGCTGTGAGTTGAGGAAAACGAATACGGAAGGTCACTTTTGTTTCCCACCTTCAGACATCCACAAAGAAAGGATTGGCATTGTGGATTGTGAGAACTAAGCGGCCCGATTAAATGACGATTCGATGCATAGCCTGACTGAGGTTCATCCGGTTAAAGGAATGACCAAAAAAAAAAAAAACCCCCCCAAAAAAAACCCAAAACGGCAAAACCTTCAGGAATGCCAGTGACAGCTGTGACAAAGAGGCGCCACCAAACAAAAGGAGTCAATGGTCCCTTTTACACTGCCTGCAAAAGCTATTGTTTTTTTCCCACCATGTATCTCTGTTCAGGATGAACGGGAGCCACCCAGAAAAGTGGGGATGACATCAACGCTGTGATTCTCGGCAATTGAAGGTAATATGCGAGCCGTGATAGAAGTGCGATAGCAAAGGTATTCCGAAACTTTTGGACAGATGGAGTCAAGTTTTCACTGACAGCTTTTCTCATTAATGTCTCATCTTCTGTTGTGGCATCGATGCAGGCAGCATTTTTTTTCAGGCTTTGTGTGTAAAAGAGGCTATTGTCACCTGGATGACAAATTAATATCAAAAAGAAAAAAAACTGCAGTAGTCATTAGGCTTACATAAGAATATGGCATACTTTACTTTCCTTATGCAAGAGTATTCATGTCGCAGCTTGTTCATTCCAAGAGGGAAGCTGCTGTTGATAGTCGCGGCCCACACGAGTGTGTCCAGTCTCAAGGGGCCGGGACGGGGGTTACATTATAAACATCCTCTTGCAGAAATACAAATGTACATGTTTACACTGTGGCATTAAAATCAACTAGATTACAGTGTGAGCTGATGCCGACCGGTTCGGTCCATTTTTCTTTGTCGAATTCTCGACACCTGGCTCAAGGTGACAAAGGAAATGTGTCTGTGTTCTTTTCATCAGAGGCCTGCAGGCTTTAAAAAGATGTCCAGAGTCAAGCTGGCGTCGCCATAGGTGGTTGGTCCGTCGAGACGCTGTTCGGGCACCGCTATGGTGGTGCGGGCCAAGACAGGTTCTGTGGCCAACTAGGCACCGTCCCATTAAAAATGAGCCTCAATGATGGACGACGTCAGCGGAATTATTTCGTCCACCGCTTCCATTGGGAGATAAATATGTGACGGCAGGATCGACATCCAAAGCAGTGGGGTGGTATATTTTCTTATGTGCTTGATTCTGGTTGGTTGGTCAATGGATGAATAATTTTGGCTCGTTCACAAAACCATTTGCGCAAAAAAAAAAAAAAAAGTTTGAAAAAGAAAAAAAAAGTTGGTCACAAAAAACAAATCGAGAGCAGGGAGGAGGAAAAAACCAACAACTAATCTTTACCCATCCTCCTTTGGAGGTGTGTACCATCCTGGAGACCAAAAATGGAAACGACAGGTTCAGTACAAGCAATTAAAATGTAATTGAAGGAAAACAATTGCTAAAGAATCCTAATTTTATGTGTGAAGTTATAATGTCAGTTTTGAAATATGACAGGCAGTTTTAGCCAATGAATATGCAGCGGTATCCAGAAAGATAAGGTCTACACCGCTACATTTACATTTCTTTACATTTTATGTTTGTTTCTTTGTTTTTAATCAGTGTTGCCCGAACAACTAGTTCTATTCCGGTTATGGATGTCAACATTTCAGCAATACATGTTCCAAAGGTAAAAAGGCATGTCACAACAGCCACGACTTCAAGGTCATGAAATTGAACTCTGATCATATCCCTCTGGGTCTTTGGTAAAGCTGAAGTGGCGCGAGAACTTCTTCAGCGCTACTGCGGGGATATTTTAATGGAAAGTCCACTTCTGACAGCATTTTAGTGACATTTTTTTAAACATTAATATTGTTAGAAAAATGTTTTTGTTGTGTTGTTCTGGTGCCAGACTTTCTGGCGAGAGAATATTTAGCCGTCTGTGCTGTCACTTAACGGGGCGGTCACAGAACCCTACTTTCTACCACATCGTAATTATTTTAGAAACTCAATTCATAGAAGAATGCTAGCATTTTAGTAGGTGCCTGAAGGGTCCGTAAAGGTTACAGAAAAAAATATGAGTACTCACCGTTCTTTTCGTGGATTTGAACCAGAGATTTGTAGGACTGCTGTGCTCTGGCTAGATTGTACTGGTTCTGCAGGGCAAGATGAGCCAACAACAACATGAGCCATTTTAGAAATGCGTCATCAGATGACAACAAAAGACAATCTTGTGTATGTAGTGTCAATTCAACTATAATTAACACAATCCATTCACTTAACAACTCTCCACTTGGTATTTTTATATTGAAAAACCTTTACTAGTTTCAAAAAGGAAACCCATATCAGGCAGTTTATATTCCTGACTAATGATTGAATCAAAATGATTGAAATTACACATACCAGAAGATATCACAAATAAAACTCCAAATGCAATACAGTGATCCCTCGCTATTTCGCGGTTCGTTTATCGCGGCTTCGGTGCATTGCGGATTTTTTCATTCATAAAAATTATTACAGTATTTTTTTTTTTTTGGAGTCCGCAAAAATCAGTGTCTAAGTGTTGTTTACTATGCCCGGGGAGCATAGTAAGCATGTAAGCGCATATATATATTATTTCGGTCGCTACTTCGCGGATTTTCGTGTATCGCGGTTATTGGGAACCAAAAGCACCCGCGATAAACGAAAATCCGCGATTAATGCACGACCGCATCAAGAATGTCACTCTGAATGTGCTGAAGTCCTGTTTCCTGTGCCAGTGTTGCAACGATCAAAACAAAAACTGCCCGTGGCTAATGTCACATTCTGTTTCTTTACATGGCAAAATAGTTTTACTGAATTGACTGATTAAACAGTCCTTTTTGGACTCAATTATGATTAACCATCCAATTGAACTATTAAATCAAGTAATCAATTATTACGCTCATCTCCAATCGATTGGTATCATAACAACTGTTCAAAAAAATAATCAGTTTCTGAAAATAAACTCAAACTCAACCGGTCTTTCGAATAAATCCAGGTGGAGAAAAACAAGGTCTAAAATAGTGCAACGGTATTGCGCTCACTTACTTTATTAGCTCCAAACTGGACTCTGGCTTTTCCCTTGACTAAAGTGGCATTGATCTGCATGATGACAGACTCAATTGAATAGGCACTGCTCCAACCCTGTGGGCAAGAAAGTGATGCCGCCGTTATGAAGGCTCTTCATTAGATGAGAAAAAAATTATACTAACTTTTAAAGAAGATACAGTATAAAGAATAAATCACCTGTTTGGTGAGAAGCTCCATGCACAGGGCACCTCCTCCAAGAACATAGCTAAAGGGGAACAAACAAGAAGCATTATTCGATTCCTTCTTTAACCCTCTAATGTGTTAAACATTTTGCATGAAAAACATGAAAAAAAAGTGTTTTGGTGATGTGTGTGTGTGGTTCATGGTGGCAATGTTTCATGACCCACCGCATTGTGAATAACTCACCCCCCAGACAGCACAGGTGACACAACCCGCACAAATGGAGGATCGAAAGGGAAGTTATCCTGATGAAGGAAATTAAGTACATTGACATATTTGCCTCTTTCTGTCACAATTTTGGCCCAGAATCTTCAACGGACTCACTTTGTAGGAGAAGTTTAGTAAAATGTAGTCCATTCCTTCCTTTTCCTTTAAGACTTGTAAGTCGCTGTGTAAGGGGCTGTCTGGATCCACACTGTGGATGAACGCAACACGACATTCATTAGTTAGTGCAGTCCTAAATAAAGGCACGCCTTAGCACAATTTTCACTCACGTTCGTAGTTTGACATGCCATTCGTACAGGCTGTCGTTGACCAGCTCCACCGAATAGATGCCTGCCATAGAAAATGGAGGAAATACAGATTATCATTACATTTCTCTGCATCAATAATTCTGCCTTGACAAAGGTAACAATTCTCTCTTACTGCACAAGTCCACTGTTTTGCTTTTTATTTGGTGACACTACGCCTAAAAAAGGCTTAGAATACAAAAATAGAAGTATGAACTAGGTAAGACTCCAGTGCCATTCCAATGTTTTGTTGGCTTTTTTTATATATATCATCGTGCTTAACTGCTTTGTATATTTTGAATGTGTTAAAGGTGAGATGCAAGAGCTGTCATTCACCAGGGATGTTAAAGTCAAGTCTGTGGGGTTATGTTCTATTTTACTATTAGCTCATTCACTCCCAAAGACATTTTTAAACGTCTTTTCAGACTTGGTCCAGAATTGGCTGGTACTGAATGAGTTAGGGAGCACACTTATATTTACACTTGTAAGACACTGAAGAATGTTAACATTTTACTTGAGTAATTCTCTTTTTGCATGTGCCGCTGCTTTATGTGTGATCAAGTCGCAGTTGCTTGAAGGTTTGTAATTACCAGAACATATTTGTTAAGTCGTCTATAGATTTTTGCATCATGTTTGAGCATTCAGCAAGCGGATTCTATGGCTTGGTTGAACATTTTGGTGTTTAAATATACAATGTTTAATTATCTTTTTCTGTTGATGAGCCAGTTTTACAGTAAACTTTAACTAGGAGTGATAAACAGCTTGAAGAAACCGCACATTGCATCTTCTTTGGCGGTGACGAGTGTGTTTTATGAGACAGAGAGATGTTTGACGCAAATGGAATCTTTTTATCTAGTCTTTCTATTATGCAAAATGTTCTATTTTGCAGGTGATGTGGAATACATCCCTCAGGATAAATGGGGGTTCAATTATTGTTAGGAGAGTTAAGTAAGTATGTGTATGGATGTGCTCGCGCACGCTGTTTGTGTGTGATTCTGGTTTCCAGGGTACAAAGCAGCCTACCCGTCTTGTAACTCTGAGACCTGTAGATCTCTCGGAGTTCCTTCATGAGGCGGTCCGAGGCTTGCACAGAACCAGACACGGCCCCCTGAAAGCAATTGAGCAAATCACTCAAAGAAGGCTTTCACTGAACCAGACTGGAAACACAGAGATAATACACAGGTAGGTGCGAGCTGAACACTGAGTGTTAACCGGTGTCATAATTCTACACCCACACAACAAACCCCTGTGTATAAGGGTACTATGCTTGGCCACACAAGGCAGTGTCACCATCTACTCGGGGGTGAAAACACGCACGGCCCAAGTCATATCAATTTTTGCGGAGCTATTTGTAAAAGGCAAGTAAACGTCACGGCTTCAGCTAACATATAAACAGGTCCAACTCACATTTAAGTGGTCCTGCCGCTGGTTCTTCCTGATCTTCTCCAGGACGGCCAGATTCTCCTTCTCGATGCCATCGTCTTCAGACTTCTTGCCTTCTACAGGCTCCTCCTCTTTCATTTCATAGTGGTCCAGGTCCTCAATGTCCTGTCAGGGGCCACAGCTGAGATGTGAGTAATGCTTAAAAAATGTTAACTCGTATGATTACATGGTTCAAAAGATCGACCAGTGTTTAGCTCCCACCATTTAAATCTGTATCTTATAAACAGGAAGCGCTCTCGTACAAATATTGTTACCTCTCCCATTTCTTCCTCCTCCTCCTCTTCTGATGTGACCTCCTCTGTCCCATGCTACACACAAACATACAAGCCATTAAAACGACAAAAAAGTGGTATTAGGGCGACCACAATGTACCTGACATAATTTTCAGAACGTGCAATAAATAGCGGCCATCTTACCTTCCGGTCCTGTCCAACAGGGCCGGCAGGCAGCGGCTGGTCCAGCATCTCCACGTCAGGATGCTGGGGAAGGTTGTACAGCCGGCAGAGGTCACAAATCAGCTTCTTTAACTGCTGTAACAGCTGGAGAGCACAAAAACACAAGGTGGTGGGTGGGGGAGTGGAGGACATGTGGACATTTCTGAATTGATTGATTGAATCAAACACAAACAGTACTAATTTTATCCGATTCCCGGAAGATACGGTGTGTTCCAACTAAAGCACTTTGTCCACAGTCTGTGAAAGAAGACGTTTTTCTGCATTTCCCAGTGCACACGCTGTTGTTTAAAAATGGCATTGAAATGGAATAGGGAGTTATCAGTTTCACAGCAAGATCAAACATCCAAACAGAAGATCTTATGTTTACTCGCAATTTATTTTTACCCCATTTCCGGCTTTCCGCTATTCTCTTTCACACAGAAGCTGTTACAACTTGATCTCCAAAATTCAATGTTGGTCACTTCCCCAAAAAGATCTCACACCAAGGTGACATCACAGAATATATGGCATTAACATGCCTTTATTGTTACACAGAACCAAGCTAGACAACTAGATGACATTAGTGCTAGCTTCTGGCGGGATGTAAAAATGTCTTGTTAAACAAAAACAAAGTTAGTGGCGCGTTTTGTCCCAGCATGCATGCATATTTTATGTATATATAAACAAGGAAGTATGTCACTTTTACCATCCAGCATGAATCCTACTTATGAACTTAATTTACTAGGAAGCCAAAAAACTGTGGGCACTAAATTGTGTGTTCACACCAACAGGCGGTGTGTGATTTACTAACACGACAATGTTCTACTACAATCTACACGACAATCTTCTATTCAGATATCAAATAGAGAGTGCTCTGGGTCAAAAGGAGGGGGGGATTTAGCGCATTAGGCAGCACTGATGAGGTTTCATCACAGATTATTTGAAAGAGAACTGCAAGTGCAAAATGAAATTTTAAAAGAGGGAAATGAAATTGGTAGTGGAAGCAAAGCGAACCAATTACGAAGTTACAGAAAATAAAGCTACATTTGGGGAAGCCAACAAACGCATGCTTTGTTTGATTCGACTTATCCCAAATGTGTGGCAATTGGATTTGTGCTTCGAGCGTAACGTGTATAACATTTGAGAAAGCACACCCGCTCTGGGAAAGACCAGCATCGATTGACACAATGCACTCAAATGACCCAATCACACGGAAGAGATTTTTGTCATCGGAGATATGGCATGACTCCTTCATGTGAATTACTTGAATATTTCATTGCTGAATAAACGACACATTGCAATCATTTTTGTTTGCATTTGTAAACTGTACTATATGAGCGAAGAAACTGTCTCACTGGACCTCATTTTGTCTGTGCTACCCTAACGCCACTTTGTGCGCTGTTGCACATGCCCATTAGACACGCAATTTAAAAATAATAATCAGCCAGCATAATTCTTGTCTCATGACTGATGTCACATTGGATTATTGCAACATGTGGCTCTTCATTGTCACATTAACATGTGGCTCTTCATTGTCACATTAGCCTCAACTAACATGCTGGTCAAAACATACGCCACATTTGATTTTACCCCATGAAGTATAAGAACATACTTCAAGGTATCCCCTGAAATTAGTGGTATGAGATCAGATAAATTTGATTGCCCATTCACAAGTGTGTCAACAATCTTTCACACAACGCAATGATACCGTCTCATCATCATCGCTTTTTTTTTTCTTCTCGCAAATAACTCAGCGGTTCCTATGAAACGAGCAGTGGACTAGTGTCAGTCTATGGGCCAATTGATACCCGACACAAAAAGATATTGAAAGAAATTTTTGAAAACTAGGTGCATCCGCCCACGCGTTGGTAACAAGTCACCCCAACTCACTCAATTCAATCATGCGATACAGCGGGTAGACACTAAAGGGTTCTGCATAATATGGTGGTAATATTTACCAAGGTACTGCCTTTTCTCACATCCTCCAGACGCTCCAAAACTTGTGCCAAGCTCGGATCATCAGAGTCCACGAACCAAATAGGTGGTGTTGATGGATATGACTCCTGGAGACATAAGAATAATGCAAGTTTGAGTCCATGGCAGCTACACCAAAGTAATACTGTATACTTTAAACCAGTGTGAGATATGATCACGAGTGCCATAAGAAACGTTGTATTTCACTACATTGGTCATATGAAATCTTAATTTACTTTTTTACTAAAAATGTATTTTTGATCATCTATCTATGCCGGCAATGACAGCGGCAAGCAGAGAAAATAAACGCTTTTCCACTAGAAGGCAATTAACCTGTGTGATCATCTGTGGTCAACAGCAGTGACGCGGGTGCCAGTCTTTCCAGTAGACCGTGTGTGTTTAGTTATGTGAAGCAGTTTTAGTTTAAACGGGAGATCAAACTCGCATGCTTAAATATCCTATTAATGTATATAAATTGTACAGAGTCAAAACTCGTTGATTTGAATGCTAAAAGTGAATTACCTTGTGGATCAATAAACTATCTTTTTTTAATCCATCTAGATATTTGGTCGTGTGTCACAACTGTAGACACAAGAACAAGCACACGGGATTTGCACGGAGTAGGCTACTTGTCCAACAATTTTCACGGCTAACTATAGCTTCCCTGCTAACCTGCCCTAATAAACACGTCAATCGCCGCTAGTGTACTGACCGTTATGTTGCAGTGAATAATCAGCAGCTTCTCCCCAGTTACGTTGAACTGACAGCTCAGCTCGTCGGGCTTCCAGTCGATAATCCGAAATCGTTCGTGGTTTGGATCGAAAATAGACTCCAAAAACTTCAGTTCGGCCTTCAGCCCCGACACCGACATCTTCCACGCATCTCCGGCCGGGCCGCTTGGGAAGGGGGAGAAGAAGCCGGGGCTTTAGCGCGGAGCTACTTTATGCCACAAGCAAAACCAAAAGTTAAAATTGAAAAAAAAATGTATATCCAGGTTTAATTTTGGAGGTCAATAATGACAATTTGTCCCTCGGGTTCCCCTGTGAGTTCAACGTCGCCGTGCCTTCCGCGGGAAGCGTCCGGTTCAAGTTGATCTCAATTCGATTTGTTTTCACCGACGTAGCGGCTAATGTTAGCCTTTAGCACGTTAGCATGCTAGTCCGTTGTTGTTGTCTTTCCGCCTATTGTTGTTGGCCGCCTATGATGACAACTGTCTTAAAAGCCTGCAAAGCCGCGTCGGCTCATCTCGTCTGCTCGCTCCCATGGCACGGCGCCCCCGTTATTCATCGAAGTGGCGGGAGAGCGCACGGTTCGCCCCGCTACCCCGCTGAGGGTGGAAATAGTCCGGCGGAGGAGGGACAGTGTTTTTCATCCCGGTTCATCTACTGGTAGCGTAGTTGGCCTCTGTTGGGGTTTAAAGATGGCGTTCCATGAGCTCGCCGTTCCCGCAGCATCCCACAATCCATCGCGCCCTAGCCCGCGCAGGTCCAAGGCGAAAGTTTAGCCGAAATTATATTTTAGGTTTTAAAACTATAATGTATTTATGGTTAATGTCTTTTAATTCTTAAAATTACATTTTCTAAAAAAAAGTGGGAAACTATTATTATTTCGTAAATAGAGTTATTACCACTACAGTTTTCGCAGCATCAAACATTCAACACAAACAATATCATGTGAAATTTAACTCAGATTTAACGTTAACATATAAATATTGTAAACACATCTTTGGTAGTTGCTGAGGCAGAAATTTGGACCTGTCTTGTTTGGCATGCCTCTACAACATTGCGTTGGCATTGGGGACAGCGCCTCTGCATTGGCAGGCTCAGGTTGTGGTCCTCCTTTTTGAGAAGGGGGACTAGAGGACATTCATTCATTCATTCATTCATCTTCCGAGCCGCTTGATCCTCACTAGGGTCGCGGGGGGTGCTGGAGCCTATCCCAGCTGTCTTCGGGCAGCAGGCCTGGGACACCCTGAATCGGTTGCCAGCCAATCACAGGGCACACAGAGACGAACAACCATCCACGCTCACACTCACACCTAGGGACAATTTAGAGTGTTCAATCAGCCTGCCATGCATGTTTTTGGAATGTGGGAGGAAACCGGAGCACCCGGAGAAAACCCACGCAGGCCCGGGGAGAACATGCAAACTCCGCACAGGGAGGCCGGAGCTGGAATCGAACCCGGTACCTCTGCACTGTGAAGCCGACGTGCTAACCACTGGACTACCGGGCCGCCCCGACTAGAGGACATGTTCCAATTAAAGCGGGATCACATTCCCCACCCTCCTTGGAAAGATCTATTCAGGGGTGTTGGAGAGGACAGTCCATCAGGAAATCGAATCTCAGATTCAGGAGGAACAGTGTGGTTTTCCCCCTGGCCGTGGAACAGTGGACCAGCTAAACACACTTGGGAGTGTCGTTGAGGGTCCATGGGCGTACCCCGAATTAGTCTAATGTGTTTTGTGGACTTGGAGGTGTTCAACCATGTGTCTCGTGGAATTTTGTGGAGGGCGTTTCAGGAGTATGAAAAACCATTGATAAGTGCTGCTTGGTCCCTATACGACCAGTGTCAGAGTGTATTCTGCATTGCTTGCAGGAAGTTGATTTTGTTTCCAGTGATAATAACATTCCAGAAAGTATGTTTGACACAAACACAACACTGGTCATCACCCAAAGAACAACATACAGTACCAACAGTGAAGCACAGTGATTACAGCATCATGGCTGAAAAGGACAAAATTGGGGATTGTGCGCTGCTGACTTCCACTCAAAAAGTTGTGGCTTCAGTGAGCAGAATAATTAATCCCAACAAACTGTCTGTGTTGCACAGATGCCCACAGAAATATGCACGATGTCCCTGAAGGGTCATGGTAGAATCTCATACAGAGGTCAAGAAGGTACTTTGACATTTGGCTTTTGCATGAGGCTTCTGCAACGTCAGCAACCGGAATGTACTAACAATGATTACTTGCTTAAAAGGTAAAACCTACTTCACATTGTTTGATTGTATTAATACAGAACTTCCAACAGGGGGCAATATTTCGCCAAACAACAGAGTCTTTTCTTGACGTTATGGCGAAAACGGGCTTTAAGAGTGGTCGGCAGATACAGGCCTCAAGTTTATGTTTGATTCAGTTATTTCTTTTCAAAACAAAATCATAATTTGGCAACGAAAACAGAATTATGATTACTACTACGACTACTACTACTACTAATAATAATGTCATAAAAATAATGCTATTCGGCAAAAATTATATTTGTCTTTGGAACTAGGATTTTTCCCCCCCTCTTGTACGAATACAACTTTATTGTCATTAAATAATTATTACATTTCTTCCATTTTTATTGGTGACTGGAACATATTTTGCAGTACAGTAATGTTCTTGCATTTCATACCATCAAAGTGTTGTTTTCTTCCACCTTGGTGCTCTCATGCAGGGAGTCACACATGCAGTAAGCAATGAACCTCTTAAGGGAGGAATGACAAATATCTGGGTCACCTATACTGCACCCCGGTCCTGCAGCAGACATTGTATGCTCTCAACAGAGAGGTCAGGAGGTAATACTGATTGCTACGAAAGGTCGAGGTTCCAGTTTAGCACACTCAGTCATTCGCTTTCATACAGTGACAAATGCCACTATTGTAAAGTGTGTGTGTATGTGTGTTTGAGAGCATGTCACTATGTTAGCTCTGCAGTTAGAGTTACAATGGTGACATGCATGTTTGCACACACACATACAGTAGACTTAAAAAAAGAAGACAAAATCGCTACTAAACTTTCAACATGATCAACTACGAGTCATCATTTTTTCTGGTCTTTATGTGTGAACTTCTTTATATTTCGGTGAAGGTCCGGATAAAGCTGCAGTTATGCTTTATATCTATTAGGCCATTAATAGAAGCGTCCCCATGCCCCCAGAATGGTGAACTCCCATGTGACTGACCATCATCCAACATGAACCAGGAAGTAACCTGCTTGACACATACTGTAAGTCAGCAGTTCAGCCTTTGTGCAGGTCTGCGCTCTACTGAGTTACATTCTAGTCATTGCACCATTTTCACATTGTTCAATGAAGCAAATGTAACGGCCCAATGTGCATTGTTCATGTCACCGGCAAAAGATCTGCTTGACATGCACATCGTCATGCCAAGGGTCTTGTGTGCGCACCAATAAAGCAGCAGATTGCTGTTGTCCTAGCTGATTTATCCTGCTCTCCCGTCCTCCACATCAGCGGCAGGCGAAAAGTTAATTAAAAGCCCGCCTCGTCACCTCATTCCATCTCAGCGAATCACTCCCCGCCATTCATAACCTTTACGACTTCACAACCCAGATGATGGCCGACGTGTCAGGGAGCCCACCGCTTGCTATGAAATAGAAATACACAAACATTAGCGTGTTGTATTTTGTAGTCTTGCTTGAATTTCTTGAATTAATAGAATTAATAAGCAAGATGGCAGCTGAGCGGATAACACATTACCTCACAGTTCTGAAGTTTAGAAGTTTGACATGCTTGCATAATTTCAACTGAAACGGACTCAGAACACATTAAAGGGGGAGTTTTCAGTTTTGTAACTGGTAACAAGATTTCGATTTTACATCGTCATTGCAGTCATTTATTTTCAACAAAAAAAAGACTTTTACTTGAACCATGGGAATATGGAGAATTAAAATACTCTTTTGAGAGCAATGGTCAACACAATGAGAACAAACATACATTTATATATAAAAATGTGCTAAATTGATTCCAGAAATACTAAAAAAGTGAGAAAACAAAAGAAAGAAAGTCTACTATGCTGGTTGTGTCAATCATGGATGTGCGCTCCAGCCAAAGTCAAGTATTCTCGCTGTGAAAACTTGGCTGAATGTCAAGTCAATAAGTTTTGTCGCTGGAACATTTATAACTCATGTCATAAAGTCGTGCTATAGCGAAAAGTCAATCCGTCATGCTTATGCTGCTGATTCACCACATCCGGCACTGGCACTTTGTCTCGTGGCGACGGCAACATTCCTACCACCCCCACCACACACACACAAAATGCCCCAGACACCGCCCCCATTCCCCCATTGAGCCACTTCAGACTTTCTGTGTGTTACTGTTGATGTTTAAAAAAAGTGTAGTTTACCTACTGTAGAGTCAAGAATATGTATGTGCATATCATGTTTGTAATAAGTCAGTGAAATAAAAAAATAATCAAGTACTGTACCGTATTTTCCGCATTGTAAGGCGCTTCGGAGTATAAGGCGCACCTTCAGTGAATGTCCTATTTTAAAACATATATAGTTAAGCTACAATAGTGGCTGCAGTTGCATTAGGCATCAACTAGATGGAACTACTATAAAGAGAATAAAACCCAGCTTTATTTGTGTAGAGCAGGGGTGCCCATTAGGTAGATCCTGATCTACCGGTAGATCTAAGACAGGTCCCAAGTAGATCTGAGGAGTGTCGAGAAGAAAAAAAACAAACAACCATTTGTGTGTCTTTGTACATGTTAGTAATATATTTTTGTGTTAATATACACTGCACACAAATCAGTCTCATTTTCACAAAAAAAAAAAAAACATTAAAAAATAAAGGGCGGCCCGGTAGTCCAGTGGTTAGCACGTCGGCTTCACAGTGCAGAGGTACCGGGTTCGATTCCAGCTCCGGCCTCCCTGTGTGGAGTTTGCATGTTCTCCCCGGGTCTGCGTGGGTTTTCTCCGGGTGCTCCGGTTTCCTCCCACATTCCAAAAACATGCGTGGCAGGCTGATTGAACACTCTAAATTGTCCCTAGGTGTGAGTGTGAGCGCGGATGGTTGTTCGTCTCTGTGTGCCCTGTGATTGGCTGGCAACCGATTCAGGGTGTCCCCCGCCTACTGCCCGGAGACGGCTGGGATAGGCTCCAGCACCCCCCGCGACCCTCGTGAGGATCAAGCGGTACGGAAAATGAATGAATGAATGAATAAAAAATAAAATAAAGCAGGTAAATCTTAAATTTGTGTGCGAGTGTGCGTGTGCGCGCCGGTAAGGGTATATCCCGTGATGTTAGTTGATCAAAAAGTAGATCTTCGATCCAAAAAGTTTGGGCACCCCTTGTGTAGAGCCTTCACAACCGCGGCAGCTAGAACAAAGCACTCGACAGAACATTGAAAATACTACATCCAAGAATAGAGAATATTGATCTATATATAAGGCGCATCGGATTATAAGGTGCACTGTGGGCTCTTGAGGAAATGAGAAAAGTGAACGCTTTTAGGTGGTAAATGAAATAACATGCAATCAATGGGCTCTAAATAACCTGCTAAAGCCCTATTTTCCTAGAAAATGAAATTAATTATCGTATTATAATAAAATACTGTAAAACTAAAATAATATAACATTTTTAATGAAATACGTTTAAGTCGGTCAATCCATTCAAAACAATCAACTGTTAAATAGAAAATACTATTAATTTTCATGAAACAAATGACATGCTTAATGACAATAAAATATCACTTTGTTCTTGCATTTATACAGTAGAATGAGAAGTCGCAGGATAATTTTGTTTAAAAAAAAAAGGCCCAGTCAATGGTCGATGTGTTTGTCAGTTTTAGTAATTCTCCAATGAGTCCACGGAGGCCCATTAGGGGCAAAGGCCGAATAAATGTCACCTTGAGTTGTGGCAGTATCACTGCAGAGTGTCTCTCGGCTTTATTTACATCGTCACTTACGCACATTATTGTTCCCATGCCTCACGGTGTGTGAGATAGGTGACAGAAACACGTTGCTTCGCTGTTGATGCTTAACTGCCCGTTATCCTGTTTGTAATGGAATCTATGAAAAGATGCATCCATCCATTTTCTGATCTGCTTTTCCCCACAAGGGTCGCGGGGCGTACGGAAGCCTATCCCAGCTGTCTTTGGGCAATAAGGCGATCCATCATTCGTGCTCACACTCACACCTAGGAACAATTTTGAGTGTTCCATTAACCTGCCATGCGTGATTTTGGATTGTGTAAAGAAACCGGCGTACCCGCAGAAAAGCCACGCAGGCCCGAGGAGAACATGCAAACTCCACACAGGAAGGCCAGAAGACGTCTATCAACAATTGATTGGTGTTTAACGTTTAAAAAATACTTTTAAAATTTCTTTTTAGCTTGAAATCAGCAGTTGAATTGGACACTAACGAAAGCAGTCAACTGATATCAGGAAGCTTCTTGGCATGTTGTGTTATTTGAAACAGGTGGCAATAATCCGCAAGCAGGGCAACTTGTCTTACTTGTGCCACTAATGAAAAGTCTCCGGTGAAGACAGATTAGCCAATTAATAGGCGTGTACTCGACGTGTCACTTCAAGACAAGAGGAACACGACGCGTCATCATACTTTAGTAGAAAAAGACGGATGCTCTGACCCGACACCAGGAAGGTGAAGAAGAAGCATTTAACACGACTTCCCAAATTCAATCTGTGGTTTCCTTACAGTCGAAGCATGAGGGGAGGAGGGTGTACATTATTTGTCATTGCCGGACAAACAGGACATCATACAATTACGACATTACGGTGAGCATAAAGGTTCATCAAAATCTGATTGTATAGACTGAGATCTGATTACATCCAGGGCTGGGCAGAACAGGAATCGTCTCTGACGTCAGTGCCGATCAGATTTAAGTATGACAGAGTGTCCCTCCTGGGGTTTGAAGGTGATGGTCAGGGTTGTGCAGATCCAATCAATGCTTGTCAGTGTTGGGCATGTAAATGAGCCACCTGGATCTGCATTCTGTGGGGCTTGGACATGGCTTGTGTCAGGTAGGGGATGATGCTATGAGTGGAGTAAAACAATGGAAATCAAATTATGCAAACTGGAGTCGTTGCAAATACAACAGAATCTCAAAAGCATTGCGGTTTGAATTCATTCCAATTGTCCCCAATAGGAAGAACAGAAATAATCCTGGCGACCAGGGTAGGGTGTATCCCATTTCTTGCTCCAAGTTTACCCACAACCCTAAGGCACTGCATTCAGGTACATGTTAAAATTTTAAAACAACAAACAAATCTTTTTTTTTTGGATTTCCCAACACACACTTCGCGATCGACTTGGGACCAATCCACGGGCTACTGGTCGCGATCGACTGGTTGGGCACCCTGAATTTAGTAGATATTAACATTCTTTTTAGGAATCGAACAAGAGTTCATAAATTGGAGTTAAGAGAAAGGACAAAAAGTCCCTGCTGGTCAATGTACTTGTTTGTGTGTGCGTGTGTAAAATCAAATGTTTATATCTATATATATATATATTGCGCGTCGTCCCGCACGCGGTCTGTCCTTCCGTCTGTCCCTTTTCAAAACGTAACTACTTCACCGCCCCGCTGCTGCCGCCACTGCGCCGCTCAGGCAGTGGCTCACTAAGATCGCGCGGGCATCTTAGCGAAAAAATGTTGTCTACCCACAAGCATTGCAATGAAATTGTTAGTTATTTAGTAGAGCTAAACATCTCTTTATTTTCGCGATAAGCAATGAAGATGAACAAAAAGTTGAATCAAGCAACAACACTTTTGTGGGCCGAAGGCCCACCTTACCAGCCTTCCGCAGGAACTAGCTGATGAGCCGCCCGAAGGGCAGCGAACCAGCTAGTAAGTTTATATATGTTTTGTATAGCTTGCTTTTGTTTGAAAATGCTGGTTGTTTTTAATATTTTATGACTGTATATTATGACTGTCAACAATAAATCAAATCAAATGCCTTGTCTGCCTTGCTTATCGCAGTGACAGATTGATTACTACAGACAACGGACCTTGGTCATTGCTGGGTTGTTTACAAAAAAGCAATTTTTCTAGAGCTTCATAGTGTGGCCAAGGAAGATGGATCAATCACTACTTCAAAAAGCTCCCACAGCAAATATACCAGATATGCCGAGGTAGTCGGACAACAGGGAATAGTGTTGTGATGTGATGGGTAATGTTTGACAAGACTCACTTCTCTCGCCGTGTTGTAGTATTATTTGTATTTACACTTATATTACAGGCCATACATTGGGGCTGAGATGATCTAGAAATCTTCCTCAGCAATGCCTTCTTGCTATGTAAAACCATGCATGTGAGTCTTGGCAAAAAAGGCAAAGAGCAATTATTGCCAAATTTTATATGGCAGCAGTTGTATTAATTTTTTATTTATTTTTTTGCAAGGGAGCTAGAACGGATTACGGCATTTCATTTCATTTCAATGGGGAACATGAATGGGATTATTAATTATTATTTAACGGTATGTAGAGCCGCCAGGTTCTTTTGTGGTCTGACTGGTTGATTTGACAAGTCTGCAAGAGCATGACTGGATCTCATCGTGCAAGATGTGGTCCCGGTGAGAGAGAGGTTCGCAAGCGGTCTACGCACAGGTAGAGCCAAATTGGATATGTCACCGTTCCCGACAATCCAGATGGTGAGTTGCTCCCCTCGAGAGCTTTATTTGTTCTTTCTTCTTGCCCCCTCTGCTGAGATGGAAGCCACTGGTGGAAAATGTTCATCACCCACACACTGCTTCCCAGCACAGCCGCCATATGTTTGCAACTTTTCTCATCGTGCTCTTCTTCCCCATTCTCCATTCTCGTAAACTCCCCCAAGGACTAGGTGAGGTTCCAAACAGTGAAGCCTGCTGATTAGCTCACTCACATACATTGCTTGTGTGATTGGCAAGAGAAAACTCTTTCATCACTCAAACTTCCTAGAATCCCTCTCAGTGTGACATTTACATTCAGCTTGTATATATATATATATATATATATATATATATATATATATAAAGGCAGTGCACAGCAAAATAATTGCTTTGTGTTTAACTCAACATTCTACAAAGCGTAGTCAAGCTTGACAAAAAACCCCTACTCATAATATCATGTAACGACATCATGCTAGCTCAAGTTTTCAGGCAGCTCCTCAATGACTGTGTATATGCTAGCTCAAATTTACACATCCCTGGTATAGAAGACCGACCTATTTTGATTAACAAGACATTGGTACTCCTAGCTAATAGTTTTAAGTCAGGGCTCTCCCCCCTCTCCCCCTGCCACCCATTGTCAGCCCCTCCTCTCCCCCCCTTCCTAGCCCTCCGGCCTTGTAAACTGTTTAGGCATTAGGGGAGTGATGCGCTCATTTATGGGACTCTCACAGCAGCCTCATGTTGCCTCCAGCCACAACAAAGTAAATAGACTGCTTTGAATGTGATTAGGGAGCCAGTTGACTTGGTTAAGTCGCATGAGCAACAACAGATCCCTCGGAACTCTGGGGCTCCACAAGATAACCTTCATCCGATTACAGTGGCTGTGCACAGTCCATTTATCTATAACACACTGACTTCTGAAAAATACATGATTTTGCACAGAGAAAACCATGTGGTCGACCTACCTGCGTTATGTTGACGCTTTTATTATGGTTTAAATCATATGGGCCGGCCTGATCTTTATGAACGCATCATATAATACTGAAATGGCCCTGCCCCTACCAAGGCTGAACATATTTCGTACACTCCCTACTTCATCTCCACTTTCCTCCAAAAATAGCAGAAGTAATATAAGATGCAATTTAGATCTTTCGTCTGAAATTCATGTATGGTCACGAAACACAAAATTTTTCAGTCGACAGCAAAATTTAACTCATCGGAGCTATCTTACAGCTCAGCTTGCGAATTTCAAATGAGCCGTGACTGGTCGTTAACGAACCCCTGCGATGTCATTATCAGTAGACAGCAAAGTGACAAAATGTGTGTGTTTTTTTAAGTGTTAATTGTGCATGAACAATAATTAAGTTATCAAATTCAGGATGAGTGCATCAGGTAATGGATGGATACTATGGATACTGCTCCAAACTTCAAAATGAATATTGTATCCTTTTAAATGAACTTATTGCCACAGAGCACAGTGTTCTTCATGTGCCTGAGGCTCACCTCTCAAGTACAATCCTCCGTTATGTGCCATTAGCGTGAATACTGTAGTTAATAGCTCATAGCCATCCATCTTCAGTAGCACTTTGGTTGCTAGTGAGCTGAAGCCGATCCCAGCTCACTTCGAGTGAGAGGTGATTTACACCAACTAACCATTCACACCTATGGCCAAATTTGAGGCTTCGTTGAATGGAACATATTTTTGGATGACTCCGATAAAATCAGGCACAAAGCAGAGAAAATAGACAAACTCCATATCGTGAAGCGTGAGGCGAAATTTAAACCACAGACCTCTCCAACTGACTCGCAGAGGTGTTAATCTGAAAAGACCGGCTTCTCAGGCACAAGCCTGTGTCATGTGTCATTAGAGGTCAGAGTGAGTTTAGCGTATACATTTTCACTCATATGACAGTGAAATAGGTTACCGGTACTTTCAAATTGCCTGTAAAGCTATCAGAGTTTTCTGATGGTGACAAAAAGGCCAACTCATATTTCCCTAATTTCCTATAGGTAGAAATAGGCTGCAATTCAGGAATTGATCAGATGAGCAATCGACAAGAGCATGTGAACCTCGAGAGTGGAATGGAGTCCATCTAATCTCAATAGGACCGGTACCAGATCAGGTTCCATCCCTGCCCGAGAGGTTACATTTAATGTTCCTCAAGCCAGCTTCTATGGTGAGCTACTGAAACGCCAAGTTCCCAGCCAGCCAGCTCTTTATGCACTCAACCACCTTGGCACCTTGCACATGTGATGAGCCCATGGAAAGGGGGACCCCACGTTGCTTCTTTTGACTGCCCAACAAGGCCACACGTGTACACATCCAGCTACTGGCTGCAGGACATTGAGGACCACTTCTAGGCCTGGCTCCAGAGGGCGGCCTAAGTAACCGAAGTAATGTCTGAGTGAATGAAAGCACTGTCTACTGGTTCTAAGAAATGCTTTGTTTGGTCTATCACCGTGAACCTGTTTGCCCTGGTATGAAGCCCCAGACAACCTTGTGGATCACTTGGACATACAAATCGCTTCACCACGATAAGGTGACAGCTCTGGGAGGAGATAAATCACAAAAAAATTACAACTAAATGTCAAATCAAAGTCATAATAATGAAAAGAAAAACAGGACAAATAGTTTTTCAAAACAAAACTGCTATACATATGCTCAATAATCATCACATGCCACAGAGGAGAAAACTTGATTCATCTCACAATTGCACTTTCTCAACGCAACAAACTTCCGAGTTTCCGAAGTTATTGATTATAATATTCAGTACAACACTGAACATCGATCGCTAAACATAAAAAAGCACAACTGCTCATAAAATCGCTTATGTGACCTAATGTACTCGTTTGTGTTTTACCGTCAACATGACATCTGTGGGGGTAGCACAAAGCTAAGGTGAAGTAAGACTTGAAAAAAATACCAGAAATTGTGAGCACATAAAAATAAATCCTGTGGTGGAGAATGACTTGACAAAAATAGCAGAAATTGTGTGTGTGTTTTTTTTTTTTAATAGAAAATGGGAGTTTCAAACACAAAAGAGTTTTGCAAGTCGAATCCTGTCTTTGACCACAAAGTAGAAGCATGCAAGAAGTTTGACTTCAAATGCTAAAGAGAGGACATTCGTGTTCTTGACACGAGAGCTCCAAGTGTAAATCGAAACTGGGCAGGTCTTGGACGCTCACTGGCCGCCTGAGACGCCGCAAGAGCGGACACGTTGCCCGAGCGTCCCCCTGCAGGATGGACGGATGAACGAACAACCACTAAAGTACATACGGCGAATTCTGCTTCTTCTTTTGTTGTTGTTCATTTCAATTAAGTTCCATCACAATGGCGCCTTTTGTGACACTTCTTGGGCCGATTACTTTGTTTACCGATAGGAGCTCTATGCCGGCTCCGCACTGGGGTGCGTCGCCTGCGGCTTGCGCGGTCCAAGTTGCGCTCCTCTGAGACTTCGCGGGCTCACTCGTCCCACGAAGCACACGGTATCGTGAAAATGACGACTACTCTGGCCATCGTCGCTTCTGTGCTCACTTTAATACACGGTAAGAGCGGTTCATCTCGTGCGTTATGTACAGGTTGCTGAAAGGAGCTTATTATTAACCAAATAACTTGCAATGTACAGGTACTGTTGCACTGACTGTCCCAATACTTTTGCAGAATATAGTTCATGCATATACAGTATCAGCCCAGTCTACTTTGTGTGTTCAAATGCAGTGTTTAAGACTTTACTGAGGCAAAGCATATATTTTACATGCGAAAAATATTTCGAGACACATGAATGCTGCTGGTGTCAATATCAATATTAGATACATTATTTGTCGTGAAAAAATAAGTTTCAAGCCTATTCAGTGAGATTGGCTAAATTTGCACGCACAATTGATGATCACTCATGGCACACTAATATTTGGATTCTTTTCATCTTTCAACTCAAATTTACTTCTGGGCTACTTAAAAAACACAATTGAAACATATTTCTGAACGCAATAAAGATTGGACATAAAAATGAAAAGTGATGATGAAATATGAATAATAATATGTATAATAATAATAATAGCAATAATAATGAATACATCACATTATTTTCTAATGAAAATATCTTATCAAGTGCACGCGGGTTCACCTCAACATGATATTAACTACGCCTGACCACACTTTCAATCAACACTTGTACATGGGGAAAAAAAGTATGCCAGTGATACACACAGCTGGTGAAATTGTCAGTTCAGGCGGTAATTGTCTGTTACCTTGTTTGATTGTGACCCCTGAGGTCTTGAAAACACGCCATCTGCTAACTGAAGCAGCAGGGGCTCACAGTCATGGTAGGCATCGCAGCCAGAAGAAAGAAGATTCAGATACGCTAGCATGTATGGCACCATTAGACAGACAGTGGTGTATGGGACGCTCATGACTTACAGTGGGTCTCAACAACAAGAAAGCCATTAGAAAGTTTGGAAGCGGAACAACATTGCAATCATTGGGGCGTCAAGTCATATATTCTTTCCGAAAGGTCACAGTTGATGACTTTTTCCAAGTTCTCCATCATAGCAATTCTACAGGACCCTCCAATTAGAGAGTTTGTCATTCAGTCAACTGATGGGAAATGGGCTTCATTTTTAATGCACCTTTGGCTGTAACAGAAAAAACTTAATCAACTATTCATTTTTGCACAATATTCATATGGATGAAAAGTAAACATTGGCATTCACCATTTTAGCTCTGATGCTACTACAGAACTCCCCTTCATATTCCTGGTTGACAGTTCACAAATCACCCCATTTGTGTATTTTTTTCCCCGTGTAACCTTTCCCCAGCTTTTCGCTGAAAACTCACCTATTTGCATTTTTCGTTTTAAAACACATTAAATATATACAGTATATATATATATATATATATATATATATATATATATATATATATATATATATATATATATATATATATATATGTGTGTGTGTATTGTTTATTTTTTTCCAGTTTGTTATGTTTGATTTTTTTTCTGGGATTTTTTTATTTTACCATTTTTAAGTGGAAATGTACATTGAATGTTGACCAGCATTTTTAAACACATTTTTTGAGGTTTGTAAAAAAAAAAAAAAGTTATTTCACTTGGTTTTCTTTTCGGTGGGGTTCCTTTGTAATTGCACTCTAATAATGTGTGATTATTTGAGTATGTGTCTACTGTTATTCATTAAAAGAAAAAAGAAAAAAATTGTGTCCAGGCTGTTGCGGTGCCGACTCAGAGGAGCGTCTTATTAATTGGTTGCTAGGCGAGAACCGCTACAATCCGCTCATCCGCCCTGCGGTCAACCCGACTGAGAGGGTAACAGTGAAGCTGCAAGTGTCTCTGGCGCAGCTCATTAGCGTTGTACGTATTGGTTGAAGTAGTGAAAATACACAGAAACTGTTTATAACTTCCATTGTTAATTCTCTGTTGTCATTTCCAGAATGAAAGGGAGCAGATCATGACCACCAATGTCTGGCTCACTCAGGTTAATAGAATGAACAATCTTTAATTTGAATTCACCCGTGTCCGTTCGTTGTTTTTTTTTTTTTTTTTGTCCAGTAGAGCCGACTGCTTGCACACACCATTATTATTACCGGTACTCACTGAAAAACAAGATGCCAATTGGAAAGTCCGACTTACTCTTCTTATCCTGTTCAGCACTGGGTGGACTACAGGTTATCGTGGGACCCCGCCAAGTACGAGGGAATCAACAAGCTGCGCATTCCTTCCAGACACGTCTGGCTTCCTGATATCGTCCTCTATAACAAGTTAGTGGCATTTAAAAGAGCCATATTATGAATCATTTTCACAAATTAAAACAAATGATAAGTCTCTCATTCACGAAATATCTCAAGAAAAAAAAATTACTAATAATACATTACACTACACATACTGTTTTAATCCTGAAAGTAGATCATGTCCCACACAAATGAACCATTGCTTATGGGGAGTTTGCATTATCAAAGTTCTACTTTTTCCTTTTTCGGGCAACTTGGCTTATGTGGTCGAACCAAACATTGCGGTTACTGATAACTGATACTGATACAGAGCACTCAGTTGTTCCCGATAAAGGCGTCCTTATCCAAGCATCCTAAAGATTCATTTTCATCCGTTCCTTTCCAGACAAGTTGACATAAAATCTGATTAATTTCTTTGTCATCCAAACAGTGCCGACGGGGCCTACGAGGTGACAGTCTTCACCAACGTCATTTTGCTCTCCAACGGTAGCATCAGTTGGCTTCCCCCCGCCATCTACAAGAGCGCCTGCAAGATTGAAGTGAAGCATTTCCCCTTCGACCAGCAAAACTGCACGCTCAAGTTCCGCTCATGGACCTACGACTATACCGAAGTTGACCTGATCTTAAAAACGGAGGTGGCCAGCATGGACGACTTCACACCCAGCGGCGAGTGGGACATCCTGGCACTACCTGGCCGGCGTACGATCAACCCATTAGATGCCACCTACGTGGACGTCACATATGATTTCATCATCAAGAGGAAGCCGCTGTTCTACACCATCAACCTGATCATTCCGTGTGTGCTGATTACCTCTCTAGCCATTCTGGTCTTCTACCTGCCATCAGACTGCGGCGAGAAGATGACCCTGTGCATATCCGTCCTGTTGGCCCTCACCGTCTTCCTGCTCCTGATCTCTAAGATCGTCCCTCCGACCTCGCTGGATGTGCCGCTGATCGGCAAGTACCTGATGTTCACCATGGTGCTGGTGACCTTCTCCATTATCACCAGCGTGTGTGTGCTCAATGTCCACCACCGCTCCCCGAGCACACACACCATGCCCCACTGGGTCAAGATCATCTTTCTGGTCAAACTGCCGAACTTGCTTTTCATGAGACGCCCTCATGATAACACTCTGCGTCAGAGGCAGCGACAACCGCGATGCCTCCGATCGGGGAGCACAAGAATGGGCTTGAGTTCCCCTGGCGCATCCAAAACTGTTTTCCCCAAGACGGCTTCAGCCTTGCCTTCAGACTCTGCCTTCTCCACGCCAGGACTTAAAAGTACAACCCTTCCTCTGGGGTTTCACCACCCCAACAGGAAGGGCAATTTGCGGTCCACGGATTCCGTTTCCAGTGGTCTCGCATTGACGCAGGACCTATATCTTCGAAGCAATTCACACTCGACTGGCGATATCCAAGAGGCTGTGAACGGGGTGTGCTTTGTCGCGGAGCACATGATGGCAGATGATGATGACCAAAGCGTATGTATAATTATTTTACTGAGTCTGTTTCTATCGCAAAGGGTCTTGAAATATCTCACCTGAGCCATTACCAGGTTCACTACTGCTTTGCTAAGGTGCTTGTTGGGTAGGAAGCAGCATAGTACATCTCAGCATAGGTCACTGCAGTTTAGTACATTGTACCTTAGTAAAATGACCTAGCAGAGTTAAAGTCATGTTTACAGTGATAGGAAAACACAAGTCTGATCACGTTCTGGAGATCTGAATTGTAGCTATCGTAGTCGAGATATCGTAGTGTAGTGTGTATAGTGGCGCAGCAAGTTGAAGCGTAGTGAAATTGGATTGACAGCCATGTTTACAGTTCAGGAAATACAAGTCTGATCGGGGTCTAACAATATTAACCACGGTGTGCAATGCAGCATAGCATAACACAGTAGGTGCAAGCATCCAAAGGTTTTCTCAATATTTCATACGACTCCATCTTTAATCGGGCACCGACTAAACCTTATGTTGAGCCGCTAGCCATTGGCAGCTGATCATGATCTGAACATCCACTATTGACACAAGCCAGCGGAATCTTTCACTGACAATTCGATCTTCCATTCTCAACTAAACTGGGACCAAAATCACATGTGCTGGTGCTCTTCAATTCCTTGCCCTCCTTGACAGAGCACTCGCCTTGAGTTGCACCTGTGACCCAGCAAATCAAATGCCACTGACAAATCAAATCGACTGGCAGAGGAATCTGTAAGGAACAAGCGCTTCTAAAAACAATCAAGGACAGATGGAAAATGGGGTGAAATAGTGGTGTGGCTTTATCGAGGTCATAAAACTGTGATAACCTAGTCTGTATGATATACATCCTTCTATTAAACCACCAGTTTGAGATCCAACTCACAATTTTTAGCCATTAACTACTCACCCCTGAGACGGATGCTCTTTTGTGCTTGCAGGTGATAGAAGACTGGAAGTACGTGGCCATGGTGGTGGATCGCATGTTCCTGTGGATCTTTGTCATTGTGTGTGTGGTGGGTACCCTGGGCCTGTTCCTCCAGCCCCTCTTCCAGAGTCAGGTGCCTCAACAACAACAGCAACCCACCTCTGAGATGCCTCGTATTTGATCAGCACATAATTATTATTAATTTTTTTTAGCATGATAGGGAAGAAGTCATTGTAAATCTGCAGAAGAGCAGGGGAGGAAGATTAACTCATTTTAGTGGGTGTGATCTGCTTTTTCATGAGACTTTCTCCAAAAAAAGGAAGCGCCTCAATGAGGTGTGTCAAAAGGAGAACAGCAATACAGTGGTGCCTTTACAGTCTTAGATATGAGTTTTAATTCATTCTGTGGCCATATTCGTAAATCAAAACACTCGTATGTTAAATCATTTCCTTCCATTTAAATACATGGAAATGACAATCTGTTCCAACCTCACCTTGTGTTCTCTCTGGTGTTTGTGCCAGAGACATAAAAGAAGAGTTTCACAATTGACTCAATTAGCTGTTCTCACGCTTGTCTTTGTTGTTGTTGTTGTCGAGGACAAACAATATCGGACCATGAGTGTTGTTGTATTGCCTGTCTACATGTGTTGCTACACTGTTGAAATAATCATTGCTCAAAGGATTAAAATACAGTGACTGTCAATACTATTCATTTTGTCATATTATGGGGTTTTTCATTTTCTGAATCACAATTGTATATTAGTATGAAGCTTGTGCGCAGTCTAAAGTGAGTTCCAATCACCTTCCAGTCTTGGCTATGTCATACATCCATCAATTTTCCGATCCGCTTTATCCTTACAAGGGTCGTGGGGGGTGCTGGAGCCTATCCTAGCCATTTTCAGGCAGTAGGCGGGGGACACCGTGAACCGGTTTGCCAGCCAATCGCAGAGCACAAACAAACGAACAACCATCCACACTCACACTCACACCCAGGGACAATTTAGAGTGTTCCGTTAAACTGCCATGCATGTTTTTGGAATGTGGGAGGAAATCTGAGTACCCGGAGAAAACCCACGCAGGCCCAGCTGGGGAGAACATGTAAACTCCACACAGGGAGGCCGGAGCCGGAATCAAACCCTGCACTGTGTGAACGACGCGCGAACTGGGCCGCCGGCTGTGTTATTTACATTTTAATTGTTTTGATTTCAGATGTTACTCAAAGATTACATGTAGTGGTAATAAAGGGTTTATGGTGGGGACAGTTTGCGATTTCCATTATTCTGTTGGGAGAAATTGTTTTGTAATCTTAAGGGTTCCCTGTGTAGTTTGAACTCCAACTCTACAGCGGGCAGCTTGCAACCAGAATATAAGAACATCTGCACCATTACAAAAAAGAAGGAAATGCAACATGACCACATCATGATTAAAGGGCCATTCCACAGATCTGAATAGGTGACGGGACAAAGCAACCCAGGTAAGCCACGTGCCTAAGTGGTCTTCATGTTGGTAGCGTTAACTTTCCCATCAAAGGCAATGCATTATCATTCAAAATAAATCGAAAATGGCTTATTCATGCCAGCCTTAGCTTTTGAATTGTATTTGACATTATACATCTATATATCATATCAGTGTCTCAATTAATAGATGTGTCATAAAATCGAACAAATAAACACATAACCCCAAATATGCGCCTCCCTATTTCCAGAAGAAGACGATATTTGGCATGAGTGTCGTGTTAAATCGCTCTAAACTATTTCACATTTGACGAATGTATAGCTTCAAATGATGACCTCCGCCGCAAATAAATGCTATGTCACATCATTCAAATAAACGCCTGGTACACTCTGCAGTTGAATAAATAAATAAGAGCTTTTATGAAGAGACACTGTCGTGTGTTTGTCTCTCTATCTATTATACTATTCCATATATCTATCGATGGCTCTGTGAGTGCCTTCGACTGGGCAAAGCAGTGAAAATAATTCTAATGATGTTTGTTCCTGAGTAAGAATTTAGAGTGGCTGCGTTTATTTATTTATTTATTTCTAAAGAGTCACTCATGTGTTCAGAAAAATCCCTAAACTGGCAACACCAGTGTCCCTGTTTGGAGCCATGTTGTTGGTGCAAGCAGTGCACATAGGTGAAGATGCACTTTGAGCTCAGGAAGGTGCAAAAACAATCATGTTGAGCAATCGACCTGAAATAATCGATAAAATTGATTTATCGCTGTGCCCTAATCAGAAAACACTGTCACTAAGTCTGGTATTTCAACTAAAGCGCACCACACACAGGCACACGCGCGCGTACACACACACACACACACACACACACACACACGCACCATCGATACCGCTCATTAAATGGTGCTGAGTGTGCTCATTAAGAGATTCTGCAGACTGTCGCCCGTTTTGCCAAAGCTTCATCACAAGATAGCAATCAGCCTCCATGTTAACTACACCACCCCTATTCCCTTTTTTCTCCAAATGGACTTTAATCCGAAATTTAATCTGGATATATATTTTCAAGATAACTGCAGCTCACTTTGCATCCTGCCTGTGGGATAGGGTGCATGTCTGACTGCTTTGGTGTAATTAGCTGCTAGGGTGAGATACATTTTATTATACGCTTTACTAGACTGTGACTTTTAATGAGCGTTTCTGCGTGTGCATGTGTGTGTGTATCTCTTCAGTGTGATGGATAGGATAGGATGGACACAATTAGCCACCATTTAGACGAGGCCAAAACAAAGTCAAACACAAACACCCTGACGATGCATTTTTATGATATTTTCTCAAGGCTTCAGCAGTGGAGTTCCCATCTGGCACCTCTCCATTTCATGTCCATGTGGGACTCTCTAAATTTATCTAAGGGACTGCTCGTTCATCTGATTGAAGGACAGCATGGAAAATCATTATGGCAGGAGGAAAAGTGGATTGTTTATTGGACGGGGGAGGGAAGGGCGCGGTTGAAAACCACAACAACGGGCATATTTCTCAAAAGAATGCTCACAACAACAGGATCATTGCTATTGTGTCCACCAGTCAACTTTTTAAATGGGTGTGGTTTTAAATTGCTTTTTTTCTCCCTTAGAAAAGAAACGCACGCATTTACAAGTGAAAGTGTACACCTTCCAAATAAATGCAGACCTCCAAAAATACACCACCTCTTTTCTCCTTGACAGTTGTGTCCCTAATCTGTTGTTATTTCAGGGTGTGGTCTTTTTTGAGAGGAGTGGGGGGGGGGGGGGGGGTACTCTACTCTCGTAGATGTCCTGTCTCAAATAGTTGTTAGATTCGTAGAATGTGTGATCAGATTAGTAAACTGTGGATACATATCAGTTCATTGAGGGAAATATTTTTTTTGTCATGCCCCGGCACCCGCAGAGCTCCATAGTTGACTAACAAAGCTTAATTCATGAGTTCAAAGAAAATTTTCATTGTGGTTATAACAACACGGCCTGCAACTGAAGAGTTCAATCGTTCAACTAGATAAAAAGAAGAAGTAAATTCATGCATTTAAAAAGTCATACTTGAATAAATGCATGACATGATATAAAAGGATGTCAACCCTGGCTTGTGTCACCTCAAATTCTGATAGGTTGCCGTGGCGATCAACCTGCTGTCAGAAGCTGGCTCAGCCTGCCACCCTCCCTCCCGCTCGTGCGCGCTCCTTGGCGCTCTGCATCCTTTCACTCATCCTCTAGTTCACTTTCTCTTAGCCAGGATCCAGCACAGTCTTTATCCAGCAGCCAGGAAAATGAAAGGCAGTTTTTACCTCCATTTTGCGTCCACCTATTCCATCTTATTCTTACATCTTCAGGGTGAGTTGGAATGCACCAGCTGTGTGACTTAACATAAAACAATTTTCTGGAAACATGGTTAATTCTGGATAATGCTTTTCAACAGAATGTTTTAACCCTGTAACAAAGCTTTAGGTGACTAGATGTGTGTTGCGATTTTTGTGACATTTGTGTATGTATATATATATATATATATATATATATATATATATAAATATATGATTTTTTCTGGTACAATGATTTTTTTTATCAGTTACTTTTATCAATTTTATTTTTTTAACAAGCACTCTATTTGAATTTTGCCTTGCAGATATATATATATATATATATATATATATATATATATATATATATATATATATATATATATATATATATATATATATATATATATATATATATATATATATGTGTGTGTGTGTGTGTGTGTGAAGTTACTTCTACACAAAAAAAATAAAACGTCATATTTTTGGACATATATAGCCACAGAGTTCATATATGCTTCCTACAACCTAAACTTTATTAAGTTTATATTCATCACCATAATATCAGCAAATAATATTAAAAAATATATATATATATATTGACTTTGTTTTATCTGCAACATCTGCCTGCACCTTGTCTTCAATTATTATTTAAAGGTCTATTTGTTCCCTCCTTTCCCCTGAAGAAAAAAAAAATCACAAATGATAATCGCAGATACTGTATATGGACAACGTATCAATTTGTGTGTCTATCTGTCCGTCTCTCTGTCCTGTGACATCAGGAGGCGCATGTTCAGAGGGTGAGCACAAGCTCTTCTCCGTCATCTTCTCCAAGTACAATCAGTTCATTCGACCGGTGGAGAACGTATCTGAGCCGGTCATTGTGCAGTTCGAGGTCTCCATGTCCCAGCTGGTCAAAGTGGTGAGAAACTCGGTTGCCTATACTGTATGTCTATACTCGGCGGGGATTCATGGAGTGGGGCTCCTTCTAACATTCATCACTCTGTTTAATGAGGATGGAGTCATGACTGATGGGCAACGGTGCATGATGGCACCGTGACAATTTTGGGTTTGGGTGCATAATCAGTCATCATGGCAATTCACAAGGGTGGAATAGAGGCAACTGGGCTTGTTTTTCACTTGTTGTTGTTGTTTTTCTCTAGAGATTAAAATATGATTTCGGGAATTACATTGTCAAGACAACGAAATGTTGAAAGATTCCAACTCATGCTGTATGACTAAACTTCCTCAGATGAAAAGTCAAAGCTCGGAAGCAGAATGCATGTGTTTTTTTAACGTTTGTTTGTTATTGTGTTTTTTTGTGTTTATTTTATAAAATACTTTTCAGACCACACCCTTCCAAGAAAAACACACAAATACTGAAGCATAGTGAATCGGATTACTGTTCTTGGTTGTTTAATTTCAAAATCTCCCTCATATGTCCCGCTTGCAATCCAGTTAAATCCACCTGAACTGCCCAGAAAGCTGAGAGCACGCAAGTGTCAAGGGGGACGCTCGCACATGACAGTATTCTCTGTTTTTGTTGCTAAAATATTCAAGCGTGACTCGTCCTAAAATCCTCTCTCGCGCTCTGTTGTCAGGATGAAGTCAACCAGATCATGGAGACCAACCTGTGGCTGAGACACGTAAGTTTTTTTAAAAATTATTTCCATTTCAATAATTATCCACCTTTTTTTCCACTTATTTCCTCAAATAATTTTCTTTTTGAAATTATTTGAATTTTCAATACTGTATTTCATCTGACCAATAGTTGGGTGACTTATTGGTCAGGGACACTGATTAAATGAATTTAATGGGCCAACTCTGTGCAACTTTATTATATTTATGAGATGTGCCATATTTTACGTCTTTGTTTTTTGTTTTTTGCAGACATTCATTCGTACCTAAAAGGAAGGCGACAATTAAGGCACCCCCCCCCCCACACACACATTTAATTAAGTGCAAGTTTTACTGCACCCACTGGCTGCACCTCTATTGTCGCTTTTAAGACTTTTTCAAGGACTGCCAACAGTAAAAAGGCCCGTTAAGCACATTTTACTTCCTTCTGCGCTAACTAAATAACTTGACTCTTTTTTAATTGTTTCTATTGAGAGTGGGGGTCTGGGTTAGAGGATGGCAGGTCGGTTTACAATCAGAGCACGTGAGTTTCATCTTAGGTTATATGGTGCAATTTATGACCTCCTTTTTTGTTAACTTTTATGTTGCACCAGCCACAAAGTTTTTGATGTTTCTTACGACCACTGAACCATCCAATGGTCTTGATTTGCCAGTTGCCCGCAAGGTAAATTTACATGAACATGTGTATCAGGCTTGAATGCGCTATAGAAGGAGTCTTCACATCCTACCATCTGTCATAAGTTCTTGTTTTTTTTCTCTCCTAAATTCACCAAAATCTGGTGATGAACTTGTCATGTTTTAGATCTGGAATGACTACAAACTCAAGTGGAATCCAAAAGATTTCGGAGGTGTCGAGTCCATACGCGTGCCGTCCAACAGGATATGGAAGCCTGATATTGTGCTATACAACAAGTGAGTGTTTTGGTTTTTAATGATAATGCAAAAACAAATCAAAATGGAATCCAGTCATTGCTTTGAGTTTTTTTTAAGTGTCCCACAAAGGGCTACCGTATTTTTATAAGTAAGTTATAAGTAAGTACGGTACTTCAACATTTTGAATCAAAACAATCACTTGATTCCATGAAACCACCTTGAGGACAAGCATTATAAAAAATGGATAGGAGGATGTTTGGAGGGCTGTTGGGAACTAAGCTTAAAAAAGAAATTAACAAAACAGAGCCCATGTCAAAAATGAATTGAACCAAAGTCACAGTAAACTCGGTGAGATCGTTCTCCATGGATTGGTTCATTTTTTCGTATGCTTCTGGAAGACTGAGTTCAGTTTGTTTAAAAAAGGACAAATCGTTTGTCAAATTGTGTTCCTGTCTGTTCCTACCTCTTTGTGATCTTGTAAAACGTCACCAGTCTCAAGTATAGTTCCAATTGTCAGGAATAGTGGTGTGGTACACTCGCTGGACTTCTATGTGGGCATTTTGGGATCGGTTCCCACATGGTGTGGATGTGGGTCTGAAAGGTATACATGTGACTCGAGACTGGTGACCAGTTCAGGGTATCCTCCGCCTTTCGCCCTAAATCTTCTGGGATAGGCTCCTGCACCCTTCCGCAACCCTGATCAGGATAAGCGGTGTTTAAAACGGATGGTACTTGAAACAGATATCACTAGAGTACGTCACGAGTACGGTGGGAGGGGGAGTTAAGCACTGTTCATTTACAGAGACTTGCCTTCTCGCGTACGTTGTTCGGTCAATGAGAAAACACCTGAGAACTCAAAGTTGGTTCATCCATCCCGCCTTTGTTTTTCTTCACAGTGCAGTCGGAGATTTCCAGGTCGATGACAAAACTAAGGCTCTGCTCCGGTACAATGGCGAAGTCACGTGGATCCCTCCTGCTATCTTCAAGAGCTCGTGCAAGATTGATGTGACTTACTTCCCCTTCGACTACCAAAACTGCACGATGAAGTTCGGCTCCTGGACCTACGACAAGGCCAAGATCGACCTGGTGCTGATTGGCTCCACCATCAACCTCAAGGACTTCTGGGAGAGCGGCGAATGGATGATCATCGACGCCCCCGGCTACAAGCACGACATCAAGTACAACTGCTGCGAGGAGATCTACCCAGACATCACGTACTCGTTGTACATCCGCCGGCTGCCGCTCTTCTACACCATCAACATGATCATCCCCTGCCTGCTCATCTCCTTCCTCACCGTGCTCGTCTTCTACCTCCCGTCCGACTGCGGCGAGAAGGTTACGCTTTGCATCTCCGTGCTGCTCTCCCTGACCGTCTTCCTCCTGGTCATCACCGAGACCATCCCCTCCACCTCACTAGTCATTCCGCTGATCGGCGAGTACCTCCTTTTCACCATGATATTCGTCACCCTATCCATCGTCATCACCGTGTTCGTGCTTAACGTCCACTACCGCACGCCCAAGACGCACACCATGCCGCGGTGGGTGCGCGGCGTCTTCCTGGGGCTGCTCCCCAAAATCATGTTCATGACCCGACCGGAGAGGGATCCGGAGAAAACGAACCAGACCGTTCAGATGATCCAACAGAGACCGTGCGGCGTTCCCACGACAGGACCCCAACACAAGGCTCGGGCTCTGGCCTCCAGCGTGGTGTCCAGCCTGACTAACCGCCAGAGGCTCCCAAACAACCCAGAGATCACCAATCTCAACAACCTGAACGCAATTGAGCTGACCAAAAGCGCCGGGTCAGATTCGCTGTGCCGCGAGGGGCGCTGCAACAGCTGCTTGCACCAGAGGTCCGGGAATCTGCCAACAGACTCCAGAGGAGGTGGCGGCTTGAGCTGCCTTGGGGTCTTGACCGGAGGCGGCGTGCCTGGAGCAGGGAGTCGGTGCTCCAGCTCAGAGTCTCTGGATGCGGGAGTCTTGACTTTGCTCCCGTTCTCCCCTGAGATCAGGGAGGCGCTTGAGAGCGTCAAATACATCGCTGAGAACATGAGAATGCAGAACGAGGCGAAGGAGGTGAGCGCTCAATCATGCTGGGTACACAGTTTGAGCATTTTCTTCCTTTGCGATTAAACTCGGCAAAGGCCCGATTCTCAGGTGGCTCTAAATGCTTATCCTGAGTGATTAACCTGAACAACTGGATGAGTTCCGGTGCATACTCATAAAACCAACAAAGTCCACACTTTCACAGAAAGCATGAAACTCTTTTTAATGAAGAAACCTCCACTGTCACAGTCACTCACAGATGAATGTCTCGCTCCCAAATGCTGGCAGAACAATCGTTTTCCAGACCCAAATTGATTCATCTGGGATCGACCCATTCACAATTCACAGTTTATTGTCTTGTTCAGGCTAAAGTGGCGTAAAGTGGTCCCCCACATATTTTTGGTGCGTCAATGTGAAATCTGGGCCTGTCTATTTGAACTCGAAGCTGGTATTCTGTGAATGGCAACAGGTGGCTGTGCAGATTTATTGTGCCTTCAGCCTTCAAGTGGAAAAGCGTTTAATTCTTCTCTCTGTCACTACCCATTGCTGTCTCTGATGGATGATCAAACACTCATTCATTCGTTCTGTCAGATTTGTCACAGACCAACAAAGAGAAAATGGATCATTTCCTGCAGCCAAACAATTATCCTGAGTCGGCAATCATATTTTTTTGGTTAATCCTGTTCAAGATTTATGATGCAAATCCGTTTTACAGTATTTTACAGCCATTCACGTGAAGATGTTGTGATTTGAGTTGACGGTGAGCATTCTATTCCTTCTTCTACTTCCACTCCTTTTCTTTTATCTCCATCAGTGTGGATGTCTTTTGGCGCATTGCTGCCCCACAAAGGTCAGTTTTGATCCTATGACAGACATTCAGTTTGGAGTAGGAAATTGTCAGTGCAGATTTGATTATACGTGATGTGCTATATCGGTCATCTCAAGTACATTTGATACTATTCTTTTTTTCCTCGTCACATGTGTGCAGTCTTGATTAACGAAAACATTTTTGGTACCGTACGTGTCGTACTAGCTTGATGGCACATAAGGGTCCATAGCGAGGAGCATGACTGTCATTTTCATGTTTTCACTTCGGAGTTTATTGTAGCAGTACGACGGAATACACAGTCAGGATATATGGGGTTGAATCTTTATATGCAGTATGCATACATTTGTGGACTTTTCATAAAAACATGCACGTAAGATTCACTCAAGGCTGTAAATTGTCCGAGACGTGAATATAAACTTGAATGGTTGTTTGTCTTTATGTGGCCAGCGATCACCTGGACTGACGAACAGTCCAGGTAAAGCTAACACTTGGCTAAAATCAGCTGGGCAAGACTCCAGCTCACCCATGTCACGAATGAGTGCAAGCATCCTCCTGTCCGTATAATTACGGATTGGAATTTGCCATTACAGTATTTCAGTCATTGTAATCTGTGGAGTTTGCCTTTTTCTTTTTCTAACAGTTTTCAGTCTGGTTAATGGGATGTAATGTGTGATGTTGGGTTGACGAAGCAGACACATGCGTTTTCTTTCATGTTATATTTGACCGTGTGTTCCATGCGTGAGCAACGTGGGGAATAAGCCTTAAACATTCGAGGTGACATTTCACGCATGCGCAGTCGATGGCAATGCAAGGTACGGTAAGTCAATGCATCCAAACAATGTACAAACAACTACCATATATGTACTGTATAGTGGTTAATACACCACATTGGGAGTAAACAATGGTGATATCTTTTGTAAAGAAGTACTCATCATCATCAATTAACAAATTTAACTAACAACCTTCCCCTTTAAATTGATGACCTTGATGGAGGTAATACTAATCGGGTTTTGGTGGACCGGCAATTTAAGTGAGTTTTCAAAATGCCTGCATGGAAGGCAGGAAAAACATATCGATTGTAAATACCTCGTGTTCATTCCCTGCTTTGTCATTGTCGCTCCTCTCACAGGTTCAGGACGATTGGAAATACGTCGCCATGGTGATCGACCGCATCTTTCTGTGGGTTTTTGTCCTGGTGTGCATCCTCGGAACCGCCGGCCTTTTCCTCCAGCCTCTTCTACTTGGGGAAGACATATGAATGAATACCTGTTATGTTTTTATTTTTATTTATTTATTTATTTATTTATTTATTTTTACAATTCAGACGGTCAGAATGCACCGATTTTAGGACGTTTTAAAAGACAAGACACAAACTTAACAACGTCAGTCATCTCTCATATGAAACCAAAAGGATTTGGAATTGGTCTTCGGAGAGACAAACAAAACTTAAACGGCGGCATGAGCATCAGATTATGATGAATGAGTGACACCGTCCGGCGATGCGGCGGTACTACAACAAATGGTGGTCTGACGACAATTTGCCTGCAACTGTGGCGTGTAGACAAGGTTCCAAATTGGAGCTTAGGGACATCGTAAATGGATCAAAAAAATGATGTACCACCATCGGCTTTGGGATCTAAAGGTGCCAAAATGATAAATAAAAACTGTAAATACTTAGACCAGTTTGACTTCCTCTATCTATGAGTGAATAAATCACTGTGAGATGAAGCCTTTGGGACTGACGGGCTCATTTCCGAGAAGCCGGCAAGGCTCCACTTATCACTGCTCTATATTGCCCGAGTCCCCAACCTCCACGGCTCCCGAGACAATGTCATCTGATCGGACAATCAATAATGAGAGCCTGTGATAAAGAGTCTCGGCGCTTTTCTTCATGGAGGCTCACTTTCTGGCATAAAAAAAGGTAATTTGACTGCTCTTGCATCTTGGAGTCTGCACCCTGCTGTTAAGTATGTCAAGGAGTACGTGCAGATGAACGATTTCATTGTGGTGTTTGGTGGAAGTGGATGAAATATTCATGACATGCTTCAGTTTCTCATTTTCAAGAGATAGAAAATTCAGCCCGGAATGAGTGCTGGGAGGGGAAAATGATGGGAAACAATTTCTTTGATGCTCACTTTGAGTGATGGCGTAGGACCCCATAAAGCAGGCAGGAAGGAGGAGCAGGGTGACCTAGACAAAAATTATTAAGAAAAGACTGAGGAAACTAAATTCAAAACAAAGTCATGAAAATAAAAATAATCAAAAGTAACAAACAAAAACCATGGCTGAAGCAAATTACTAACAGTAACAGAGACAATGACCCAACACCGAGTGGTCGTGTCGGGAGTCCTTTTAAACAGACAACTAATGACACAATGACCAACAGCTGTGCAGCTGCAGGTTGAGCCCTACAGTGCCACCTGTTGGTCACAAACAGAACCATGACAAATACAGCTATTTCCCCCTGAAGATTTATTTAAGATGTATTTATTCCTTTTCGGCGGCCCGGTAGTCCAGTGGTTAGCACGTCGGCTTCACAGTGCAGAGGTACCAGGTTCGATTCCAGCTCCGGCCTCCCTGTGTGGAGTTTGCATGTTCTCCCCGGGCCTGCGTGGGTTTTCTCCGGGTGCTCCGGTTTCCTCCCACATTCCAAAAATATGCATGGCAGGTTGATTGAACACTCTAAATTGTCCCTAGGTGTGAGTGTGAGTGCGAATGGTTGTTCGTCTCTGTGTACCCTGCGATTGGCTGTCAACCGATTCAGGGTGTCCCCCGCCTACTGCCCGGAGACAGCTGGGATAGGCTCCAGCACCCCCCGCGACCCTAGTGAGGATCAAGCGGTTAGGAAAATGAATGAATGATTGAATGAATTATTCCTTTTCATTTTCTCATTTAATAATTGGTATTTTTGTTCAGTTTATTGTACACAATAAAACATGTCAACTAAACAAACAACAGATGATGTGTATTTTTTAATACTCTATGAAAATATTTTTTCATAACATGTCAGTATTGGTTACTGATGTAGAAATACATATAATTCCATATTATTTATAATTATATGGCAATTAAATAATTTCATTATTCTTCGATTTTTATAATTAAATGAAAATGAAATATGTCATTCAAAGTTAGCCGGTGTCTGGTTGTTGGAGCCCTCTGGCATGGACCATTTGTCTTTTTCAAAAAAGCTTGCTCACTTTTGCCCTCAATGGTCAAACTGGCTCAGTACGGGACTGGTGAAGCCCAGAAGTTCCAGATCCAACTATTAAGTGAAGTGATTAGACAGTTGGTTGCTTCATTTTTAATGAATGGCTAGTACTTACATGACAACACGAATTGAGCCCAAAACACCTCCCAACTGTTGAATTTCAATTCATTACACAATGCCAAACTCTTTAATGCCTGTCGTGGATACAGGAACTCTTTCTTATCAGTCAGTAAATAAGAATGGTGCAGTGCTCCAGTGCATTTTCATCCACAGAGGATCCAGATCCATGCAACCTGCCAGTACCAGCTACAAAGTTTCTTTGGTTCGGTCATCGGTGAAGAAGCTGGTCGCAGATCTAAGTTTTCGTTGGTTTTGTTTGACTGTCTTTTGACAAAACGATCCCGACTTGAGGGGCTTTCCTTCGCCATGCAGGCAGATCTTCCTATAGGCCTTGTGATGAGTAAACCCTTCAGAGAGCTATCATTAGTTGTCGCATGTCAATATAATATTTCAAACACACACACACACGCACACACACACACACACACACACTACAAAGGTTTTGACAATCTAACATACAATTATTGATATTATCATCAACAATTTGGAGAGACACATCACTAAATTGTGTGATTGCTCATAATACCGTAGGGCAAAGCAGCAGCTCATTTTCGATTTGTTTTGAAGACATGTGTCCTCAAAAACACAACCGGAAGCAAAAACATCACTGCTGCCGTTGTAAAGAAAGTAACGACAATGTCCACATTGTAGTAGGCGTACCACGGCAGCTTGTAGGACTCGGTCCTCAGGTGAGCTGCGCCCTTGTGCCTCATGACAAACTCAATCCAGAAGAGGGCGCTGTCGAGCGGCGGGATGGGCTGATCTCTGTGCAGCCTGGACAGTCTCTGCATGCTGTTACTGTAGGACGGATTGGTAAGAACTTCCTGTAGGGCCTTAAGGAAGCTGTCATCTTTATCCATCGAGGCTAACGTGACCACCACAGCCGCTCCTCTCTCCGTGAGGCGCAAAAGGTTGTCATGCTGGTCAAAAAAGAAGGGTATTCCCACTACTGGAATGCCGTGGTAAATCGCTTCTTGGACACCGTTCGTCCCACCATGAGCCACGAAGAGCTTCACTTTGTGATGTCCCAGGAGGTCGTTCTGCGGCATCCAATCTACTATGAGAGTGTTGGTGTCCAAAGTGGAAGGTTTTGTTCCTCTGTAGCTCCAGATGACCTTCTGGGGGAGCTTAGCGAAAGCCGCCGCAATTTCATCAGCGAAGTAGCTTGGAAGTTCCCCAATGAGAGTCCCCAAAGACATGATGATGACTCCGTGTTGTCCAGAACTCTGCACAAATTCCTCCAGGTGGTTGGGAAGAGGTTCTGCAGGCTTACATTGGAAACCTCCTATGTAGATGACGTTGGGCATGGTAGGGCGAGGAAACTCAAAGACAAAATCTGCTCTCATGAGCCACACGTCTGCTTTTTGAAGAAGTTCATCATATCTCACCTCTGGGCCAAAGAACTGGTTGCAAACAGCCTGATATTGCGGTATGATGGTAAAGGTGTACAGAGCTTCCCCGCTGACAAAGTAAACAAGATTCTTGATCCTCTGAAGAAAAGTCATCTTATCAGACAGTCGAGAGCCAGTCATGGGAACGTAAGACAAAGGCGAAGGCGCCAAGACCAGATGTCCCTCCTTGCACATCACCCAGCGCACATTATAAACCAAAGGTAACTGTAGAGCATGAGCCAAAATGACACCCGTGCCCAAAGCGGGGTCAGTGAGGAGCAGGTCATACCGACGCTCCTTCAGACGAGCCATTAAATTGTCGTCTTGTAATATGGCACTGGTCAATGTGCACATGATCTTGCCCGTACCGAACATAGCTTCAAACATTTGAAGCTGCAGACGCACAAAGTTCATCACTGAGCTTCCCTCCCGCTCCAGAGCAAAAGTCGTTTTCAACAGGGAGTCGACAAAGGCCGGGTCGAACGCTTCGGTGACGGACACCGTGATGGGGCTGTAGTGCGGCATGCCGTCCTTGATGTACCAGCTCTTGTCGGTCCGAATCACGTCCACGGAGTGTCCGTGAGAATGGAGCGCTTTAATCAGGACCTCCATGTTCACCCAGTGGCTGCCCTCGAATGGGACCACTAGAATCTTGCCACAGTAACAAGCTCTCCATGACGACAACAACAACACAAAGGATGCTCGAAAGAAAAGCCAGTTTCCATGCAGGGGCATCGTGAACCTGAAGAAGAAAACAACATGAGCTCCGATTTTACTTTTATTTTCAAGAGTCAGATTGTAAACATACCTTATAGATACGGAGCAGCCGAGATCATACACACCATATTGGATTCCTCAAGTGTAGACACACGACGAGAAAATAAGCGAACAATAGCTGTTTTGTCTCCCCTCTTCTGGAATGCTGATCCGTTTCAGCCAGAGTCACATCTGTTTTCACTTTTCATTGTACATGTGACTGAGTTTTATTTCCTATTTTATTTTGAAGTAACTACACTGTGCACGGCTGAATTGGGACATACGTCATGCGTCCGGCTCACAGTTTAGAGGTTCAGGGTTGGAATTTCGGTTCTGTGGGTTTTTCTCCCGGTACTCCTGTTACCTTCCACATTGGTGTTCATTTAAGTCTCGAGGTCAGGGATGTGCTTTCATCATGGGCCACGTTGTAGCGTAGTTGCTCTCAACGGCTGGTTATAAATGCAAAATCGTATATATTTTGAAATTTGACATCTATTCAATTAACAATTTATATTAGAAACGTCGATTTACATGGCAGGTAAAAAAATCACATGGTTCTGCTACCTTAACTGAAAGGTGTCGGGCATCCATTTTGGCTCAAGTTTAAGTTACCAAATATGGTTGCTTACTCTGTCAAGAGGTACATGGCCCAAATCTTGAAGAGATTATTTCACGTTTTGTTTATCGTTTTATTCTGTAGCCCTTGTCCTCATTCACCGGAATGTGTCTCAACTGGAGCTGACTTTGGGTAAAAGGTGCAGGTCACCCTGGACTAGTCTGACAATCGCTGGGCACATAGAGACAAATCACCACACTTACACCTGTGCACTATTTTGAATCTTTAATGAAAATAACACACACAATTTTTGCATGTGGGAGTAAGTTGGGGTACTCACGGAAAACCCATGCGCAGAAAGACACAACACAGGAAGGCCAAAGGCAAGATCCGAACCCCAGATCTTTGAATTGTGAGGCAGACTGCTTGCCCACGTATTTAGCTTCCAAACGTAATTCCGTTTCACTACACGGATCATAGGAAAAATCTGAAGGCGCGTACAAACACATTCTACGAATAAATAACAAACTCATTTTTAACTAATGATTAATAATTTAATCTTTCACCCAATAGAGCGTTCAGCTGTGTGTAATTTTGTAGTTAATGATCTGGTGATTCGAGGTGTAGTACCTTTTAGCGCTGCAATTAAAATGCGCTCACACTGACTGCCCGGGGTGATGTTTCTCCGCAGTCTCTTCACACAGACGCTTCAAGGAACATGTTGGTACGGATGCGTGGCATCACTCAGCTGCAGGTTCGTGCATGAACACACGACAAGAAACGGAGCTTGTTTTGTGCTACAGAGGAGAATAATCCCAGTGCTGGCTGAAAAGGGGCAAAGTCCAACAAAACATGCTTGAGTTTACCAGTTGCACTTTCATCTCAAAGGGGAAGTCTGCAATTCCCAAAAAACAAAACATTTTTTTTGTCAAAATGTTGCTATCAGTAAACTTGACAATAGTACATTAGAACATGAACATGTCCATTCCTCGTTTGCGAACCACTGATTCAGAAGCACTGACAAATTTGCGACATTTCTGCTTGCCAGGTAAATTTATCACCTCTTTTGGATTTTTACTTTATTTGTGTTGTACTGTAGTAACACTCGATACTTCACGCTACCGACATAGCGTAATCTGGACTTTAGTCACTGATGTGCCTCACTTCCATGTCAACAAACCCTCAAAGGGCACCTCCAAAATGTTTGGGAACGATAATGCTGGCCCATTTGTAGATAACCGGGATGAAGAGGAGAGCTGAGCCCAGGACAGACACCAACAGGAACGCCCAGAGAAACATTCGATCCAGAACCTGAGCAACAAACTTCCAGTCCTGTACCACCTGCAGGCCCCACACCCCAAAAAGAAACACATAAAATGCAATTAACTGTTTTGTTCTGGTGCTCGTGTGTGTTTTCTCCGGGTACTCTGACTTCCCCCCACATTCTCAAAGACCCATTGTGAAATGAATTTCAGGGTCCAAAGACTTGATTTCTGACTTTTGTAATGCTACATGAAGACTCCCACAGGGGTTCAGTACTTGGCCCTCTATTGTTTATAATCTACATGCCTCTGTTTCGTGACATTATACGCAACAATAGCATTAGTTTTGTTGATTTTTTTTATGTCCATTTTTTTTTTGCTTTTGAACCCTGACAAAACTGAGATGTTGATGACTGGCCTCGGTCGTCATCAGCACGTTTCACTACATCACTCCGGGTCTCAGTAAATGTACGACAGTATTACCCAAAGTAATCTTCTGTACTCCTGCTCTCATTCCTTTTGATAATTTCTTGCAGGACATGGGTATAAAACAGCCATAACTGCGGGCGCAGATTGTCGGCAGACAACAAGTTCAGTGAGAGAAAACTTCGGGAAAAATGGCGGTGCCGTTTTGCAGCTGTGACATCATGAACGAACGGGGGAATTTTTCTGGATACTCTTGTTTTTGTACTTTGACGGTCATTTTATTTATAAGCAGCCATTCCCACAGCAGCTGCATTGGTTTAATCCATCAGGTGAACTTACAAATAGCTGAGGTCATTAATAACCCCACAATATTTTTGCTATTTTCACATTAGCTATGATTTTTAGTTTCGCAGAATGAAGGCGGAACCATTAATTGAGCTCCGTCATGCAGGCATTCTTTGAAGAGTTTTGGCATCAAGGTTTGCTCGACGCCGTCTGCATACAAATGGCAGGAGGAATTCACTGTTGCCATATCAACTGTAGAGTTTTTATACAGAACAGAGGAGCAGTGCATCCACATACTTGCGCGGAGCTTGGGGATTGTATGGGCAAGCTCAAGTGTCAGATATTGGGTTCTCAGCATTGATGGCTCTGAGCAAAAGAATCGTCAATTTTGCATCCGACCTTTGCACGGATCTTCAAATGCCGGATGGCATTTCCAGAAAGTTGGCGCTTGTCACTGTCTTTGTGTCACGGACGCGGATTGTTGCCTCCACATTAAACAACGAAGCGCTGACCTCTGTACATGCATGTACAATGTGCACACTGCACTTAGCCATTGTCGATGACCCATAGCCTCAGAGCCTCTCATTGATATGCGAAGAGTGCATGACCTTAGAAGACATATATATATATTTTTTTTTCATCACCATGTGTGGGGGGTCTATCTAGTTTTAAAAATAACTGTGCTTTCATAGTATGTAAAATAGATGCAGATCAAATAACAGACTCACCTCTCTGACCTCATTTTCTTTCACCACATGCATAGTTATGTAGCGGATGGAATCCAGCGCAGCTTGGATGTTGTGCCTGGCGTGAGAGGGGCCGTGCTCAGTCGTACAGTCCTTCATCAATCCCAATCCCAGCACCCGTCCCGTGTGTGCCGCTCCCGCT
Organism: Hippocampus zosterae; assembly: GCF_025434085.1. Lineage (NCBI taxonomy): Eukaryota > Metazoa > Chordata > Actinopteri > Syngnathiformes > Syngnathidae > Hippocampus > Hippocampus zosterae. The sequence continues at coordinate 9,015,972 of NC_067454.1, read as the reverse complement.
GTGCCGTAGCGGTCCACGTGGCCGCGCATGCATAGCACCTTGGGCAGCCGATGCAGGAATATCCTGCGCACCCACGGCGCCATGCCGTTATGCGTCGAGGGGGAGCGGTGGTGGACGTTAATGGTGAAGACGGTGATGACGATGGATAGCGTGACGAATATCATGGTGAAGACCAGATACTCGCCGATGAGAGGGATGGCCTTCGACGAGGAAGGGATGATCTCCTCGATGACCAGCAGGAAGACAGTGAGCGACACCAGCACTGAGGTGCACAGGGAGATCTTTTCGCCGCAGTTGGAGGGCAAGTAGAAGACGAGGATGGTGAGGAAGGACAAGCCGATGCAGGGGATGATGAGGAAGAGGGTGTAGAAGAGGGGCAGCCGGCGGATGATGAAGAAGTAGGTGATGGTGGGATATGAGACGCCGCCATCCACCCTCAGACCACGGCTGCCTGTGGCCTTCACAATCTCCCATTCGCCATTGTCAAAATAGTCCTGCCTATCCACGTGGAAGTCCTCCAGAATGACGTCGACCTGAAGAAAGATCACGTGGACGTCACGCGACTGATGTCGACGCCTCAATTTTGAGATGCAGTGAACCGCGGTTCGCCATTTAAGTTTTTTTTTTCTGTGGAAACGATCTCGAACTTTTTTCCTAAAGTACCTCATGGCACCACAGAATGGCGCCAAAGCACAGGCTGACAAAAACATTTGGTGTCGAGTACCGTATTGGTCCGAATATAAGACGGCCCTGATTATAAGACGACCGCCTCTTTTTTTTCAAGACACAAGTTTGAAAAAAGACTTTTTGAACATCAAATCAATTTTTATACTGAAAATAATTACAGTACATGTGAAACAAATAAGATAAGATATCCTTTATTTGTCCCACACTGGGAAATTATTATAACAATATATTTGAGAGAAAACACATGTTATTTTGCCTCATTCAAATCTTAATATTTGAACATTTAAATATGTAAACTAAAGTGCAATCACATTCTTAAATGAATGGCTTCTGGTTTTTGAAATATAAATTACATCATAACTTCTCCTCAGCTGCCGGTTAACCTGGCCGATCTTTGACCCACTTTTCTGCAGATTGTTGCTACATTTCTCCATTTTCTGTTATCTCCTCTATTATTTTCTTCTCTTTTCTTTCTTACTGCTAGTTTTTATTTTTCCTCTTCGAGCTACCGTTATTTTTATTTTTATTCTTTGTGACAGGGGTTCACTTTGGCCTGGGGAGTCAAGTTCAGCATTCGCTTCAATGGTATCTGGCGCCATCTAGCGTCGTGAGTGTCTAGACCGCGAATATAAGACGACCTCCACTTTTTTAATCTTATTTCAATGCAAAAAACACCGTGACAAAGACACGAGAAATCTTTAGTTTGTTGACTTGTTAGCGGAAGTTCTGGAGAGTCTTCGCCACATGTATGCATTTGCTTCGGGGAGTAGCAATTAAAAAGCACAAGTTAACAAACGACTGAGGTTCTCTTGTTGCTTGACAATTGCTATTTATTTATTTTTTTACTGCAGCATTATACACGCTTGCAACCTCACGCTTATGTCACATTCTTTTCTGAATCAAATAATCACCTGAGAGCCGTCGTAGGTCCACGAGCCAAATTTCATGGAGCAGTTCTGCAGGTCAAATGGGAAGAAGGTGACATCGATGGTGCAGGCGGACTTGTAGTTGGCAGGCGGAGTCCACAATATGGTGCCGTCGTATTTTACCACTGCCTTGGTCACTGTGCCCTCGAAACGACCGTCTGAACTGAGTGTAGAATTTGGAGTGAAAATGTTCACCAACAACAAACCGTTTAATGTGCTGTGAATACTTTCCGGATGCACTGGATGTCTAGCGTAGGATTGATCCATCATGTTGCATACTTATCATACAGCACAACGTCTGGGAGCCACAGCCTGTCGGAGGGCACTCGTATAGTGGTGATGCCCAAGTAGTTGTCGGGGTCCCACCTTAGCTTCATGTCGGTCCACTCCTGCATGACAGGCAACAAACATTTTGTGTAATCTGGATGGTAAAATAACATGAAAGCATCGATCTTCGTGAGATACAAGATGCGTGTGTGGGTGGGGGCGGGGAGCAGACGTCTGGTCACCTTTCATGTTAATCCACTTGCCTGTTTCATCCACACATTGGTGGTCATCAGCTGATTCTTTTCATCCTGGATGGGTAAACACAGCAGCAGCTCGATTTTATGACCCCTGATTGAATTTTTACGACAACACCATTGAAAACGATTGCACGTTGAATCCGCACCACATCAACAAGTTGGGAGATGGCCAGTCCAAACTTGACGTAGATGCTCTGGTTCAGATATTCCACCGGGCGGACCCATTTCTGGTAGTTCCCAAAGAGGTATTTGAACAGCTTGTCTTCGGCTTTTGCATAGGAGGAAAGTTGAGGAACACCTGAGAATGAAAACAGCATCAAGAAACGCGGAATTTTTCTTGAATCAGGCAACATGACAAGATGAAGAAATGAGCTGACATGGAACCTCCTCACTTTTTTAAAACAAAACGAGATTCAAGTGGCCTCGGAGTAAGCGCACAGTCCCTGCCTAGTGTAGGTGACAAACAAAGACATACAAGCTATCAATCTCACTTGGAATGAAAGTTTTTTTTCTTTCACTCAATTTATAGGATCTCACTTTGCAATGTCTGGTATCGATGCGGAGAAGCAATCCCCTTATAAATGAGACCGTTGTCCACCCATTTATCATCTTTTCAAGCTCCCCTGTTATTAGGGTCGTTCCGCCTGGCTGAGACTCTCAAATTGATTTTGGTGTTCTCTCTGCAATCCAATTAAGGGTGAGACATTGCTGCTATCTGCTTTATTATTAAAACAACAAAAAAAAAAAATCCTGAACTGAATTCATGATATTGATAACACTGATATGGATCAATAACATGCATTATAATTCCTCCCCTGCCAATCAAAACTTTGATTTGGAAGTGGAGCAAGTGAGTGTACAGTATGTAAGGCCGGCAAATTGCTATATCTATGATCAATATCGGCAATTATAAATATTTTAAGGGGAGGATTTGTATTTCTCATCATTTTTTTTAATTTTTTTTTTTTTATAATCACGGCAGTGCTCGCTCACCGTCTCCCGCATGGGCTTACTGTAACATCGGTAAGCGGCTTCTTTCCGTACCGTGACGCTGTTCAACCACGTCACTGTATTGTGCATTTAATTGAGACGTTGGTAGTGTCGCCGGGCAACTTACGCAGCGAGTGGCACAGGTGGCAGCAGTGCAGCAGCGGCAACAACAGCAGCAGTGTGAGAGAGGAGGCGGCTGCCCCCTTCGCTCTGTGCATCGTCTTAGAGACAGCGCTCAGGCATTGTTGCTGCGGAAGATGGAAGCTGCATTTAGGAGCTGCATTTAAAATCATAAAAAAATAAATAAAATACACCCATAAGATGAGCATCATAGTAGCATGAACGCAGCGTGAAAGCATACCTGTTTCTGAGTGACATCAGTGAATAGAGAAGCGATGCTCACAGCTTCTCTCCTCTTCCTGCCTCATTTCTTGCATCTAGAAAGCACCACCCCCTTACCCCCTGAAATACAGGCGCACACACACGCATACACACACACGCACACACACAAACACGCACACACGCTCGCACGTACGCACGCTGCGCACATTTCAGCCTAAAGCTATACAACTGACCCCCCCCCCCCCCGACCTGCAAACGACTCAGTATCGTCAGCCGTGAATATCACGCTTATGTAATGTTTCCTGTAAATTTCAGATGGTGCAGGTAAATGAGTAACTCCGTATATACACACCCTTTTCATCGACCTCTCCTCTCCTCCGATGTGTGCCCACGCAGTTGAGCGAAACCGTCTTCTCCCATGCTGCCGGACCTACGTTGAACGTCGCACGGAAAACACGGTTTTGACTGAAAGATAAGAAAAACGACACAACTGCGCCGTAAGTATGCAACATTTACACGTAAGTGACGTGTTTCCCGTGGCGTCCATTTGGGGTTTGCTTTAGTGTACAATGGACGCGGAAAGTTTCGTTGTCGCAGTTTTATCACGTACACTTCGCCGAAAAGAGACTCAAGCGTTACAATTTATGTAACGCGTTGTTACATGCAGGAAAGAAACGGAAATTAAATGCTCCTGAGTGTATCATGTATTGCATTAATAAAAACAATTTGCGACACATAAAAAATGACCCGCCCAACACTCGAGTCGAGTTTGTCATTGTATTATGGATTACAGCCCACCCTGTAGATTTGGTAAAGGCAGTGATCCCCAACCACCGTTCTATATGGCACAAGTTTTTATTTAAAAAAAATTTACCCGTGGAGGGAAAAAGTATCGACTGCCGCCAGAGCTCGAATACATCGAGTTAAAAAAGCGGTGTGACATTACTTGATTGTTTTTATTTGAAGACTTGAAGTACACACTTTTGTGTTTTGTGGAGTTTCGGATTAATAAACAAGATTTTGAACGAACAATGTGCTTATAAATATCCTCATAAATGTGCTTGCATGCAACGATCAAGAACTGCGTGGAAAAGCAAAAGAAAACACTCGCGTTTGGAGAGTTGACTCGGGGTGCTTTCAACGATCACCGAAACAATCGGAAATTTGAAACATACGTTGACGCACTAAAATCAAAACATCCGCAAGTCAACTCAAGCAGGGGATACAATTTTTATCCGGGAGTAACAACATTGGTATGATACCTGTCCGCACAGAGAGATTGAGAATTCGAGAAACACAGATCTTTTTTTTTTCATAGTGGAACATGTATTTCCCCATCAGAAACAGATGCTAGCACTCCGTTACATTTCTTTCTAGGGTTCTTTTGGGGTTATTGTTGTTTTAAACTTATTTTTGTTAATCAATTTATCTTAACTAAGGATGGATAGATGTTTAAACTTCATGTTTACTGAACCCATGCTATTTGTAGCTGGCCAATGTCTGTGTGAAAAGACAAGCTGACCAATTACCGTATTGCTACCACGGGTAATGACTAATATGAAGCTTGTGGCCAGCTAGTCACAGGCACAACGCATAATGACACGAGTGATTGATTTGCCTGATTGACACGTTACTATGCCCACAGTTGGTTGAGCTGGGATTTGATTGGGTCTTAGCTTGCTTTGCTCTTTGATTGCAGATGAGGCCTATGTTTTGCTGCAGCGCCTTGCTGCTCTTCATTTTGCTTCCTCGAGCCTGTCAGGGTGGCAACATCCTGGTCTTTCCAATTGAGGGCAGCCACTGGGTGAACATGGACATCCTTATTCGAGAGCTGCACTCACGCGGGCACAACCTGACCATCGTACGGCCCAGCAAGACGTGGTACATCAAGGACGCCGCTGCCTACTACAACACAATCAGCGTTCCCGTGGAAAGGTCCCTGGACCAAAACTTCATCACCGGCTTGATTTATGAAATCATCGAGTATGAAAGGGGCTCCCTGCCTCTCGTGACATTTCTCCATATGAGTGTGGGCATGTTTGGGGCTTTTCTGGAATCTCACAAGACGGTGAGTGAGTTTGCGACGGCAGTTCTCGAGGACCAAGACCTGATGAGGAAACTGAATGATAGCAATTTTGACCTGTTGCTCACTGACCCCTGCTGGGGTGGGGGCGCCATTGTGGCCAAATATTTGAACCTCCCTCTGGTATACAACGTCCGCTGGATCATCGCTTCCGAAGGCCACCTCGCATTCGCGCCGTCGCCGCTATCATACATTCCCATCACGGGAACTGGTAATACCAACAAGATGACCTTTTTTCAAAGAGTCAAAAACGTGATTGTATTTCTCGTCAGCTATACGCAACATCACCTGGTCCTCAAGAACACATACCAGAAAATATGTGACAAATATCTGGGACCCGATACAGACATGCAGCATTTGCTTCTTTCCGCTGATCTGTGGCTCATGAGAGTGGACTTTGTCTTTGAGTTTCCACGCCCCACCATGCCCAACTTCATCTACATGGGGGGTTTCCAGTGTAAACCTGCTAAGCCTTTACCAGACCACCTGGAAGAGTTTGTCCAGAGTTCTGGAGAGCACGGAGTCATCCTCATGTCCCTGGGGACGTTTGTGAATGAACTCGTTGCAGACTTGGCCGACGAAATCGCTGCGACTTTCGCCAAGCTCCCCCAGAAGGTGATCTGGAGGTACAAAGGCACTCCACCTTCCACTCTGGGCAACAACACTATCCTGGTGGACTGGATGCCGCAGAACGATCTGCTCGGACATCCCAAGATGAAACTCTTTGTGGCTCATGGCGGGACAAACGGCCTCCAGGAAGCAATTTACCACGGAATTCCCGTGGTGGGAATACCCTTGTTTTTTGACCAGCATGACAACCTGCTGCGTCTCACAGAGAGAGGGTCGGCCGTGGTGGTCACGTTAGCCTCAGTGGACAAAGATGACAACTTCCTGAAGGCCATACAGGAAGTTCTTGCTAATCCATCCTACAGGGACAACATGCAGAGGCTCTCGAGGCTGCACAGAGATCAGCCCATCACGCCGCTCGAGAACGCCCTCTTCTGGATTGAATTTGTCATACGGCACAAAGGCGTGGCCCACCTCAGGACCGAGTCCTACAAGATGCCCTGGTACACTTACTACAATGTGGACGTCTATCTGTTCCTGTCTGGGGCTGCACTGACTCTGCTTTTAGCTTTTATGATCACCATCAAATGTTTGTGCTCTGCTTTATGTAAGAGGAAAATGAAACGCGAGTAAATAAATCACACAGTTTTGTCATATATGTCCGGTGAATCACCTATTCACCATTCACAAAGTGACTTCCTTGCGATTTTTCACTTCCTCGTCCTTCCTTTAACATCACAAGATGCTAATCTCCTTCCTCGAAGGCACCGGGGTAGCTTGCATTTGCCACCAGCTGATGCTTGGCCACCTTAGTAGCAGATAGCAACACGATGGAAGATTCCATTAGTGGGTCAACAAGCTGGTGAGGCACTTCGTGGGGTTAACGGTGGAAAAAACAGGGAGGTAAACAAAAAGATGATACAGAGAAAGGTCCGGATCACTTTTAACGGTGACGGAAGTTTGTAATTTTAAAGTGTTTTGTATTTGTTTGTGTGTTGCAAACCCCCTGTGCAATATTGATTAAGATGATTTTACCTGATGTGGAGATCTTGTCTTTGACGACAAGTAGCATTTCCCTTGATGCCGACATGATCACTCCACAACTTATATGCGTCATCACTTCCTGCATGTTCCCTCATAAAAGTCATTTTTTACTTGGTGTCAAACACCACTTCCACTTGACATGAAGTGGGTACCATGAATGTTGTTTCATATTTTTCCCCAAATTTTCTTGAGAACCTCTCCCCCTAAAGAAAAAGCCTTAAACTCTAGTCTGTACTTAAGAAATGATTTCTGCTGGTCGCCATGGGGTATTTGATTTCCACATTATAATCGTTGTGACCACTAATCTGCTTGTAGCACAACTCAAAAACTCTAAATGGACGTAAGGCGACTTACAATTCATCGCACTTTACTCTTGTCGACATGGTTTTAAAATGTGGCTCATTAATTGATGAGCTAAATGGGCAACCTCTGATTTCTTCACGGTCATGTTCTCAGACACATTTTAACATGGGCAGTTATCATACAAAGTATAAAAAGTTCATTGTTAATAAAACGAAATGGACAAGTGAATTGTGTATTCCTTTAACTTTGAGTAGTCCTCAGCGGGATAGCTAGCACATTCGCCTCACAGTTCTGAGGCTCTTCTTTGAAAAACAAAACGGAGAAAAAAAAAAACAACTGACTGCAGGTTATCTTAATTATGCTTCTGCTAAAGCCCGCTTGAAATCAATCACCTAACGTGCATGTTTTGGGGACGTAGGGAAAAAACAGAGCGCTGAGAGAAATCAATTGCAACACGGATAAAGCATGCAAACTCCACAGAGACCGTAGCCAAGATTTGGACCCAGAAGTTCAGAACCGCGAGGCAGATGTGCAACATGCTGCCGCGCAGGTTATGAAACCCCTCAAACGGACAAAAATTGAATTTTTTAGAATTTGCGGCTTGAATGCTTTGCGCATTTTATCAGCCAAGGGTGGAGTCCAGAAAATGTTGGAAGTCCCCCTGAGGAGACTGTTGTTGTTCCCTTTAGACGGCTTAGCCATTAGTTTCATTCAACCTAGCAGGAAGTCTTGTTTACAATTTTTGTGCTACGACTTTGTATTATCAATCCTCATCTATGGTCAAGAGCTATGGGTCGTGACCGAAAGAACGAGATCCCGGATACGAGCGGCTGAAATGAGTTTTCTCCGCAGGGTGTCCGGGCTCTCCCTTAGAGATAAGGTGAGAAACTCGGTCATCCGGGAGGGGCTAAGAGTAGAGTCGCTTCTCCTCCACATCGAGAGGAGCCAGATGAGGCGGCTCGGGCATCTAATTAGGATGCCTCCTGGACGCCTCCCTGGTGAGGTGTTCCGGGCATGTCCCACTGGCAGGAGACCCCGAGGACGACCCAGGACACGCTGGAGAGACTATGTCACCCAGCTGGCATGGTAACGCCTCGGGATCCGCCAGGAAGAGCTCGAAGAAGTGGCTGGGGAGAGGGAAGTCTGGGCTTCCCTCCTAAAGCTGCTGCGACCCGACCCCGGATAAGCGGTAGAAAATGGATGGATGGACTTTGTATTTGATGTGAAAAGAGTTGGATTCACGGTAGAGGGTTTTGATTCCATAAACTGGACAGTGTAAGCTAGAAAAAAAAATCCGTACACTGTGGGGCAACGCACTAGGTATCCCATTTTTAGCATTTACGATTGTGTTCAATCACATCTGCAGCCTCTCAAAGCGAAAGGGTGTAGCAAAAGTTAGTGGATGTTGAAACAATAGACGGAAATGTTTCAAAGCAGCAAAAAGGAAGTACTTCTGAGAGCACTTTAAGAAGGAAAGTCTCCAAAGACTAAACAGAGAGCGGTTGCTCAAACTGCTGGACAACGACACTTCTGGTTGGATCGAGTGTATTGATCACTTTTGCGAGGCATTGAAGAAGGCCTCTTCAATTTGACATACAGTATATGGCTTGATTGGTGGCTTGGAAAAACGTATACGCGCAGAAAAATACCCCCCTATATTGATATCTCCCCTCCGTGAGCCGTCACCTTACCGTGGTGGAGGGGTTTGCGTGTCCCAATGATCCTAGGAGGTAAGTTGTCTGGGGCTTTATGCCCCTGGCAGGGTCACCCATGGCAAACAGGTTCTAGGTGAGGGGCCAGACAAAGCATGGCTCATAGACCCTTATGATGACTACAATATATGGACAAAGGTTTCCCTTGCCCGGACGCGGGTCACCGGGGCCCCACTCTGGAGCCAGGCCTGGAGGTGGGGCTCGTTGGCAAGCGCCTGGTGGCCGGGCCTACACCCATGGGGCCCGGCCGGGCACAGCCCGAAGAGGCAACGTGGGTCCCCCTTCCCATGGGCTCACCACCCATGAGAGGGGCCAAAGGGGTCGGGTGCTATGTGAGCTGGGCGGCAGCCAAAGACGGGGACCCTGGCGGTCCGATCCTCTGCTGCAGAAGCTAGCTCTTGGGACATGGAATGTCACCTCTCTGGCAGGGAAGGAGCCCGAGCTGGTGTGTGAGGCAGAGAATTTCCGACTGGATATAGTCGGACTTGCCTCCACACACAGCTTGGGTTCTTGTACTAGTTCTCTCGAGAGGGGTTGGACTCTCTTCCACTCTGGAGTTGCTCACGGTGAGAGGCGCAGAGCAGGTGTGGGCATACTCATTGCCCCCCGGCTCAGTGCCTGTACATTGGGGTTCACACCGGTAGACGAGAGGGTTGCCTCCCTCCGCCTTCGGGTGGGTGGACGGGTCCTGACTGTTGTTTGTGCATATGCACCAAACAGCAGCTCAGCATACCCACCCTTTTTGGAGTCCTTGGAGGGTGTGCTGGAGAGTACTCCTGCTGGGGACTCCCTTGTTCTGCTGGGGGACTTCAATGCTCACGTGGGCAATGACAGTGAGACTTGGAGGGGCGTGATTGGGAGGAACGGCCCCCCCGATCAGAACTCAAGTGGTGTTTTGTTATTGGACTTCTGTGCTCGCCACGGATTGTCCATAACGAACACCTTGTTCAAACATAAGGGTGTCCATATGTGCACTTGGCACCAGGACACCCTAGGCCGCAGTTCGATGATCGACTTTGTAGTTGTATCATCGGATTTGCGGCCGCATGTTCTGGACACTCGGGTGAAGAGAGGGGCGGAGCTGTCAACTGATCACCACCTGGTGGTGAGTAGGCTCCGATGGTGGGGGAAGATGCCAGTCCGTGCTGGCAGACCCAAACGTATCGTGAGGGTTTGTTGGGAGCGTCTGGCGGAATCCCCTGTCAGAAGGAGTTTCAACTCCCACCTTCGACAGAGCTTTTCCCATGTTCCGGGGGAGGCGGGGGACATTGAGCCCGAGTGGACCATGTTCCGTGCCTCTATTGTTGAGGCGGCCAATCTGAGTTGTGGCCGTAAGGTGGTTGGTGCCTGTCGTGGCGGCAACCCCCGTACTCGCTGGTAGACACCAGCAGTAAGGGATGCCGTCAAGCTGAAAAAGGAGTCCTATCGAGCCTTTATGGCCTGTGGGACCCCAGAGGCAGCTGACGGGTATCGACTGGCCAAGCGGACCGCGGCTTCGGTGGTCGCCGAGGCAAAAACCCGAACGTGGGAAGAGTTCGGTGAGGCCATGGAAGCCGACTTCCGGACGGCTTCGAGGAAATTCTGGTCCACCATCCGACGTCTCAGGAGGGGGAAGCAGTGCACCACTAACACTGTGTACAGTGGGGATGGGGCGCTGCTGACTTCGACTCGGGACGTTGTGAACCGGTGGGCAGAGTACTTCGAAGACCTCCTCAACTCCACCAACACGCCTTCCTTGGAGGAAGCAGAGCCCGGGGACTCTGAGGTGGGCTCTCCTATCTCTGTGGTTGAAGTCACCGATGTGGTTAAAAAGCTCCTCGGTGGCAGGGCCCCAGGGGTGGATGAGATCCGCCCGGAGTTCCTCAAGGCTCTGGATGTTGTGGGGCTGTCCTGGTTGACACGCCTCTGCAACATCGCGTGGTCAACAGGGAGAGTGCCTCTGGATTGGCAGACCGGGGTGGTAGTCCCTCTTTTTAAAAAGGGGGACCGGAGGGTGTGTTCCAACTACAGAGGGATCACACTCCTCAGCCTCCCTGGTAAAGTCTATTCAGGAGTGCTGGAGAGGAGGGTCCGTCAGGAAGTCGAGCCTCAGATTGAGGAGGAGCAGTGTGGTTTCCGTCCCGGCCGTGGAACAGTGGACCAGCTCTACACCCTTAGCAGGGTCCTTGAGGGTATGTGGGAATTCGCCCAACCAGTCTACATGTGTTTTGTGGACTTGGAGAAGGCGTTTGACCGTGTCCCTCGGGGAGTTCTGTGGGGGGTGCTTCGTGGGTATGGGGTACCGAACCCCCTGATACGGGCTGTTCGGTCACTATACCACCGATGTCAGAGTTTGGTTCGCATTGCCGGCAGTAAGTCGGAATCGTTTCCAGTGGGGGTAGGACTCCGCCAAGGCTGCCCTTTGTCGCCGATTCTGTTCATAACTTTTATGGACAGAATTTCTAGGCGCAGCCGAAGCGTTGAAGGGGTCCGTTTTGGGGGCCTCAGTATTGCATCCCTGCTTTTTGCAGATGATGTGGTGCTGTTGGCTCCTTCAAACGGGGCTCTCCAACTCTCACTGGAGCGTTTCGCAGCCGAGTGTGAAGCGGTTGGGATGAAAATCAGCACCTCCAAATCTGAAACCATGGTCCTCAGTCGGAAAAGGGTGGAGTGCCCCCTCCGGGTCGGGGAGGAGATCTTGCCCCAAGTGGAGGAGTTCAAGTATCTTGGGGTCTTGTTCACGAGTGGGGGCAGGAGGGAGCGGGAGATCGACAGGCGGATCGGTGCAGCATCTGCTGTGATGCGGACGTTGTATCGGTCTGTCGTGGTGAAGAAGGAGCTGAGCCAAAGGGCGAAGCTCTCAATTTACCGGTCGATCTACGTCCCAACCCTCATCTATGGTCACGAGCTATGGGTCGTGACCGAAAGAACGAGATCCCGGATACAAGCGGCCGAAATGAGTTTTCTCCGCAGGGTGTCCGGGCTCTCCCTTAGAGATAAGGTGAGGAGCTCGGTCATCCGAGAGGGACTCAGAGTCGAGCCGCTTCTCCTCCACATCGAGAGGAGCCAGATGAGGTGGCTTGGGCATCTGATTCGGATGCCTCCTGAGCGCCTCCCTGGTGAGGTGTTCCGGGCATGTCCCACCGGGAGGAGACCCCGAGGAAGACCCAGGACACGCTGGAGAGACTACGTCACCCAGCTGGCCTGGGAACGCCTCGGGATCCCCCGGGGAGAGCTGGAAGAAGTAGCTAGGGAGAGGGAAGTCTGGGCTTCCCTGCTAAAGCTGTTGCCCCCGCGACCCGGCCCCGGATAAGCGGTAGAAGATGGATGGATGGATGGATATTGATATCTTTCACTTTTATAACAACATTTTCAACACATTGGTTGAAATCCCATCCATGATGGATCTGATGAGACGTAACGCATGTCATTTACTGCTGCACAATAGACACTCGGGCGGTCGACTGCTTAGCGTCCCCGCCTCACAAATCTGAGGTTCAATTCCGGCTCCGTCCTTCCTGTGTGGAGTTTGCATGTTCTCCCCGTGCCTGTGTGGGTTTTCTCTGGGTATTGTGGTTTCCTCTCACATTCTAAAAACATGCGTGGCAGGTTAAATTGTCCAAATTGTCCCTAGGTGTGATTGTGCGCGCGAATGGTTGTTCATCAAGGTGGCCCCTGCGATTTTTTTGCCGAGCCCCCCGTGTGCACAACTTCACAAGAACGGGCAGGTACCCGCACATGTACAGCGATTATTTCCGGGACAAGAAATGATTTACAGTTGTAGAGGAGATATGAACGCAAGACGACATGAAAAACAAACGCCACGCTGATTATTTTGAACGAGCAAGCGATTTATTGCTTTACCATTGCTATAAGGGCTACGTTCAGACTGCAGGCATATCAAATTCCTCTTCAAATCCCATTTTTAGGACTGACTGTTTCCAGGGTGTTTTAGATCATATCCAAATGGGATATTACGGTCCTGGTCAGGCTGGGCCACATTTTCAACCCATCTGACACGGTCAGGAAGTGAGATGGACACAAATAGCCAGCATAGCGCCAAAGGTTAAAGATGGTAAAAATCAATATGTATGTACGCCACTTAAGAAAATGTTTCACATTGGGCAGGGATCTCATTTTACAGCTTCCGACACATCCCAATCTAGCAGTTTTTCGAATGACATACCGAAGCATTCCAAGCACCACTATAGAAGGTGCAGCAGTTCAACTTTACAAGCGAGTTTTCCCCTTTGACCTATCCTTATCTGCACCCGAGTGTTAAAGAGCATGATACCACAACGTCAAAGTCCTGCCTGTGCTGGAACCGCAAGGAATAACAATTCCTCCTCAGTAGAAGGGAATCTCTTGACAGACGCAACTACATTAGATGTCAAATGAGGTAATATTGATCTTTTGTACAAGCCACATCTTAAATTGATGCACACGCAGGTGTGTGTTTGCGTGTCATGTGCATGTGAGTGTGTCATACTTCTGTCATGTTACGCTAAAGGTCATGATGCATTCAAGTGTACATTGTGTTCCAAATGATTATGAACGATTGACGTTTTATAAACGTTTTGAGTTTGGGTGTTTTTATGGAGGTTTTGCATGTAGTTGCTTCTGTAATTCTCACCCACTGTGCATTGGCTCCTTCGGGTGGAACATTTCTGTTCATCAATTACTCTATCTAGGTTGGTGACAGGTGCCGTAGTGATCGGTCGAATAATTGAGATCAAAGTTCCATTTTTATAATAGTTAACAGAGCCAATTAAAGGGACATGACATATATTATTCCATATTATAATTTTTTCCAGTATTGGGGGCAAAAAAGAAGGAAACAAAAAAAAACTTGGACTAGTGTAATAATTCCTCGCGAAAGGAATGAAAACACTGCACTTTTCTCAATTTAAGGGAGATCATCCGTTTGGGAAAAAAAAAGCGTGCGAATCCGAGACCAAACGGAGTTGTTCAGAGGGTGTCTTAAGTAAAGTTTCTGTCTTCCTCATTGTAGAGTGAAGATGCTACGCTCGTGGGTCGGCCTCTTGTTTTCCGCTCTCTGTGCGACTTCTGCATATGGCGGCAAGGTGCTCGTTTTTCCCCTGGACGGAAGCCACTGGGTGAACATGAAAGTCATTATCGAGGGACTGCACTCGAGAGGCCATCAGGTCGATGTGGTGCGAACGGACGACAGCTGGTACATCAAGGAAACGTCCCCTTTCTACAACGCCATCACGCTTGACGTGGAGTCAGGCTTCAGCAAGGACTTCATTGTGAAGTTTGTGGAGCAGCTGCTGCTCATCCAGCGGGAAGGGAAGTCCGCCTGGACTCGTTTCAAACTGGAAATGGAGCAAAGTGAAAAGGCCTCACAGATGCACGAAAAAACAGCCAAATTGCTCGAGTGGATTTTTGAAAATAAAACCTTGGTGGAGTCGCTCCAAAGTGCCAAGTATGACCTTGTTCTGACGGATCCGGGAGTGCCAGCCGGTGTTATTCTCGCCCACTACCTGAAGCTACCCCTCGTTTTTAACGTGAGATGGACCAGCCACGGCGAGGGCCATTTAGCGATCGCGCCGTCCCCTCAGTCGTACGTGCCCATGACGGGAACGGAATTTTCTGACAAGATGAGCTTTTTCGAAAGAGTTGTGAACACTTTGGCGTTTCTCTTTGGGGAATATCAAATATCAAAGTATATAAACCCACATTATGAAAGGCTGATTAAGAAGTATTTAAACCCTGGTGAAAACTATCAGTCACTGTTCCAGGCAGCAGACCTGTGGCTCATGAGAGTGGATTTTGTCTTTGAGTTTCCTCGCCCCACCATGCCCAACGTCATCTACATTGGGGGCTTCCAGTGTAAACCTGCCAAGCCTCTACCGGCGCACCTGGAGGAGTTTGTCCAGAGTTCTGGAGATCACGGAGTCATCATCATGTCCCTGGGCACTCTCATTGGGGAACTCCCTAGCGACCTAGCTGACGAAATTGCCGCGGCTTTTGCCAAGCTCCCCCAGAAGGTCATCTGGAGGTATAAAGGGGCAAAACCTTCCACTTTGGGAAACAACACTCTCCTGGTAGACTGGATGCCGCAGAACGACCTTCTGGGACATCCCAAGATCAAGCTCTTTGTTGCTCACGGCGGGACAAACGGCGTCCAGGAAGCCATGTACCACGGAGTTCCAATCCTCGGGCTACCGCTCATTTTCGATCAACGAGATAATCTGCTCCGGATCGGAATGAGAGGAGCGGGGAAAAGCGTGGATATATCCACCATGGATCGTGATATCTTTTTCCAGGGCGTACAGGAAGTCCTGTCTGATCCGTCCTATAAGAACAACATGCAAAGGCTGTCCAGGCTGCACAGAGATCAGCCCATCCTGCCGCTCGACAGCGCCCTCTTCTGGATTGAGTTTGTCATGAGGCATAAGGGCGCAGCTCACCTGAGGACCGAGTCCTACCAGCTGCCCTGGTTTGTCTACTACTCCGTGGACGTGCTCCTTTGCTTATCTTCTGTCGTGCTGCTCATTGTCGGTGCTCTGAGCACTTTTTTTGGCTGTCTTTGTTCTAAAGTCTGCCTGCAAACAAAACGTAAACATGATTAAAGTTACCTAAAAGTTACTTGGTTACCAATGAGCCGCACATTTCACCTGATCACAAGTCTAGTCTGTAACATTTAAGTGTTGCGGAAATTGTTTTTGTACATTTGGCGTAATCCACGGAACTGCCGGAGCGTATAAAGTCATACACTGTTTGTGCAAGTCCTAAGTACCGTCACATTTAAGACTCAAGACTTAAAATTCATATAGGTCCATCATTAGTGTAGTTAAAGCGAAGCAAGCCAAGTCATCGCTTTGAGCAGGTTCTACAATCTTGCTCAGTCACAAGACATATTTGTACATTTGCTGCTTTGCGCTCATTGTCCAGCCAGTACTTGTTTTCTGTACGAACACATTCACAATCGAATAATTTCTCAAGGGTCCCTAATTCATCTCCTTATCGTCTCTTTTTTTATTGTCTGCTCAACTAAATGCATAACCAAAATAAAGTTGAGTTAATGTCTGACCATCTCTTCACATATATGAAGCTGATGTAACAACTTACACGTTGTTGCTTGTGCAGCAGTGACGGATGATGTTAGTGAATATTTCCCTTATCAGCAAACAGAGGGAATTTTGCTCCACAATTCATTTGTATTTCTCCGGTGCAAAATACCTGTTGTAATTTAAATGGCCACATTTACCAAACACGCTCATAATTATTTAGCTTACCATATATTTCGTGCACCTCCTATTTGCAAAATTGACCTCCCCTCAAAAAGGAAAAAAAAAAGTCATGCATTTCCAAATTGAAACTCACGTACAGTATGTGCACAAAATCCTTGATGGCTGTGGACTACAAAAATAATTTCTTTTATTACAAAACAACAATAAAACAGTGTTGAAACAGAACATGGTTGGATATAAATCAAGTTAAGAACTTTTTTTTTCACGTAATTGGCGAGGGATAATTTTTGGGCATAGTGGGGGTCAGTGCGTGGTCAGTTTGTTACAAAGCACCTCAAGACGTCCTGGTCCGCAGAGAGCTCATTCTAAGGACGGTGAGCTCGGCGACATTGGCATCTTGCAGCTCCTCCACTTCTTGTTGGCAGCTTTGCCTGATGACGTACACGACAAGACCCACGCAGATGACAATGAGCAGGATGATACCTAGAACCTGTGACACGAAATACATAATCGAGTGGCATGTGACTCTCGCCGTTGTGGCAATATTTTCAACCATACTGCAATAAACACTGGATGTGAATCATCAAGACTGACATCATTACCAGAAAGAGGAGATATTGTACAGAGTGAACGCGCACGGATTGCGGTATACAAACAAGGTCTACTGACCTTGCAGCGACTTATATACTTATACTAAACATAAATCAGGTAAGAGGTTTAGCCACTGGTAGCAAAAACCATAACTTCTGTTTTCCTTTTGTCCTATTCCTCTAGACAGGACAAACGTGGTTAAATAGCCTGCATTCTTTTGACTCAGCGGCACATAAATGTGACATCTACATAGCAGTTGGATGAAATACCATGTTTTCCTTGGATGGAACCGCAGAGTAGCAAATACCGTTAAAACAGCAGGGGGCCCAAAACAGAGCCATGTGGAACACCATAAAATCAAACACAATAAGTTTGATATTACTCTGAAAATAATTCCTGACTGGAAGGGCGATTACACGGAGTAAACGTGCATGAAATGCAGTAAACAAAGGCCTCAGTCCACTCACCTGAGAGAAAACAAAGAGCTGCTGCGAACGCAGCATGAGCTCCTGCTGGGGGACACCTCCATCAGTTATTGGCTCGCACCACTTTTGCGGGGCCGCCCTGTCCACCAGCACAAATCGACCCTCCCAGTCTGTCATTGCGCAGGCGAAATACTGACCATCCAGGAAGAGCAAAATGAGCCAGACGACGGCAGGCACCACGCTGGAGAGCGACACGCTCCGGCGACACTGCGCGTCACAGCGGCACCCCTGGATGATGAGCATCAAGGTGAAGGCCATGACGGCTGGGATAACGAAGAAGGCAGACGAAAACACGCCATTCCATGTCGGGTTGCACGGACACTCAAACTCCAATTCCACCAGCTTCTCCAGTCCCGTGAGGATGAAGCCGAATGCCACGTTAGAGACCAGCGGACTGTTGCTAAGTTCATCTTTGAGCCTGGTAAGCCATTGTTGTTGACTTTCCATACTAGATGGTTCCAAGAAATGGAGTTGCAGTAAAAAGCCTCAAAGAGGATCTTGTGTTGTGAACACATTGGCAACGGCTAAGTGATGCGTAATTAACGCAGGCAGCCCTAAGTTCTCCCCCTCGGGGAACATGCCGCACTTCCACTCTCATTGGTTTCGAACAAAGGAGGCGCTGACATCTCCACTGCTCATTGGCCGGGGCCAGTTTTCAGGTGGGGGTACTTTTTAAACAAACTGCAGTGAGGGCTGCAAAGTGGAACACAAAGACAACGAGGAATCACATCTCGGAGTCTCGTCTCTTTAATGAAGGATGTAGTTGACTCACAACTGCCTTAAGAATAGTTTTGCTTCAAAACTGTTGATCCTCATTTCACAAACTTATTTTGTTTTAATCAAGGTCACGGTAGTTCTTGAAAACTGAAGAAACAACTACAAAAAAAAGAACATAAAAAAATTGAAATGAAAACCAAAAATAATACTTACATTTATGAACACATTTTTGAAAAAAAATAAAAACGAACCAACCTGCTCTAAAAATGAATCAAAACTAACTGAAAACAGAGTCAAAGCAAAATAAAAACTAACTGTAATAAAAAAGAATCGAGCAATTATCACCCTAATTCAGAGAGGCAACGAAGTCATTTTATTCCATCCAAATGAATGGGAATAGAATCACGATCTATTTTTGGATGTATTTGGCACACCGCGTTCCCATCAGAATTGATCAAGGTTGTTTCTGTGTACACTTCCCCAAACTGTCCACATGAGGTCGCACTTGCAGCAGCGCAGATTCAATAACAGGGGCAGACGAGAGGGGATTAACCAGGAGGCCATGTTGAACTTTTCAAGGGGATATGCGTGTACGCACAATCATTCGGTGGCATTAAAAAATAATAAGGTACATTTAAAAAAAATAGCCTTTCCGTCTGATATAATGATCATCATTAAGGCAGCCGACTGGGAAGGACGCGAGCGTCTCGGTGAAGGCCATCATCAACTCTGTCGACCGAATTGCAGCTTTAATATTGCACGAGAGACAGTCGGGCCATAAGTAGAGGAAGTCACGTGGTCACTGGCGCGCACTTCCTCTCAAATGCAACACGATCAAATGAAGGAGAAAGAAAAGGAAGATGCGCACCTTACACGCCGCGTGAAATAACCAACAAACTGGGAGGCGGTGGAGATTGGAATCGGCATTGTCCGTGCGTAATTACGCGCCCTTTTAAAAGTCCTCAGGAGTGAGGTGAGCCAATGCGCATCAGCTTGCGCATCTTTGAATCTTCCCAACGACGCTGTGGACAATCTCTCTGACACCCCCCTCCCTCACTCCCTCCATCCTCCTCTGCAATCCGACGAGGCTTTTCCGCCGCCGATGGCCGCACATCGGCATCCCTGAGAGCCGTCGGTCGCTCCCGCAACATCCATCGCGCCCCCTTTTTTTCTTTCCCTCCCTCCAAGAAAACCACTCATCGGCTTTTGTTTTCCGCCCTGTCCAACGCCAAATCGAGGAATCTGCTGCCATGCTGCGCGCGTCTCTTCACCTCCACCATCATCATTATTATCATTAGTCGAGCTTGTGATCGACACAAGATCATTCATTTCCCACTCTCCCACCCTTCCATCACCCTGCCTTTGGATTTTTATTTTTATTTTTTATTTTTGGAGCGAGACCACGACGGGATGCGTCCTGGTGCAGTGATGCTGCTCCTGGTCTTTCTGGGCAACTTGATGCCGCCCTTCGTCACGGCTCAAAACGGTAAGAAGAAGAAGAAAAGAAAACAGATGTGACCCGTAGCGTGACTGATGCAAACACAATAGAATAATAGAGGGGGGCAAAGTGACTATAAGAGGATTTGGACTCCACTTCCTTGCGCTGCACTTACACTCTAAGATGCAGGGAAGGCTTCATGTGAAGTCGTTGAGAAATGACTTATTTGACTTTTGTGCAGGGTGTCCTTTCATGCATTTTCTTGGTGGCTTGGTATTTTTTTTTGTACTACAAATATGGGGCCCAAAGCGAGTTCAAACATGTCATTAATGCCCAACTACGGCTGTGTTAAATTAATTATTATTATTAATAAGTTATTAATTACACCTTGTCTTGCAAGTTTAAATCATATCACCCAAGCTCGTAACTCATTTAACTTGTATGATTTATTTTTTCAGGATATGAATTGAAATGCCATCAACCCGTTTCAGCTCGAAAAACACCCCAACTTATTTTTGTCAAATGCCTCAAATAAATTGCAGTGTAAAATGTAAAGAGCAAAGATCATAAAATATAAAGCGGAATGTAATGGCATAAACTTGTTTGCAACTGTGCCTATTTGCAAATCCCCGCCTTTGACATTTTTTTGCTGAACCCCCCCAAAACTCACCTATTTTCAGTTTTAGAAAGCAAGCCAAAACAATACACGTGTTACTGGGTCGCCCTCTCATGGACAATGGGTGTTGTTGTCAAGTTTAATTAATTGAGTGTTTTTTACTCTACGTTTGAGATGGCGTTTCGTTTGTCCTCCATGACCGCATCTTCTGCACAAAGTTAAATAGAGAAGTATGCTTTTGCTATTCTGACAATGTGGCTACTAATTGCTCTTTCGTGACTCATACAGTTTGAGGAAAAGTGATTTGCTTGCCCTGTGTGTGATGCCACGTCAGTTTTTGCTCAGGCGTTACTTACGCTAGTTTGTTAGCTTTGACGGGACACAAATGCAGATGGTTTGTTTGCGCTGAATATTCTAATTACTAAATGCAGTCATTTATGTAACATCGGGTCATAATTGTGTACAAGCTTTATGCACGGTGTTGATGATTTGCTGATGATTCTTCTAAGTCCGTGCTGTGACAGGCTGCTGCAAATAGAGCAAATCAATCCAAACGGAATAAAGGTTTCCGCTTTACTTGCTTTGCTGAAATCTTACAAACCTCTTTTCGGAGGGCGTTAGTTATTTGTGGATTTTCGCTATTTTCTGCCAACAGCAGAGGTTCACTGGATAATCAAGCCAAAAGTCACATGCAGATACCGTAGTATATTTATGTCGTGCCTTCAAGGAACGCGGCATCGCGAGTCACGTCCGGAGCTGCAGCCATGCGGTTTGTTCAATGTTAGCATCTGCGCCCATGAGAATTTCGGTGATTCCCCCACCCGCTCCCCATGTCAATCAAGCGGCAGCGTAGCTAAAGCTCGCTCACAGCTAGCGGTTGAACGGACTTGTCACGTCTCGACTTTACCACTGCGCAATGATGGTTCTAAATTGAAGTCAAATCATCGCCAATCATACATCTCGGCATCAACGACACTGACGCCTTGCAGAAATCAACAGGCGGGTCGAAAGAAGTGGGAAAACATCAAGTGCACTATTTTTTATTTTTCACTAACTTTGACTCGGAGAAACATTTTCGGATGGTTTCCTGTTTTCATTGGATATGTAGCCCCTGGTTTCCATCTCAAGGAAGCATGGTATTTCTTTTTTGTTGCTATATGGAGGGCAGTCGGATCTATGTCCCGCTGAGCAAAATTGATGCTTTCCCCTAAAGGCCACTTTTGTTCTGTCTTGAGGAAATCAAAGCTTAGCTGGCACTAAACTACTTGAAACGTCTATGAAAAGACAACAGAAAGATTATCATGTTTGGTCCCTTTGGCAGTTGCCTCAGATAAAGCCCTTCCTTTCGCAGCAGAACTCAGAAACAGTAATCAATGCCTTCGTTACATCTGTAAAGCTGTAAAGCATTTTATTTTGCAATTAGCCAGTCCTCTCTTCAAGCGTCTCCTGTTGGTCCAAATTGTTGCCGCTTACCTCCTGACTGGAGCGTGTAAGAGGGAGCACATAACTCCAATTCTGGCCTCCCTGTAGGGTTCATTTTAAGATTCACTTTAGCAAATTTGAACTGGAGGCAGCATGGCTCAGTGAGTGGTCGTCTCCCAACCCTGAAGGTGGGCGTTCAATCCCTGGCCATTGCGACCTTGTCGAACTGTCCTTGAGCAAGATAATGAATGCGCACTTGCTCCTGATGCTGCATCATCAGTAGGTAAATGAGGAAACTGTGATTCTGAAAATTTGAGTACCTGAGGTCAATTTAGCAGAAATGTCATCGTTTTCTTATGTCTGATTTTTACTTTATGTACAGTACTTCGTATGCAGCAGGTAGTTGTTTTGAAATTGCTCTGTGAATACATTTCAGTTGAGTTGTTATCTCTAATTTCAACTTTGAGACCCCTTTCCAAATATTTCAGTTCAGCAACGCTGTTTTGTTTTCGCAAGTTTTGCCTTTGAGACGGATCTTGTGTAATAGCTCCTCATTTCTTATGCAACCTCAAATTTATTTACAGTACGTCAGAGTGATGAGCAAGAAATATTTTTCATGAGAAAAAAAATAAGTACAAACAACAAATGCAGGGGAGGGAATTATTGTGCATACTTAAACTTAAAGCCAGTACCTCACCTCGTCTTTTCTGGGTGATAATCAGACACCCACCGTGTGATTGTTGAGGGCGGGCTGAGAAGCGTTGACACAAACCTGCACTGTCCTACTTTTGAGGGGGTTGAATTTGACCCATTTCAAACAAATAAGGCAGGACAGAAAATAGGATGACAATGTAGCTGAGTGGACGATTGAGAAAATAAGTCATAAAGGTTTAATAACAAAATTGCAGCCCAGAGATTTCACTCTTTAATTTTTTACTTTTTTTTTGGAGGGGGGGGGGGTGTCTGGTGCCATGAGTCTTGGCAATGTGGAAAATCTTACATCCAATAACACTGGATATATCTGGAGAGGTTTTTCTTTTGTTGAGTTAGTGCCCAAATAATTTTTTGGGGTTATTTCAGGAAAGTCTATGGAATGATACAGGTCAGCTGTTATTTTTTGGTGGAGGGGTGTGGGGTGGGATTCGAAAGCTGTGTAATTCCTCAACATAGTTCAGATTGGGGGCCAAGTGATGCGTGGCTCCTTATGTAATGTTGGATTTCCAGTGGTATTACAGCCTTCAGGTTGTGACACGCAGAGACTAATAATGATAAGAGCAGATGTAATCACGTTTTTTTGTGGAGTGTGGGGGGGAGTGGGTCGCAGGGGGAATCCGTAGCTATTTTGCTCCTCACCATAGGGGGAGAAGTGAAGTGGTCGGTCGAGTTCCTGCGACAGATATGAGTGCAATCTTGTTCCCCCATGCCCCCCTCCCGGCCATTCTGCCCCGTTTCTATTTTTACCACCGCGGCACGCCAACGTGGGTTTAAGGTCCTTTTGTGAAAGTGAATCCATTAACACTTAATGGATGGCCTCCTTGTTCACAGCTGCAGCCGCCTCACCACGGACTGTGATTCAGCTGCCAGCCACAAAGGCTGTGAGACGACGCGATGCAATATTTAGCTTCTTTTTGCACTTGAATTACACTTAGATGTTAAAATATGACTTCAACGTTGACTGAAATTTGATGACGGTATCACAAATTCACTTTTAATTCTTACCATCGCGAAAATAGAAGTCTAAATATGAACAGTTTGTTTTGTCCTAATCTTTGAAGCAGTTTCCCTGCCAACTTTTGTTCTTGATATTATTACACAAAGACACGAGCAAGAAGGCTGCGCCCACAAGCACTGCACTAAGCACCCGAGTATAATAAGTGCTATTTTGCCAATAAGTGGCCCTTTTGTTCCTCTTTATTTCCGCCAAGCGCTGCAATCAAGAGAGGCGGGGTTTGCCATTTTAAGACGAGCGTTATAAAGCTGCATCCGATCCAATCAATAGAACTATGAGACAAAGGAGCGACTTGTCCATTATCGTGTTTCTTGTCCGCGCTCTGGACAAAAGGTCCATTTGTGAATCTGGAAAATATACTGCGGGCCTCGAGCCAGCGCTTCGACCCAGTCGGTCTTGCTCTGTGTGAAATTTGATATGGATGCGCAGTGAATGCAAAAACACACAACCGGCAGACGTGAACGTACAACTGTGTAAAATAAGCAGGGATTATATTCACACGCACAGTATATAAAATCAAGTTACCTTTTTGGAATGTGGGAGGAAACCATCTTTGAGAAAACCCACGCAGGCACGGGAAGAGCATGCAAACTCCACACAAGGCCTCGGATTTGAACTCACAACCTCTGCATCTGTGAGGTGAACGTGCGAACCAGTCCATATTCATCATTCTAACCGCTTGATCCTCACTTGGGTCGCGGGGGGTGCTGGAGCCTATCCCAGCTGTCTCCGGGCAGTAGGCGGGGGACACCCTGAATCGGTTGCCAGCCAATCGCAGGGCACACAGAGACGAACAGCCATTCGCACTCACACTCACACCTGGGGACAATTTAGAGTGTTCAATCAGCCTGCCATGCACATTTTTGGAATGTGGGAGGAAACCGGAGCACCCGGAGAAAACCCACGCAGGCCCGGGGAGAACATGCAAACTCCACACGGGGAGGCCGGAGCTGGAATCGAACCCGGTACCTCTGCACTGTGAAGCCGACGTGCTAACCACTGGACTACCAGGCCGCCCCAGTCCATATATATACTGTAAATATAAATCTACAAATAACAAAAACAGCAAGTAGAAACCTGCCATCCTAAACATGGATAAAGAGAAGCAACATTTTCGCTCAGTCATGCACATGGCGAACAGGTAATTATCTCACGCTATCATGAGGTGGACACATCCGCTCATGCTAAAAGACTTCAGACCGGTTCAGCCTTCAAGGCACCACGGCATTGCTGTTTGCCTTGCATATTTTATTATCAGTAAGTGTAGTGGACAGATGTCCCGCTATTATTTGGTGATTTATTATTATTATTTTTTTTAGAGATAATGTACAAGGTGTCAGGTTAGAGAGAAGAGGCTACATCATAGTATAATGATGTCAAGTTTAGCAAGAGCATCAAGGTTCGTAACGAGCTATCCGTTAGGGTTACAAACATCGGCTCATGTGAAATCAGTTTTGCCTCGAATCGTTTGACTCTGCCTCCTTTTGACCTCTAAAACATAATAAAAGGCCATGTTTGGCGGTTGTGATTACAGGGCCGGATTAGAGCGTGCCAACCCAGCAAGGGTTGCTGGGATTTACATCTTATTAAACTGTTGCCGTGCTGCTGTGATTCAAACGAGACCGCCGGGGGAGCAGTTTGACTTGAATTTGCAAATAACGGCCACATTGTGTCATATAACTCCCCCCACCTTGACATTACGTAAGGTGTACGGTCATGGTAGTGGTTGCCAGCGGTGTCAAAAGCAAACACTGACCACGCTGATGATCTCTGGACCACCGAGCCAAGTCATCTCAAGGGTAAAATATAGATGTTGTCTAATTGCACTGCTTCATTGGCTACGTTCACACTGCAGGGCCTGATTCCCGTTTCAGAGTTTTGCTTGGTGAATATATGACAAAAACAAATGTGACTTCTAATATGAATGGAAAGCATCCGTGAAGTGACCCGCATGCATGCAAAAAATAACGCCACGTGTTGAAGTTGGATTGAGAGAGGAATGAGACGGGAGGAGGCAAAAATATTTTGGGCAATATATACTGTATATATATATATATATATATATATATATATATATACCGGTATATACCGGTATATATCCCTCGATCCTCTCAATTCATGGAGACGTTTACTAAAGAGGACGTGACCTCATTGTTGCGCTGTCTGTTTGGCTGAATTATTACCATCACCACAAATGTCCACTTTATGCTTTATGTTCCAAGTGGGATAAAACTACATTAAAATATAAAATGAACACTGTTTCTGTTGTCGCCCTGCGATTGGCTGGCAACCGATTCAGGGTGTCCCCCGCCTACTGCCCGGAGACGGCTGGGATGGGCTCCAGCACCCCCCGCGACCCTAGTGAGGATCAAGCGGTACGGAAGATGAATGAATGAATGAATGTTTCTGTTGTCGTCTGCCACGAACTCCCCCCTGTCCGCTTGGAGTGCATGTTTGGCTTTTGATGACACGTAGGTCGCACGACGGGGACCTGAGCAGCCGCATCAGATACACATCAAATTGATATCAAATCTATAGCCTCATATCAAAGTGCAATAACGTTTTTTAAAAATGATATACTAATCAATATACCTTTTTAAAAAGAGCAGCAAGAAACCACAATTTTCCGTGGAGTGTATTCTAAGTTTATCAGTGTCTTCTTTTGGGTTGACAAAAAAAATGAAGTGGTGTTCTGTTTTATAATTGCAGTATCACCATACACCACTAGATGGCAGACATGATTTAGTCACTCTTGCACCAGGACTTATACTGACCTACTATGCAACGGGAGTAGGCCTGATATTTTGGGGGGAGAATGACAGGGACAAACCGAGTACCTCAGTAATCTTCAAATTTGTTGGGGGTTGATTTTTGTGAAAAAATAAATAAATGCCCCAAAGGAGTTCTTGCACTTAATGTTGGTTTGCTGCTCAGGGGTTTCGCGCTATCCTTGGATGCTAATTTTGATGCAAGCCCTTTAAACTTGGGTGGGGGTGGTGGAATCGCAGTATGTGGTTCTGTTTCAAATGCTTTGTTTGAGAAATGTACGAAGGGAATATATCCGGTTTGGTAGTGCATGGTCCTTTGTGGAAAACTGATGAACTGATGAAAAATTGTTGACACCCTCCATCAATTAAGTTGCCCATGCCTGATTTACAGGAGAAAATATTTCATTGCTTGATGAAAATAAAGAAAGAAAGCTCCTAAAACAAGTCAGTCACAATACCAGCAGCTCTCGTGTCTGGTAAAAGAGCAAAATCTGTTTGAAGACCATGCTGCAGCGTATCTGCACATGCTCCCACTACCACTTCACCACACACACACACACCACAGTACCTTCTTGCATGTGACCAGTTCAGCGGTCCTTGGGGGGTTTTCCTACTCGCTGCGCTCGCTGTCTGCCTTGTGGGAGTGCAGATGGGGATCCAGGTTGTAGGCAGGCAGCTGACTCACTCTCAGGCTGCACGGCGCTTGTGTGCGGCTTGATGTTGCCTCTCAGGGGAGCTCTCTTTTATACCGACATCAGTGGAGTAACGCTTTAATGCTTAAACAACTTTGAATTTTTTTTTTTTTTTGCACTACTGCTTGCTGCCGAACATTGAGCCTCTCCCTCACTGCTGCTGAGATTCTTTGTAAGCCGACTGCAACTCTAAAAAAAAACCTAAAACAACTTTTAAGCAAAGAATACCTCCTATTATATCCGGAAACAACTCAGTGATAGTCCTGATATTGAAATGCAAATACTCCGCTGAAAATGCCGCTCCAGTGAAAATGCTCCATTTTGTCTGGTTAGGATTATATAAACTCAGACTTGATGCGAATCAGTCAATCGATGACCTTTTATTTCACGAAAATGAAACCTGCGCAAGCTTCATGAAAGTCAGCAATATCGTCGCATGGACTGGTCACCGATCAAGACATAATGACTGTGAATCAGAATCGGAACAGGACATTAGGTGGTTATCTAGACCGAACACAATGCACGAAAGTCTGCGATGTGAACCATCTCGTTGAAAACAGGGCACAGCGCAAATTATTTGAGAGGAACTAAGCTAGCTTTTCTAAAAGTCCTCACCAGCACCGATGAAGGTCCAGGGTATGGACATAGAGAGGGTGACCTCCTACAAGTACCTTGGTGTTCTTCTGAACGACAAACTGGACTGGTCTACAAACACGGACACCCTGATTAGGAAAGGACAGAGCCGTCTCTTCCTACTCAGGAAACTGAGGTCTTTTGGGGTTCAGGGGTCACTCCTTAAGACGTTCTATAACTCGGTGGTGGCCTCGGCCATCCATTATGGCATTGTCTGCTGGTCAGGCAGCATCTCAGCCCGGGACAGAAAGAGACTGAAGCGACTGGTCAGGAAGGCCAGTTCTGTCCTGGGTTGCTCCCTTGACACTCTGGAGGAGGTGGGCAACAGAAGGATGCTAAACATTAAACATTAGCTAAAAGCTATGATGGCCAGTCCCTCCCACCCCCTCCAGCCCGCCCTGACAGCACTTGGTAGCTCCTTCAGCCAGAGACTGTTACACCCGCGCTGCAAGAAGGAGAGATACCGACGCTCGTTCCTACCGACTGCTGTCAGGCTGATGAATGAATAAAAAATAACAATCATAATAATAATAATAATTAAAGTATGTGAAGGAAAATTGTAAATAGTACTGAGATTTATCCATTGTGTTCATATTGTATTTAATTGAAAGATGTTTGTTGTTTTTTTTCCCCTTTCTCCTTTCTTCTTTCTACATACATTCTTGCTGCTGGAGGCTGTAAATTTCCCCAGTGTGGGACAAATAAAGGATATCTTATCTTATCTTATCTTATCTTATCTTATCTTATCTTATCTTATCTAACAAAGTAGCAGAGTTCATCTGTAGCTGCATTCTTCTTCCCATATGACTTTGAAATGAGAATGGATGGTTGAATGAGCGCCAGCTCCTCGATGTTAGCATGCCGCTGTAATTGCACTTGCTCATTTGTTGAGCGTTGTCTGTAGTTTGTTCTGTGGGTTAATTTTCCCCCTGCTGAATACAAATTACGCCCGGCTAACCTCTTCCTTGGGTTGTCACCCCGAACAGCATTTGATTGGCTTTTTACTGCATTAATTTTTCGTTATTATTATGGCTACCCTTTACCACAAGCGGAGTTGCTCAACGCCTCGCACGCATACCATCGTAGTAAAGAATGTCACAATAAATGTGTCAAATTGAAATTCTGCTTTTATGAGTGTAGGCGTATTAGACTTGGTTTCACCCTCCGGAATTATGTTGTGAGCTTGATGGAAGCAGATGTTTGCAGAGAAAAGGAACAAATGCTAATCGGAACTGGAGGCATCGCGCTTCGAAGCTGGCATTGTGAGTGCCGAATACGCTCCGACACATCGTTGTTTTTTTTGTTGTTGTTTATTTTGTTTGATTTAAATTCCTGCCAAATTCCGCTCACAATTTCTGCCCTCCTTTTATCAAATTCATATCCATCTGGCTGTG
Organism: Hippocampus zosterae; assembly: GCF_025434085.1. Taxonomy (NCBI): domain Eukaryota; kingdom Metazoa; phylum Chordata; class Actinopteri; order Syngnathiformes; family Syngnathidae; genus Hippocampus; species Hippocampus zosterae. Next base: position 8,987,113 of record NC_067454.1, on the reverse strand, counting down.
AGTCATGAGCATGTTTTCGGCAACTGAACTGTTACTATGGTTACCAAAAAAAATCATGTTTTGTTAAGTACGTGATTTTTTTTTTTTGGCTGGACTTCTGACATTCTGTTCGAGTGAACTTGCCAAATGACAGAGATCACAAGTTTGGGGGAGACTGCATTTCACATCCACTAAAGCAGAGTGACAGTAAAAAAAAAAAAAAAGTAAAAATGAGTGAACTCTGCAGCACGGTTGCCTAGCGGCAACCCTATCTGCCTCACAGTCAGTCGATGCCGATTCTAATCGTCAAAGTCTCGCCCAAAGTCATTTGGGAAAGACTCCAGTTCAAATGGAAGAAAAAAAGGATGGATGGAATGATGGATGGATAGACATCCAAACTGCAGGCAACAATGAACGGCAACCCCTTTCCCTCGAGGCACGAAAAAGTCGGGAGGTGCGTCAGACTGAGTTCGAAGTAAATGGGAGCATCAGAAGGAGTTATTGCTTCATAGTTAGTAGGAGGTGCGCCTATGAGTCCCTTAAAGGCTGGAACTTCATCACACGCAAGACGTTTGGTCAAGGTCTGACCTTGTGGGGTTGAGTTATCCGAGTTCTGTATTTTATGGCGTTTCACCGGCACGGTGCATGACGTGCAATGACAAAAATTCCAGTGATGCACCATTTGGCATTGCAGATCCTATCAAGTATTTGTAGTTGAAATTTGAGCGCAATCAAATAAGTCTGGCATCATAGGATCTCTGGAAATGACCAAAAATGACCCTAACAAGGCTCTCTGTTTCTTCTTGGGAATGGGTTTTAGAAATTCTTTTGCCACTATACTTTCAGGTTGCTAATTTTGTCCTAAAATTGTGACCATTATCCTTCATGTAATTTTCACAGAAAAAAATGTTTTTGATTCTGGGAAATAGCTCACAAATGGCCTCAGACTAATGACTAGGAATCAGACTATAAAAAAACAAAAACAAAATTGTAAAGTCGAAATGAATTTGTTGTCAGACTATGAAATAGTTTCTGCTCGGACAAATCTGGAGTGACTTGGGGAAAAAAACCCAGCAGATCAACAGCATCTTTGTCCCAATTTCCTCTACCGATCAAGGACAAAGTGAATTTGAGGTTGTTCCTTTTTTTTTCCCCCTTTCTTTTGTTTACAACTGACAGGCTTCGGGGGAGGTTGAGAAGAGTATCTGTGGTCCAGGTGATTTGTCATTAGATGAAGTTCATTAGGGCTGTCAGTGTGTTGTTGGGCTGACTACCGATGTGGAACTGGAGCGTGAAGGAAACCCAAACACACACTGCTACATGTGTAGCTTTGGCGGTGACACCGATGGGATCCCACTTCATGAACAATACTGCAGTGCTTCCTTGGGGCAGTGAGGTGGTTCCCGGTGGAATACTACCGGCTGATGGCATACCAAAGTGTCAGTCATTCAGTGGTCTGTAGGAGCGGTAATGGCGGTTTGACTTTTCCTCAAATGGATTTTGGGAGAAAAACAAAACAAAACAAAATGCGCTCTTGAATGTCCCGCTCATCCAAACTGAAGGTCGGTTGACCTCATTTTCTCTGTCAGAGCAATATCTGCTCGGGATTAAAGGAGATTAGTCGTATTTACATTCCTCCCCACCCACCAATGTGTGGCATTTTCTGTAATGTGCTGTTAATAGGTGCTTGATTTGTAATTTAACTGTGCAGGCTCGTTTAAATATTCAAAAACCTTCAATGTCCCAATGGAATACAATAACCTGCTCTGCCAAAACATTCAGAAGTTTTTTGAAATTCGAGAAAGCAACTATGAATTAAGAGGTACCAACTTATTCAAAAAACTCAAAACAAGAACAAACATCAAGCAAAGAAGTGTATCTAGCAAAGGTGTTAATCTGTGGAACAATCTCGAAACGAACCTAAAAATGAGTAAATCGCTTGCTGAGTTCAAAAACAAATTCAAAAAAATAGTACAAACAACCTACACCAATCAGAGTTAAAATGATAAATACTAAACATTAAATATAATGATAAATCAGAACTAAGTTGATAAATAGAGAAAGGTATTGCAATATCCATTATGAATACAAGAGAAAATTGACACAAGAGTGCCAGGGTGAGGATGTATATAATCTCGATACAAACCAAAAGTTGTGAAAATATCACGGTTAAGGGTAAAGTATGAGCCTTAATGGAGACTTCTTATTACTTTTTCTTTTCTGATTGATATAAAAATGATTTAGTAGATATAAACACATAACGGGGTAGGACTAGATAAGTTTTTTTACTTCATCCTACTCCCTTGAACATAATAACTGTGTTGAATGAAGACTGATTTCTTTCTTTTACTTTTTTATCTACCTTATTTTCTGTCAAATTATTACTGTATATGTTTTATGTTCAATAAACAATAAACAATAAACAAACAATAACCGTACAATTGCACAGCAGAGAAATACCAATGTAACATCGGCGACACTGTTGATTCCGTGTCAACTATTTTTCCAAGCGGTACTCTAATTACATTGAATTTCCTTTACGCTCCATTGGTGTTTTCTCACCATCTACTGCTCTAACATTCTCGTCCTCTTGTTTTCAGCTGGGTTTGTGAAGTCGCCGATGTCCGAGACGAAGCTCACCGGGGACACATTTGAGCTCGACTGCGAAGTACGCGGTAACCCCACCCCAGAGATCCAGTGGTGGTATTCCGAAATCAACCGAGCGGACTCGTTCAAGCAACTGTGGGACGGAGCCCGCAAGCGCAGAGTGTCCATCAACACGGCCTACGGCACCAACGCTGTTAGCGTTCTGGGCACCACGCGCCTCACGCTGGAAGACTCTGGGACCTACGAGTGCCGAGCGAGCAATGACCCCAGGCGAAACGACCTGCGGCAAAACCCCGCCAACACCTGGATTCGGGCCCAGGCCACCATTTCGGTGCTACAGAGTGAGTAGTGCATGTCCTTGAGATGAGAAATGAAGCCGTAATCTTCTGTCCTGACCACTCAATCATGTGCGGTAAAATGTGATTGTCTTGCTCGGATATGTGACGGATGGATGTCACACAACAGCAGTGATATACAGTATGACCTCTAAAATCCCGACACCATCATTTCATTTTTCTTTGGTTTCCCTCGTGATTTGTCTCTCTCATAAGCCTTTAAATATTTATGGCATGTGTTAACAAATGTAGGAATACTGTTGCTATCCACATTTTTGGAGTCCTTCTCCCATCCACGTCACTGGCTTCTCTTCTAAATACAGTGGTACCTCTACTTATGAATTGAATTGGTTCTGGTAGAAATTTCTGAACTAGAACAATTTGTAAGTAGAGACACGTTTTCCATGTAAATGCCCTAATTCGTTCCAAGTGATGATCATTTCACTTTTAACTGCATCCTCATCGTTTTTTGCCCTCTTTAGTTTATGTTCTCTCTCAGAAGTGGTTTTTGCATGGCGTTTTGTAAAGAATTGATCCAAGCACATTTGCATTAGTCTGTTTTTAACAATCTTTCGAAAATGTCCAAGGCAAACATCAGCATAGTGAGCAATCGCCCGACTGGTGAACACTTTTTCTGGGTGATTCATATTTCCGTAAAACTATCCGAACGACTCATGGCCTGAGAGGCGAATGGCGAGGATGCTGCATAGACGCCTATCTATCAATCTACACACGTAGATACATACGGTAGAGGTTTCTCTTAGCCAATGGGGTGCCAGGATGATGCTCGTTAATAGTAGCCAATGGCAGAGTAGCTATAAGTATGTTGCGTTCAGGAAACTCTGAGCTGTTAGTAGCAGCCCATACTTATCATACTCATATTTTTACCTTTCGTATCTTAAAATTTCTTTCGTAACAAGAGGCAATATTTTCCTGTTGAGGCGTTTCATAACTTGAAAATTTCGTATGAAGAGAAGTTCATAAGTAGAGCTACTGGTACTGTACTAACTTCATCGATTCACTCTTTCTGATTGTAACTGTCATTTTGGTTGCTTCTCTTGCATTTCTTGGATTGTTGTCTTTAATAGCATGCTAATCCCATAGTTCTTTTTTCATTTCTCTTATAGCCTTTACATTCAAATTTGATAGGGAATCTAAGGTGACACGAACGGATATTAGCGGTCAGCCTCTCTCAAAAAATGATATCATATTTCAGCTCTTGAATGGGGTGGTGATCCAATAGACGAACCAGAGCACATTGGGTCCTTCATTTCACCTTCGGATGAGACGCATTTTATTTCCATGAAAGAGTCTCCCTGGACTTGCCTGAGCATAGTGTAACCTTCTCAGCCAATAAGTGTGTGACTGTGAATCAGTAATGACATTATAGGCCCTTAAACCCTCTGCTCTGTGCACACAAACAGTCAAACAAACCGAATGGTTAAGTGGACCTTTTTAATCTGTGCATGCTCGGCCGCTCGGCCCACTGAAGCACAGAGAGACTTAGAAGGCTGTTAGTCATCGTGAGCGTATGCCAGAGAGGCTGAAAGGTTGTCAGATCCTTGCCAGTGCTTCTGACAAATCTGGATGTATATATTTTAACATCATTTGATTTGGGCGAAGTTCATTCTTTTTAGCATATCACAGACTGAAAATGTGCACACTTTGTTGTTACTTCACAAGAAAGCTGCACATACACGGTTTCATCCACGGCTATTGAATAGGACTTTACTTTGACTTGAGCTGGAATTTGAATATAAATAGCTAACCTCTAAATTCTGAAATGATCTGTTTAAGGATTTCCTATCAACCTCCACTTTGTCTCAATTTCTCATATTGTTTTTTTTTCCCCTTGAGACAATGTTCTAAATACCGTATTTTCCACACAATAAAGGCACCCCTAAAAGCATTCAATTTTCTCAAAAGCCTACAGTGCGCCTTATAATCCGATGTACCTTTTATATGATTCGACATTCTGATTTCTTGGACGTAGTATTTTAAATGTTCTGTCAAGCTGCAGCAGTGGAGAAAGTTCTATATAAATATAGCTGTATTGCATTGGATTCCCCTTAGTGTAGCTCCATCTAGTGGATGCATAACACAACCGCAGCCACTATTGTAGCTTCTATTCTATGCGCCTTACAATGCGAGGCGCCCTATATATGAAAATTGTTTTAAAATAGTCCATTCCTTGAAGGTGCACCTTATACTCCAAAGCACATTATAGCGCGGAAAATACCTAATATTAAAAAAGACAATCTTGTAACTGTCATAAGTGTGCAAAATGTTAAAAGCAATAATTTGGGTAGTCAACCTTTGATGCCATCATGGATGTGTCGCGTCTAAGCATAAGGTAATTCAAGACTGAGTTGCAGAGCATGAAGACTTCGCATTGTCTTTTTTCAAAGATTTATAACTGCAATATATATACACTGTTTGATGGTCACTGATTCAGAGGTAAAAGAACAGAGGAACTGCTTGTCCTTAAGAAGGGAATCACATTACCACTAAACAGCTCAATTTGCAAAGTACATTCTGTTGTTCTCTAATTATTGCGATTTCTGTTCTCTCCTTTTTGTACTGAGCAGCAAAGACAGAGACTACGTTAAAATCCGACTTCCATTTCTGGGTTACTTTTCCATTGCTCATGCAAACTCCAAAAACACCAGGCAGATTCTCAATGTACATTTTTCAAAGATTCCGGACTCGCCAGTGCTGTGACATTCCTCACAGTGGCTTTTCTCGCCTCTTTTTAGCCAACAGTGAGCGAGTATTAGCGGTACATGCGATAATACAGTCACATTTTGAGTTGGGTGCCACTTCCATTAACTTCAGTGAGTTACACTCTGTGCTTCAAATCACAGTAGTTGCATTTATGAGGGACCATTGGTGTAACTTAATAAGCTTCTAATGGACCTCATTTTCTTTTGCAACAGAAGAGTAAAAATCCCTGTTCGGAACAAGCAGTGCAAACATTTGGTACACTGTTCTCTATATGTCGGTCATTTCGAGGGCAGGAGTGTCATTATGCTGTAAGCCCTTTTCATTTAAATGGGTTTTGTTTTGCATCACACCTACCTTACAGCGAGGAGATCAGGCGTCCAATCTCCATGAGAAGTCTGCATCTTGTCACCGCAATTGAATCATTTTTTTTTTCGCTGGGTACTTTGGTTTCCTCCCACATCTCCAAAACATACGTGAGGTATTCTGGTGATGCTAAAATGCCCGTAGGTGTGAATGCCAACGTGAGTTGTTGTTTGTCGATATGTGCAAGGCAGTTGGCTGGCTCCCAGTCCAGAGTTTATGAGTATAGCCTGCCTCATGCCCACACAGCTGGGATATGCTCCAGCTCACCAGCTACCCTTTTGAGGACAGGCACGACTTGATTCTTTTGATTTTGTTTTATACATAAAATAGTGTGATGTAGGGGGAGAGGAGAGAATGTGTTTCCCCTGCCTATTTATAGGGCACATTTTATCTTGAGCTTCGCGCATCGTACATATAAAGTCTTCAGCGTTGGCTATTGACAGGGCATCCTTATAACAACCCTGTGTGTGAATTGCCTGTGGACCACTCTTGCCGAGTTGGCTAAATGTTAATTTATGTACCTCATGTTGTGTCTGTATGCATGTCTTGAGCGTGCTATTAATAGAACATGCTTGGCTGGGGGGCAAGCGAGGGAGGAGCGGGAGTGATTTCCCTGTAGCGAGTGCGCATACAGCAGTGCGGGAAGATGGTGCTGTGAATGCTAATAGAAGTCATTTGCTAGTCATCTTTTGCCGACCGGCTCGTGGCTTTGCAGGAATCAGTTGCGTCACGATGCTACGGCGCTCTACTCCTCCCCCCTTCAGGGGTTTCATGGCCGTCGTGGTGGGTCTGCCCTGGAAGCAAGCCTCCCACTCAAGGCGGCGCAGAGGACAGACACACTCTACCCCGAATGTCCTTGAGAAATAAATTGCGGAGTGACCAGGGATCGCTGTTACTTGGAGGGCAAAATCATGCAGCAAAGCAGTAATGTAGAATGTCAGTGATGTGTATGATGTTACGTCTAGTTTAGAGCTAATTTTCCACAGAAAATATACCAAAACAGGTTTACAGCAGCGTGTACAATCTACAAGATTGAACATCATAAATCAATTTAAGGTGGTACACGGTTTGTGACAGAGTTCCATTAGTACAGCAGGCACATGGGCCGAATTGATTCAAAAAAATCTGAAGATGCTGTAACAAAGATGTTCGACTAATTTTTTTCATGTGCCGCATCAGAGTTATGGTTTCCCTCAGGGGTCCATTATGACTGTGAACCCAGGCAATTGCAGAATGGCCTCATTTTATTCCATACACACAGCAAATTGATAGATCACTAGTTTGGAAATCAGAACCCAGTCAGAAATGTATTTATTTTATTTTAGAAGGGTGACGCGAACCCCCAAACATGCTTGAAATATCTCAACTTTGATCAAGAAACACATTATTTTGCCTTTGCGGGACAGATAAAATGATGTGACAGGCCACCTATAGACCCCGGGCTTTCAGTTTGACACCAGTACACTGTAGTGGATCACTGACCTCCGCTGATTATGTCCTAATTACAGTAAATAATTGTATGAAAAACACAAAATATGAAAGAATCAAATGAAATGATGCATTCTCGTGTCTCTCTGTCAGTTGTGGAGCGTGTATTCCTCATGTAGTCATCTGAGGCAAATGAAGTGCACTACTTGGCTGCAACCAGCAGGGACTGGATTAATTTGCATCTTGAATAGTATTTATTGTATCTAACACTTTTTCACAGGACTCTATATAATGTCTCAAAGAAAGTAATTAAACATATTTGTATTTTTTTATGTTTTAAATTAATTTGGTTATGAGGTCTAGCTGCTGTTTCAAAAAATTGTTCGATACACCACAGCCAGCAGTTCACAAATATCTCATTTGAATAGCAGAAAGCTGCAAATGGTCCTACTGAATATTACAAGCAGTACACTGAGCCTCGCTCCTGTGATCAGGCCGGACCGTTTCTGTCTTGCAGAACCAAAGATCAATGCCTCTGATCAGATCATCCTGCCGGCGGACTCCCCTGGCGTCCCAGTTACTCTACATTGCAACCTCACCACCGCCCACACCGCACACACGGAGAGCTTCTGGGTGAAGAACGGAAGGGAGATCGCCAACACGCGGACTGAGCATCGGACCACAGCGTACAGGTGTGGTTTTGAGGACTCTGCGTTGCAGAAAATTCTGATGGAAAGTGAATTAAAGGCCCAAAGTTCATCATAACGTGTCAAGAAAAAGGCAGCAAACTGATTGGCTTGCTGGCAGTTGACCTTCTGATTTTTTAATTGCCTCTCTGAATCTTTCCCTCTGAAAATTGTGTTGATTGGCATCCTTGGAAAAAGCAAAACATTAAGTCGGATTTTGAACTTAATCTATACAGTGGTTCCTCTACTTCTCTTCAAATTAAATTTTCAAGTTACGAAATGCCTCAACAGGAAAATATTGCGTCTTTTTACCAAAAAAAATCAAGATGCAAAAGGTAAAAATACAGCATGGTCTTCTATTTGCAGCTCAGATTTTCTTGAACGCAACATACTGAAAGCTGCTCTGTCATTGGCCATTACCTGGCATCCCATTGGCTAAGAGGGACCTCTACCGTATGCGTCTGTGTGTGTAGAATTGTAGCAAGATAAATCGATAGACATGTGTCTGTGCAGCGTCCTCGTCATTCGCCTCTCTGGCCATGAGGCGTTCAGATAGTTTTACGTAAATGGGAATCACCTAGAAAAAGTGTTCACCAGTTCAGCGATCGCTCACTAGGCTGATGTTTGCCTTTGACATTTTCAAAGGATTGTTAAAAGCAGACTAAAACAAACGTTCTGGGATCAATTCTTTACAAAACGCCAGTCCAAAACCTCTTCTAGGAGAGAACATGAACTAAAGAGGGCAAAAAACGCATCTCTCCTTACAACATTTTTTTGAGAACCAATTAATTTCTTAAGTAGAGGCACCACTGTACTCAAAGTGATAAACCATGGCCTTCTGTATCATCTTGTTTTAACTTTGCACTGTCACAAAGGATCACCGATGGAGCACAAAGCCACATTGTCGCCCCTGTAGACAAACCACAGACTCTATGTAGCCACAAGATAGGACCAATTGGTCACTTCCTTGTCACATTACATCAGTGATACTCGGAATATTGCGGCTAATATGCCCGTGGTTCCCCTGCCTGCTGAATCCTGAGCTGCCGCTCTGTAATATCCCAGCATCGTGCCAACACATTGTTTGCCACGGGCTCTCCGGTCCTCCGAGGGCTTCGCTGCTGTAGTCCCAGCTAATTAGTAGTGCTTTACTTCATTGCTTTGAGTGACTGGTAGGTTTAAAACGTGGCATTCATTGTTTCTGTCTTGTTTTAGAATTGGTAAACCACGGGCAGATGATTCTGGGGAATACATGTGTGTCTACACATTTGAAATGGCTCCAAATGCAAATGCAACAATTGAAGTCAAAGGTAAGATTATTGCAATGCCTAACTGTTTATGATGCCAAGCCCCTTTGTCTGTTAGATTGTCTTATTGTTCTCCATCAATGGCACCAACACGGAATTGAGAACAAAGACAATCCAGTGGTATTCTGGCTTCGTAGTGTATTGCGCAATGCCAGGGAGGAACCTATGGTCAAATCACACCAGAATGGGAATCGCAGAGTATGTCACGATGGTATTTATCAAGATATCTCACCAAGAATAACTACTGTAAAATATCATGCGACAGTGATTGTGGAGAGCGTATTTGAAGAACCATCAACCGTCAAAACATCACATCTAGGCAGCTAAAGAAGATTCAGAGCACGTTTTCATGCACAAGATGATTTCATTCAGAAATACTACCAAGAATACGGCAATCAATCACCTGTATATAAGTAGCAGAATATGCCCTTAATTTATCATCTAGATAGTATGTTCACGATGCAACGGTTGGAAAGTTCACGAGTGCACGTACGTTGACATTGAATGATGATATTACCAGAGGTTCTCAGTTTATGACAACTTTGACATAATACAAATGTGTACGTATGTCCAAACCTTTAGTCCATCACAAACCTACGCTAACGTAGTATACATAATTGTAGCTGTAGATTCTATCAATATTCTATCCCACCCTTCCTACTCTTTGGGACATACTGAACTGTGACGCTAATGAGGTCACGTTGTATAGGAAACGGATGAACGGAGGGAGAGGACATCATTGATTTTCTGCTGAGCCATAGCAAGATAGAGATGTCCTAGAAAAGTTAACAACCTGAGGCTGGGTGAAGTGACTCCTTGTTGACAAAGATGTTCGAACCCATCCTGTGCAACGGTTATGACAGGAAGCTCTCCCGAGGCTGTTGTCACTCTTGGCTTTCGCTCAGATGACGGTCTTCACAAAATGGACAGGAGAACGCAAATGTTCAGCAGACATGCAAACACGGAGCTCTCCTGCAGGGCATTTCTAGGGTCGCTTGTCAAAATAGAAGTGCTCATGCGATTTTGTGATTGGAAACTGGGTTATCAAAGGACCGATTAGCAGGTTATGTAAACAGTGCTCGAAAAGCCGAGCGACCAGGCGAACTCATCTGCTGTACCACACAAACTGACGGCCAAGCCGTCGCTTTGAATAAGGAATCCTCCCTGAGAAAGGGCAAGTGAAGACCCTGTTCAAGAGAAGCTTGCCTGCGTGCACTACATAAGCCAATTTGCTGTGGCATGGCTAGGCTGCATACTGAGCATGCCCTGTCTCTTATTCTGTGGTTGTCTTAGAGCGCTGCCTGATTGTGTAACATGGGTGACGAGTATGCGCGTGTGTGTGTGTTCTGCTTTTTACTGGCTCAAGAGCTGACGGGACTCGTGTCGGTTCAAAGTGAAGTGTCCTGGCCGTCGCCGTGGCTGCAGGCCTGTGACTGTTGAGGCTTTCTATGTGTCCCCCGGGAGGGAAAGCCAGTCCCTTTCACTGGACACAGGGTGCCTGAGTTTGTCCTTTATGTTCATCAGTGCCAGAAGAAGCTCCTGCCAGATTGATAACCTTTACATCACGATCCCCAAATGCTCTTTTGAATTTTCTTGAAGTGTTTGCAATCATTTGTGACCTAGGTAGAGAGCCCGCTGTTATGCTAGCCAGCTTTGCACTGTGCTTCTTGGCAGCCGATTGCTGAGATCCCTCGCCTACAGTGTCCTTGGCACACTCATCCTTGCAGGACTCAGCTCTAGAGGCAGCAGATGGAGGCTTCTGTGATGTTGTAGGATTAAGGCTGTGAATCCTGTCGCAGCCATCTCTGTTGCAGCACGGGAGTTTATTGTCTGCGATACTAAGCTCACTGCCACTACTCATTTGGTACCTAAAAAAAGCCCTAACCCGCTAAATGATAACATTTACTCGTCGCAGTATCAGTAATAGTACTATGCTAAAGTCATAACTGTGGTTTTGGCAATGTTATACCATCAAAATACAGGAATGTTATTCTAACACAGACCTCTACCAAATGGATTGTTAACAAACAACTGTCGTGTATGCATTATGTGTTTGTTTGGTAACATTTTAAGAGGTTAATGAGAATGGATGAAATGCTAACAATTGTCATACTAGCATGTACCCAGATGGCATCATTAACTGTAGTTTTTGTTTGTTCGTCCTTCTGGATTGTTAGTTTGTAGGCTATATCCTGGTTCCTGGAAGAATATGAACCAACATTTAATGTCAGTTTGGTACAAGCTGCTGATATCACGACCGAGATGGGTACAATTGTGCTAATATTTGGTATGCTAACATATAGAGAGAAAGGCAAAAAAGTACCCAAAAAAGTGCCATAGCCGGTTGACAGTTTTCATTTCTCGGAGTCAATTACTATTTCAAGAGGCTAATGAGACTGGCGGAAATGCTAAAATGCTAACATGATATTACTAACATAGACGCAGGTAGGAAATGACCTTACATTTTGTTCGTCCATCTGATTCAATACTTATTAGACTACTTCTTGGTGTTCAAAGAAAGACAGAGAGCGGGTGCTGTAGTCGGGGAGATAAAGGAAATGCCATGAAAGCTGAAACAGAAATAGCAGAAATCATTTGATACTAACTGTATCTGTTTGATTGATTTGATTTAGTCTGTCAAAAACGTCTGTTGTGAACAAGGTCACTTTGACAACAAAGCTAATGGTAGTCTGAGACTTTTGGACAGTCCTGCGCATTATCACAAGCAGATCAGATTCAAAGCTACCAATAGAGGATTTTATTTAAATGTCTCTCGGTCATCCAGTGAAAGCCGAATGCATATCCTCCTCTCTGACAGCTATGACCCCCTCCCTCCTGCAAAGTCCACACTCTTTATCTCCGCCTGGCACAAACAGTTTAATAATCGCGGGAGTGTGAAATTGAGGTTTCCGCTGCTTTGCCGCCACTTTGGACAGTTGTCACTCATTGACATAATACAAGGCAGGGATAAGGCGCAAATGAGCTTGGCCACTCCTCTACTCAGGGCAGCACGTGGGCTCCATAATTAGAGTGGGGGTGATGTCACCAAAGAGCTCCGACCCCCCTCTTGCTCTATTATCCATGTGCAGCTGAGAAAAAAAAAATATCACTCGGGGTCTTATCCTGCTTAATTGCATGAAAGGAATTATTGCAATTTTGGGGGATTATCGGCAGAGTGGTTATCCTCTCACAGCGAAAAGAGTCAAATGAAGAGTCTCACCTGTTCAATTGGCAGACTATTGTGACTTGGCGGTGTCAGTGGCTTGTTCTATCCCCGGTTTTGAATAGACACCATCGCAGTGTTCATTAATCTGAGCATATTTATTTTGTTCCTTTCACATTGCATCGCTTGTGGAAATCACTTTGGAGTTTTTTTAATTGAAACATCTGGAGGCGCTAATACCTCACCGATCTCCTTCTCTTATGACCTCAGTATGACTCTGCATGATTTTTTTTTGCTTTCTCCACATTGCAGTGTGACCTTACTCATTGCGGTAGATTTTTGTGATCAGAACATCTTTCTGGGAAAAGATCCTTTGATAAAAGGTCTTTCAAAGGTTTTCCATCTTTCAGATAAAATAAAAGGGGTAATTCGCTATGAAAAAAAAATACTGTTAAACTGCCTGTGACTAACTGGTTTCCTAGGTGTAGCCTGTCTCGCCTCCAAAGGCAGCTGGGCTTCAGCTCACTTAAGAGAGAAAATGGACGGAATGTTAGAACAACAGTTGAGGCCTAGAATCTGAGACAGACAGCATTGAGTTTTACAAAAAAAAAAAACATGTAAAATACAATGGGATTCAAACTATCACCATAATAAGACCTGAATTTACATAGAGTCGATTTCCAATGGAAGATTTTTACTTTTCTGTCACACAATATGGAAGGGTTAACCTCTCTAAAAGAAACCTAAAAAAAACTAGCCACCCTTTATTTCGGAACGACACTGTCAGCGAGTGGAACCGCAGGAATGAGCTAACTTGATATTTCTGGCTGGTTTGTCATCTACACTCTAACATTACCATGGTTGAGAAACAAGAAAAATGAAACAATTTTAGCATAGGACAAATTTTATCACAAAAGGTTTGTTTACCAGCTCTGGTTAGTTGCAATGTGTCACGTACACATTTGAAAGTCTACGATGTTATTTTAAAGTTGTTGTTTACCAGGACACCGAATCACACTCTGTATTATAACTTGCTCTTCTTCTTCTGTCCCATCTTCTCTGAGCTTAGCTAACCATTTCTTTTGATCTCTTATCATAGCGAAACCTGTTATCACCGGCCATAAACGAAGTGAAAATAAAAACGAGGGGGAAAACGCCATGCTTTACTGCAAGTCGGTCGGGTATCCGCATCCTACCTGGACGTGGCGTAAAATGGAAGGGACCTCCTCCACTGTAAGATATTTACCATCACATTGTCAGATAGACTTGAACGTGATGTATTTTTGACATGAATGAAGCACTTTGAACCCTTTCAGGACATCGACAATTCCACCGGACGCTTCTTCATCACAAGCCGGGACAACTACACGGAGCTGAACATCATAAACCTCGATATCGACACAGATCCCGGGAAGTACGAGTGCAATGCATCCAATGCCATCGGGACAACTGCCGAAATCACTATCCTACGGGTGCGAAGCCATCTTGCGCCACTTTGGCCGTTCCTCGGTGTTCTGGCGGAAATTATCATCCTCGTCGTCATCATCGTCGTGTATGAGAAACGCAAGAGGCCGGATGACATTATCGATGGTAAGAGACACCATTTCTGACTGGGGTATAACTTGCGATCTGATATGTTGAAATAACCACTGAGCAATTATTCGATGTGGGCGATTGATCTACGACACATCACACTGTCCATGAAGAGCTCTTTTCCTAAATGAGATAAAAGCCCAATTGAAAAATGACTCATCTTGCCATGTCATTCATGTAACTTTTGGTGAACATGTTCTGAGCCAATTCATTGATTACACAGGTTCAAATTCAGGTTGGTCACGTTTGGAAGAGAACTCTTCATATGTGACCAGTGGAAAATAGGAAAGGTCTTTATTCGCAGCTATCGAAAAAAACTTTTTAGGAAAACGCATGAGCATTTTGCATAATAATAGGATGATGAAACACTGTCATGTCCAATTGTTTTTTTTTTCGCAATGTACAAACACACACAAGTGGCAGTCATTAGATTTAGCATCCGACTGGAATTGTGTACTATAAGTCCATCTGTTATCTGTCACCATTGAACATGATGCATTTGAAGTTGCTTACATAGACGTGCGCTTTAGAGAGCATGCATGCTTTTTTTCTCAGCTTTGAATGATAGCATGAACAAGTTTGACAAATGTTATGGTGTTATAAATGCTTCAGAGAATTGGGCCTTTGCTGACTTAGATTGGAGAGAAAATGCTCAATTTTTTACCCTGCTGAAGTATGTGTTGTGACTTTCATCAAGATCTAATGTGTCGAACCGGAACTGAAAGTATTGCCTCACGTAATACCCATGCGAGACACATGCAATGAGAGGTGCATGAGAGGTGAACCAACCTTTTGAAGAACTGTTGTTCCTTTTTGAGTGACAGCCATCGTAACAATGATATTAATAATGTATATACAGTATATCAACTCAGATGTGCAACTGAATTGGTGACTATTTTTCCCTTCCCCTTTCGAAACGGCACCATAATCTAAATGGGTGGTAAGTGAGAGATTCTGCATGGTCCTAGAGATGTCTTTTTTTTTTCAGTTGTTTATAACAAGCCTACTGTCCATTGCCCCAAAAAACTCCAAGTGTGAATTTGGCTCTGTCTCAGTGTTTGTTAAATGTTTGATCTACCGCCAGAGATTCAATATTCCTCAAACAATATACAGTAATATTAGGTTATGCGAGTGCTCTGGCTTTGCATGCTTCCCCTTGCAATAATTTTTAAAGCCTTCTGTGTTGCCGCATCTCACAAACTGGTTTTGAGCGTGGGCGGACGCGCTGCAAACAGGCAGGTAAACAACGTCTGCAAACACAACTTTGTATTAACACACCCCTGCAGCAAAACGCTTCAGGAAGCCATCTTAACGGGCTGAGACTGAACATTATTTCTTATTCAGCTAAAAAAATAAATAAATACCAAGAGAAAAAAAATGTAGAGAACTTACTTGAAATTCAAATAACGTTTCTGCATATAGTTCAGCCACAATGCGCCTTTAAAAACAGCCGTACGCTTCCGGTGGAGCTCAAATCCTGAGTAGGACGTGACCACTTGAAATGTCTCGAAACCCCAAAGGCAGCCGCGAGTCAACAAAGGTTATGCCTAACCTTTACCAATGTGACTTTATCCTCTTCAATAATTCAACATACCATCACAGCCCCATTCTACTAAAACACAACTGCGACAGGCCCTGCCGTCATTATGGATCACAGCAGGCTAACCAAACACGCTAATACAGCCCAAACAAAGCCTCGGGGTACATCATGCTTTTGTTTGCTTTAAAGCAAACAAAGAAGATTTACTCTGGCAAACATGGAAGGAATATTAAACAGTTGTATTTCAGCTACACTTGAAGGCGCTCCTCTTAACATTTCATCAGCTGTAAATTGACAAAAGGAGAGTGATAACACACCACTGCAAAGGTATTTACCGGTATATCAGTTTGAGTTCAAGTGGGGTAGCGAGCAAACTTAGCATAAAAGGATTGGTCACAACTGTGCATGCGAGTGATTGGTGGGCGGGGGGGGGGGGGCGACTACAGTGGAACCTCTAGAGTTGAAAGACCTACAATAAGTAATTCAACAATAATTTAGGGGGAAAATTGACACATATGCCGAAAGATTTACTCTGCTTCTGTTTTGCTTTTTCTTGAGATTTATTTTCAAGGCTCAAAATAAGCGGATCCGCATCGCAGTTTGTGAGCCAAAATTAGCATTTTTTGCAGATTAAAGAGCAAAACTGAAAATCAACCACCAAGATGTCACAAAAGCTTCGCTGGGCTGGATGCACGTGTGTCGCTCATGTCGTCTACCACGGGTCGTCGGTGGTTGAGGCAAGCTCAGTGCTAGCTCCGCCACACCAGGTCGCTAGCAATGACCTTTAGCCGCTAGTCCGGCTAAACACATTGCGGAGTCAGTAATCACCGCCGAATAAGCTACATTTCTCACAACTATTATTCTCACGAAGCGATGACGAGGAAAGATGGTGAAGCCACATTAAATGCCACAGATAGGGCAAGCTTTGTAAATGGGCGCCTCTCTGAATCGGAAAACGCTCTAAAATCTCGAATACTTGGCCAATCATTCTAATATCAAATGAAGTCACTGATTAGCAAAACTGCTCCACAAAGAGCCTTGATGTATTTATTTTTTGCAATTCCATTGCTTTCAAAAGAAAGTCACCCGAAGAGTATTGAACATTGGAGGTTATGTATGCTGTGGCTACACCACAGAGCCCTCAGCATGTTGTTCTTCTATTACTGTTTTTCAGTGGTTAACTTTTACACGTGTGGCACAAAATGTGAAAGCAGGAAATTTGATCAACACAACAGCTTTAGAATTATACCCTTTTGCGTGGTGTTTGTTAATGTTACTAAAAATTGTAGGCACAATAATTAGTTTGACCTTCGAACAGAAAACACCCCCATTATTTCCCATCTGAAAAAAAATGGAGGTTAACCACAAATTGTGTCCAGCCTGAGAGGTTCTACAGTATTAGACTGGATAATGCGACATATGTATTCTGTAAGGAATCGGGACATTTATTTAATTTAATTCATGCACATTATGGAGAGTTTTGTGGTGGAAACGTAATGTATAGAAAAACAGGGGGTAGACATTCTTCCAAATCTTTAAAGCAAAGAATTTCACCAGTATAAAACATGTTAGAGCTTCTTTGTCTTTTCAATAACAGCTCATAATAGTCAACCGGAATCAATGTCTTGAAAATAATTGTGATTGATCTATGATCTATTTTTAAGTACCAGTAATATTTTCTTCTCTGAAAATAACAATGTTGCAGTAAACAACCACCTTGGGAGAAACAGCAAAGCAATAATAAAACACTTTGGTCAAATAAAACTTTGGTGCGCATCAGTGCATGCACAGCTCGAGTAAAGTGTGCACATGGCCTCCAGTTGGTTTCATCCACCGGAAAAAATGAAGCGATTAAGATGGATTATATTTGCTATGTTTATGCCATTCAAATCAGGACTCTCAGCTCACGAGGCACAGACTCTCTAAAATCTCCTTTTAGCATCCCGGTTTTGGTCCCCTGTCTGCGAGCATTAGGAATTTGCTGCATTTGAACACCTCCTATGCTCCACAATCAAGGGCTTTGAGGCAGAGGCTCGCATTTATACCCCGTGTTTCAAATCTAGTTGCTTGGGATTTTTACTGTGTGATCATTTCTTTTGCAAAACGAAACAACAACCCCCGCCAAAAAGTATCATTGGCGAAATCGCATGCATGGTAAACAAAAGCGATCGTCTTGTTACGACTGTCACACAGGAAAAATCTGCGACTTGTCATGTGCTTGCAGAGGCTGTATAGTAAACACAGCTTGTGTGGCGTATGCATAGGAGGTGAGAAAACGTTGGCATATGCAGAAAGACGTCCCGCTGCAATTGATCGCAGTGTCATGATTCATGACTAACAACAATG
The DNA here is from genome assembly GCF_025434085.1 of Hippocampus zosterae. Taxonomy (NCBI): domain Eukaryota; kingdom Metazoa; phylum Chordata; class Actinopteri; order Syngnathiformes; family Syngnathidae; genus Hippocampus; species Hippocampus zosterae. The sequence goes on along the minus strand of NC_067454.1, from coordinate 8,969,042 downwards.
ACTGCTGTACGACTCCGCTTCATATTAACGCCATGGAATGCTGCTCTAACGCTGCCGATCTGCGACTTTGGCTGCATGTGGCTGTTTACTTAACCGGTGACACGTTTGCATCTGTATGCCAAACGCCTCGTCCGGGGTACCATATTGAACGATATGCCTCGTTTCCACCAAGTTGTAAGGTTCGGTTCGATATTCAAGATTTTGACGCAACGTGCTCTGACATAAATATACTAAATGAAGCGATTTGGTTTAAAATCTCCTTTCAGATTGGAGGAAATTGATGTGTGGACCTACAATAACTCAACTTTCTATCGTTGAAACTTAGGACTATTTTGGCAGACAGTGCAGCTGCGCACAAGCGTAAAAACTGCCGCATATTGATTTTCATGCTGGTGCAAGACTCGTCACGCCTGGAAAGGAATTTGGCAGACCGCACTGCACCACGCTGGGGTGTTCTGGGGTCGCAAGGGCGTTTCATTTGAATCACGCTCGCACACCTGATAATATGGTGGCAGAGAGTCGTTCTAAACTTATGCCCGCTCCGACCGCATCTAACTTTTGTCTACAAATGCGATTTTGGACAATTTAATTGAAGTGCAGTTCGACCGATATAACACTGCCACAAGTGACTAACCGACACAAAAGAAAACATGGATTACCTTAAAAGTACAATTTTTTGGTTATACATATAGCATTCCTATTCCATTGCTATTTATTGAAGAACTTTTGGAAGGATTTTGGTGATCAAGAAAATGTTTTGAGAGGGCGGAGTGGTTGGAGTGTGGGGACGGGGGAAAGCGTTGCCCAAGGTGAAGCTGAACCCGAGAGTTATTGATATACGGAAGCGCAAATAGGGAGGAGATTTCTATATTCTTTTGTTGGGGTGTGGTCCACAGTCGTATATGTTGTTAACAATGATTGATTGACAGAAAAACATGGTCTACATTGGTGTTACAATAGAATTAACAGAATGGGGGGAAAAAAAACAACACCGGATTACCAAGACTCTTGTTGTCTAGTACACAGCATTGTACCACACCATTTGTTGTTGTTTTTTTTTTTAAATAATTGTTTCATTTGTGTAGCTAACACAGCTTTCACTATTTGGCGCTGGAACCAAAAGCCTCATCCGTTTCATTGATTTAAATTGTACACTTGGTGGAAGCGTGTCAGCGAGTTCTATTTTCTAGGATGTTTCTCAATGAGATATTGAAATTACAGCCTTTCAATGGTTCAATACAATAACGCACTGCTGATTGAAATAACGTATGAAAAAAAAAATCGGTGTGCTATTATGAATGAATTATAAATCAGCCGTAAATGTGGACAGTCTCACTGCGTTGTGCTGTAGGGAAATCATAAAACCACTGTGATGCTGCTGGAAACTCAAAAAAGATCCGTGTTATCGTGCCAAATCGGTCACAATGGCTCATTTGTGAAATGTTTTTTTTTTAGGTCTTTTCAAAACAATCATTGTGATATTGCTGGCTGTAATTAAAAGGCGGTTTCAAATGAGCTATCTGAAAGCCTGCTCAGTCTGAAAATGAATAGCAACCCCAAGGGTTAAAATTAGATTTGTGGAAGCTTAAAGGGTCCATTGCAGAGTTATCGCATTCCACTACTTAAACATGATGTCACCGCCAGCCATTTTACCACGCTAATGTAGTTGTGCAGCTTTACAGCCTTCCAAGAAGCCTCATTTTCAAATGTATCCTTTTAATTTGAAACAGTTTGTGCATAGAAGGCTGCCGACTTGAGAGTGCACGGCTATGTCACACCAGCATCCAAAGCAATCTGTTCTCTCAGCAAACGGTCACGCTTGAATAATTCGGTGGCCTATATTGAGTAACTCTGGAGCATTTCTAAGTCCGTTTTTTCCTTCTTCTTCTTTTTCTTTTTTTTAAATGCCTCAGTGAAATAGTTACCTGCACAAAGTTGATGTGGTTGACTTTCTTCAATGACCTTTGTCTCACATTTGTATTTTATGTTTGTTTTTCATTCCGCATTCTCACCGTCAGATGATGAGCCAGTTGGACCAATGTAAGTCAACACATTGACACACGTCGTATTTTCTTAAACAGTGGCCTTTCCTCACCTCGATGCCGGAACCCAATTAGCCTGCTCAGGTGATCCTGAAGAAAAGAAACACTGGTAACTGTAATTGACAAGTGAGGTCAATATACGGACAACTACTGAGCACACTTGATCGCCAAAACTGCAACATCAAAAGTACTTTAATAGTTTCTTGGATGAATTAAAGTGTGGAGTCTTACCACATCGAAACAAGTTCCCTATGCGGTCTTAAAGGGGCCACATCCTGCCAGTTCTTATGAAACAATTCATTTTAGTGGCTATTTTTCTAACCCGGAAGTAAGTCTCCGACTTCACTAAAACGCATTCTCGAGTACTTATCAACAGGCAGACTTGTGCGGCTTTTCCATTACTGTACTCCCAAGCAGACCCACACCACTCCGAGCTTATGGTCAATCATTTGGCCGCCCATCAATGTCAACAGCTCATTGTCTTTACTCTGTGGCGTCCGAAGTCGATCGACGGTTGCCTAAATCCGCCATCCCCGAAACGTCGGGCCGGGAAAGTAGAGACGCTCCACTTTGGCAGATGGAGCTCTCCCTTTCAAGGGAATGGGACTCGGTGTGTGAAAAGAGCCACTTCTCCTCAACTCCGGTTCAAAAATGAAAGTGTCGGCTGCTCTGAGAAACTGTGAAAGCATGTGATTAGTCTGCAGGGGCAGTATGGGGGTGGCTCCTCACTTTGTGATGTAGAAAAGTAAGGACCCAGTTTTTTCTTTGATTTTCTTTGAAATAATTAGAGGTGGTTAAATGGAGGAAAACACCTTTAAGGGCGTTTTTGGTGAGGGATTAGCATTTTAGCATGGCCCAAACCCCCCGTTGATTTTGCATTTTATGGCCCCTGTCGATATTTGCTTACGTTAAGTTAAACTCCACTTTCAATTAGACACCGCTGGCTGTCCCTCTGCTGCAAACGAAAACAGCAGCAGCACACAAAATCGCGCAGATGAACTTGTGTGTGTTCGAAACAAGTTCTCTCCGGAATATTAAACAGACGGCAGCTTACATGATTCAATATTATCTGACCTAGTCATACTGCAAAGTGGTATGCTAGGGGCTGCCCAATCTGTCTCATTTGTTGTCGGTACACTGCATTTATGCCGAGCAGTCCTTTGTGTACACGTTATTTTGCTTTAAATGCCACTTTCCACATCAGGAAGAAAAAAATTAGTTTCATTCATCGACTTGATAGCTGACACGTAAACATTATACAATTAACGAATGCCCATTTGAACTCTGTGGCAAACCCAAACAGCTGCATTGAAGTGCGAAAATAGTCTCTCAGCATGGAGCCTGACCACATTTTTTCTACAAGTTCTCTGCTAAGTAGCATGATTTAAACTGTTTTTAAATGCCAAACATCCTTCCACTCTCTGCAGTTGAGTTTAAAAAAAACATTGGCCATTGTTTCTGAAAGTACACTCATTCATAATGTGATTAGACTTTTTTTTTCAAACCTTCATGTTTTCTAACAATACCTACTTCTTTCCCAGGAAAACCAATTCTACGAACAACCACAAAGACAAAAACGTCCGTCATAGAACCACAAAATAAGCAATCGACTCATGTAAGACACTGACTGTTGGGAGTGATGCCGGGTGCTAAATATAGAACACGCTGCCGAGGATTATCTGTGGTCATGCCTTCTCTTTATTTTCTCTTCACAGATGAGATGATGAAACTGCAGTTTTTTTGGCTACATGGCAGCAGCCTATCTTGAGAGAGAGAGAGGGGGAAAAAATACAAGCATATCTGGTCTCTTTTTACAAGAAACAATATCAGCACAACACTGGCAACAAGGAGCAAACAATGTGGGGAGTCTTAAAGCATGCCTTGTCGCGTGGAGATGTCAGGATGACGAACTGTGACTGCAAATCACTGCAGAGGTGTACGCATTTTTCCCCCCGATGTGATGTTGAGGTCTCCTTAATTGATTTTAATCATGGCCCTCAGATGAGCCGATCCTGCCCTTTTGTATGACATATCATGTAAATGCATGCAAAATAATTACGCAATAGGATACCCAGAATAGACATCTTCTGTGTCCCTCATGTGGCTTTTGTTTTGCATCCCAAAAGGTTTTTTATAGAGTCATCCTTATATATATATATATATATATATATATATATATATATATATATATATATATATGTATATATATATATATACATTTTTCTTCTTGAACATTTGTACAGCATATTATGGTCATTTAATGTTTGATTTTGTGACAACAAGTTCACTTTTAACAGAGCTTTTATCGTGAAGCAAGGGCTTCAGTGACTGGCAGTATTTAAAATTTAATGGAGAGTGAATACAGAAAATGAATAATGTGTGTTTATCAAACTAAATATCAATGGTATGTGTATAACTTTAATTTCATTTTGAGAGTAACTTAGAGTGTCTTGTATATGTTGCAGTATGAGTGTTCAAAGGATAGGAAATCTGTAAAAAACAAACAAAAAAGGTATTTTTTTTTAAACATTTTCGAATTTATTTTTATTTTCTAATTTTATTTGACTATATAGCATGGCTATAATCCTATGCAAAATGTATTCTTGAATAGATTAAATGGAGGGCAGTTTGTTTTAAACAGTCAAGCTTTAATATCGTGGGATCCCTTGGATGCTGGCATAGCGACATTAACTGCTGTAGCTGCATGACTCCTCCTTTCAATACAATGTATGATGATGTGTGTTGCGGTGGGAAACGGACCTGAACTGATGTGAGAACAGAAGGAATAGAGTATATAGCCACGATGAAACATATGAATCAGACCACTATTTTTTTTCTGAATAAAATAACAAAAAACAAAAAAAAAAACGGAATTGAGTTTTGTTCAAGCTGCGTTAATCTAATCAAAAATCTGAAATGCCGTACGTGCTAATATATAACCACGACGCTGTTGACATTGGCAGCGCAAAGCGAGTGAACTCCTACGTAGGGAACGGCGTGGGAAAAACAGCAAACAAACACAAAAGCGCAGCGTTGACTTGACCTCCTCTCTGCCTAGCAGTTGTCAATGATGATTCACTCCTCGAGTATTTTCCTCAGCTCGCCTTGCACCTGCTCCACCAAAGCGGGGAAGCTGGGATCCAACAGACATATGCGCACGAAGGCGTCCAGGTCTCCAAGTTCTGAAGATGCGTGACGGTACAGCCCAGGTAATGCCAGAGGCATCTCTCCCAAGAGGTTCTATTGAAATTCAATTGCATACATCAGTACAATAAGTCCTCGAAAGCTCATTTTTGAGGCAAATCCTCCATATCATCATCGAACTTTCACACCATGCTCTGCCCACATGAGATGGCGTAGGCAACAACAACAAAAAAATCATAATTTAGTGTAGCCCATCTGTATCTATCTTCTTTTGACTTGGGCTCATTTGGGTGACTTCTATGGGGAGAGATTTGTTTCCAAATTATTCACACAACCATATTTGTGATTTTCAAATGTGCTTTTAAGATCCACAAATACATGCACGATATTCAGACATTTTTGAGATCCAAGAATGTATGTGCGATTTTCACACTTTTCACATGTTTTTCAGGTCCATAAATATTATACGCCATATTCACGTTTTTGAGATCCACAAATATATGCACAATGTGTTTGTTTATTTTGTGTCATGTTTAGCATTTTTAAATATTCAATTCTGTGTGTGAATTGTGGATGAGAGGACACACAAATGTATTATTAAACGCCGTTTGAAGATATTCACACACAGGTCTCCGATATTCATATGTGGGGAAGCCATCACTCCTCCATGCGCTAGAAGGCAGTGTTTGCTGTCTCCATCGAACAGGAACGAGCCATGTCTCATTTAAAAACTGGAAATTGGTCTTCTGTTATATGTTTATTTCACACAAGTTGAGAAACAAATATATCCGTAATTTGTTGCAACATAATAAGACCATCTTCCGGGTTCTTGGCAAAGCAAGCTCGAGGGAGACAAATACTGTAAACGGTTGTATTTTGTTTCCCGACGTGTGTTAAATAAACACATAATAGAAAATCAGATGAAGGTTCGTTTCCTGTTGTTTCAATTTCCAATTTTAAAACGAGAAACGAGAGATGGCACATCTGTTGAAGTGGATCCAACTTAATGCTGGTGGAAAATAGCCTTTTTCAAAGCAATTCCCATTCGGTAAGAACAAATAAAGAATGTACTGCCATTTTGAATGTAACTGACGCTTGCTTTTTCTATAAGTTAAAAGGGTGCTGGGGTGGGGTGAGGGGGATAAAAAAATGGTCTCCCCTGTGTAATAGTTGGCTAGTAGTTAGCTGAAGACGACTTGTATCAAATACCTGGGCAAGACGCTTGATGGACAGTGATCCATGGGCAACCTCTGGTTCGCCTCCAGCGGCCTCACCCTGCTGTGGACACGGCTTCAAACACAAAACGAAATGAGAAAGATGTGAACAGACGCAGCACGATGCTGCAGACTAGAGAATCCAATCAATTGGCTTCATTACTAATTGAAAATATCCCACTCTCGCTTCCCCTCTTCAAAGCTCTTTCATCTGCGCTGGGAACTCCTTCGGTGTGTCTGTTCACTAAAAGGTCACATTCCACCCCGTTGGCACGATGCACACCTTTGTGTCTCATCCCCTGACATGGAATTAGCTCACTGCCCAGTGTTGAGTCAAAATACGGATAAAATATTCAAACAATTACATTCAAGATGTTCCCAAATAGAACCAAAAATCTTGCAAAAGTCTTACGGTGTCACTGTGATTTAGCATCTTATTTTTTTCACTGAGTTGTGTATTATCATTCATCTGTCAAGGTCAACGTTAGTGACCTTGTAAGTTAAAAAAAAAATATTCAATAGTCGTTTGTGGGTCAATAAATATAAGGTGGTCGATCGACTAGATAGTCAAGACTGACTATACTGCATAAGTAAATCAGTCCCTCAAGCTACCGGCAACAATGTGACCTCTAAAGATGACAGTATTGTAAATAACGCCATCTAGTGTCCGAGTGCATGAAACTGACCTAGTTGAGACAACCCTGATAAATCAGCTGTCAGATACGGTCTCCACAGCAATAACTAAAGGGAGACATCCAGTTTACCGTCAGTATTTTACTTGTAAAAAAAAAAAAAAATCAATGTTAAAAAAAATAATTAGAAATGCATAACAGATCAGAATTCTAATTTAAATGCATCAAATGCAAACGCAATACACTCTTCGTCCAACTGAGCGCTGTTCCCAGATTGCACTAAATAAACATCTTAACACAAAATTACATTTGATCATTGATCAGAAATTGGGGAGAACAAGTGTCTCAATATCATGTTAGTTGGAAATGATGAACACTTGGATGACAAGAACTAACTCTCTGATTTGGATATTTTGTGACCAGGTTTTTTTTCCTCCAGCACATCTAAGTTTTATATTATTTTAATAATATTGTAATATAACAATAATATAATATGTGATATAGGAATATATACTTAACATTTATGAGTTAGTAAGTGTTATTTCACCAACATACGGATGTATTTCTGAAATATCCAAGCTATAAATTACAATGCATGGTAAAATCTGTCCAGGTCAAACTTGAAAATAATGTAAATATCTCAAAAACCTGATGTGCTGGAAATGATATATAGATTTTTAAACAGTCTGAAAAATAGGTTTCGAGACACATCAAGCCATCTTTGATTAAGATTTGCTGTTGGCCAGTGTTATAGCAAAATTTTTTATTTTATTTTGAATTAAATAAATAGCAAAATGGGTCACCTGTGTCATCGGCGCAGGGACATCAGTGGGTGGCTGATTATTTGGTGGCGGCAGCGCATCATCGAGAGTGTTGACAGGCAGATACTCCCGGAGTTTTTCTGCAGCACTTGAGCACTCTTTGATGGCCTGTGCCTTGTTCTTGCCGTCAAACTGCATCCTGATCACGCGGCCCGATCCCTGAAGACACACAATCTCGCCGCTGTCACTCCAAGTGGAGACGTGAATATTCTCTTTTTAATCAGCATCTCATTAGAACCAAAAGGCTGTTGTGAGGTGTTCTTAGAGAACGTAAGGCGAAGAACAAACGTCACGGGCAATAACTTGACGGGCATTTAATAACAAGCTCCAGTCAAACGGCTCACCTTCACAGTATTGCGAAGCAGCAGGTTGTCTGATTTCTGGTGGACTTTGAAAACATCGCTGGCATTAATCAGAGGAATTGTCTCCTGCAATAGTAAAAGTGGGAAATATATAGTACATTGGAGTACAAATGGAAATTGGCTTTCTGGTAAATCTGGTACTCGTATCTCCTTATATATTTTGATATTGATTAATGTGTGTGCACACTCCAAAAACTCAGCATTTTTAAATGTTGATTTTTTGGAAACGTATCATATTCATTCCGAAGAAAATAAATGGCAATTGTTGTTTCACCATTTCATTTGATGTTCCCCAGGCAAATGATTACTGTTACTAAAGTTTGTCAGCAGGGGTCTCTATTTTCTCAGTTACTTTTGAAGACATGGCTCCTAAGTGAAGTTTATTTTGACAGGTAGGATTCAAAATACATTTATTATGAGAGAAAACAGACATTGTAGAAGTATGAAGACGCTATACAGCATTGTCCATTGGTGCGAGTGTGAATATCGGACGACCAGTTCAAGGTGCACCAGGCGTCCTGCTCAGTGTCAGCTGGGATAATATCCAGTTCACCGGTTACCCCGAGAAGGACGAGCGCTATAGATGGGTGGATGCTTCAAAACACTTTTAATCACCAATTCGTCCCACAAATTCTTAGCCCACCCATCGTGAAAAGTAAACTTTTGTCACTTTTGTAGAGATCCCGAGTCGAGCCACCTTAAACGCTGTGCTGATTTTATTCTGCCGGTGCTCTGAAGGCCGTAACTGACATCACACTATTCTTTCAAACACAGAAAATTAAAGTTCACAGCATCTTTTCCCGCCGAGCCTTATCTTGTGGCCTGTGGGCTCTCCTAAGCTCAGGATATTTGAAACTTTCCTGAGCGCTTACAGCACCAATCTATAATACGGTGCTCTATCATCCTGGGCAAAAAGCTAGTCGCAGTCTGACCCGAATATCATCCTGACTGGTGAACGCAAGATATCCGTGACTCAGCACACCGACTATTATTGTGTTTGTTGTCCACAAGGCAGTGAGATATTTATTAGTTACTATATACAATCGCCAGAAACATCCAGTTTAATCCCCGAGTTCTGAAAATAACATTCAGAATGCTGATCAACAGAGTTGTTCAAATTTTGAGAAAAAAAAACCATTACAAATGGAAATTCTCTGGGGTCCAGGATAAAACGGTCGCCATCATAGAAGAATACAATTATTAACCGAAAAGGCAATGTTTAGATGCAGATCGGAATATGTATATTATTCATTGTCATACAGGTGTAAAAATAATCTAAATTTAAAAATTATCCATCCATTTTCATTCACTCGTGGCAAGACACACATAGACAAACGACCATTCACACTCGCAATCAAGCTGATGGCCAGTTTTAGGAGGATGCCAGGTTACTTGGAGAAAACCCACACGAGAACGGGTAGAACAGGAAAACTCCACTTAATAGATTTGTCCAGCAATTGTGTTTCGAAGTTCCATTATATTGTGCTACTACCTTTACACTTTTGTAAACAAAAATTCCTGCCAAATTTATTGCTTTCAGAAAACAGCCACCACAGACGGATGGCCAGCAACAACACTGAGATTACTGCTCAATCCTGCTGAAATTTAGTTACAGGTGATAAATTCACACATCTCCCAACCAGGCTTATCATTTGGAAACCCACATTACTAATTAATGGCAATGTTATTAAATGTTGCAATCTATAATAATGCAGGCCATCTACAGTATAATAACAAGTGTGACAAACTATAAATTGCCAGAATCGCAAGCATGACATTTGCAGATGCAGCCAGGCCGTAATTTATTTTGTGAATTACAGAGCAGAGAGTGGCGGTATGCGGCAAGCAGTTTCATGGATGAGCACGTTCCGGAGTCGAATGTGTGCATGTGGAACATCAGAATTTATTGCTGCGTTGCGCCAGATTTCGGTATGGCAAGGATCACGTATTGGGGATCTCGAGATTAATGTCCAAAGAGGTGACGAGCAGTTGGAAACTTTCACCACCTCGTTTTTTTTTCCTTTTTTGTTTTCGCCTCATCACCGCTAACTGGCTCTGGGAGTCCTCCCTCAAGGCACAGGAGGGCTTTAAGACTCTTTTGTCCCTCCTGACATGCGCCAATCTTAAAACAATTAAACCAACAAAGATGGGATTATCACCTTGTTAGCATTTCTGAAACGTGTTATCGATGGCCTGGTGTAAGCAAGTAGTCTGAAAATGCATGTTGGTTTGCACAAGGTCAACACACGACAGCAGTGGAGACAATCTATCTGCAAGATTGTGCAGGCTCTGAGATTTACGTCCCAAATAAATATTTACAGCCAGTACTTTTTTACTCTAGCTCACAACATTTTCACAAAACAATTCTGTGAAAATGGAAAAATAAGCAAAATTAAGTCGTGGTTAAGTAGACACTGGAATCGGAAAAAAAAATATGGCAGAGATAAAATATTGAACTACATAATTATGTAGAAAAATGGTCACTTTTCAATCAGCATGCTCAACCTAGATCTGCGATTCCTCTGCCTGTGTGAATATTCCATTTAATAACGCTGTTAAACTAAATGTAATGTAATGACTGCTACTTCTTTGTACAGCCCACCCTGCAGGATTTGCACCTTCTAAATCACACACTGAGCACACACTCACACCTGACAATTCCTGGCACGGACATATTCAGGGTTACCTGGGGGTGGGGAGGGCAGGGTGGGGGGGGGGGGTCAGGGCAAAGAAAGTGAACCGCTGAACTGGGATCAGCAAGTTTCTGTCGTTTCCTAGGTGCAGACGCACTGCTCCTCTGCCCTGTCTGGCCCCCAGGTTTTAATGCATCACGCACCTCACCTCTCATGAGTTTTAATGCAATATTTACTGTACATATATTTTCAGATGAGCCCGGAAGTGGTGTCGGGTTATTTTGTGTCAATAAATGCAATTGTTGAGTTATGTACTGCTGAGTCATTAAAATATATAAAGAAACAATGAAGCATGCGTGTGTATGTTTGTGATGGTAATGCATGTCTGTGACTAAGGGAAAGATTGGAAAGACAATTTTTAATTCCTGCACAAGCGTGTAAAGCAACAGCAACATCAGAAGAATTTGAATTTTTAGAAGGCCATGCTGATGATGATATTTGGCAGAATAAAATTTTGATAACCGATTAATTGGCTGATTTTTCATCCCACAATAAAGGTAAGAATTATAGACAGAATATTTGACTGTTTTGTCATACTTTGCGTTTTTTTGTTGTTGGGGAAATGTCTATTTTTTGCAGATTTTAAAAGAGCTAATATTGGCCGATTAAATTGGCCGGATTAATCGGAGAACCATCAGAATGAATCTCTTACCAAGCATTCCTGTCCCTGCAAGACCATCAGGTATCCAGAGTCCACGATGGTGGCGATAATTTCAGGCTCATTCTTTTTTGCTTCAAATATCTGGAGAGGTCAAAAAGAAAAAAAAAAGATGTCGTCTTAAAGAGTACATAGAGAAAAATTGCGATATTAATTCTTAATCATTATGAAGAAAAAGTCTGCTGGCACCGATCCTTTCTTGCCAATTAATTTGAAATCATGTTTGACCATCAGCATAATGCAATAAGGACACATTACGGCTGTTGGGCAGTTTGTGGGCGAACAACCCCATTACCTCGCACGTCGGTACGAATCAGCAGAATCATGCCATGAGTGACTGAAGTAACAGCTGAAAAAATTCAAAACGTGCAAATGATGTTCCTTCTTCACAGGATGCTGGACTTAGTACAGCCTCTGGAGTGCTGAAGAGGAGAAGCACTTATGTCTTTGGTAGAATGCACACAGAGTGTGATTTGACAAGGAACACCCTTATTTTAGCATCGCTCTTCCCAGCGTGCGTAGATTCCATGAAGATGCTAAAGTGACACACTTAAGTCAATGATTGAAATTTCATGCACCAGGACATTCATTGATGAGTGTAATTCAGCGGCTTGTTGATTAAATGCTTCCTCCAAATGAGCCAGTGGTGGCTTCTCACAAGTGCCATTCATTTGAAATCTGGATGCATACAGTAAGTCTGAACAGGTGATCTGGAGGTCACCTCATAGTGTCCAAGAACACACCAAAAATTTGATAGGGGGTTCAAAAGTACAACACATAACAAGGAAGCTGCTAAGACACTGAGTCCCGCTTGCTTCGTCGCAACATCTTAGCTCATGTTGTCATTGTCCTGTGCCATACACAGCATTTAAAAGTCAATGACAGAGACCCTTCATTCAGGCATCTGGGAACTGTACTGTATGTTTGCTTTGCAATGTTTAATTTTTTAATCTCTTAATATTATCTGCAGTGACATTATTTTCACACTCGTTACAAGTACAGTATACCATTACTTCCGCAGGGGAAGAATTGCTTCAATATCCATACAAATCAGAGGTTAACTGCAATCACAGTTAATTGAGCCCTACATGATCCCTTTGTCAAATACACACAGACACACACAAATAATTGGACGAGTTACCACGGGCTCTTTTTTTCAGGTTCTGCTATTATGATGCGTTTTGGCTTGCTGTCACCCTGTGATAGCTTGCCAAGCGGTTGAGTAAAAACAAAGCCATTGTCATTGTTCCTGGTGACAGCTAAGAGGGGAGGAAAAAAATCTTATGCGATGAGGCAGAATACACACACACACACACATATATATATATATATATATATATATATATATATACACACACACACATAGATAGATAGATAGATAGATAGATAGATAGATAGATAGATAGATAGATAGATAGATAGATAGATAGATAGATAGATATACATATATCTATATCTATATAGATAAATAGATGTGTATAAACCATCACCTAATCACAGTTGAGCACAACAAGGAGTAATTTTTAAGAGTAAAAGTGAGACAAACGCTAGCAAGATATCGGTAGTCTAAATTTGCATCGAGGTGGTTCATCTGTACTTACTTTCCAGGATTCCCTCTTGCCGGTTTTACCCGAGACTGGAATAAGTCGTCCATAACGTTTCAATCTCCAATTCAGAGTGCTGGCCATTTAGAGTAAGTTACTAATGTTGGTACTCGACTTTTTGTGGAGTGTAAGTGCCTCGGTAAACAAGCGTATGTTACTATTCACGTGCGTAATGGTTTGATTGTCGTCGAGTGCTAATAAAGTTTTGAAAAAATTGGAAAAGAAGTGCCGCGTTAGAGTGACAAAATGGCTTGGTGATTTAAAGTTTTACTTCTTGTTCTTACTTTAACGCATTTCATCTCCACAGATAATAGGTTTATTTAGTTCATTTTATATTTTCGCTGTTGTAATAAATATCCACCACAGAAACATAAATGGGGGATTCGGATTCATTTCCGGGTTTTTTTCATGGGGTCCTATGTTCACAAGTTGCTGGGCAGGATTTACAAGGCACCCTAAATTGTATCCTCGGCTTCCTCAAACATATCAATTTTCTTTATTCATAAATAATTAATATAACCTGAAACTAGCAGTTGGTGTACAAAAACCAGAGCTTTCGTGTAATTCATCCATATTTTTATTTTGCCACTGTGTGCTTTTAGAAACATTAAATGTGTCAATGTATGCCCCGTTTTGGTGATTTTGTAAACACAATAAACAATATGTTAACAGTAAAACTTTTGTTTATGTTTTCGCAGGCTGTAAAAATGGTACCTATACCATGGTGGGCCTTTGAGGTCAATGCAACATCAGTATCACATCAAAATCCAGTCTTCAATATAACATTGCTGTCAAACTGATGTCACATGCCCGCTGGGTTACCACGTTGCTTAATAGTGATTACGTCGCATGTATTCATGTCTATACTTAATTACAACCATACTGATTTTGTCTTGATTTTGCACAGACCTTGATGTTGACTTGAAATTGCACAGACAGAATAGTGAATACTATGTGCTTAGTTTCCACTTGGGCGTAACCTGTTAGTATTCACTTCCTGTTCCTGAACATTCCCTGATCTGCATATTTGACCTACAGGTACATGGAATAATCTTTACACACAATTGATTGGAAATACAATGAACAACTGTAAACTGGAAAGTAAGCGTCGTTATATTAAAATAAAATATAAGGATACAATACAAAGACGTAGAATTGTGGCATAAAAATAATTATTTTGAGGAAAACATGCCTCCAAATTCAAATTATATTGAACATTCAGAAAATCACTGGAGAATTCAGCTCAGCTGGCATTTCTATAACTTGGTAACCAACTCACGAAACCCATTGAGTCGCGGGTTTTCTACGCCGCTGTATTTCCACTACAGTACAACCTTGACCCATTTGTAATCAGTTTAACTCGCAAATGATGTATCCATAATTGCACGCAATTATAGCAATTACGCTCAATTAGAGAATCAAGTCTCTGGCAATATCCCCCACACCATTATCAGTCCGCTTTCACCCGCATGGATCACGAAATGTTTCCACTTCTTATTCGCCACGCAGGGTTCAAGCAATGACCTACCTGTAGCCTCCCATCTCCTCTCCCTCCTCGCGTTTTAAGAATGGGAAGCACATTTCCCCTTTAAACAAGATGGGCTCGTCCCCCTCCAACCACCACCAACCCCCGCTCCTATGGCAACACAACCAGATCATGCATATTCACACGTTCACCTAAACACTCCTCGGCCGCGCTGGATGGATTGGGGTGATGTCAGCGCATGGAACGCGGTGTGCATGTTTCCCATCTTAATTGTCGCCTTCACGTCGCCTCGGCGAGAGGAGCGAGCCTGCTGATGACCCTTCCATTCTGCCTCCTCACCTCCTCCTCCATCCGCCGGCGCGTCTCTCACATGTCAGGCAAAGGTGACTTTCAGGCAGTTTCTCCCCCCCCTGCCCCCCACACACACACTTCTGCGCGCCATGCAGGCGGAGAGGCGTAAAGATGTGCGAGGTGGCCGTGCGGACCGCCCAGGCTTTGCGTGAGGAGGACGCACGCGAGCTGTCAGGTATAGTCAAGTCGTCATTTCAAGGGAGCCCAAAAATGTGCCATTTATTTTATTAAGAGCGACTATCACCGTCCTCGGAAGCGGCAAAGCGAGTGTGTCATGTGTTGCAGGCTTTCAGGGATCGCTCGCAAGGAGATCAGAAGCACCACGCGGTGCTGCTCAGTTTGCCCTACAAATCTAGATTTGGTCAATTTTTGCTCCATGACATAATGGACAGGTTGCATTCGTCCATGCGTAAACGGCTCTACAGTTTGCCTCAGCACATTGGACACAAAACGTCCATCATGGGCGAAGGAGAAGACGCGGACAAGGACACGCGCAGGAAGAGCATTCGGATGAAGCCGCTGCCGTCACCCACCTCCGTGGGAAGCTGCAGAGGTACCGGGGAGACCAAAAGCGGCGAGTCGCTCATCATGGAGACCGACATCGGGAGACCGTTGAAGACCAGCTCCAACGGAGACTGCCGGAGGTTCCGTGGCAGCCTCTCGTCCATCACCAGCCGCCATGTGCACGACTCGGACTCGGCGGAGGAGAGGCGACTCATCACTGAGGGGGACGTCACCCCGAGCGAGGAGAGCCCCCCGGGAGCGATCGGTGAGAGCGCCCCGGAGCAAGGCGCGCAAGAGGCCGGCGGAGGTGGCGCGTCCGCCGGCAACGGCGAGAGCGCACCTCCGAGCGAGTCCCAAGCGGACGCCCAGTCCGGGTTCATAAAGTTGGATGGAATTGAACAGATCTTGCCCGACGACGAGCGCTTGTACCAGGCCGGCTTCATGCACCGTCAGTTCGGGGCTATGCTCCAACCGGGGGTCAACAAGTTCTCCCTGAGGATGTTTGGAAGCGAGAAGGCGGTGGAGCGGGAACAGGAGCGGGTTAAATCTGCCGGATTTTGGATTATTCACCCCTACAGTGATTTCAGGTAAACAAAATAGTATATACTGAAGTATGCTTTTAGATTATCAATCCTTATTCTGATCAGGGGCTATTTGTTCTCATTCAAGTGCTATCATATATGAAAAATGATGCTTACAAATATTTCACGTTTTATACAATATTATATCACGCATTTTTGGACGAGTGGCATTTGCCTCACAGTTCTGAGGTTGAATCCAGGCTGTGGCCTTCCAGTGTTGAGTTTGAATGTTTCCTGCAGGATTTTCTCTCAGTGCTCGGGCTCCTCTTCAGAAAACGAAGTGGGTTAATTGATGACTACATTGTCCATAGGTGTAAATATGCATATAGTACAAAATTAGCTGGGATATCCAGTTCACCCGCAACCGAGATTGTGAAAGCGCTATATAAATAAATAAATAATTAAATATGTATTGTATTGTGTTTTATAATCAGGAGGATGAGCACTAGAGAAATTGGATCTATATATTTTTATTCTTTTGTTCTTCTGAGGTTTTATTTGCTTATATATAGGATCAAATACTCTCACTGGCCATATATGGCCCAGTCGTCCTCGGTTTTCCACCAGTGGCCCAAATCGTGTACACACAGCCTCTCTCATATATGTGCAATTGGAAGCGTATTGTTTGTTTCTACCTGATGGTTAATTATTGTCACATTCGATATTGCAACAAAACCTGCGTGACATTTTACTTTGAAAAAAAAGTCAAATAAACTATACGCACGTTGAATTATAAGACACGTTGTGGTAGGATCAGCTGAGGCAGTTTTCTTTTTATCTTCCGCAGATTCCTTAGTGCCATTGAGTTTGTTATTGGCCATATGTATCTTGATTCATGGCCACATGAAGCCTGTGAACAGCATGGCGAGACTGGCTTTAAAGGTCCCTTTTATTTGTGCTTGTAAGGCTTTTGTAATGCAACTATTTTGTGCTTGAACATCACACGAGTCCTTTATAGAAGGCACCAAGGGATATATGGGCTTATTTATTGGCAAAAAAAAAAAGGCAATGATGTGACCGTGAAATCAAAATCAAAAGTGTCCATACAGCCTGATAGGAAATTATGAACATGTTTTTTTCCCCTTCGTCTTCTTTCCACCAGCTCATTTCCTGTAGCTCGGTAATTAAGGAGGGAAATATTTAATTACAGCCAGTGTCAGACTTAGTTCACCGGTGCAGCTATTCACTGGAGCTACATTGTGACTCTTGCACATTTCCCCCTTTCACATTGAATGTTTTCTTATTAGGACGTGATTGGCAATGCCGAACCCTATCATACCATCGTATACGTATCAAAGGATTTGTAACAAGATGTCTGACTGTGAGAGATGAGCGCACACATTATAGTGTGAGTTTGGTGAAGTTGAAAAAGACAAAATAAGACCTTGCCTGGGAATTGGAAACAGGACAGCTTCCTCTTTCATCCCCAACAGTGAACGAAGCAATTTTTTTACATGATCAGAGACATCCCGGGAAGGTTAGATTTTGATTGAAGTGTGATTTCCCTTGTCAGCGAATGGAGAAAAAAAATATGGCTTGGCAATTGGACAAATGTGGGACAGGTGACTAGAGAGAAAGTGTGAAGTCCAGCCATCCGTTACTGCCTCGGCTGATTCGTGTGCAAGGTCACAATGGGGTGGTGGGGATGGAGTGTGTCCCAGTTTGGGAAGGAGGTGGGATACACCTTGGACATGCCACCAGTCCAGGTGTAACACACCAACAACCATTGGGTTGTAGAATTTCCATTCAACTAAATGAGCATCTTTTGCTGTTGTGAGCGGGCGAGAGCTCCCACTCCAAAGGCGGTTGACTGAAAAGTGGGATGATTGTGAATATTTCATGATGCTTTAGAACCGGAAACGAAACATTAGAAAATGTTAATCAAACTGCAGTATACCATTTCGTGAAAACAAGCTCCTGTGAAATTCTCACACTTCAACATATTTTGGCATTATTTATGATTGTATATTTCTAGTAAGGCTAATCATTGAGTAATTCAGGTATCTCGAAGGTCGAAGTTGGAAGTTCAACTAGTGTAAGATGGCTGCGCCTATGTTTGCTGTGTCTGCTTTTGTCTCCCGATAGTTTCGCCATGTTAAAACTAAACACGGCATCAAAACCAGTGGAATCCATTCAAACAACTTGAGCAAAATATCTCGAAACTTGTCAAGGACTGCTAGTTGATTTTATCAATGGTTGGAACTGGCGGTTCTGGGTCAGTGAACACACAAGTCGTATCTATTCTATTCATTCAAGTTTGGCCTAAGAAGCAGTGACATATACTGTACGTCATGGACTCACAATCCCGAGAGGGAAGTCACCGGCGGACATCTTGTGTTGCCACGTATGAAGTGCGCCTAACTTAAATATATTGATGTCTCTGCAGTGTTTTACATGATTATCCGTCTCCATGGTGAAAATGGCAGTTGATGAGGAAGCCTTCTGACCTTCGGGTTGAGTGAACGCTGGCGCCTTTCGGCTGTCGCTGCTCAACCCGTATTGTTTTGTGTTTTTTGTTATTGTAAAGTGTCCTTAGGTGTCTTGAAAGGCGCTTATAAATAAAATGTATTATTATTATTATTATAAGCCCTCTGCCCCTTGAATAGTGCTGAGCTGCGGCTGTCTGGGTGCAGCCCCATGTGGCAAGGTGAGGGTTGGGTATTCCTTCCACAACTCCTTTGGGTACCTTGGCGGTATCTCCGAATACTAGTCATATATTCGTGTGCCTCATGTTGTCAGAAAAATCAACAATGAAATGAAAGCAAAACATATCAGCACAAAATGCTCTGTGAAATGTAAACCGAACCTCCTGAAGTTACGATTCATGATACTGAGATCATTTACTCAGAATGGTCCGCGCTAACAATGATGTTTGCTCTTTGAGAGGCTCTCACGACCGCATATAAGGATCTTGGCCTAAAACACGTACTAATCGCAGTTTTTTCAGCAAAAAACAAACAGAAGACGTCAGTTGGTGGCAATATTCAGATGCTTTTAAAGTGTTTTGTGAACATTGTGTGTTTATGGATTAAACAATAAACATTTTCTAATCTCTTTTAGGGGAAAGCCCAATATTCATGAAAATTTGCTATTTCTGTTCAGCTCGGTCGCCATCCTCCATGAATAGCGGGCATCTCCTGTAATTTGAATTGGTCATAGTTACACGGAGGCCGTTATGGTTGTGCTCCTTCCTTGCCGTTTGACCCCCTTGCTCTATCCAGCTCTCTTGCTCTCTTACTCACCGTGTTAAATGTCACCAGAGAGGGTGATTTGGGGCTGGGGGAGAACGTCCTCAAACCGAAAGGTCAGAGGTTTGGCTCCGGCCCTCGGTTTTGAAATGTCTTTTTGAGCGGGGATGCAGAAATAGGCTGTGGCACTGCTCTAGCTGCATGCAGATGATGCACGTGTGACTCTCTGAGCGAGATGTAGAGATTAAATCGCATGAGAGAGACGATGCTCTTCAAAAAAGAAAAAAAGAAAAAAAAGAGGTTAACCAACCCACAGACTAGGGTCTGAGGGAGGATAATGGGGTCTGCGATTGGCTGTCGAACAGTCAAGGATGCCAACCAAACACACACACACAATGGACATAGAATTATACAGTGGTATCTCCAAACTATGGCTGTGAAGCCCAATCAAGCGAACTAAAAATGTATCGTGCGCCTCTATCCCCTCTTTGCATGTTTTTTTTTCTGCTACGAACAGGGACCGTACGAGGCAGACCACTTTTAATGCACCATTTCACGAGTAAATGAAACTATAATGCACCATAACCATGCTACCTCTCAGAGGAAGTCAGTGCCATTAATCGTTTGTCAGCATTAAACTAAAAGTATTTTTCAGAAATAATAGCAAAGTTAGACGCAAGTGGGGGGGGGGGGGGGGGGGGGAGAGGGGGATTGCGTGTCATGTCAGTGAGATGACACCGCACATCGAGACGACTTTCAGCTTGTATTTGAGTTTTAATGCGCTGAGGGGGAAACGCTACTTTGGACACCTACATTCTCCAAAATCAGGATGAGCGCAGGACAAGATGAGTCTAATTAAACTACACCAGGGATCTGAGTGGGACCTTTTTAATGGGGCCGCAGAAGAGAAGGGTCGGCGTGACTAAAAGTTTGATTCCCATGTCTGCTTCAAAGCTTTAGCGCTATAAGCTCAAATTAGAGTGTCACAAGGAATCACGTAGTCGTCACTGCGCCAGAATTCGGCAGAAATCTTCCCGTGTCAAGTATTGTGTAACGCTAAGAAGCGGGGAGGAGCGATATCCAGCCAAGGAAAAAGACGGATTAAAAATGGCATCATAATCCAATCTACACCCTCATTTTCTACATCCAAAGCCCAGTGGCCGCCTTCCGTTCTGAACAAGCATCTTTCAAGCGAGGAGATGCGGTCAGCGACATGGTGACACTGAGCACCCAATGAAAGGGATTCTTTTAAATGAGGAAGCCTTTTCAAACCAGATGGACCATAAATATCTTCCGATTGGAGCTGCATGTACTGTTCCTCTGTATCTCTGCATGAGCCCTGCTAATATTTATCAATGCTATGCCCTTGATCATAAATATTGACAATTAAGGCAGTGGAAACTTTGAGGTTCCGAGATGCTGTTCGGCGTTTGATCTGTTCAAATTGGAACTGATTAGATTTCTTTTTTTTAATCCACAGAACTGAGAAGTTCAATCGTATGCATGTAAAAGGACAACAAGAAACTCGTGGCATCATCCCGTCCCAATTTGAGCCGTCCCATCTCAAATAGAATCGTAATCACTATTCATCGAACCAATAAAATCCAAGCGTATTGCACCCAATGTATCGACATAAATATCGAATTGTCTTTTATTGGAGAGATGCATACCCCATCATCGAATCCACCAGTCACATCTATAATGTATATATTGCACGAGGACCGACTGTGTGTGTCACACATTTAACGAGTCTATCTGCTACGTTCTGTGCAACCAAACCAGAGATCAACAAATCAATCTAACGGTATACTACTCATCCTGCTAATCGAAAAACACACGCACATATATTTTGAAGTATTTTTATTGTCATGTTTAATTTTTATTTTTCATTTTGTCCCTTACACTGTGACTCAGCAGGGTGGGAGTTTGGCCTTCTAATTGATGAGCCACTACTGCTCGAGAAATAGGTTCCATCTCACCAGAGACTGAGGACAATCGCTATTAAAAAAATAATTTAAAAAAAAGTATGGATGGTTGTCGTTAGTAATTTCTCTTTGATTTCGGATCACTTGAATGGCAAATAAGCACATTGGGTTACCACCGGCAATCTACTTATTTTACAGTAGTCCCTCAGACATTTTTTTTAATGACAAAAAGAATTGCTTTAAACCTGTCTAGGCAAGTGTTTTGAGCAAACAATGCGCAGGTGGAATAAAAGACTGTTGAGAGAAAGACGTCTTTGTAGAGGGGATGGAAGGATTCGCCTGCTGAATGTTGCAAAGGGATTTCACTGATTGACAGAAACTGCAGGACAACCAACCCCATCTCTGATAGTGTGTGCAACAGGAGAGGTGGGGCGGGGGGGGGGGGTCTTAATAGAATCTTCATTGCAAAGGGAAGGTGAGAAAAAAAAAAGTTATAATGTGTGACACTTTCCTTTCTCACCGGGAAACGTGATAGATTTTCCAACAGATGTGTCCTCTAGGCTCTGAATCACCAGATAATTAAAAGGCACTCGACGATCAGAGAGCTGCATTCTAATATCACGCTGCATTGTTTGTCTAGAGCTTGGCACACAGTGCTGTTGCATTGATAGGATTCACCCGGATATTTCTCTGGGCAAAGAGACAAACATCAGCTGGTTTTCATCCGAACATTGATGGACATTTCATTGTTTGAGTAGGGAAAACACGTTGTCACTTCTGCAACAAGTGCTTTAAGGTGCAGCTAAAATTCACCATAAACAGTTTTCATCTGACTGTCTGTATCAATCTGTCTGTCATTGACAGTCGGAAATAAAAGCAACTGCCTTGTAATAAGAAACACAAATCTGAAAGTAGTTTGAAAAGCTTGCAATTTGGCAACAAGGAAACAAAAGCATGCAATTAAGGCCACTGCAGTGCCCCTTTTGGATTTTTTATTCAATCCGATCTTTTTATGTACTCGTTTATTCATTCATTCATCTTCCTAACCGCTTGATCCTCACTAGGGTCGCGGGGGGTGCTGGAGCCTATCCCAGCTGTCCTCGGGCAGTAGGCGGGGGACACCCTGAATCGGTTGCCAGCCAATCGCAGGGCACACAGAAACGAACAACCATCCGTACTCACACTCACACCTAGGGACAATTTAGAGTGTTCAATCAGCCTGCCACGCATGTTTTTGGAATGTGGGAGGAAACCGGAGCACCCGGAGAAAACCCACGCAGGCCCGGGGAGAACATGCAAACTCCACACAGGGAGGCCGGAGCTGGAATTGAACCCGGTACCTCTGCACTGTGAAGCCCACGTGCTAACCACTGGACTACCGGGCCGCCCCCTGTACTCGTTTACATTACAACAAAAAAGCGACTTCTAATGTTAATACAACACATCCCTGATCTGACACGCATGCGCACAAAACACAATATTGAGTGACTTGCAGCCCAACCCCCCCCCCCCAAAAAAAACCCCAAAACAAACAAAAAAAACATCATGCGGCACAGTGATTCGTAATTCCGGTCCAGTGTGTTGGGGCACATCTTACTTTCTTTCTACCTCGTAAGACAGTGATGCGGGAAGAGGTAGAAATATTTTTGGAGAAATGAGCAATACATTTCAACTTCATTTCATGCAGATGTTCACGAAAGATGACGCCACATCATTGCATAAACGAAAACAGATGTCTGCGTGTGTGAATATTTGCATACGTGTGTCTGTGTCAAGACATCAGATGAAATAACAACCATGGCTATTTCACTGGTGTTGATGACACTTGATTTGAAGAGTGTTTTGCTGTTGATTTGTTTGGTCTCGTGAGGTGCGGCAAGTGTGACATTGCTGACTATATTGAAAAAAGGAGATGTAGAGACACGTACCACCGTGCAGAGTGTGTGCGCGGTGAGGACAGAGGTCACTTTACACAAAAAGTTAAATGTAGATGATAAAAGCCTCACTATACAACACGAATTTGTAGGTGGAATGTGTCTTTGTCCATCACGATGCTCTACACAGTATTAATCTCATAACTGCAGTAAATATTTGTATGAAAAAACACCTGTGAGCCTTAAATATTAAAAAAGGGGACTGCGCCTCCGGCTAAAGCCAGCTGGGACAGGCTCCTGCTCAGCTGTGACTCTAGCAAAATGAACAGTAGATAAAATGGATGCATTTGGTCGAGATCAAGAAAAGCATTTCTAACTTTCCAAGGGGCGCAACTGAATTGGATTTATGGGAGGGTGTTTCGGACCCCTAAATTACTTCCCGTTGATCTTCAACTGGAAAAACATATTTGCAACTATTGGTGATAAACAAGAATCCCAACTCGGTTTTTGCACTACCCGTAACACAAGCCCGTAAAACAATGAGCACCCAATGAAAACAAAATTTCAGCCGAAATGAAAACTTTTGCTTTCAAGTCGCATGTATGAACTAAACTCCAGCATGCCAGCCTTTCCCCATACTGGCGCAATATTTCATATTTCATAGTGCTAATCTGCACAGAGGTGTGACACGCTCACATTGCTCAGCTTCTGTGTGTCGCTCTTTTCCATCTTGAATAACTCGCCGGTTTAATTTAGCCACAGTTAAACACGGGGATTACGGAGGGTTCTGGCCCAGCCCTGGAAGTGGGCGAGTCAAAATAGGCTGCCCACTCTCATCCATAAATATTGAGCCAAGAGATTATTATGCCACAATTTATTTAATGGAGGGAGCCCTTGCAAAGGTGATTCCGGAGTGGGGGTTGTTTGCCGCAGGGTAGAAGAAGGTTCCCTGTGATGATTGAACGCGATTGTGTGACCTTCCTTGCTTAAATGAAGCAATGTGAAACCCGAGCAACTCTAAAAAATTGTTTTGTTTTGTTTTTTTCCATTTTGCATGTCAGACAGTCAGTTCTCACCCCACCCCTGCCCCCCGACGTCGTTTAATGCTGCTTCACGTATTAAAAGAGTTTAACCTTGTGACTGTAATCTGGAGGCGAGATTATACTGATTGATTGGACATCATATACATTTTGAAAATGGGCAAGCCAGCTGCTATGCTCCGTGCATTTGGCTTGCCTAACAAACGGAATGTTGTGTGTCCTTCCCGCCTCACAATCTCCCATGCTGCCACATCAATTTATAATCTCCCCAGGTGGATCCACAGCCATATTCGCCTGCCAAAACTACTTTTAACACCTTCAACACCACAGTTACATTATTCTCCAACTCCCCCAGCACCTCTTCACTCATTTTCCATTCTGGACAGTTGTGGTGGTGGATGCTCTGAACAGGATTTGTCTTCTCTTTAATTTTGCTCAACATTGTCGTGTCCCAACAACATGCAGTAAGAAATGTCAATGGGAAGTGAAAACCGTATCATATTAAGCAATGTTAATTCCTCAACATGCCATCCGTGCTCACACTCACACCTAGGGACAATTTAGAGTGCTCCATTAACCTGTCGTGCATGTTTTTGGAGTGCGGGAGGAAACCAGAGAAAACCCAGGCAGGCGAACATGCAAATTCCACACGGGAAGCCAACGAGAGGTCTCATATGACAGAAGTGACCTTCAACCATTTTCAAAATGTTGTCTTCAAATCCACAAATAATTTGTTATAATGTAAGTTTGTATCTGATTTTCAATTTAATGTGTGTGAAAAAGGCCCCTAAAAATGCTGAAGAGAAACAAAAACATGGAATTAATGCTGCCTGAATTGAGATCGTAGCTGCCTTGCTTGATTTATGAATGACACCATCTTTTACAATAAGTGTTGTTAAAAAGCCAAAGAAAAAGTGAAAGGTAATCGCTAAACTACAGGTGTCAAACTCAAGGCCCGGGGCCCAGTTCTGGCCCGCCACATCATTTTATGTGGGCCATGAAAGCAAATCAAACTTTCATGATGCTTGCTAAAATCTCAACCAAAATTTCAAATTCTTATTTGTAATAAATAAGACCGATACTGTAAGCATTTGCTTGTTACCAAACCCCTCATTACAGTAACTTAAAAATAGGTGAATAAACCGTTATTCTTGACTTCTTTATATGGTTTCATTCATAACAGCCCTCCAAGGGAAATTGCAACTAAAATATGGCCCGTGACAAAAATGAGTTTGACACCCCTGCCCTAAACTGTGGTCTCAAGCGAAATGTTGCACTTTTGTGTGAAGTCCGCAGACTTTTTTTTTTAAAGCAAATCCGAATTGTCTTTGACAGAATCAACTGTACGCGTAATACGTTTTCAAACAACTTCAAGTGAGAGGTTGAGAAACGGGTTCTGTCTTGCGTGTGACAATGAAGTGACCAAGAGCTCTGCGGACCTGTTCTTCCTTTGTGCATTCCCGTTGACATGCTCTACTTCTGGCTTTTTGCCAGGCATTATTTGAACGCCACACATTCAGTTGATGGAGGAGGGAAGGAGAAGGCTGAGAAATGGCTACTTTTTGATGGTTGTAAGTGTTAACTTTGTCTTTTTTTTCACCGAAACGTTCTGTTATCAATCTTCCATGTATTTTAATATTTGTCTCGCAGTGTATTTTCAATGGCATCTTCCCTTGCTGTTGACCTCTTCATGCACGCATGGCTCGCACATACAGGTTAACCTTTTCAGCCTGAGCCTGTGTCCCAGGTGCATAGTCACACCCCTTCTCTCTCTGAAATAGATTTTTTTCCCTTTCCCCTCACCTCCACTGACCCTCTCCCATCAGACCAGATGAAAAATGGTCAAGATGTGATATGTCGCTTCAGGGGGTTGGCTTCACCCGCGGAACATTGCATTATAAAGCATTTAAAATTTAAAAGTAAGTCACCGCTCTGAACGAAAAAGCTTTGTTAAAGCTCAGAAGCAATTAGTGGAATGTGTCCAAAACTTTAATCAGTTCTACTTGTAAGTCAAGATGTCATTTATTGTGCAAAAGGTCATTGAATCCGACAGCTCAATACCACATCACCTATCAAAAGGGTTTTCCATTCTAAATTGGTGTCGCTGCATGCAAAATAATTTGAAACAAATACTCATAGTCGGACATACAGAGTTGCTTGGATTGCTGGTCATTACTTGGCTATTTAGTTTCTTATCTAGTTATAGTTAGTGTGACGGGGTGATTGTCAGGCACCCTGGGGTGTGCTAATGGTAGTTCCGGTACTCAATACTCAAACTTTTAATCTCAATGAGGAATTAAGTAGGATTTAGATAAAATAAATGATAACATACAACCTTACCACTAGTATGTTGTTGGCATTCATGCTATAATGGAACAATATACAGTATACATACAGTATATACATATATATTCCGTTTGAGTTTGAATGGAATAATTCCCTCTACCCCAGGAGGCTAACTGTCATGATTCGGTTTAGGGACCAACAGGTGGCACTGTTGTGCTCCCCTGGCAGCTGCACACCCGTTGGTCATAACTAATTAGGGCTTTAAAAGGACTCCCAGCCCGAATACTCGGTGTTGGGTCATTGTTGCTATTGTTAATGTCATTTGTGTTGCTGTTTGCTCTTGTTTTCTGTCATGTTTAGTTCATTGTTATGTTTTAGATTTAGTCATGGTTTTTGTTTGATACTTTGGACTTTGTGTGTTTGGGATTTAGTTTTCTTTGTTTTAAATACAATTATTCAAATACACCCCGCTCCTCCCTCCTGCCTGCTTTTTGGGGTCCACCACCACCTTGCTACGTGACGCTAACGAGTTGACTCCAGTAGACCTGAGGCTGATGCCAATTAATTTTTTCGCCATCTTCCGTGAACCAAATTACAGGTATTTTTCCCGTTTCAGTTACAATGGAACCGTGCCACTTGCCCCGCAATGCTAATAGTAGAGTAATGCATTTCATCTTCCCACGTAAAAAAAAAAAAAAAACTTAAAAAAAAATATTACCGGTACTTACAGCACTCCATATCCTTTTTTCACTTTTGTCAGTTTTTTTTTTTTGGGGGGGGGGAATTAGAACCTCAATTATTCCCCCTGCTCCAGAAGGGCATTGGTCAAGTCCAATTCATGCTAATTAATGTCTAGGATCTAAGCCTAACAAACAAATTCATTGAAAAACAAAGAAAATTTTACCCGCACCCCTCTTGCCCCGCTTTTGTTACAGAAATGTTTGCAATGACCAAAATACTTACGGTTGAGTCCAGCCCAAGTAATAGCCCTTACACCTTAAAAAAATGTAAACCGACAATGAACCACGAAAGCGACACAGAGCGTCTTTTTTGTTTTGAGATTTTTATTTATTTAGCGGTGACTAATGGTAGAAACCCATCAGACTAATCCATAAACGTATTGCGTCATCCTCCCAAAACTTCAAACTGGTTAACATTTCACTTTGGTGGAGATTTGAGCTCTCGTTACCCGATGAGGTTGGCCCCTTTGTAGAAAAACTCTGCCAGGGTCATCATTTGCAATTGTGTGGGAGAAGGCCTAAATCCGTTGGATTCAGCAGGGCGTCAGCTCCGAGACCTCCAGAGTCCAGTGTGCTGGATAAAGAAGTCGGTGTGTGTGCGTGTGTGTGATTCACAGGAGATACTTCCCTTGGATCAATTGTGTTTGATTTGGCCACGCCACACACTGTCTGTCTGTTGCACTCAAACAAATGGCCTGTATTACTACACACATGCAGCGGTAGTAGACAGCGGCTATTTTTCCTGCTCCTCTGCTATGTGGGTAGACTCCTGATTTATTTTCACCATCATCACCGATTCACCATCATCATTGTTTGGAACGTGTCCTAGTTTTTCTTCCCTTCCTCTGTCTCGCCCTCACGCACACACACAAACGGGAAACGGGCTTTAGCCATAACTGAATATTACAAGGAGAGAAAAATAATTAACCAGTGGTCATTTTGGCATAATAAAACAATAAATAGGAAGCCACATGCATTAGAAATAGCATAAATTTGCTTTCTGATTCCATTCGGGGGCCTCCTGTTTTACAATGGTTTTCGGTATGGTTATTACAATGAGCACTTATTCAAAAGCTCTTTTGTTTTACAGGGTGTTTCTAAAGTCTTTGTGCAATTACATTTCCATTATCAGCCCCGTTTCGATACAGAATGAAGAAGGTACATATATATATATATATATACAGTGTATATATATATAAAAATCCTCATCTCACCCCTCGGGTGGTGTCCGTCCCTCATTCAGCTCGGGTCCTCTACCAGAGGCCAGGAAGCTTGAGAGTTCTGCGCATTATCCTTGCTGTTCCCAGCACTGCACATTTCTGGACTGAGATGTCCGACGTTGTTCCCGGGATCTGTTGCAACCACTCATCTAGTTTGGGGGTCACTGCCCCGAGTGCTCCGACCACCACAGGCACGACTGTCACCTTTACCTTCCAGGCTCTCTCCAGCTCCTCTCTGAGCCCTTGGTATTTCTCGAGTTTCTCAGGTTCCTTCTTCCTGATGTTTCCATCACTTGGGACCGCTACATCCACTACAACGGCTTTCCTCTGCCCTTTATCTATGATCACGATATCTGGTTGGTTCGCCATTACCATCTTGTCAGTCTGGATCTGGAAGTCCCACAGGATCTTCGCTCTGTCATTCTCCACCACCTTCGGAGGTGTTTCCCATTTTGACCTTGGAGTTTCCAGTCCATACTCCGCACAGATGTTTCGGTAGACTATGCCAGCCACCTGGTTATGGCGTTCCATGTAGGCTTTCCCTGCCAGCATCTTACACCCTGCAGTTATGTGTTGGATTGTCTCAGGTGCCTCTTTGCACAACCTACACCTTGGGTCTTGTCTGGTGTGGTGTATCTGGGCCTCGATGGCTCTGGTGCTCAAGGCCTGCTCCTGAGCAGCCAGGATGAGTGCCTCTGTGCTGTCCTTCAGGCCAGCCCTCTCTAGCCACTGATAGGACTTCTTGAGATCAGCCCCTTCAGTTATGGTCCGGTGGTACATCCCGTGTAGGGGCTTGTCCTCCCATGATGGTCCCTCTTCCAGCGCCTCATCTTCTGTTCCCCATTGTCTGAGACATTCTCTGAGTACGTCATCCGTTTGAGCCTTCTCCTTGATGTATTCATGGAGCTTGGATGTTTCATCCTGGACAGTGGCTCTCACACTCATAAGTCCCCGGCCTCCTTCCTTTCGGCTTGCGTACAGTCTCAGGGTGCTGGATTTGGGATGGAACCCTCCATGCATGGTTAGGAGCTTTCGGGTCTTAACGTCCGTGGTCTGAATCTCTTCCTTTGGCCACCTTATTATTCCTGCAGGGTATCTGATCACTGGCAGGGCATAGCTGTTTATTGCCCGGGTCTTATTCTTGCCATTGAGCTGGCTTCTTAGGACTTGCCTCACTCGCTGGAGGTATTTGGCCGTAGCCGCTTTCCTTGTTGCCAGTTCGAGGTTGCCATTGGCTTGTGGTATACCAAGGTACTTGTAGCTGTCCTCAATGTCTGTTATTGTTCCTTCAGGGAGTGAGACCCCTTCAGTGCGGACTACCCTTCCTCTCTTAGTCACCATCCGACTACATTTCTCAAGCCCGAATGACATCCCGATGTCGCTGCTGTAGATCCTGGTTGTGTGGATCAGGGAATCTATGTCCCTTTCGCTCTTAGCATACAGCTTTATGTCATCCATGTAGAGGAGGTGACTGATTGTAGCTCCATTTCTGAGGCGGTATCCATAGCCTGTTTTGGTGATTACTTGGCTTAGGGGGTTCAGTTCTATGCAGAACAGCAGTGGGGAGAGTGCATCACCTTGGTATATGCCACATTTGATGGACACTTGGGTAAGTGGCTTGCCATTGGCTTCAAGTGTGGTTTTCCACATCCTCATCGAGTTCGCAACGAAGGCTCTTAGGGTCCTGTTCACCTTATACAACTCCAAGCATTCAGTGATCCATGTATGTGGCATCGAGTCATAGGCTTTCCTGTAATCAATCCAAGCTGTGCACAGGTTGGTACGTCGGGACCTGCAGTCTTGTGCGACTGTTCTGTCAAACAGGAGCTGATGTTTGGCTCCTCTGGTATCTCTACCAATGCCCTTCTGTGCTTCGTTCATGTATTGATCCATGTGTCCACTTATCTTAGCCGCAATGATGCCTGACATGAGCTTCCATGTTGTGGAGAGACAGGTTATTGGCCGATAGTTGGATGGGATCCCTTCGAGGGATCCTTCATGATCAGGATCGTTCGCCCTTCGGTTAGCCATTCTGGGTGAGTCCCTCAGCAGCTGGTTCATTTGTACTGCTAGGCGCTCATGGAGTGCTGTGAGTTTCTTTAGCCAGTAAGTGTGGACCATGTCCGGGCCTGGTGCTGTCCAGTTCTTCATATCTGAGACTCTTTCCTGTATGTCTGCCACTGTTATGGTAACCGGTTTCTGTTCAGGGAGGTTGCTGTGTTCCTCTCTCAGGGTCACCAGCCATTGTGCACTGCTGTTATGTGCAACCTCCTTCTCCCATATGCCTTTCCAGTACCTTTCAGTTTCCAGTCTTGGTGGGTCAGCTCTGTTGTTAGGACCCTGCCACTGAGCGTACACTTTCGCAGGTTGTGTTGCTAACAGCCTGTTTATTCGTCTGGCCTCATTCTCTTTCGTGTACCGCTTTAGGCGACTGGACAAGGCTTGGAGCCTTTGTTTGGCAGTTTCGAGTGCTTCAGGTATGGTCATCTGGATGTACCTCTCGGGTATCGGCCTTTTCATCACACCTCTCTGGGCCTCCGTCAATTGACTCACATCTTTGCGGGCCGCCTTGATCTTAGCCTCCAACCGTCTTTTCCATGGTGGGTAACGTATCTCATGGCTTCCATGGTTGCTCTTATAGCCCAGAGTCTCCAGGATCACTGATGCTGAAGCGTATATCAGCTCATTGGTTTCTGTGATCGTTACGGTAGGGATCGCCCTCAGTGCAGCATTCACACTTTCTATGAGACTTTCAGATGGTACTTCACATAGCCGTTGTAATCGGTTTCTAGGTTGCCCAGCTTTCATTCTCGCCATGATCTTAGCTTTCAGGTCAGTTGCTGCCTCGCTCAGCATTTCATTCATTGGGGCTGACCACCCAATCTCATCATCTGCATTCATTGGGGCTTGCCTCCCAATCTCTTGTATGACCTCCTCCTCTGATCTGGCAGCCTGGGGCCCTTCACCATGGAACCTGCGTTGTGCCTCACCAATCTCAAGTTGTGACAGCAGTTGCCGTTTGTGGATGTTGGAACACTGAGCTACTAGTTGTTTCGCGGTCAACCGTGACTGTGGGTTTCGAAGTAACCATTTAGCCCACATTCTCTGCATGTAACCCCTCTGACTAGGGTTGCTTGAGTAGTAGCATTCCAACAGAGCCATGTTATCGCATCTCGCCCATCTCCGCTTTGTTCCAGTAGCCCATTTTTCATCAGGGTGCTCTGGTTCCCCAGCACCTGACGCAGACCTTGTTTGGCCGGGCGACGTCTGAGCCGGCATGTCATTCGTTTTATTGTCTCTCATCATTGTATGAGGTAGGCATTAGCGTGAAGGATCTTGCCCAAGGACCCACACTGGATGGTGTTATGTGCTCATTTTTGCCCCAAGCGGGATTCGAACCACCGTCTCCCGTATGCCAAACCGATGCCTTACCAAATGAGCTATCCAGCCGCTCATATATATATATATATATACACTGTATACATACAAGTGCGTCCATCCCGCAAACTGGCACATAAGCGCAAAAAAGTCCTCAAAACCAAAACAGACCAAGAGAAGACCTGGTAGCACAGCACATGGGATAACACACACGGATCCATAGATGCGCAACTTTTGACATCAAGATTCATACGCAGAAAAGAAAACATTGTTTTGCGCATCCACTGTCATGCTATGCGTTTTACAGTATTGGAATTAGTTACACAGACAGTGTGGTGGGGTCTTGGTTTACCTGAATCTCAAGCTGATTGTGGTTCTTGGATTTAGCATCTCCTACTTTATTCGGTACTCATGGTCCTATGAAAGTGTGAGTGGAAATGATTGCTTGTCCGTAGAGCCTATGTGCTCTGTGATTGATTGGCCTTTGGTCCTAAATTGGTCTAGATAGACCCCAGTCACCTGCAACCTAAGTTTGGATACCAGAATAGCGAGAAATTGCGAATTGAATGTTGTTTTTTTTATTGCACTTTGTTTGAGACTGACGACCAGTGTGACTGGATATCCTGATATCATCTCAACTGTTCTGTCTTTGGTTTCCTTTGGCCAAGTTTTGGGCAGCATTTTTCTCATATTAGTTTGCTTTGTTGTAAAGAAAGTGTGACTGTATTTATTGATCCTCCAAAGCTGTTATTTGTCCAGGGTGCATTTTGCCTCTAGCCCCAAATCAGCCAGGATGGTTTATAGCTAGCTCACCTCCGAATTGAAAGAAGGCAAGTGCGAAATGGATGGATATCAATCTTATTGTGATGATATCTGACAAAGTTTTGTTTAAAAAAAATAAAAGGAGGGGGGGTCATTTTTCTTTTATTTCACTTTTTCTTACTTTTTCTTTCACTTTCAGAATGACAACCAATATAACTGTGATTTTACCACTTTTTCCATATTCCACAGGGTATTTTCCCGATATTAGCTTAAAAACGAAGGGATGACTTGTAATCTCTACACAAACTTGTAAATGGCTGACAACCAGCCGAGTGTATATCCCGTCTCTCACCCAAAGTCAGCCGGGATAGGCTCCAACTAGGGTAAGGAGGTCAAGCGCTATCGAAAATGAATGGATGGATGATCCTCCAAATATTGACTTGGATTGCTCCTCATTTAGCCTCCTTTTGTCATCACTGCTTGTCAGTCTTAATAGGTCGGAGGAGGGTGATTTTGTTTTGGTCCACCTGCACTTCTTCTTGCACTTTGACCTCAGATCACCGTTTTTGGAGTGAGACAAGAAAGGCTTTCATCGCAGCCACTCCATTTGCTGATTACAGTGGCTGGAGTGCCGAAGATAATGGCACCATCCAGTAAAAGGGCGCGAGGTGACATGTACAATGCGAGCAGCTTCTCAATATTACGTACACTACATTATCTTAGCACGTCATTAGTGTTTGGAGAAACCCCCTCGCTCGCTGGTGGTGGTTGTTTTTAGGGTCTGGCTCGTGTGCGTTTCCTCCTCCGCACTCGTCGTCGGCTGCCAGAGGACCTTGTGACTTAACCCGAAGGACCTTTTTGGAGATAACAAGGAATGGTGATAAAAGACAGGCACAATTACTGGCAGCATGACAGACCGCAAAAGCAGAGAGCAGATCCTGGCACACGCCAGTGGGATAAGAGCATGATGATGGCAGCGACTGGACATCCCTTGTACCCTTCGTGCAGCCCTGCAACAGTAAAACCGCATGGTATCCGGTTTTGGGCATTCAATTCATAATTACTGTCATTTGAAAACAAACTACAGTACAGTAGTACCTTTACTCACGAAATGAATTGGTTCTGAGAGAAACTTCTTAACAAGAACATTTGCAAGTACAGTAGAGACGCATTTTCCATTTAAATGCCCTAATTCGTTCCAAGCCACCCCAAAATTCAGACAAAAATGTTTCCTAAAGCATAAAAATGCATCAACTTATGTAACAGATTCATGTTACAATTAGATTATTGCACAATAAAAGGGAGTTCTGCATCATGTAAAAAAAAAAAGAATAAAGGATGGTCATTTAACTTTTGCCCACTTTATTCCATGTTCTCTATCAGAAGTGATTTTTGTCTGGCGTTTTGTAAAGAACTGATCCAAGGAGGTTTGCTTTTGTCGGCTTTTAACAACCCTTCGAAAATGTCCAAGGCAAACATCAGCATAGTGAGCAATCAACCGACTGGTAAATACCTTTTCTGGGTAAAACTATTGGATCGCCTCATGGTCTGAGGGGTGAATGACGAGGATGCTGGATAGACACATATCTAGCTATCTACAGGTTTAGACATATACGGTAGAAGTCCCTCTCGGACAATGGGATGCCGGGATGATGCTCGATAATAGCCAATGGCAGAGCAGGTCTAAGTTTGTTGCGTTCAGGAAACTCGGAGCTGCGAATAGCTGTATTTTTACCTTTTGTATCTTGAATTTTTTTTTCGTAACGAGGCAAAATTTTCCTCTTGAGAAATTTCAAACGAAGAGATGTTCGCAAGGAGAGGTACTACTGTATTTGTCATATTTTTCAGCTGTTAGCTGGAAAACACTTTCTCATTCGTGATCATCACGTTTCACATCACAATCATGTGTTGAGCGCACATATAAGGATTTGTGATGGTAAATATTGAACTGGTTCAACATTTAAGGTTTTCGGGCCTTCTGTTTTTCGGAGGGCGCTCACCCTGCACCACAAAATAAACGCTCAGGATAATCTTTCAGAGACATCCGAGCATTAGGCCTTTGCTGACCTTGACCAAGATACGAGGGAAAGTGTCCCGTCATCTGCACGTCTGTGGGCCGCTTTACTTCTCCAAAGTTGAACGACTGACTTTTTATTCACATTGTCTCCTGCCTTCATTGACTGATGCTTGGAGAAATAACTTTAGACAACATTAAACCAAAAAAAAAGCCTTTATATCCAACAATGGAACAACTTATTGATGGAGTTATTTCAGCAGTAGTGGGTAAAGCTCGATTTAGTTTTCCTCAGCTCCCCGTGGGTTTTTCGTAAATCCCACCGTTTTTTTTTTCCTCCTCCGGTAGCCTCAGGTTGGGGAGATTTGCCTCAACATGTGATGAAATCTTCTTAGCGTTGGCTTGATAAAATGGCGCGCCTCACCTAAATATAGCCACTTGCAAGCGCACAGCCCCAATGTCAGTGATGTGCTCACACTGTGTCTGCTGGCACTGCTTAGCAAAGAGACCCCGGCGTTGTGACAGTTCATTGGAACGGGTGATAACAAAAATAGGATTAACCCTTTTAACCTGCATTCTTTTCCTTGCAGGATGTGTTAAATCTCACCGTGTTTGCCAAATGGCGTGTTTTAAAAAGCAACGAGCCACTCTTTTATGGCCAGTGTTTTTGTTGTTGTTGTTACAGATGTTCTCCTTTTTAAGTGTGACAGCCTTTTGATAGATTTACTCTGCCCACGGCTAGAATATAGTGCATGCAAAAATCCACCAATTTTTAT
Organism: Hippocampus zosterae; assembly: GCF_025434085.1. Lineage (NCBI taxonomy): Eukaryota > Metazoa > Chordata > Actinopteri > Syngnathiformes > Syngnathidae > Hippocampus > Hippocampus zosterae. The sequence continues at coordinate 8,933,747 of NC_067454.1, read as the reverse complement.
TCCCCCTCCCTCTTTCTGCACACAAGAGCCTCGCATGCCTCATTGTTATTCCTTCCTCCTAATTCATTCTTTCAAACATGGCTGCCGATTTAATGGGGCTGCTGCTCTGTCTGTTTTATTTAACCTTAATGGAAATTAACCATTAACCATTGTTAAACTGCTACGTCAGCAATATATTGTGACAATGAAGGTATATCAATTACTTACTCTTATCATTATTATTACTATTATTATTATTATTATTATATATTTTTGTTGCTAACATTAGGTAATTTTTTGAGGGGGCTCATGATCCAAAACAGACCACACAATTTGCCAAAAATGGTAGAAGGAAGCAGGTGCTTCGGCCGGAAGGATGAAGGCCTCTAAACATAATTCGGAACCCAATCAAGAGTATATATATATTCATTCTTCATTCATTCATCTTCCGAGCCACTTGATCCTCACTACGGTCGCGGGGGGTGCTGGAGCCTATCCCAGCTGTCTTCGGGCAGTAGGCGGGGGACACCTTGAATCGGTTGCCAGCCAATCGCAGGGCACACAGAAACGAACAACCATTCGCACTCACACTCACACCTAGGGACAATTTGGAGTGTCCAATCAGCCTGCCACGCATGTTTTTGGAATGTGGGAGGAAACCGGAGCACCCGGAGATAACTCACGCAGGCCCGGGGAGAACATGCAAACTCCACACAGGGAGGCCGGAGCTGGAATCGAACCCGGTTGCACTGTGAAGCCGACGTGCTAACCACTGGACTACCGGGCCGCCCCTATATATAATATTATATATATATATATATATATATATATATAAAACTATATAGAAAATTTGGCCATTGATTGGCTGCCAGGCCCTGCGCATATCTTATCTTCAGGAAACACGAAATGACTGTGAGGCAAAAGTTACCCAGGGTGTGAAGTTACCTCGCTTATCCTCACGGATATGAGTTATTTTTTCTTTTTTTTCCCTCCAGTTTGAGCAACAAACACTTGACAGACACGTAAAATGGTATTGGAATAGTGGGCCAAAAACTGATTCTGTTATAAAATGTACATTAAGTTCTGCTGACAAGTGACCCCTAATGCTAATGTAATTACTCTCATGTCCTGTAGCAAAGGCGAGCAAAACATAACATTGTTTGGCTGCCATTAAAGGTGATGTCGAAATAATCTGACTTCCACCCTGGGGCAACATAACTGATGAGATTCTTGTTATGCTTGCATTAACCCTGAGTTGTCGCCCCCTTAAATTGAACATTTCCTTTGATCACACTTACACTTTTCCAAATTATATCGTGTTCATATACTCTCCATGAAATAGCTTTCATGCCTTGCTTCAAATCTACTAAGGCCAAATCTAGACACAACTGTAGGAACCAAGATTAAAAGCAAGAGTAGGGGACGATTGACGCGGCATCAACCCGGTCAGTGAATCCGGTGTCGTGGCTCCTCTATATCTAACTATGATCAACCTCTAAAGGCGATAAACTTAAAGCCGTTCTAATCATTGATCATTAAAAGACTATTTGTCACTTTTGTTACATTGTGGGTCAAATCAACCCATTGTAAAGTTTACAAGTAAAGAAAATAGTAATGATGTGTGATTTATATATTATAAAGTCTGATACATAATTTAAAAAAAAACACCATTTATAATCTTACTAGCTGGTTCGCCGCCCTCCGGGCGGCTCATCAGCTAGTTCCTGCGGAAGGCTGGTAAGGTGGTGGTTCGCCGCCCTCCGGGCGGCTCATCAGCTAGTTCCTGCGGAAGGCTGGTAAGGTGGGCCTTCGGCCCACAAAAGTGTTGTTGCTTGGTTCAACTTTTTGTTCATCTTCATTGCTTATCGCGAAAATAAAGAGATGTTTAGCTCTACTAAATAACTAACAATTTCATTGCAATGCTTGTGGGTAGACAACATTTTTTCGCAAAATGCCCGCGCGATCGTAGTGAGCCACTGCCTGAGCGGCGCAGTGGCGGCGCGCAGTGGCGGCGCGCAGTGGCGGCGCGCAGCGGCGCGGTGAAGTAGGTACGTTTTGAAAAGGGACAGACGGAAGGACAGACCGCGTGCGGGACGACGCGCAATATATATATATATATATATAAGATGTTTTTGATTTTTTTTTTACCCCCTTTTCATAAACCACTGATGGACAAAAACATCATGTAAAAAATAAGCATGAAACGAACTGCATTTTGTCTAAACCAATGCATAGGCTATTTGTATTAAATGGACAATAATAGCAATAATATTGACTGAAAACAGTCAAACCTGGGTTGAAAAACTGGACTAATTGTTGCAAGCATGCTTTATTTCAAGATCTGTCTACAAAAACTAAAATCCAAGGCAGAAAGAGGACGACACCCACTTTGCAGTTTTGTTTGTTGATATCAAACATAACACAGAGTCGAATTTGTTTGGATGTCACAAGGCGCAACAGGCAAAGCTGTGCTGTTGAGGAAAAATTTGGGCAAACACGCACACATTGCAAGCAAACAAATTAATCATTCATTATGCAAAGCCACATCAGTTTCAGTCACATTTGACGGGCGCTGTTTTTTCAGCGCAGCTTGTGGAAGTAGACGAATTGCTGTTCCACCTCGGATGTCAATATTCAGTCAGTGGGTTGTAGTGGTTGTACAAACCGGTCGACTTGTCAACTACACTGCTCCACAATAACGTATGGAGTCTGATATTTGGCTTGAGGAGAAAGCAGAGCCGCTTACAACAAGAGATGAGCGCCCTGAACGAAATGAGTCCGTCATTTTAACTGATTTAAAATGTTCCGAAGCTTTGGTCAGTGGGGGAGAATCTGTGATGGATGGAGGACGTGTTTATTCGGTTGGGAGCCGTGTGGGTGGTTCGTAATGGCTTAAGAGAAGCGCCAAAAAAAGAAGTCCCCGATCGCGTGGATCGTGTTTCATATAAACAGTGAAAAGTGAGGGAACACTGTACTGTAAAAAAAAACCCAAAACAAACAAATAAACCAAAAAAAAGCTGTATTTTTGGGGGTTAAAAACAGTAATTGAAGTTGCAACAACTTTAAAATACAAATAATTGACATGTATGGCAACAATGTCAGTTAACACAACAAAGCTAGCAGGTTGTTTGCCCCAGAACAATTTGCTGAGTATTTTTTTTTAGTTACCGATATATTTCCAAGTTTGGGGACAATACAAGGGACACTTAGTTCTGTAAACTCGTATTCTTTTGTTGAAAATACGAAATTCGCAAACCTAAAAATATTTCGTTTCATTGCTCAACTTCAAATTTTATCTGCGTTTGTTGCCTTGAAATTTTGAATTCACCAAACTCAAAGTTGAGCTTCAATAAAATGGACGAGGATTTTGTAAACTTTCATTTTTTGCATGTCAAATGCAGGAAAGAAAAAAAATCACACAAGCAAAACTCAAATTTAGTTCAACTACTAAAATTAAAATGTTATTGAAGTTTGTTGCCTTGAAATATTGAGTTTACCCAACATCTATTTTACAGTGTATATGAAACTGACACGTAGACTAACAAATGAAGAGTGAATGCCATAATAAGCTAGTCTCTGGTAATATACTGTGCTACATGTTCTTGTGCTGTAGAATTCCTCTATACTTCAGAGAGGTACAGAGAGCCCATGCAAGTGTCCCCTGTGTCTCCATTTAAATATAGCCCCACCCCGGGCTAAAATGAGCATCCATTTCGGGCTCTTTGTGCCCATTCCTCCCTGGTACGCGTGGCTGGCAGGGCGAAGAAACTGAGAGAGGCTTATCGTGTAGTCCGCGGCACTCTGACAGTGACAACATGCCTCCGCCAGAGAGCTCGGCCTGGCCGGTACCTTGTCTCTCCAGAGGATGGAAAAATGTCAGGGAGCCCTTCATCACGACTCCGACCTCCCTGTACCGTAACAAGTCAAGTAGGAGCGAGTAGTTAAGTTCACACTGTTCAGTTTGTGTCCCAAGTTTGATTGTCCCATAGTGTCTACCCCAGGGGTGCCCAAACTTTTTGGATCGAAGATCTACTTTTCGATCAACTAACCTCACGGGATCTACCCTTACCGGCGCGCGCACGCACACACACACACAAATTTAAGATTTACCTACTTTATTTTATTTTTTAAATATTTTTTTTTTGTGAAAATGAGACTGATTAGTGTGCAGTGTATATTAACACAAAAAATATATTACTAACATGTACAAAGACACACAAATGGTTGTTTGTTTTTTTTTCTTCTCGACACTCCTCGGATCTACTTGGGATCTGTCTTAGATCTACCGGTAGATCAGGATCTACCTAATGGGCACCCCTGGTCTACCCCATAATTGATCTGTTCTTTTACTCCACTTCAAACATGACAAACTTTTTAGAGTTTGTTTTTTTTTTGGCATCCTGTTCATATTTCTATTCAAAGGACTTTTCAAAGGAAAATTATGTTTTTCAATTCTTCTGCTATTTACATTCCTGACAGTTGTATGCAAGATTTTATTACCGGTAACTTAAACAAATATATATTTCATACTTTTCTTTCAGGATCTGGCCCTGTAGTTTAAAACAATAAAACAAACCCACGCAGCCCCTCTCATTATCTGACAAAAAAAGAAAAGAATATTCGTTTTCTATAATCATACATATTTTCTCTTTTTTCACCATTATATTCAGTAGTTTTCTTTAAGTCATAAAATACTTTGTTTCTTTCAGAAGGGGAGTACTCTATACCCTTTGCAGGGATTTAATTCCTTTCAAATGTACCACTTTTGTATTTATAAAACAATCGTCTATATCAAGAGTCCTGATGCATAATAAAACACAGTAGCAGGATCTCGGCTAAGTTTAGGTGGCCTGACCTCCATTAAGAGGCAAAGACACAAGTGGGAAAACAAAAAGAGTCAGGAGCATTTACTCTTCTCACGCGATGCTACACGCATGCAAGCACACACACACACAGACACACACAGACACACACACACACACACACACACTTGTTTATATGCACCCAAGTGATATACCATGGAAGGGCACCTTCCTGCGTTCTGTCATTGGAGGGGACACAAAGTCTTTTGAAGCATTGTTAAGGTCCTTTCGAGAGGAAACGCTCATTATTACCCACATGTACTCAAATAAGAATGTACGGCATACCCATCACAGTCACAGTATTTTGTAAAAAAGAAATGCATTTAAAACTCGTTCAACACTAGTTATGTGAAATGACTTATTTTTACACAGACCAATGAAGATGTCAGGGCTCTGTTTTCATAAACAGAGCACATGCGCTCTGGCGTAAAAACTAACGCATCTTGAACTTTGGTGTCGGTGCAAGCCCCAATTAGTGTAGCTGGGAGGATGGTAAATCACGTTGTGCCATGTTGGGCGTCTTGGCGGATTATGAAAGTTTACATGCCCCTGATGATTTGGTGAATGAAGTAGACAACATTTCATCCCTGATGGAAGCTGGTCTAAGTTGTGGCGCAGGTGGTGTAGCAAGATTTTGGTGAATATTGGCACGTGTGTGCTGGATGTCATCATATTTCATTCATAAATATCACAACGGCTTGCATTGAACACTTCTGAATCATTGAAATCTAATCATTGAATGCATTATTATTTTCATCATCTTTAATATGTATTAAAATAGTGCATGGAGATAGTACATTTATGCGTTTTATGCACGGCTGTAATTGTCAAGCAATATCGTGTTTGTTTGCTAATGTAATGTACGTAATTATGGCGCTTTGATGCACCATTACTAACTTGATTGAGTCATCACATTTCAAGGCAAAAGCAAGGAGCCAATCATCAGAGCCATTGTTGTGGACCATGTACACGTGTATAAGCTGTGTAAGTCTAATAAATATTCATGCCTTACAGTATATGCACGACAAGTACAAATGTCATTACCTGTGTAAGCATTTCCTCTTTTGAAGATTTTCTTGTTCTCCAGGGGCTTCACATCCCAGCACGAGCTAACTCAGCGGTGGTGAGCTCTGTCTAAATATAACGCCACTTGAAAACAAGCTGAAACACCAGATGCCCTTTTACTTTGAAGAATTCCAATTACTGTCACTGCTTTGTCTCTTGTGTGTGTTGTGTATGTGACACTGAGATGTTTCTGTACACAAGGACTTGGATTCTCTGCTAAAATGTAAACCTTGTGCAGTGTAACTCAGCTTAAGCAGCCTGTGCAGCTTTGTAAGGTTCTATGTCGTTACTTAGAGGAAGGCAACATTCACACGTTGAGCATGTGATTGGACCAACAGCAAGTCTAGTCTTCCAGAGAGTTTTATTGTTTTGGTTGTCATTGCCATAGAAGTTAAGGCAACTCTTGTCTCACTTAATTTAATGCACTTTTTAACTATTTAGTAGAAGTCATACCTGCAGTATTTTACTAATTATTCCTGACGAATGAATGACCCATCAATCAAGTGTTCTGATTGGCATAAAACGCGACCAGTGAAACACAGATGATAGAATCACTGGGTTTTTATCCATCCATCATCCATCCATCCATCCATCCCATCTCTGATCAGCTTATCATGACTAGGGTCGCAGGGCATGCTGGAGCCTTTTCCAGCTGTTTTCAGGCAGTAGATGGGTACACACACAACTGGTTGCCAGACAATCACAGGACACACAGAGATGAACAACTATCCATGCTCACACTCACAAGTAGGGACAATTTAGAGTGTGCCGCTGGTTTGCGCCGTTGTGAGCGTGAACACAGCCGACTTGGTTCCTGGCCAATGGAAGAAGTCCTCTCATCCCCTTTAAATTCAGCGCAGGAGAAGCGCACAGCCTCCATGGCAGGATTCCATGCAGGAAATCTACACACGCAAAGTTGGCCAGCGCAATCACGTATCATTGCTGTAAAGTGGTTACTTGGAGACAGCATTCCAACTGATCGCTTGTGCCCATGGTTTCAAACACACAAAACAAGGCTCACACAGCACAAAAATCAAGATACGCCACTTTTACCCTGCGCGAACGTGATCTGTCGACAGAAACAGAGCCCAAACACAATGACAAGTTAGTGAGCTCATCAAATAATTAGTGCCACTAATTATTGACTTCTTGAGTCACCCATGATATTTAAGTGATCGAATCAACCAACCCCTAATACTGCATTTAATTTCTGACATGTGGATTGACCAACGATCGGCGAAAAACAGTATTGCCCAAACATCGTCAATGGACAGTCTGTGACCGTAGACGTTGATGACACCTTCTGTGTTACTATATTTATTGGAACCCTCTTTGTGAACTGTGGCCTTATGTCCTTAGTTTACTGTAGTTCCCTATGACATTTATCTCAACGCCGCATGATTGAACCGCGGAATCAATAGTCATCAGTGGGAAATGAAAGAGCTGTAATTAATTGCTGTAGTCTTGCCAGCTTGCAGAAAAATGGAGTCCCCCTGCCCCTTGTTATGTACCTACAGGATATGTACAGAGACTTCCCGTTTCGAAATTGCTTTGGTGCAGTGAAAGACCTTTATGGCCCAGTTAAAGGTGGGTAAATCATATAAAGTTGTTGGTTTGGTGGACGATGCCAGAACCGCACCCCGTTTCCTCATTCCTGCAGGATAAATCTTCCTTAACACAAAAGAGCCAATCTGGATTCAATTACTGAGCGTCCAGTAGAGCGCAATTTATATCCAAACCTTGCTCGCAAGATGGACGAGTTCACAGGGTTGCTTTATAATTAGCAGTTAACCCTTGCTGACCTTCCAATCTAGATTTACTGTCCAAACAGCAAATAGCTTTCATGTTCAGTGGTTGTCATGGGGGCAAAGCGGCACATGTGTGGTATATGCATCAGTGCTTACATGCGAACATAGAGTGAAAATTAATCCATACTTATCCACTGCTGGATTAAATGTCACGTAGCAAGCCTAATACAAACAACAATTGGGATGTAAATGGGATGTTTCAAGCTTCTTTAATCCCTGCTGGTGTCAAGTATGCTGCCCAAGCATGCAGTATTGTTACAATGCAGATTGGGTGGAGTAAAAAGGTAAATAGTAAATTTTTTTCTGCACCCAAATGATAAAAAGGTTGTGTATTCAGGAATTATGTGTTTGCGTTAGAACAGAGTCTTTATTTGGCATACCCTCAAACTGTTGAAATACTTATTCATATTCCACTGTAACTGGTATGGCAAAAAAAAAAAAATAATCCCCGACTGTATTTGGTTACCTTGTGAGCACTGCTTTCATGCACAGGTGCACATGCACGTGGTGTAAAAACGGGAACATCTTCATATTTGTGCCGGGGCAAATCAAGTTTCCCTTGTTTGGGAATTTGGCAGATCACGGTGCACCTTGCTTCACATTCAGGCTGACTGAGGGTGGTTTTTATTACATGATGCTGGTTTACCTGAGAGTTTGGTGACAGAAAGTAGACTTTAGTGTATACTACAGTGTTAGGAATCAGGTGTTTATCTGTATTTTATTATTCTTCAAATGTGCATAAGAGACACGGTGGGTGAGATGAGTGTACTGTTTGCTGAACTCTTTTCAGTTCTTACTCTCAGCTGGGTCTTGAATTGCAACTGTGCAGTGCTTTGAGAAATCTTTTCACACCAACTCTAACACGACTTGACACTTAAAAGTAACGTGTTTGATTATTACTACCCTCAAAACTTGAAGTGATGTGTTACCAGCATTACTGATGTGATGGTATTTCATTAAGAATACAACTGTATACAACTGATCTTGGATTGATTTCCACTCAATCCTCCGTTAAGAATCACCCTGACAGTGAATGACAAGTGGCGGCCAATTCAGTGCGGAGCCTGCCTTTTGCTCAGAGTCACCTGGAATGCGTTCCAGATTTCCTGCGACTTTATAAGGGAAACGGATGGTTGGAAGGATGGATGTTAGGGCAGGGCAGGGATTCAAACGTCTGCTTTTTGTGCAGCTGGTTTTGGATCAGTTGTCCAGTGCTCCATTCTGAACGTTACTTTCCATTTGTCTCCCCAACCAGGTTTTACTGGGATTTGACCATGCTGCTGTTAATGGTGGGAAACCTCATCATCATCCCCGTAGGCATCACTTTCTTCAAGGACGAGCACACGCCCCCCTGGATCGTCTTTAACGTAGTATCGGACACCTTCTTCCTCTTGGACCTTGTGCTGAACTTCCGGACGGGCATCGTCAAGGAGGACAACACGGAGATCATCCTGGACCCCCAGCAGATCAAAATCAAGTACCTTCGCAGCTGGTTCGTGGTGGACTTCATCTCCTCCATCCCAGTGGACTACATCTTCCTCATCGTAGAGACGCGCATTGACTCCGACTTCTACAAGACTGCCCGCGCCTTGCGGATCGTCCGCTTCACCAAGATCCTCAGCTTGCTTCGCCTCCTGCGCCTCTCCAGACTCATTCGCTATATCCATCAATGGGAAGAGGTAGGAAAAGCCCGCCAAGAATTGCTCCATCTTGTGATTGAGGGGTGGAGGGTGTCAGTTTTGATTTGCATATCCAGTGATACAGTTCATGTTCCCGCCTTGTACACCGTGCGCCTCTCCTGTGGTGAATTTAAAGGGAATGAGAGGAGCTGCTTCCATTGGCCAGGAAGAGCGAGTAAGCTGTGTTCCCTCCCACAGCAGCGCACACAACCGTTAATAACGACCGTGCGTCTTCAAAAAAGAAAGAAAACTCCACCCATGCACACGGTTCAACCATGCTATGCACTAGACTTGTGCTGGGCATCAAACTCGAGCCCATCAGGTCTAAAACACATTTGTCCGGTCACATCCATATGATACAAATTTCAGATTTTCAACTTTCATCTACAAAAGAATCTGTAAGTATCTACACATGTGAACTTAAACATCTGTTAGTCCTTCCACATATGCATCTGTCTGCCATTCTGATGCAAACGGTCCAATTCCATCAACAGCTTAACAAAAATAATGACAGGTCCATCAATTGTCTCGCTTGCGCAATCAAAACACTCAATTAGACACCTTCACCCATGTGCATGACAACGGGCAGGTCCTGAATAGCACCTGATTTCCAATCAAAATACATTTTCACCGGACCTGCCCATCGCATGTCCTCTTAGAGGTTCCCTGTAATTACACATAGCATCCAGCCTGCACTCTGAGTGGAGAACATTGAGTGGTGACATCCATTTCTGGGATGCCATTTCAAAGAGAGGAAAAGTTCAAATGAATCACTGGCAGTATAATCCCCCTTCTTCGCCCATGCATGCCCTCCACCGCTTCCGGCTCCCCCGAACGTAGGATATTCGGTCCGACCTTCGCTTGACAGGGGTCGGCACTCGGGCAAAAAAAGCAGTTGCGTGTTAAGCTTGGGTACTGAGGCAATAGCATGATTAAAGAGGAGGGAACGTGAAGGAAACAAGCTGAGTAGAAAATTAAATAAACATTGATACCTCATGGGCAGCACAATAGCCTGGTGGTTAACACGTTGCCTCGCTATCGAAAGGTTTTGGGTTGGAATCTCCACTATGTGTGGCTTGCACATTCTCCCTGGCAGCGGGAGAACTCCGCCACACATACAAAGATTTAAACCCAACACAAAAAAACTGCATATTTGTCCACAAAATATCACAACAGCGCCTTACATCAAAGTTTAGTTTACTTCCTTTCATCAAACTGTCAGATGCGCCTGGGGCAAACGGCATCGGTAAAATTAAGGTGTGCCAATTTTTGCGCCTACCGCCACGTCGACAAAAATAGAGCCCAGAATGTCAACACATTTGGCCATTTTCACAAACAGAACATGGAAACATCTGTCTGTCCATTCTGATGCAGACGATAAGTAAACGTGTCGATTCACATTTCTCGATAGTGTCAACATGCATCACTCTATTCACAGAGACAAACAATGTTCAAATCTATCAATACTGTACCCATCTCCATTCCTGTATTGACTGTATCATCATAAAACTCAAATCACGCAATCCTTCCTAAACACCATGTGGATATACACGCGGGCAAGAAAGAGACAGCACAACTTTGTACTTCCAGCTGCCATTTGCATGTTTCATGAGGTTGTGGGTGGCGTGCGAGTGCGGCGGGGCTCGCTGATGAACGCCAGTTAGGCAGACACTGTAAAAGGCCAGCTTTGCCTCAGTGCCAGCCTACTTCAGATGCGAGCTCACACAAATGTCACGTGTCGCACAGCAGAATAACTTGTCACCACCTGACTGACTCTTTGACTTTTCCTATCGACGCTTTTCACCACATTTAAATATTTTGGGAAGGATGGAAAAAAATTCCTCACAAGACACTCCTGCATGACTCTTTGACTGTCGGATTGAGGTAAAAAGTCATAGAAGGGAGGTTATGTTAGTGTTTCCCATCAGACTATGAGACTTTCTGACTTCAAATGTCTTGGCTTTTTAAAAAAAAATTCGACCCTTAAAGGTCATTGTACTTTATGGGCTCCATAGATTCCGTCATCAATTTAAATGTTTTACTTGCACTTTCATGAAATATATGCACTCTAGGTAGAGCGACCGGATGTGATCAGATTTTTAATTTTATTTTTCTCATGACAGTCTGAACGCCTCAGTTACACATTTTTCAAATCTGACCTGGGTTACTTTCATCTGTGGTCTTAGATCGGATACATATCCAATTTTTTGCAATGCGATCGCAGTCCGAACAGCCAGGTCACATATATCTGACTTTGACGTCAGACAAAGTCCAAAATGCTCTCCGTGCAGACGGGGGAAGAGTGCCGGGACCTGGGAGATTGAATCCGCAAAGTTAATTTGAATAATGCTCGTTCACATGAAGACATTTCTATTTGTCCATTTACAACTCTTAAGTCTTCTGATTTTCAAATGTTAAATTGTTTGCATAGTTATGTGTTCTCTCTACATCAGTGGTCCCCAACTGCCGGTCCGCGGACCGGTACCGGTCCGCACAGAAAGAATTTGCCTTAATTCCGTTTTATTTATTTCGGAATACGGAATATGTTTCGTTTTGAAAAATTACCGGATTCTCCGTTATATCCGTCTGTATCACGCTTGACCCACGTCAAGCCACGCTTCTGCGTCACGTGACCGATTACGCTAAAAACACAATGAGTAAAAAACTACTGGAGATCGCAAATAACGGCGACCTTAAAAGTACGTTCGAGCCAACTGGATTAAAGTTATGGCTGAATATTCTGAGATCGCCACAATAGCACTGATGCAATTTCAGACATGCTACCTGTGTGAGGCGGGGTTTTCTACAGCAAAGGCGACTAAATCTAAATTACGAAGTAGACTGGACATAAAACACAAACTTGAGGTGTCATTGCCTCCTGTTACCACGAGATGGGACCGTCTGGTTGCAGAATATCAAGCTCGGGGCTTTGGTGAGTCGTCATGCACTTTGAATTTGCATTGTATCGTATTTTGAAGGCATTAAACATGACCATCGCGATCAGATGTTGCGGCCAGATTAGACGCTCCTGTGTTTATTATTATATTTCGAAAACACTGCCGTTTTCAGGCAGCTCATACCATATTATTTTGTCCTATTATTTCCGCCACACCTTAAATGCCGGTCCCTGAAAATATTGTCTGACATAAACGGGTCTGTGGGGCAAAAAAGGTTGGGGACCCCTGCTCTACACAAAGAAACAGAGTGTATCTGTAAAATAAATAAATAAATAAAAATAAAAGGTCATTTTGACGGTGCAGAGTGAGTATCAGTCGTGATTCATCACACTATGCAATATTTAGCTCTTGTAAAAACACTGAATACCATCTAGCATCGTTCACTGAAATGACATCAACTTCTTTGGGATGGCAGAAATGACACACGCACACATTCATACACACGCACGCACGCACGCACACACACACACACACACACACACACACACACACACACAGAATGAAACACGAGATTTCAGCATAGTGTTGAGATAGATTCACCCAGTTTTTGTTATTGGTTGAGTTAAATTTTCTCTCTAGTAAGGAGTCACGCAAAGGACACTTCTTGCGGAAAGTGTTTGACTTGAGTAAAGCAGAGCCGAACACTGCATCGCTTAATTCTGCAGGGAGTACATCTTAACATGAATTTCTTCTCTCTCTTATGTTCTTTGGTTTTCTCCTTTTTTTGTGGGTGGGGGGGGGGGGTTAAGACAAATCAAACAGATGTTACACTGTGGAATACATACCCCAAAAAATCATTTATATCACTAGCACGGACAAAAAAAAAAAACAGTGACTGATACAAGTACCTTGTTTTGTATTTTTGGGGGGAGTCAAGACGAGTAAACCAGAGATTCACAAAACTGCGTAAATGAGCATGCACAATACAGGGCACTCATGCTCTGTCTACTGAGAATTGCAAGGCTGCCTTTGCTCAGTTTAAGTGCAGCAAAATAGGGTTGATTATGAATCATGTGATGATTGTGAACATCTGAAGAGAACTGTCAGCGCACCTCACTAGACCTCATTTCAGCCTGCATCAAAAGATTAACTCTGCCAGTGTGTTAGGCATGTTCATTTGGATTTGGGGGATTTTTTAATATAATCTGTTTGTCCATTGACACCCATAATGAAAACATCATTTGGATTTTTTTTCACATACTTTCCAAGCATTCGTATCCATCTACTCATTATACAACTCTAAACTCAACTCAACTTGATATTGCACTTTAAAAACGACCATCGCCACTCTACATGGAGTAAAAATCTGACATAAAAAAACAGTTAAAACAATATATGAACATAATATTGAGGGAGGAGTGGCTGACTCCAAAATTGAATGCAGCCGAATGTAAATAAGTTATGGGTTACTCTTTCTAAGTGCTGTTGAGAAAGGAGAAGCTTTACCTAAATCCTCTGCCTTAGATTAAAAACAAGAAAAAAGAAAAAAAGATTTAACAACAGCACCAAATTGCCGATCCAATTTAAAACCCAACTTCGTGACTGCTGGCTTTCGATAAGGCCCAGGGGGCCTGAGTTAACAGGTTGGGATGTAAAACGGCCACTGGGACCACACGTCGTAACTTCTGTTTTCTTTTCACTGAAATTCATTGGAGTTCACTGCCATCCATGTTTTGACTTCTTCCTGGCAGAACAAAAATGTCATAACGAGAAATCTTTTTTTTTGCTCAATGGGACATAGATCTAACTGTCATCCGCAAAGCAATGAAAGGAAACAACATGCTTTCTGAAGATGGTACCCAGAGGCAGCAAATACAATGAAAACAGCAGGGGCTCCAAAATTGAACCCTGTGGAACCAATCACAAGTACTCAAAATTTAAACATGAATGTGTCCAAATTGGGTGTTTTACCTCACTGTGGGCGTGCACACATCCATCTTGTTTCACCACCAATTAAAGGGCCTCCTCATATTCCCTTTCAAATTGGCGCATGAGAGGCGCAGTCCTTGACATCACGGAGAAGAAACTAATAATGCTGGAGTACATGCAGGAGGTCCAAGAACTTTTTCAAGGAAATGCAAACAGACTTTCATGAGCAGAGGATGTAAAATTGGCCAGGGCGATCTCAGATCTGCCAAGTGGGCATTGATCATTTGTGTTCACGTGTGCAACAAAGATAATGATAATAATAATAATAATGTATTCAATGAACTGGTATCTGTCATAATTCAGGTTTGATTGATGGCATTGTCGTATTTCTAAATGAAATACATCGATATCCACCGCACATGCACACTGTATGTTTTTCAACAGAACATGAAAAAGCAGGAGAGTTTCTTTTCAGGCCTCCGCTGCTCCACTCGCGGGATATAACCGCGTGTCCTTAAGAGGGGCGCACTGTGTTAGGAGCCCAAAGCACAGACATGTTGGCACATCATCACAAAAGAGTTGAAGTGTCCTCGCGTATGCTACTTGACCCCCAAAATGCTTCAGTCGGCCATGCCAGGAGATAAAGAGAGGCGGCTTCACGGGCCAAAGCAGAGCTAGACGTTTTTGCCGACAGTTTATCTTCACACAGTGGAGCGGGTTTTTGTTTTAAGGGACACAATCTTTATTCAGTTCCAAATCTGATTATAATTGTTAAACAGTGAATAATATGGACGTTTTCCCCATATTTGAGAGTCAAATTTCAGTCTATTTTAGGATTATCATGATAGAAGATTTGTTGAAATTGCTTCACAGTGATTTGCCATTTGACCAGATTGCTGCTTAATAACCATTTCAAATGTGATAGCTATTCCATCAGTAGCATTCACTGTAGCATTTGGCCACAAACATTAATTTTAAAGACAAAATATCACCGTGTGCAGTCACACCGTGGCAAATGATGTTTTGACCACATTCAGGTCTGTAAGAGCTCAGTGCAAGTTTCACACAAACTTTTTTAAATTTAAAAAGAAAAATGCTGTTTTTCTACACTTGGTGTTAAGTAGTAAATATTAGGATGTGCACAATGCTATTTTCCCATGCCGCAAAAATAAATCACAATTCAGAAATGCATTTTGGGACGTGTTGCTAAAATGCAATGCTCTATTCTCACCAACACCATCTTTCGATCCCCTTTTATTTCAGTAGAGCTGTCATAAATTTTCTCCCGTTGCGTCAATTTCAGCCAGACTTAAGGTTTTCTCTTTGACAGCCGTTGTCATAAGGCTTGTTTACTTATATGACTTCTGATGATATTGCATGGATTTAGACCAGGGGTGTCCAAAGTCGGTCCTCAAGGGCCGCTGTCCTGCTTGTTTTCCAGCTTTGCCAGGAGCAATGCATCTGATTCAAATAATCTGGATTGTTCTAATGCTGCTTCAGAGCTGTCTGATGATCTGATCATTTGAATCAGGTGTGTTGCAGAAGGGAGAGATGGAAAACAGGCAGGACGGTGGCCCTCCAGGCCTGGAGCTGAACATGCCTGATTTCGACTTTTCCGGCGGGAGGGGGGCTTAGGGGGATTTAGCATAAGACTGACATTTTTCTAACCTCCACTTTCGCTCTTTTCCTTCTTGTGACCGTGGGCATGAATTTGACCCGGGTGTCCCCAATTAACCGAACTATGTCCTGAAAAGGTAATCCAAATCATAACTATAACACACATAAACACATGCGGGATCTTTCTCTTTTGTCAGCTTCCTCTTGTCACTTGTCTCCCGGATAAAAATAAGACTGTGACCGGATATTCTCCTCATCGGAGTTGTCTCCTGTTGATGAACCAGTGACTTGGATATGATTAGTCATGCTGTTAAAATCAGATTCCGGGCAGCATGCTAATGACTGAGCTCCGAAGGCGACCTCTCGCCACGGCTGATGCCTTCTTCCACAGAAACGTTTGACTGGCAAAGCTCGTAAATGTTTTAGGGAAATGTTGTTGAGAGGAACATGCAAAAGCGGGGCAGCTTTTACTGCGAGGAGTCTAGTCGAGTATAGTCTTTGAAACACAAGGACATTAATGGTGTGACTTAAAGTCCCCGGCTATATTAAAAAAAAAAAAAAACTACAGAATGTTTTTTTTTTGTTCTAATGATGTTCAAAGAATATGGCGGCATATATTTCTTGAAAGGAGGTGTCTATTTGAGGGCAGGGCTCTATTTGTACAATGTTTGTGTTGACTATTTTTGGGCCCGAAAATGACAAGAGAAATTATCAAAAGATTGGGCTCAGCAGTACTCTAAGTGAAGCACGATAACTATTTGATGAGAGGTGTGGCGCATCGGGCGACTAATTTAGGTGCAGCCTCTATTTGAAGGGAGGCGTTTATGTTATACTAATTGGTACATGGCGGCCCAGTAGTCCAGTGGTTGGGACGTTGGATTCACAGTGCAGAGGTACCGGGTTTGATTCCTGCTCCGGCCTCCCTGTGTGGAGTTTGCATGTTCTCCCCGGGCCTGCGTGGGTTTTCTCCGGGTGCTCCGGTTTCCTCCCACATTCCAAAAACATGCGTGGCAGGCTGATTGAACACTCTAAATTGTCCCTAGGTGTGAGTGTGAGCGTGGATGGTTGTTCGTCTCTGTGTGCCCTGTGATTGGCTGGCAACCGATTTAGGGTGTCCCCCGCCTACTGCCCGGAGACAGCTGGGTTGGCTCCAGCACCCCCCGCGACCCTAGTGAGGATCAAGCGGTTCGGAAGATCAATGAATGAATGAATGATTAGTACATGCAGGTACTCGAGGAGAAAAACTAGTTTGATGAAGTGGGTGACACACCAAGTGAGTCATTGAGGTATGGTGTCTATTTGGGAAGAGATTTGTTTGCACAAGTGGTGACGAAATGTATATGGTCTTTACTGTAGGAGAGCTGCTTTTTTTTATTCAAACAATGCACAGTGAAGCAAATTGAGGCACACCGTCTTTTTGAGGAGGGGCAATAATGACTTAACCGATGACTAATGTTTTGATTAGAAAGCATTTATTTTTTCATGGCAACAAAGGCATCAATTTGAAAAGAGACTTCTAAAATTCAAGTGAACGATGCATCTGACATGAAATTGAGGTACGGTGTCCATCTGATGAGAGGCATTCATTTCTTTCACCAGCTACTAATTTGGACACAGTGCCTATTTGAGGAGAGGCATTTATTTCTACTACTGGTGATTTACTGAGGCATGGTGTCCGTTTAAGGAGAGTTCTTTTATTTGCTGAAGCAAAAAACGAATTGAGGCATGATGTCTTTTTGCGGTGCAATTGGCCACTAATTGAGACACGGTGTCTATTTGAGAAAAGACATTTATTTATTCAAGTGGAAGACATACGCTGCAACAAATTGAGAAATGACATCTTTTTGAGAAGTGGCACTTATTTCTTCAAATGGCGATTAATTGATGCATGCTGTTGATTTGAGCTGAGGTAATTCATTTGAGGAAAAATGGTTGATTTTTTTTTTTTTTCCACGCGTGGGTGCCTTGACAGACATGGCCCTCCACCATCACCCTCCCCCCTTCCCCCCCATCCCCGGGTTCCTGAAATTGCAGTGACCCCCTCTCACTCATTAAACCCACGCTAAGATATTTGAAGAAGGTAAATCAACTCATCAGCTGGCACTCACTGACCCGTCTCCTCGGTCAAGGAGTGCTCTTTGAGAGATAAGAAAGGCCGCAAGAAAAGATTTAATGAGCCATTATGGGGCGCACAATGAACCTCGGCGGCAACGCTGACAGGTCCCCAAGACTGTGAATGGGCCCCAGTATATGAATAGCCACCCTAGTGGATTGAGTTTTTTTTAAAGACTATTGCAGGTAAACGTGTGATCCAGCTCAAACTGAAATGTGCATCTCACTAGGAAGAGTGTTTTGTTTTTCTTTTTTCGTGCGGTGATCGGAGCCC
Organism: Hippocampus zosterae; assembly: GCF_025434085.1. Taxonomy (NCBI): domain Eukaryota; kingdom Metazoa; phylum Chordata; class Actinopteri; order Syngnathiformes; family Syngnathidae; genus Hippocampus; species Hippocampus zosterae. Next base: position 8,915,525 of record NC_067454.1, on the reverse strand, counting down.
TGCAGGCCTGTTTAGACAGATGATGGAAGGGTGTTCCCTGTGGTCCACTCCCAGGCCCACTTCTCATTCACCACATGCATTTCATCCAGCATGAAGCATGCCCATGACATCTTGGCGAAGGCATTTTTTTGTTCTTTCGCAGGATAGAAACCCCAGCCTTCCCGAAGGTCGGCCGTCACGTTAGCTGATTAAAACTGAACTCTGAGGCACACGCGGGTTGATTTAATTGATAAAGCTCATTACTCGTCACACTGTACTCATCAATTATACGTTGCCCTGATCTGCTGGCATCCATGCTCAAAATTCGAACTGAGTTATAATAGATGAAAATGTTCAGAAATATCTATGTTTTTGTTGAAAGAGAAATGATCTTTCATTCGGTTTTGGCTGTCAACACTCGAGCTTTCGTCAGCGCTGTCTCCACTTCTTGGTGTGAGCCACGAAAGCAACTTTCATAATCACACTTGATCTCACAAAACCGATATTACATATTACAGTATATTGGAATCTATATGATGTGACAAGATTTCATAATTTCACGACAGCTCGTGTATGTAATCCTCCTTTGATTTTGGATGATGGATTACCTCTTTTTCCCAGCCCCTCCAAAAAATATGTGTTATACCCATGAAATTGATTGAAGTGTCTTGTGAAATTATTTTGGTTTTTCATTCAGGAATCTCACCCTATTCTTGCTTGTGAACAACTGAACATTTTCCTTTTATATCTAATCGTGACACTTGCCTGTTTTGAATTAATTTGTTCACTTGTGGAACGTTGCAAACAGGTGTTTGCATGTCTTGTTTCCCTTGGCTGAACTTTTTTGGAATTTGTTGCTGGCATACATTTCAAAATGAGAGAAAAAAAAAACCTCCAGAAAAAAAATGCTCATCATCATTTTGGACATGCAATATGCAGTAAAGTTTTTTTTTTGTTTTGTTTTAAATTGAGGATTTCATTCAAAATGAATTTCCACCTTTATCGTGGAAGCTTTCCCCTACGGAAGAGGATTAGGGCCAATGAAGAAAGAAAAAATAAGGTTGGCAAGATTCTGACTTTATTCTCAGAATTCTGACTTTAAAGTCAGAATTCTGAGAATAAAGTCAGAATTCTGAGATTAAAGTCAGAATTCTCACTTTAAAGTCAGAATTCTGAGAATAAAGTCAGAATTCTGAGAATAAAGTCAGAATCTTGCCAGCCTTATTTTTTCTTTCTTCATTGGCCCTAATCCTCTTCCGTATTCCCCACTGCTCAAGACACAAGCTGATCCTGTTCCATTGCAAAGGCCATTTGGGAAGCAATATGAGAGCCATTGTTTTGTTAGTGTCATCGCCATTAGTGCTCGGAAGGCACCTCAGCACCACACAAGCCCAACAGTGTGTGGCGAGCTTCCGTCGTGGCGCATCCATTCTCTCACCTGAATCGCACTCTCTTCACTCCATCTGTTTTGCGAGGACTTGACAGCTGCCCTGTATCCTCTCGCCCCCCCTTCCCCACCTCGCAGGGACCTCAGATCCCTGTCATGTGTATTGAATTTTGTTTTGCACCTTTAGTCATCTCCAGAATGCACTCAAGCCTCTTTTGGGTCAGGGCTGGATGGAAATGGACGTAGTGGTCCTTGTTTTGTTTTTGATCGACAACTTTGCTCTGTTCCAAATAACCATGCTGCTACAAATGGAACAGAGTAACAACATGAAACAAGTCATACCATTCATTCCTTTCTTAATGTCTAATACCCCAAAAAGTATTTGTAACTTCACCCTGCAGCAGTACAGCAGTACCAATAGTAATTAATATTGCTGGCCTCGTCCTCCTCGATCAAAATCCTCACTTTTTTGGAACCCCCCCCCAAATGCATGCTTGGTCAACCATTGACATTGCATCATTAAAGAGAGCAAAAATCTTAATTTTCATCTCCAAACTTGGATGCGGATCAAGTAGAAAGATGCCGAGTTGATTACATTTGCGCGGAAAATAAACATGTAATCAATTTGAGATTGAGACTAACAACAAAGTCCACAATACTAACATGGTTAAAAATTCAAAATGCAACAAGTCAAACCTCAACTTAAAGACCCCGATGAAGGCTTTCACTGTATAATCTATAACCCCCCCCCCTCCCCACACACACACACAAAACACAACTTTGCATTTATAAAAGGGCTTCCCTTTTCAGTGGGTTGGCTTGTTTTAGGACAACAGCGGGAGACATTAGAGCGGGCTCTCAAGCGGACATCTAATGAGCAGCAAACCCCTCATAAGAAACTGTTGCCTCTTCATCAATCACAGCTCTCCTCGTTTGCATGCTTGATGTTGCCATCCTCAGTCAGCGTCCCTATCAATTACAACAAAGTGCTCAGCAATCCATCATCCTTAACGTTGCGTAGGATTTTTTATTTTTTATTCACGTTCCAGTACATGCTCGGTTTTTGAATCCCACTTTTTTTTCACCACCAGTGACTGGAGTGTGAACAAAGAGGGGGAGTCAATCTCATTTCTTTGTATTACAGTAACGATCTTTAACAAGAACCAATCTCGTGAACAAGAATGAGGGACTTAAGTCCTGTTCCTGCGCCTGCACAGGTGGATTTCAATTGATTGCAGTCGAGAGGGAAGGTAGGCCAATCACATCGCCGAGCTGCCACGAGGAGTTTGGGGTTACAAACTGGAGATTTGCATGGCATTACCCCCTGACAGCTCCCGATGCTTTATTCTCGTGTGGCAGAGGCAAAATGTCAACAATAGCAAATATATTGTTGGATTCTAATGACTTTAAACAGGCTGTGGCAGCGGGTACCGAAGGAGGAGATTGTCCCAATTTTGAACGATGAGGTTAATGGGTAAAAGGTTAAAGAAGACATATTGAAATCAAGGTAAAGGAGGTACATCATGCGATTTTTTTTTTCCACAATGTAAAACAATTCTCGAGTCTTCTTTTGTATGATATGAGCAAAATACTCAAAGGATAAAGAATTATAGCCCAATTTGTTAGTTTCTCAACCGACCCGGATAATGTTTGCGATTCCATAAATGCAGGCTCAGACAAGTGTGATCACAAAAATATTTATTCCAGAAAATAAATAAAGTACAAAGTGAAACTGAAATCCCGGGTGACATTTGCTTCCATTTTCCTTAAAAGGAATCATTTCCTATCTGGAAATGTGATTCTTAAATGAAAAATCTATCACGAGCAGATGGGAAAATGAGGGGTGCCTCATGATTTATTCAACTGCCACTGAGTGAATTGGACACTTTTAAGGTTACGAAATGCCATGACAGCAGTGACAGGAAATTGGACATCCTGCAACATTGTGCAGCTGATTTTTTTTTCCCCCTGCACCGCATTTAAAGGGAGATTACTCCCTTAATAAAAGGAAAACAAACAACAGCGCCAAGGGCTAAACATCAGTCGGAAGGAAATGAGCAGGAAAAAGCATCGTGTTGTTTGTGTATCTGTCATCCACTCTTAAGAAAAGTTGCCCGACGCTTGATTCGCACCCTGGCACACTTTCCCAGGCGCTCCTCCATGATGGAGTTACAATGATGTGATTTGAAGGTGCCGCGTCGGCGGCGGCTCCTCTCGCATCGTCCCGACCGAAGCGCAACACCGGCAGCCTTGCTCTTAACACGCAAGCGAATCAACACGCACAGGAATGGCATCAACAAGCAAGGGAGTAAACAGCAGCACTTTATTCAATTAGATGCTTGATTTCCACCCCAGAGTTCCAATGAACATCATTTAAATTCATTACAGGCAACATCAAAGATAACATGAATATTGAGTCACATATTGTCAAACTATGATTTAAAACAATATTTGACGCTAATGCCTTGTCAGTACGGTGAAAATATCTACCCACATGAAATGACACTACTCCATTTCATTTTTTTATGAACTGAAAAAGTAGTTTCAAGTTACTTTTTGACATTTGCGACAGTTACACAGGTACAAAAATATATTACTCACATTTGAGAGCAGTCTTATAATACTAAAAATGTAATACTGTTCTCTTTGCATGTGACCATTTTAATACAGATAAGCAACATCAGCAACAAATAATGACGATAGAGTCACGATTTGACTCACTGCGTTCATTTTCTTTTTCATTTTAATTTGCGTCCGACTTCGAGGTTTCCGAGATTACGGATATACTGTATAACTGTCTGTCTGAGTCTGGCTGCGAGGCCAACACAAAGCTTTGAGAAATATTGTTTTGACTCATAAACTTAATATGCTTCACATGGCCATCATGTACCGTATTTTCCACACTAAAAGGTGCACTGGATTATGAGGCACACCTTCAATAAATGACCTATTTAGTAAGGAAATGCGGCGACACAGTTCACTCAACCAACAGCAAGTTATAACCTTGACTCATTAACGTTGAACTCTCTTGTTGCTGCTCTATTTCTGTGTTCAACCGCGTAAGCAATAGTCCACTTGTTGTTCCAAAAAAAGGCCGGAGAAAACGGATAGAATGATATTCTTTTGTATCTATGAGAATTCTTCATTTATTGGAAAATGTCTTGCAATTTGGAACGTTTCATTAAGAAATAAGATAAGACAATTTATTCATTCATTCATTTTCCGAACCGCTTTTATCCTCACTAGGGTCGCGGAAGGTGCTGGAGCCTATCCCAGCTGTCTTTGGGCAGTAGGCGGGGGACACCCTGAACTGGTTACCAGCCAATAAGATAAGACAAGAAAACCTGAATTTGCCGAACAATGGAAAAATTCCCAATTTACAGCAGCAAAATTATGAAAGGGAGAAAGTAGAAGACAAAAATTATATACTGTACATAAATGTAAATATAAATCAAGTTGAATGGTTTTTGTTTAGCATGACCAGACACAATATGTTGAACTGAACACTGACAGGTTAACAAAGTTGGTATTTATCTATTTATGGGACAAAAAAAAAGAACAGGTGAAAGGTTTGATGTCATCATTTCTTCCTCACAAGAAAGATGAACTATGCGGTCTGAGTCGCAAGCCCTTAAAAGGCCCTGAGTGGATTTTAATCAGGTGTAGAGCAGTTAGCTTTGCTCTTCTGTGGGATTAAGAGCCTTTCGAATGGCCACGGCCATTAAAATCTACACCCGCCCACAAGTCCTGCAGTGCCTTGTGAGTATATTTATCATTAGGATTAACAAACCCTGCCTGTGAAACACTCTCGGCCCAGGAGCCCCGTTACCGCCGCCACGGCTTGCCATTATTGTATTTGGCTGAGTGGCTGATGATAGCGGTGATTCAGCAAAGTCCCAGATGGGAAAACAGGGGAGCGTCTCCCCGAGGACGCTTCTCACATCTGCATGCACCTGCTCAACTCTTGCCAGTGTAACAAGGCTTTGGCTTTGCTAGGCAGTATAGCGCAGGGTCATAAATCTTTCACTATTTCACATCTCACAAATGTGGGCTGGCTAGTCAGTGATGTACAGAATAGAGATCTAACTATTTCATTTTACTCAATTAATTCTATATTTTATGGTTTGTTTGGTTGTTTGTTTACTGTATTTTACGTCTTTCGAAAAGTAATTGTGGTGACACAACTGCGGAAGTGACACAAAAATCAAATTAAAAATAGATAAAGCCATGCGGTTGTGCGCAGAATGATTTGCATCAGCCAGAAATCATGAGGCGTACCTTTGTCTCCTCAAAGGTTACTTACTGTGCTGCTGCTGTTGTTAGCTTGTTCGCCGATGTGTTTTTACAAACATCTGTTCAGTTTTCAGGAACCTGATGTGTTTTGTCTGATGAGATCCGAAACATCATTACATCTTATATTATGTCCTGCCCACGTCTGTCGAAATGGAAGAATTTCTGAAGCGCAGATTAATTCCAGCTCTGACTAAAGCTTTGCAGTGGGATGCCGTTGTTAGCTCAAAACACGTTATTCTACGAACATGAGTCACCGTTACTTAAATAATGAGGCTAGCTACACGCAAACAGGCCCCTTGCTTTTCAATGTCTGTATTAGTAAAGAACTAGCCATCTTTAAAGGAACAATATTGCTCCTTTAATACTGCTGTCCTCTTTTTCGATCATTCGATGAGGTGCTGAGTCAAATTCCACTTTGCGAACATCATCAGCAACGAAACAAGTAAGCCAGATGTATTTTTTTCTGCTAATATCCAAGACTATTTAATGTTTTTGGAACCACACTTTTGGGTTTTGGTAAACATAGAAGACAAATTAGTCTTCCGCAGACCTGAAATTCTTTCAAATACCAAAGACATATTCGTCTTTTAATTTTTTCTTGTTGCATGAGGCTTGTTGCCAATGATTAGGTGTTGTGCGCCACTAAATTGTTTGTGTCTGACTGGTGATTTACGCTAATGTCGGATGGTGTCGCTTTTGTGTTGCTCCACTTATTCTGACATGTAGATGCCTCGAATTCATTCAGACATTCCAGCTGGTGACACGAGCCGAGGGGTGTACATTTAATCCTGTTGCTGCCATTCAAAAGACCAAAGAATGATGCGTCATCTAAGAATTTGGCATCCGTGCCTCGCCATTGCCAAAGCCAAAGCCAGGACCCGATATTCTCAAAGACTCACCCCCCTCAACGTACTGGAATCCTGGATGCTTTGCAATCCAGTGAGATTCTGGGTATTCTATAACCACCCGTATCCTTCTTTCCTTCTTGCAGATCTTCCACATGACCTACGACCTGGCCAGCGCCATGGTACGGATCGTCAACCTTATTGGTATGATGCTGCTTCTTTGCCACTGGGACGGCTGCCTGCAGTTCCTGGTGCCCATGCTGCAGGACTTCCCCGCCGACTGCTGGGTGTCCAAAAATAAGATGGTGGTGAGTGTCTTTCCTGCGCTGGCAGTTCTCCTTCCTGATCCAATCAGACGATCCCCTGACTTATCTCATCCACCTACGTAATTACTCCTCTAAAGCCCTATGGCGTCCTGGGAAACCATGTCTTGCGTATCTTTCATCTAAAAGCCTGAGTGAAATTAAATTTGTCAGCCAAATGTGGCCGCATACAATCAATTGAGTGATTTTTCTGCACAGGCTGAGAAACATGCATTGCTCTTACATTTGTTTAGATTAACATTTTTATCTTTCTCCATCTGTCCACCCAGTCTCCCATCCATCCATCCAGCCATCCAAAAGTGTCATAGCTAATATTAGTAAAATTGCTTGTCTGATTGAATTTCCAAATAAATCCATGAATGAATGACCTTCATGAATGTTTTTTTGTAAACATCAAAGACAATGTTGTTTTCTCTCAAATCTAATTTGTGTGTTTTCAAAACCAGACAATACAATTTTGGCTTGTGTTTTGTTCGCATAAAAAATATTGTCTCTAGCCATAGAGACTGAATAAAAGTCAAAATATTTTCTGTGAAGTTAGCTTACAGGACTGTCTGTTGTTTCCTCTGCGATCCGAACGTGTTCCCCAAAACTCCACAGATAACTTCATTCATTTCATCCACCCTTCAATTTAATCTTCATTTATTCAAATCCAATGAATGAGATTGATGAAAATTGATGGCACCGTGTACTAAATTGAAATTGGAACATATATGAACGGTATCGGTTCGCAGGCTTATTTTAAAAGTTGTGTTCAGAGTTGGGAGTAAGTCACATATGTGTAAGACATAACTCAGTGGCATCCTTCAAATTTTGAGCAAGTTACAAGTTATTGTAGCAAAAGTCAAATCAGTACCTACACAAAGTGTGACATTTCTAAATACTTTCATTTGATGTATTTTGCTTCAAGTCGTGCAGGGTGAACAGGCCTGAACACTATATATAGGTTAAGTCTGACTCAAGTCAAGTCATGTGACTCTGGACCCAACCGCCGTTGTTAGTTTTATGTTTTGACTCGGTAAGACTGATCACTGTTTGATCACACAATTTCTTGGACGAGTGCATTCCTTAGTTATAACTACTATTACCATCATTTATGAAACGTGAGAGGCATTTCACGGCGGTGGAGATGATATTCACATTCACATTCATATCCCCCCCCCCCCCGCCCCCCCGCATTAGGTTCTAACATGCGCTCCCCCGTAAAAGATGCCGCTGGCTGCACGGCTGTTTTACCTTAGCATGTAGGTTCGCCGCTCTAATTTATAGCCTATTTGCGTGAGGCGCAGAGATTGATCAGCGCGCTACCCCTCTTCCCCTTCAGTGGTACATCCCAATAAATCAAACGTACATTTAACCTTCACAGAATGCCGCTGAGCAGAGTCCTTCCCTAACTGATGACTGATCAATATTTGTGCGAAGGTCAGAGTCAATAGGGCACCGTCGGTGTTATTGTGAGCCGCGTGTTAGTCATCGCCGGGAAAGAAAAAAGAAAAAAAAATGGTGACTGTGTGTGCTCGAATCAAGGCGGTGCAGATTCAATAGGCTTATTGGTTTCGACCCAGCGGGCGGCCCCTTAAAAGTGATTACAGTCGGTGTTAAAAGCAGCCTTTGTGCAAAACTGCAAAGGGATGGTTTCATTACCTCAGCCAAGGTGGTCACATTTTCATTTGTCGGCGTTTGTCTGCAGAATTTGATTTATCAGCAAATATTTGCGTGAAGGGTTTGTGTGTGCGTGTGTGTTTGTGTGTGTGCGTGTGTGTGTGTGTGTGTGTGTGTGGACAATCCATGTTTCAATCCACGCGTTTTGCATTTATTTGGTATTCTGGCTTGACAACATCCCCTGTTCCCATGCTATTTCCAGGAATATTGCATTTAGTTCTTATGAAATCATTATTTTAAAAAAAAAGACATTCTTTCTTGAAAAAGCGTTTTTTGAGGTGAAATTTGACCTAAATCCTTCAAATTAAGTTTTACGTTGTTGGGAAATGCTCGAACATTCATTCCATTCATTTTTCTGGCTGAGCATAAGCCTATCCAAGCTGACTTTGGGCGGGCTACATCCTGGACTGGTCGCCAGTCAATCACAGACCCCATAAAGACATACAACCATTCTGTTATGGTTCAAAAACTTCAATAATACTGTTCACTACTATACCACAAGGTTTTGTGTGTACGGATGGTCAGAACTGTGCATAAATGTCCTCACACACAAGTCCAAATAGATAAATCCCTTACTTGGCCTGGGAGTGTTCGTACGCAGGCTTTACACACACTTTTGAGTGTATGCACGCTTGATAAATGAGGCCCATGGATAAGCTTAAAGATGATTTAATATTCTTACAAGAAGGAAGAACAACCATGCAGCCAAGCAGCTTATTCAGTAGTTGTTTACAGAATATTTGTCTGGCCTTCTCTCCTATCCATGTATAAGTCACACCCCACTACCTTCACCCAAAGTTAACTGTGCTTTATCAGACTGCCATTGGTTTCTCTTGTCCCAGGACGATGGTTTTGTCTGATTGTCATCCCCAAAACAACCAATTTAATCAGTTCTTAGTTGTCCCATACATAATGTGAATTTAAAGTTCCCCTAGAACAGTGGTTCTTAACATGGGTTCGAACGAACCCCAGGGGCTCGGTGAATCAGTCTCAGGGGTTTGACGAAGCCTCTGCCATGGAGGTTAAGACACCGCCGACTCAAGATGTCAATTCGTTATGACACGCCCGCTTGGCCATCGCTGGCTGCAGATGGTCACATTAAATTGCTTGTGCAATCAGTGATGTGGGAAATTTATTTTGCTCACTAGTCACCGTGTGACTGTCATGATAGTATGTCATACAATTTTGTTGTGTCAGTAAGCCGGAGTAGGCAACCTGGCACAGGGACAACATGCAAACTCCACACAGGATGGCTATTCAAAACCAGGACCCCCGAATTCTGAGGCAAATAAACATCCATCCATCCATCCATTTTCTGAACCGCTTAATCCTCACTAGGGTCGCGGGGGGTGCTGGAGCCTATCCCAGCCGTCTTCAGGCAGTAGGCGGGGGACACCCTGGATCAGTTGCCAGCCAATCGCAGGGCACACAGAGACGAACAACCATCCACGCTCACATTCACACCTAGGGACAATTTAGAGTGTCCAATCAGCCACCATGCATGTTTTTGGAATGAGGGAGGAAACCGCAGCACCCGGAGAAAACCCACGCAGGCCCGGGGAGAACATGCAAACTCCACACAGGGAGGCCGGAGCTGGAATCGAACCCGGTACCTCTGCACTGTGAAGCCGACGTGCTAACCACTGGACTACCGGGCCGGGCAGATAAACAAACCACATTCAATGTTTTCTGGAGGTGCAGCGTGTAGAAACGGTTGGGAAACACTGGATCATAGCCAAAAACTAATTGAGAATGCCTGCGTCAAATACAGTGAACTTCCTTGAGGTCCGCGCTCTGACTGCCCTGCTTAGCATTTGACGCTAACAAAAGTAGCTGAATAATTGACGTAATCGAAGAGAATGACGCTGTGCAAACATTACAGCGAGAGCCCATTCTGAGCGGAATATACGGCTCGCAGTCAACTGTGCGTGCCGGAACAGATGTCACATGAGTAGTTACATCGCTCAAGGTATGATGTATTTGGTTCATCATGCCTCGGTGCGTCGCTGACATGCCGAGCGCTCGCTTGCTCCGTACGCCTCGCCTTCCATCATGAGAAACGACAGATGTTGCACACCCATGTCCCTTGAGATGTTTCACAGTTTAGCTAATTTTAGCCTACGATACACATACCTGTCTGCACCGAGGTTTTTTGGGTAAGCTTGTGATCAGGAACCCAGTCATAAAACGGATGATCTTTTGCCTGGATTTACACTGCAGGTGTAAATAAAACATAAAACAACTACCACAGTGTTTTTGTTACACTTAAAAAAAAATACAGCACCGTCCAAAACAACAACAAAAAAGAGAATGTAAAGAAATAGCCTTTTTTTTAGTTTAGTTTTTCATGTGATCCTTGAATGCTATTATAAAACAAAAGTCAGATATTAGCTAATTGGAGGAGACAGGACACTCGAATCTAGTACCAATCTCTTGAAAGGGAAACGAGAAGAAGCGTTAGGGTTCAGTTTCTATCACTTGCATCTTTTGAATCAAAACTGCTTTTCCGAATCAGTTTTTGTTAAATTCCTATTGTTTGTCTTTAGGCGCCCTGTGATTGACTAGCAACCCACCCAGGGTTTCTCCCACCTCTCATTCTAAGTCAAATGGGACAAGTTCCAGCCCCCCCCCCCCCAACCCCTCCGTAACTCTCATGAGGACAATTGCTATCGGAAATGGAATGTTGGTATTCTTTTCTTGAGATTTGCAGTCTGCCATTCCAAAAGCCGTTTCTAGGAGTTTGCCTGCGGTATTTTGTAACCTCGTTTGGCGATACAAGAGAAACAAAATGTTAGACATTCGCTTTCATTCGGATGTCCCTGAGCTGAGCGATAAAAAAGATGCACTCTAAATCCTGCGAGATGGAAACACGAAGCCTCTCATCCGGCCGCGCTTTGTTTTGTTTCACACAATAAATGCTCTCTAATTAATTACATTAACTAGAAGAATAGTTTGAAGTGTGGCAGAATGACAAATAAATCTGCCACTTTTTTTTCCATTCCATTCCATTCAAACTGATTCCAATTGTCTTCATAAAATGTTTGACATGGTCAAAATGGTAAGAAGACTTCACGTGTCAACATTTCGGAACAGTGTTGCCGAGAGCAGATGATTTTGGAAGGGCTCCCCTGTTTCATACAAATACGCCTCTGCTTATGGACAGAAGGAATTTGGGACTATTCTTGACAAAAACATTTCAGATCAACAATATTCCTGGAATGTGTGGTGTGACTCTCTCTCTGGAGGTCATTTCACACCCTCTCGATCGGGTATGAGGGGAGGACTCTGACTGGCTTGCTACAAAAGGTGTACATTTCCCCAGTGTGGGACAAATAAAGGATATCTTATCTTAAACTATTAACAAGTGAAAAAAAAGTTAAAATTACTAATGTCCTTTTTTACTAATCTTAAATTGGTAGACAGAAGGTCTTATGTTCCACTGCAAAAATGGTGAGCTAAACGTGAATTTCTTTTCCATTGATGATAACGATTTGTCCAGGCCCTGCGGAAGCAAATTGTCCCAAACTGATGCACCCTCCACCATACTTGATAGTTGGGTTTGAGTTTTGTTTTGGGTTTTTTTTTGTTTTTGGAGGCTGTGCCTTCCTGTCTCTACATGCGTAGTGTTGAATGTTCCGTCCAAACAGTTTAACTTTGGTGCCATCTGGCCACAAAATAGTTTGCCAGTAGCAAAATGGAACATCCAGGTGTTCTTTTTGCACACATGAAACCCGTAGCAATGTTTTTGGGGAACAGCAGCGGCTTCATCTGTGGAATCCTCCAATGACATTCATTCTTCTTTAATGTTTTATTCATTCATTCATTCATTCATCTTCCAAGCCGCTTCATCCTCACTAGGGTCGCGGGGGGTGCTGGAGCCTATCCCAGCTGTCTTTGGGCAGTAGGCGGGGGACACCCTGAATCGGTTGCCAGCCAATCGCAGGGCACACAGAAACAAACAACCATTCGCACTCACACTCACACCTAGGGACAATTTAGAGTGTTCAATCAGCCTGCCACGCATGTTTTTGGAATGTGGGAGGAAACCGGAGCACCCGGAGAAAACCCACACAGGGAGGCCGGAGCTGGAATCGAACCCGGTACCTCTGCACTGTGAAGCCGACGTGCTAACCACTGGACTACCGGGCCTCCCTTTAATGTTTTACTTACCATAAATTTGTCAACAGAGATGTTAGCCCCTGCCAGAGATTTCTCTAAGTAAATGTTTGTGATCTCATTGAGCATTATGCGCCACGCGTTTGCAGTCATTTTTGATTATGGTTCCAAGTAGTCAGACAGTCGCAAGGCTGATCATTGCAAAAAAAAAAAAAATCGACTTTATGTGAATTCACACTTGATAGGTAGGCAGGCGCTCCAGAGACCCAGCTGTGTGGATAGAAGCAATTAAAAAGTCACACTGCCATAGTATGTGCACTTTACAATACAATTTTTTGGCCTCTCTCTACAGTAGCCGCCCCCTTTGTTGCACCGGGTCATCGCTTCCTATTTTTCCAACAGTGGTGCTAATGAAATGACTCTTTTCTTTCCAGTGTAAGAAATTAATTTGAAATCAATTTAGACATGTCAACCCACAGGAGAGACGCTTATTGATTGACAATAAACTACCGCAAGGATCTGAAGAGGGTAAAATAAAATGAAGGGGCCGACCTACTTTCCTGCCACGCGCGGCAGCCTCTCCCGTGTGTGTCACGCTATATTCGCCTGTGCTTGGGCTTGCGTTTTGCGAGGTTGGGCCCGAAATGTTGGCTCGCTATGTTTTGCATATTGGGACGTTGCGCTTCTGCCAGCTGCCTCGAGTGGACATCTGCCATTGCGTCTTTAAGGATGCGCGCGGGTGAGCCGTCGAGGCGCCTAGCTGACATTTGAACGTGCCGTCGAAAGGATTAGCAAGATGGCGGCATTCATCTTGTGTTTGTTTCCCCTCCCTACGCAGAACGACACGTGGGGACAGCAGTACTCCTACGCGCTGTTTAAAGCCATGAGCCACATGCTGTGCATCGGCTATGGCATGTACCCCCCGGTGGGCATGACCGACGTATGGCTGACCATCCTGAGCATGATCGTGGGCGCCACATGCTACGCCATGTTCGTGGGCCACGCCACCGCCCTCATCCAGTCGCTGGATTCGTCACGGCGACAGTACCAGGAGAAGGTAAGTGGATGTGGTCCTGGAAGAAAAAATGTATAACACTAAACACGGTTCCAGTTGGTGAAAATTTTTTATTTTATAAAGAGGCTGTTTTGAAAATATTTTCTTTTCTCTTTTACTTTGTATACCCTTATGCATTCATAGCCTTGAGGTCTTTAACTCACTTCCAAAAAAAAGCATCCAGTCAATGAAATGGTCGAAAGGGGCAAAGAGGAATTGTTAAAGTCCACTTGTGTGCTGAGGCAATCAAGTCAAGCACCATTGAAGCAATCGGGATGTAAGACTACGTTTACATTATGAGCCTGGCGACCAAAGAAGCCTCATCTGCCTGAAACATAGTGTAGTGGGCCATGGGTATTTGGCTGCATCTTGCTACATTTTTTCCACAATCTTATCACAGTACCCGCGACGGGCCATGGGGGGGGGGGGGGCAAGTTTGCTGAGTCTTGGAGGTTAAAAGACGCAATACGGATCCATCTGCGGTTAGCCGCGAATACCATTTCCCATCCCTCCTAGCTTCTCCTCACATTTCTTTTGTTCTGTCTTTTGATGGATGAAAGATGGACACCGGGCAGCTATAAGCGCATCTGCGGCCCCGGCAGACGCAAATGAATCTCCCATACAGGACCTGGCTCCAGAATCGCTTTCAGGGGGTGGGGAGGGGGGGGGGGGTAGGTTCGGGGGATGGAGTGGTGGTGGGGCACATACTGCTGCTTAATTAACGTTTCATCGAATTATTACTTTTATTATTTATTAATTTTTTGGGTCAAAAAACGAATTCCCGAGACCATCTCTTGTACTAAATCATTCATTCATTCATCTTCCGTACCGCTTGATCCTCACTAGGGTCGCGGGGGGTGCTGGAGCCCATCCCAGCCGTCTCCGGGCAGCAGGCGGGGGACACCCCGAATCGGTTGCCAGCCAATCGCAGGGCACACAGGGCACACAGAGACGAACAACCATTCACACTCACACTCACACCTAGGGACAATTTAGAGTGTTCAATCAGCCTGCCATGCATATTTTTGGAATGTGGGAGGAAACCGGAGCACCCGGAGAAAACCCACGCAGGCCCGGGGAGAATATGCAAACTCCACACAGCTGGAATCTGCTGGAATTCCAGCCGGAGCTGGAATCGAACCCGGTACCTCTGCACTGTGAAGCCCACGTGCTAACCACTGGACTACCGGGCCGCCTGTACTAAATCATGGAATGAGTTATTTACATACACACTGCATAGTGGGCTCTCTCTCTCTCTCTCTCTCTCTCTCTCTCTCTCTCTCTCTCTCTCTCTCTCTCTCTCTCGCTCTTAAACACACACACACGCACACACACATTCAGAAAAGATATGCCACGGCAGGCATTGTACTTCAGCGATGCCGGGAAATACCGCAGAGGTTTCCCGTCTCACTATGGACCGCCTCTTGATGTGCCCTATTGTGTACCATCAAGTTTAGTTGCGCTCCTTCCGTTTTACTGTCGTCAAAAAGGTTTCTCATCCTTCCTTGACTGCCATGTCAAATGTTTTGACGGTTATTAAAGTCACACCGCGCATCCATGCCACTCTTTGCCTGTCACATTAGTCCAGCCCGACCACCTGTGTTGTCTCACAATCATTTTGAACCGGCTGTCTCCAGAAAGACGCTTTGCGAAGCAGCCGTGATCTTTCCATGTGGGCGAGCTCATGCAGCGAGGAACCCCAGCATTCCCACCTAAGCACGGTGGGAGTGGAAGGAAAGCCCCAACAGCTGGCTCATTGAAGCTGCCTTCCACAGGCACCCAGCGTGGGCGATAATGAGCTGAGCTGCCGGCCTGTCACATTTCTCGCCGTCTGTGGCGCGTGGGAGACAAGAGATGGGAGGGTGACCTCCATCGGATGAGGCGCCCGCTTATATTCAAAGAGGGTGGATGAGAGGGAGCGCAAGAGCTTAGATGATGTAATGGGACTTTCAGGTAGCTCAGAGTGGATATGTTAAATGCTTCACCTTCACACCTTCACCCCAAGGATGACTTGCTCCACTCATGCAGCGGATCCGAAAGGCAACTTTGTGACACGTAGCTAAATCGAGAGGTATTGAGGAGGAATCCATGAGATGTGTGTGAATCCTGATTAAAAATGAAGGATAACAGGCCAATGGAATTGCGCCACCGACCTTGGTCCACAAAATACTGCTGTCGTAACGTTACGTCGTCCTCTGTTGAACCAAAAATAGCCTGTATTTTTTTTTTGTTCACCGTGTATCTTCCTCGGTGTAGACAAACAAACAATCAAATCACTTTTTGAGTACAAGACATGCTGTGAATAGTAAAAATCCACGAGTCTACTGACCTCGGACTCATCAGACCGTTAGACCAAGGTAAACCCAAAAGCTTTTTTTCACCATTAGTGTGTGTAGATTGTTTTACATCAATGGTATATACTTGAGTATGACTAGATTAAGCATTTAATCCCCAAATAGGGCAGCAGTAGCGGAGGCTTTAAGGATCTTGGTGTGTATGGCACCGTAGCACCCAAATACCAATTACCACTTTCCGATTAGAAATATATCGGGCATTACAGAAAAAAAAGCAGCAAAATATGCCGATAGCTGTGGATAACTGAGATTTTCAGTGAATAGCCAGGTAAGGTTCCACAGAGAAAAACACCTTTTTGAGAAACGTAATTTGAATATCGTTAATATACTGCTGGCACGATCCAGCATCCGTCGACCTCCCTAAGCCATATTTTTTTCATTTTCTGGGTTCGCCCTCCACCTAAAGATCCTCAGGAATTCCCATCGTTGCTCACTTGAAAACACCCCTCTCGCAGCCTGCAGACAGGTTATTTCTGCGGCAAGCAATTAAATTTTAAGATGGCGGCTTCTCCGCTTATCTTTTTCGCACGCTTCTGTGATAAGACGTTCTCCACTGTGCACTGCAAGGGATTTTTTGCCACCGCTGTGTTACTGACTTGAGAAGGGATTTTGTATGGGAAAAGGATGCACTGTAATTAATTCAATGCTTAAAAGTACATTAAAAAACATGTGAAATATGCATCAACTACATTTAAATATACTGCACATTAAATATGGATGTAAACAACAACAGCAAACTATAAAATATAACGGTTAGTTTACAGTATTTGCATGTGTAAATAATCGTGGAATATTTATCATTGTATTGGTCCCATTTGTCAATGCATTTCATCACAATAGTAAGTACTGTAAGTACATGTCATTCATTTTGCACTTCCAACAGAGTGGACTAACACAGTGCTTCACAGGAAAAAAAAATACGAGGGGGAAAAAAAAAGTCTACTTGCCAAAACGTCTTTTTAAAAGTGTCGAGGGAAGAGACAGCTCAAAAATAGTAGTGACACGAAGTGGCCGTCTTCCTCCATTCCATGAAGACAGGCGTCTGTTTCGAGCCGGCCTGCGGGCTGCAGAAGGAGGTCATGTTGTATACGCTGTCACGTAGCACAAGCAACACATTCACTATTAATAAGGACCACTCGGACTCTGCATTTCATCAGAAAAAAAATCACACTGATGCTCATGAGCGTTAACACAAATCAGTGGCTGAGTGACTGAAGATTTTCTTCTTGTCGACTAAATGCGATGAAGTTGAAGACGAATAATCGATGATATCGCAGTTGTTTTTTTTCACTATAGCACAGCGGTCCCCAACCTTTATCGAACCACAGACCGGTTTCATGTAAAAAAATACTTTGACGGACCGGTTTATAGAAACAAATGAACACAAAACATTAAAAATAAAACTTATATTCACACTGACTAAATCTGTTGTAGGTCATGGAGCTGTGTGCATGTTTCTCTTTAGCAAGCCTGCCGGTCTTATGTCGTTTCCACAACATAGTGTGTGGGAAGATGGGACAATGTAGCCGAATTCCCCAAATTGTTCTGTTTTTTAAGCGACGGTGATACTAGTCTCATTTATGGTCAAATATGATAGCATATTACGGATAGATGTCGTAACAGGTGTGACCAAGGTTGCTGTTGTGAATGAATAAAGTTCCTGTTAGCGTACAGTTGCCCACACATTGTTGAACAAAAGATGGAGTTTTCCTTCCGTGCCGCTGCCCTGTGTCTTCGCCACCAATCCCGTGGTGGTGCTGGTTTGAATATAGTAAAACTAACGATGATTTGAATAGCCAAGCTATTAGTGGGGCTAGCCGCTATTCTCCATCCACAACGAGCTTATTTTTGTAGTTTTTGATTGGCACAGACGTACGAAGACGTCACCTTGTAGTTTGCTGCTCCTCCGAGTGTTTTAGTCCCTTGGGTTGAAAGTTCTTTGAATATGGGCAAATTGGAAGACGAGATGCCAAAAAATTGTGACTAGCAATTTGCCAACTTTGAGCTTTAAATGTTGATGTAGAGTAAACATGTCGACTCCGTTCTACCCATAATACAAAAACACTTTCTGCGTTGTAAATCCACACGCATAATAAAGCCTTTAATACATAATTAGCGGCGTTTACTTCACTTTAATACAATTTTTTTTAAAACTGCATTACGCAAGGCACTACAGCCGGTATCAAGCAGAAACATGGTAATCAACACAGATGCGTTCACACCGGTAATTTAATTTGCGTATTAAGTGTTAAATGTTTTTCCTTAATTGGCCATAAGACCATAAAAATGCGTTCTGTCATGAGCATTTCATGCATCTTAATGAACTTGCAAAGTCGGGCTCAAGGGGAGCACTGGGATGCATGAATTCTAACACCCATAAACCCGTGTTGAACTGCATATACTTGGAGAGACATTAGAAGGACGCGCGGGCGAGGTGATGTACTTAAAAGCACATTTAGCCTGGATAATGTGAGGTCTTTATTGGCGCCATCAAACTAAACACATGTTTGAACTGGCTACTTCAGCCAAGATTGTATTGGTGATTTTTTATTTTTTTTTTGCAATGTGTGATTTCAAGTGTTCAAAGAAATGAACTGCATCAAATGCAAAAGACAAAAAAATATGTATAAATAAATAGACAAATAAATGAACTTATGAATAAATGAATTAAAATGCTTGTAGTTTTATCGTGGTTTATAACTGCACGTCATTACACTGAGAGCATTTTTATTTTTGTGATGGTAAGATTTTTATCCATTTCTTGCCTCTCAGTCCGTTGTAATGAAGTCAGAGACTCCGTTTTACCGTTGTTGTGCTTGTATCTGTGAAGATTAATGATCCAAGTAGGTGTTTCATGACGAGATACTGAAATCATTTCTAAATTGAAAGGCATTTTGAGAGTTTTGTGTGGCATGGTGGCTGAGTGTCACATTGCATGGTGGTGGTGGACCCCAAAAGCAGGCAGGAGGAAGGAGCAGGGTGTATTGATAGAAACCCAGAGAAAACTAAATCCAAAAACAAACATAGTCCAAAGTAGCAAACAAAAATAACAAAGTGAAGCTAAAACAGAAACGTGACCAAAACATGACCGAAACAAACCTGACAGCAGTAAAGGAACAACAAACAAAACGAACATAACAGTAGCAAAGAGCACTTTGGCTGGGAGTCCTTTAAAAACACAAATTACATAATGACCAACAGGTGTGCTGCTACAGGGAGAGCCCTACAGTGCCACCTGTTGGTCCCAAACCGAATCATGACAGTAACCGAATCATGACACTGAGAGGTTTGAGTGGCCAATAATTGTAAGATTGCAGGGTCAGCCTGTCCTGATGCTGCGTCATCACTGCTCCACATTCTCGCTTATTTTTTTATTTTGCTGCATTCTTGTTTACCTTCATGTGTCGAGTAAGTGAAAAACTACCATGCAGTTGCATTATGATAGATAAATATATGAATATTCTCGCTATGGTATTTATACTGTATATTTTGTTTTGATCCATGCATCCCAACCTCCATAGCAACCCAATATCGAGTCTTTATTGTCATAAAGTCAATCATCTCATCAAATAAGCCGGGCTAGCGCCAAACCGTAGCCAGTGCCAAACCTCTATCAACTGTACAGGCAGTTGACTTAAAAAAAAAATCACTTCAGCAAATGTGGAAGAAAAAAAAGGTTTCCATTTAATTTGTGTTGCAACTGAGTAAAAATTTTCCCCAAAAGTTTCACATCCTTCTGTCTGGGACATCTGAACAAAAAAGAAAAAGTTGTCTATGGAGGAAGCTCCCCGCTTTTCACATTGGAAAGAGCGGGAGACGAAGGGGAAAAAGACGCTTTCCTCTCAAAGATGGTGAAAATTATCATCAGAAAGCGACGGTATAATCTTTCCTGAATAGAATTCTATTACAATATGGCACAGGGAGATAAATGCCCGCGCTGTCAGAAGCGAGCAAGCCGGCTTAAATGGGCTCTTAAATAGGAATCAGGCAGCCTGTTAACTGTTCCACAAAGTAAGAGAGCCCGACAATAATACAAAATACTAAAAAGGAGGGGTGAGATTGAAGTGTGGCCCCCACCGAGATGAAAAAAATAGCATTATTAGGTTCATTTTCACTCAGCTAAAAATACATGCGCCTTGCCAATTCTTTGGGTTTGGAAATAGACTGCGGAAGACCCGAAACGAGCCTGTAAAATAATGGAAAACTACTCTTCCTTTGACCGACACGTTGTGTGGGAATAGGAAGGTGTTTAAAAAGCAACACCATCACCTAGTGGCGTTTTAAAAGAATTGCTATGAGTATGCGTGCAAATAAATGTATCTTTACATTGATTTGTAAATGGTATACGTCACAATATTAATATTTGAGCACACGCACCGCTCTAGGGGGTGGTTGGTGCCGTAGCAGTTGTTTTTTCCAAATATAATGTGACCCATTCACATTTAGCCAGGGAACACGAAAAGTCGCTAACTCCGTTAGCTCAGCTGTCTACGTATTTGTTTCGAATGCTAACAGCACACTATAATCTTACGGTTAAAACAATGCTACAACTACGGGTATACATAAATTAGTCTGGTCTGGTCCTTTTTTTGAAGGGGGGGGGGGCAACCCATCCATCTACCTCACTGGTTAATTTAAAGACCGATACCAAGTGTTGGTGCTCTTTGCGATTGGTCAAACTGTGCTTCCAGCTGACTATACAGCCTACCACATAGCTTTATATCTGCTATTATTTTTTTTATAATTTTACAGATAAATCAGATAGCAGATTGCTTTACTTGGAGCAGAAAGTTGTATTTTATCTTTTTTTGAGGGATAAAAATCAGAATAAGTCAGCATTTTTCTGTGATAGTTTGGGGATTTTGGAAATGGAGCAAAAAAAAAAAAAAAAAATCCCATACATTTTTTAAAACCTACAAAATGTGTTGGACCTCTCTCCTGTACTGTGATTGCATAGTTTACCTTCACGTGCTTCACGTGTGCACAATGTGCGCCTGCCATTCCAACCTCGCCTATAAACCGCCGCTTATCTTCATCTATGGAAATGCACGATGGGAAAGGAAGGGTGGAGTGGGTTGGTTGTGGCGGGTGGAGCTGCAGAAAGAGGAGATCATCTCCCTCATTTGCGTCTTGTTACTCATGGGCGCGCTGTCATCCTTGAACTTTTCGCAGCAGAGTTTTCACGTGAGATATGCTGACTTGGTGTTGGATGCTGCTAGAGTTAATTTCCCTTCCAAGAGGGACGCCTTCCATCGAGTGGCGTGTTGAGGCATGTCGGTCCCAAGCGGCTTCATTCGAAATTGGACATGTTGCCCCTCCCATTCGAATATCCAATTAACACTTGGCAATTAAACATGCTTCCCTGGGATGGTTAAGAAGCAAACTCAAGCGGAGCATTTGTACTCTAGGCGAACGCAATGGCCCATGACTCATTCATTATTTACTTACAGTATATTGATCATATTCATTGCTTACTGTTATACATTTATGGAAAGTTTGTTGCAGTACAAACAAAAATTGGCATTGTATACCTAGATTGTACAAAATGATACAATGACCAACTGAGCCCGGAGTAGATTCTTAAAAGCAGTACTAAATAAAGGCATTGCTTTAAAAAAAAAAAAAAATGTACATTCTACTGCATGTGCGGTACTGTCTGCGTGCACACATCAATCCCAAAACAAAGCCATTTGACAGTCAACATCCACTATTCAATCCAAAAATGTGTTTTCAATGCGTTTTATGTGGATAAAAGTTCTTCATTGTGGCATTATGCAGTGCCTGCCAAATATCAAGTGTATATTATCGTGCATCATGTTGAGTGTTCCCATCCCCATCCGTGGATTTGTCCAAGTGGAGTGTCAGAGCAGCGACCGCCATAAACTCATTTCCTGTCAGGCAGGAAATCATCGACTCAGCTCATAGGTCGCTTTCTTTACATCTGTCAGCCTTCTGATTAACATACTTGGTCAGTGGCGTGCACTCGAAGGGATTTGAATGAGAAAAGCACGGGGACACGGTCTTGCATTGTAAGATGAAAGCCAAGGGTAAATGGATTTATTAGACGGTATATTGTCATGAATGTGAATAAAAATATAATAACCTCTGCCTTTGAAGCCTCACAGCCACGTGAAGACCCCTCCATACTCTTGACAGTCAATCAGATGCCTGACGTTCCCCCCCTGTGCCTTGCAATTTTCCTTTCATCGTCACATCAGTAAAGTAAATTACCCCCGTGACACAGCCCATTCATCCATCATGTCCATGAAGTATTTCATTTCTTGTACATTTATTTGTCTGGGAGTTGCATCGTGTGTTATTCTTATTCATATGCATTGAGTGGCTGCTGTCGCTACAGAACACCCTTGATACAAACCCCAATTGCGATGTTGGCATCACTCACGCAGTTGTTGTTGTTTTGCCATCTGGGGTCTCCCTTGTTGTGCAGTATTTTAGATCTCCTGAATCCCCCACACATTTCCAATGGGAGACAGGTCTGGACTGCTGTCAGGCCATTCTAGTACTCACACTCATGCAGAATGTGCCTTGTCATTGTCTTGCTGAAATAAGCAGGGACATCTCTGTAAACAAAAAGTTGCATGGACCTTTCAGCACGAATGGGGCCTTCACAGATATGTACGCTTGACCATTTAAGTGAGCAGGATTACATAAGAGAGATATTGCACAGTGTGTTCGACAGATAGTGATACCATGTGTTTGGGAATCTGATGGCGTGTGGGTAGATTCTTTTTCTTTGGTCTTGTTGTTCTGACTGGGGCACTCCTGCAGCGTCTGCCAGATGGGAAAAGTTTGAAACGTGTGCTATGGATGTGTGCTGTCTCTGATAATGTTCTGTGCCCTCTTTGTGGCATGGTTGTCAAATGCTGTATGTGGCGGAGTGGTGTGAAGGCTGTTCCACAGATGTGTTGTGCAGTTTTAATGACACTCTGGATAGCCATCCTGTTCTGTACAGTGCAGTTCCGGACCAAACTGTGTTGCATGCTCTCCATTGTGCCTCTGCAGAAAGCATGCGGGGGGCAATCCCAAATTTTCTCAGCCTCCTCCAACTGAGCCTTGATGGACATATTTTCCAGGAACAATATTTGATTCAAAGCATGTATGGTCATCAGATACAGATGTAAGCAAGGAGAGAAGCCCGAAAATGTCACCGAAAGTGCTTTCATGTGATGAAAAGACACATTATATTTAGAAAAAGAAGTGAAATAAGCGTTTGGTAATACAAGTTTTTTTAAATTGCCGTTAGGATTATGCGGGCAATCTTGGAAAAAAAATCATCCTTTCGAGGTCATTGGGGAGCAATATAATGAGGGGTGGGCTACCTGAGCTCAGCTGAGCAGTGCAATGGAGACATTGTTGGTGGTCAAAGCGAACCTTGAGCATTACCTTATGCATGCAGATTTTTTTTTTCTCTTTTGGGTATCTTTCTTTAGCTGAGGGTCAAGGACGCTACCTGTTATTATTCCCCAAAGTGATCCACGGCACGCTTTGATGTGCATCTCGGTTTCTCCCGTAAACACTGTCACGCTTTTGTTCTGAACAAACAGAATAAAGACTAACAGCACCTTTGACAGACAGAGACGCTGTGATATGTCTTCTGGCGTGTGCGCCATTTGAACAGCTATGCGTCTGATATCAGCCGCACTAGGCTACGCGAACGGTTTTAAAAATAGTTGCGTATCATTTCAATGGTTGAATGGGTTATTGTTTCCAAGTAAAACAAGCCTTTTTTTTAAATTCAAATCCACACTACTTTGACCTTGGGCACTATATTAATCGATATTAACCCTAGCTTTACTACTACCGTATTGGCCCGAATATAAGACCGTGTTTTTTGCATTGAAATGAGACTGAAAAAGTGGGGGTCGTCTTATATTCGGAGTCTAGACATTATACCCATTCATGACGCTAGATGGCGCCAGATACTGACCTTGACTCCCCAAGCCAAAGCGAACCCGTGTCACAAAGAATAAAAATAAAAATAGCGGTGGAATGAAGAAGAAAAATAAAAAAATAGCGGTAAGAAAGAAAAGAGAATAAAATAATAAAAGAGATAACATAAAATGGAGAAACATGGCGACAATCTGGAGAAAAGTGGGTCGAAGATCGGCAGCTGAGGAGAAGTTATGATGTAAATTCAAGATGATGGTGATAAATGAGGCAAAGTCTTCAAACAATTGATATATTCAGATATTAAGATTTGAATGAGACAAAATAACATGTTTTTTTTTCCTCTCAAATATATTGTTATAATCATTTGTTTCAGATGTACTGTAATTATTTTCTGTATAAAAAATAAACTGGTGTTCAAAAAGTCTTTTTTTAAACTTGAGTCTCGAAAAAGAGGGGGTCGTCTTATAATCGGGGCCGTCTTATATTCGGGCCAATACGGTAATACTCCACCCACTACACTAATCAACCCACTTTATTAAACGCTACTACACACCCACTGCCACAACCACTGCAACTTTTTGAACCCCATCAATACTGTGAGATATGTACTGGTGTCCTTTCAATTGGCCTGATTTTTGTCTGTCTGGGTGTGTCGCTAGTACAAGCAAGTGGAGCAGTACATGTCCTTCCACAAGCTGCCGGCAGACATGAGGCAGAGAATCCACGACTACTACGAGCACCGCTACCAGGGCAAGATGTTCGACGAGGAGAGCATCCTGGGGGAGCTGAACGAGCCTCTCCGCGAGGTATGGCAACCAGCCTTGTCTGGGGACGTGGATAATGGCGCACACTCGGCATATGGAAAATAAACCCGCCCGCTGCTTGGCATTCCCCACGGTTCACTTCACATTTGCTGACATTTTAACTTTACACCGGCAGTGATGGAGCATCTCAGGGAAGGAAAAACAAATGTCATTGTTTCCTCTAATCTCTTTTCCTTTGTGAAGTTGTGTCAGGTCATTGCCTTTTGTCAACCGTTGTTGTTTTTCTCCGTCTGGCAGGAAATCATCAACTTTAACTGTCGGAAACTGGTGGCCTCCATGCCGCTGTTTGCCAATGCCGACCCCAACTTTGTCACCTCCATGCTCACCAAGCTGAAATTCGAAGTGTTCCAGCCCGGGGACTACATCATTCGAGAGGGCACCATTGGCAAAAAGATGTACTTCATCCAGCACGGCGTGGTCAGCGTGCTAACCAAAGGCAGCAAGGAGACCAAGCTGTCAGACGGCTCCTACTTTGGTGGTAAGCAGGCTGCTTTTTGAATAATGGCCATTATTTCGCCGATATGAACTCCCTTTGAGCTTCCGTTGGTGTGTTTTGTGCGGGTGATGGTCACCTCGCTTCAAAATTCGGCCTCATGGTTTATGCAAGACTTCTTCCCCCCATTCAATTCACATCACAAGCTGCCTCTTCATTGTAGGACAAATCCTGATGAATAAAAGGCATCGTGCCGCGGCTTAAATAGAGCAGTACACATTTGAAGGTCTGCTCGGTCACCAAAATATGAGCAGCTTTTGTAGTGCGTACAGCGCTATGGCGAGATAAACATTGTATGATTTTTATAAGTTTTTAAGTTCCGACACACACTGTTTATTGCCTGCCACTCAAAGTCAAAGCTGACATCACTGAACTAAAGATTGTGACAATGTTGTCCACTGTTCAAACAAATTAAGAAGACATTGTGGAACATCTCAGATCGCCATTGCTACAAAAAAATTGAGTGAAAAATCAGCTTGATCGGGAGTTACAAACAGCTTGAGCCACATAGTAGGAAAGATACTTTCTTGTTTGTGTCATTGTAGTTGATTGCATTATTGATTTATTTTTGTTGGTGGTGGTAACGCATGTCTCTAAATTGTCCAGTGTTGAAATGACTCAAGAAGTGAGTCTTCCATAGCTACATTCAACCATCCATGCGTTTTATGGAGCATTTGCAAACATGGTTATTTTATTTATTATTATTATTATTTAATGACAAAAAAAAAATTCTTACCTTTTGGGAAAAATAAAAAAGCTACGGAATGTCAATGTGCACGTTCAAGCCCTGCTAATCATCTGTTTGAATGTCAGCGAGTAAGCAGGAATAGGGATTCACGAATAAATTACCATATAAACACCATTATAAGGATTCATTTTTCAGTTGATTCACGACTTGATCCATCCATTCATAATCTGAACCGCTTATCCTCACAAGGGTCACGGGTGTGCTGGTGCCCATCCCAGCTGTCTTCAGGCAGTAGGTGGGGGACACCCTGAACCGGTTGCCAGCCAATCGCAGGGCACTATTCTTTACCAATTATAAAATCTGCCATGGAAAAAGCGTAAAAACAGCACCATCTACTGGATTTCAAAGTTTGCCAAGGTCATCTTACCCTTAAGTCGAGTCGACTTCTTCATTGAGGTCACATTATGCGTGGCAGTCACTTGATCCGTGCACGGCGACACGACCGCCATCTTGCCCTCACCAAATATGGATTCATTTGCCCGGCGACGGCGTATCATTTAGCCGGTGCTGTTAAGTAATGAAAAATGGCGGCGAGGCGTTTTTATCGGCGCATGCGACCCGGCTTGCGAAGTTTAATTACGCCTCGGCTGCTCAAGTTCGTCTGCGTGCCCTCTCGCTGGGGGGTTCCAGAGAAATAATGAAAAGATGGTAGGCAATCTCTCGCTTCCTCTTTCTTTCTCTGCACATGCAGAAAAAAAACCCTAATCAACATTCTCAGTAAACATGGCCATGCCTCTTTGTGAGGCCAAACGATGTTCTCTCCCTTCGCTTTGTCCTCGTCGAAGCTATTGTTCAAAGTCAAGGCAATGATGCGCCGCCATAGTTTCTGCAAACATTAATCTCGGTAATGCATCCGTCTGTGTTACAGCATGAACACCGACACCAAGATGAATGCCTAAAGCGGTGTACGCACATAACACTTTTCAACATCTAAAACAAATTGCAATAGAACCCACACCAACACAGTCTGTGTGCTCTTATCTTCTCTTGCGGTGTTCACAAGATGACCAACACACCACACACTTAACGATATCTCCTCCAACAATCCTCCGTCTCTCCCACACACCAAAAGGTTGCTGTAGTACTAAGCCTGACCTGTGAGAAGCAACGTTGCGCCACAGGGCAAATAAAAAGAATAAAAAAGCCACAAAGAAATAGAAGAGGCTTGGGTAGATGTTAGCTTGACTGGAAATTACTGGCCCTTGTCTTTTTATTGTCGTAAATGACGTGCGAGGCGCGTTATACAAACAGGCTAAGCCAATCACTTGCTCCTTTATTTTTGCGACCGAGCATAAAGTTGCTTCCGAACACTGTGTTGACTGTGTTGAGGATTTGCGATCATAAATATTGAACAAGATTGCGATCGTTAGCCCCAACTGTTTTCAGTGCGTGTCGGGTATGGGGGGGAAAAAAAACACTCATCATGCACCTCACACGTGATCATCATCAAGGGACATCCGATCATTTGTCGCGCAGTCGTCAGTCATACTTATCGCGAGCACAGCCCTGCAACCTCGCACTTTCTATATTACCTCAGAAAAGCACCTTATTGGTAATAGTGCGTTCCTCACAAAAGGTTGTATGTTGGATGTTTCATAATTAGCGAGGTCATGACACTTGTCTTTACACAGTATATATAGCCAATACACTGAACACGACACACTCATGAGGTTCAAATGCATTATCTGAAACACAAACTCACACTTTGCTCCAATCTGAAGTCTTATATCCGCAGTCGTTCCTCCCCCCCCAACACTTTTATGCTTTTGACTCCCACATTGTGTGTCTATTTCTGGCAGTGCCACTCCTATGGTGTGGGGGGGCATGAGGGGTGAGGGGTGGGAAGGCTACTGAGGTAAGACCAAAGCCACAGGGAGTTTGTTACCAAACATGGGTTAGTCATTCATGAAATTAATTGGCAGGATCAGCACAGGGAGGATGTGGCACACGCACATTTCACTTGTGACTGTCACTATCTGAACGAGTGGGAATTGAACGGTAACTAAAAGGACATTCAGGAGAGGGCAGACCTCCACCAAGGCTGAGTTATTCAATGTTGTTGTTTTTTGGTGGTTTTTCTTTCACCACAGCAAAAAAATAATTTTTTTCTTTGCTGTTTCTTATCACCAGAGGGAAAAAAAAATATGTTAATTGGCAATAACAAAACTCTGCAATTGAGCTTAACCATCTCTCTATTGTAAGTAGCTGGGGTGTTTACTCGAACTTTGGGCCGTAACTTCAAAAACTTAAATTGCATTCACTCGTAGGTGAAGCTACCACATATTCTAAATGGTATTTCTGTTATATCATGTGGTGAAATGGCAACAAATTGTGTTTCTAATGGGTTACCAGAACAGATTGTGTTTGACCAAAGGGCTCCACTGTTGTGTCATAGATGTTGTGGCGCTTACTTTTTATTTATTTATTTATTTATTTTTATTGAAGCCAAAACGCATTCGACGGCCTTTTGGTTTACGCTGCTGAGAACCGCCGCACAAAAATGCACATCAGCATGTCAGCGAAGCCATGTTAGCGTAAGTTATTCATTCATCGAGACCCTGAATTATTTACGCAATTATGTACTCAGCAGTCTGCTCCACTTTGTGCGCTGCTGGATAAGCTTGAGCCGGAGAGCCTTAATGTCTAAAGTGGACACGACATGTCCTGGACGGGAGCGTCAGCTTGGGCACCCAGCGATCCCACCGAGAGGGGGAAATGTAATGTGACTGCAGCGCTAATGCCGAGGGACACATGAAACGCTGCCAAGCCTGCTCTCTGGATGCTGCTCTGGGCTCAGGAAGACAACATGCGCTCGCCCCCACCTCCTCCACGCACCCTCTATCCTCATCCTCTCCTCTGCTCTCACTATTGGAACACTTATCCGAACAGCATCGCCGCCTCTGTCCGTCTCGGCGGCCAGCCCAAGAACCTTATTGTGTGACGTTATACTTCATCCTTTGTTGGCTGCGGCAATTGTGGAGTGCGGGGCTCGGCGACCTTGTGTTGTGCCATCCGGAAGTGCCTCTCAAAGAGCTGCCTTTAATTGAACCTCAAAGACGCCTACTTTTTTCTTGGGGGGGGGTAAAACGTGTAGGTGGAGGAGACTGAGCTAGACTCAATCATAATGCCGTACACTCATCTGCACTCCATACAATATACGGACGGATAAAAGTGATGGGATACTGCCACACTATTTTAAGTTGAAAATAATTGGACTCAAAACATCTCTCTGAGGAGCTCCGCACAAAAAATAATGAAATAAAATAGAGCCACGCATCTGTCTTGTGTAGCAGGAATCGGTGCATCATCTATGTATATTTACGTATTTATTGTGAAGTGGGAAAACAGTGGGCACTATTTAAGGACACACTGTGTTTTGGGGTCAAGTCTTGTGCAGTTGCTTGAAATTTTGGTAGCTAAAAAGTTTGACCCCCGCAAATGGCCAAAATGACCTTAAAGTGGCTGCTCCAAAACGAAGCTTCTTGTGCGTTTTTATGCATGCATTTTTGAGATTTACTTGTAGATCTGCTCAAACTCCAAATTTTAGGTTGCAGTGGGAAATGATGGGAAATAGAGTCAGAACTGAGTTTGTGGTGATGGAGAGTATGGCTGTGTCATCATTTTAGATTTTACTCACAGTGACGAGTTCTCTGTAACGTAATCTCTCCTGTCATACAGAGAGAGGTAAGGAACTAATAGGCCTTCAATCCCAGAGTTGCGAGCAGAGTTCTCAAACTGACAAATGGCCGACCTCTTCCAGTTAGTCAGTGAGGCCAGATGTAGTCTTCCACCAGCGATGAACTTTGCATGATTTATTCAGCAGCAACATTGCATTAAATGTGGTGCGCCTGAGCAATCTAATACAATACAGGAGTTGCCAAATATTTGAAGACCTTCACCCTCTCATATTGCAGGCTGTATCTTCGTGCAGGTGTTGCTGAATCTGTCTGTGACTTTCAATATTAAAAATGACTAAGGATACCTTGAATTAGTCTTCAGTTGTGCCATAGACCTCTTTATTCCTCATCAATATTCATTCTTTATCTGACTAAGACAAATCCAATTAAGAGAACCTTGCATTTAGTGATCAATAAGTATCAAAAGTAAAATTCCTTTCCAGTATCTGAATCTGAATCGCTCTTATTGTCATTGTATGCGGGATCATTCGAGTAGAGGACAGCCCTCAACACTTGCCTAATCCAGATTTCTCCCTTTAAAGACCCTTTTCCAAATCAGGAAAAGAAACAGTAACTGTAGTCACTCCATGGTTCAAACATATCTCTCTCTCTCTCTCTCTCTCTCTCTCTCTCTCTCTCTCTCTCTCTCTCTCTCTCTCTCTCTCTCTCTCTCTCTCTCTCTCTCTCTCTCTCTCTCTCTCTCTCTCTCTCTCTCTCTCGTATACGTCCATGTTTATATTGCAGGGAACCATGTGACTTATTAGTTTACCATTGAGGCAAGCATGATTCAGTCAAGGCTCAGTTGCCATCGGGGGCCAAACCATCTGCTGCTGGCCTCCTTGTCCTGTGCTCCGCTTGCAGCCACTTCTAACTCCATCTTGATGGTTGGCTTCCAAAGTGAATCGATCAAACACTACCATGCTGCTATTGTTTGACGTGTCTGCACTGCCCAGGCTCCCACAATTTTTTTTATTTTTTTTTAAGCAAAGCAGCTTGAGACCTGCCAAGATTGTCCACCATGCTCGGCCATGACCTCTTATTTGTAGCTCTCCAGCCCTTCGGCTAGCAAAGTGCCTTCTGCTGGAGCCAGATATTACAAAGTTTGACTCATCGGGTTCAGAGTGCCTGCTGTTATTCCTTGGTGCCCCGGGTCTTGTGTTTTCTCGCATGGTGGCTTTGCTTTATTTCCATGACAGAAAGTTACCCATATCCTTTATTACCATTGATACACATTTTACAAGGTCATAGATGTATTTTTGTCCCGAAATAAGATGTTTTCTGTGTCCTTTGTTAGTAATTTAATACAATGTGAGAGACCAGCAAATACCAAAATATACCATATCGCATATACCACCCTACTTGTTTTGCGAAATTAATGGAATTGTTTTTCATATTTTTTAATACCGATTTTTATTCAATTATTGCAACTATTGAAAATAAGGATAATTTTATTTTTGCATATAATACTCTTTAATAAGAAGTTAACACAACTATTAAAAAAAGTCAAATCAACTGGTCAATATAGAGATGAAAAAAACTGGGCTGAAATATGAAAAAATGTCTCACAATAATAATATTCTATATTAATCAATAATAGTTGTGTATTTTTTCTGAAAATAAGAAACACAATTTTACTTTTTTTGCTGCGTTTGCGGTTTGCTTTCTGATTTTTTTTTCCAATGAACATTTTTCGAATAAATTTTCTATTGATATTAATCACGTCCATCATGATACAAATTGATATTGAATTATTGCCCAGCCCTAATATTAATAAAGTAACTTTCCCTGCAAAAAACAAAGCCAAGACATTTAAGTTGTGTTTTAATTTAAAAGAAAATTTCTGAATATTCAGGAAAAAGTAGCCCAAGAATACAGATCTATTTGTTCCTCTTCGGTTCTTCGGTTCCTCTGAAACAAACACGTCTGGTCACCTTGCAATTCTTGGAAATCAGGAAGGCCGGCACACTCTATTTTTTTATGGGGTGGCGGACAGTGTGTCCATTGGGCTGGCTCTGGAGGTCGAGCGGGGCTGTTACAGTGTGTAGGAGACAGATGCGAGCTGACAAGCGGGAGAGCTGGAGCCCAGGTGAGCGTTGCCAGACCAGAGCAGAGCTGCTGGAAACGGCCACGTTATCACAGTCCAAGCAGGCCCACGCGCATGCACTTGCTCATTAATTCACATCCATTCACCCTTGTCACCTCAGAAGATGGCTGCGGTGCACAGCGAGGCAAAAATGTATGCACTCAAAAGGCCAATGTTTGCTTTTCTGAACGATGCAGGTTTTAGGAGCTGAATCAAAAATGTGCCTTTATAGAAAAAAAGAACTGTCAGGCATTGATTCCACAAAATGGGAATGCCCCCCCCCCCAAACGCTGTTGTTTTACCACAAGGAAACAAAGATTGAGAACTAGAAATTACTGTGTATTTTGTTTTGATTTATAATGAAATGTATTTGGACATGATTGCCTTTGGACACCACCATCAATCAAAATTAAAAAGTCTGCAAGTGCAATTCATGAATGGCGTGTCAGATGCAAAGAGAGAATCCCAACCTGTTTGCCAGTTCGTTATTCACAAATTTATTCATTTGCATTTTCGGCCCTGAGAGCTATCCTCAGCTATGAGCGAAAAAACTCACCTCAAAACTCATCAAGATCGGTGGTCATAACCAGCAAAGACCTAGTTAGAATAGCACCGAACATTCGGAACAGAAAACAACGCCAAAGCAGCAGGAGCATCGCCCCAGACTGTCCGCCATCTTGGCATTCCCAATGAATCATAAAAGTTACGAACAACCAATGGTCATTCACTTAATTTTTGGTATCATGGTATTATGCAACTTCTGGCTAAATGCTAAATAATAGCATTTTCTTGATTTGCGCATGTGCAAATCATTACCCAGTGGCATTATGGGAACACATTTTGGCATTTCGCTTACAAGTATGTTCGCATGTGTTTAAAGTACGTTCGAATGTATTTGCCAGTCTAAAATGTTGATTCCACATTGGCAGTTCCACGCTTCCGTAGTATCCCCCCCACCCCCCGCAAAAAAAAAATCCCATATTTTTTATGTAGAGAAAAGCTTACTTTAGGCATTTTTGTTGTTTGTTTGTTGTCTTTGAGTATCTAAAAGGGCAAAAACAGCATGTACTGTATGTTTTATGTCCTGGATCTGTTCAGCCCGTCCGGCGAGTGCGTTACCTCATGAAGAGACAGCTTTATTGACCAACTTTTTTTCTCCTCCCCTGCCTCCAAAGCGGATGCAGTCAAGAGAAAGTCGATAAACAATGACAGAGCGATCGTTGTTTGTCCATAGAGCATGTAGCCCTGTCATGAATGACACACTGAGCGTCAAGTATGTTGTAAGCTGACTGGTTCTCAGGTGAAAAAGAGAAAATGAAGATCTTGTTTCCACACAGAAAGGTACAAACAGAATAGGGAAATTGGGTTGGATTTGGGCCCGAGTGTTCCAGATTTTTTCGCTCAAACAGATGGAGATGTGAGCAGCATCTACTTCACTCCAATACATGTGGATTTTTTTTCCCCCATTTTATTCAATAAACTTCAGGAGCAGTTGAGGGTGAACAATTTACTGCCATCCATCCATTTTCTGATCTGCTTTATCCTCACAAGGGTCGGCGGCGTGCTGGAGCCTATCCCAGCTGTCTTTGGGCAGTAGGTGGGGGACACACTGAACCATTTGCCAGCCAATCAAAGGGCACACATAGACAAACAACCATCCGTGTTCACACTCACACTGAGGGACAATGCATGTTTTTGGATTGTGGGAGGAAACCAGAGTACCCAGAGAAAACCCAAGCAGGCCCGGGGAGAACATGCAAACTCCACATAGGAAGGCCGGAGCTGGACTCGAACCGGGTATCCCCGCACTGTGAGGTCGACACACCAACCAGTTGGCCACCGGGCGGCCATGTTTTTTTTGTACAAAATTTTTGCCGCGCGGTGTGGACAATTTGGCCAATGCGGGCACCACACAGGGGCGCGGTTGATGAAATGATGTACCGGAAATCATGCCACGTGGAGCTATGCGGACATTGCATTGCAGAATAAGGCAGATGTGCAGACCACTTTGCTCCCCTTTTCTATAACATGCAGTAAACTCCTGCATATTCATAGTTTGGCATTCGCCAATTCGTCTATTTCTAGGTTATGCGCTGGTATTTACTGTAAAGTAGAACATTCATGACTTTGTCCTCAGGCCAAAGCATTTTGTCATTTAAAAAAGTTTTTTGCCACCATCATCCTCCTCCTGTCGTTAAATCCGCTTTTATTTATTTTGACCTGCACTCCTTTTTCACTTGAGTTGTGATACATTCCGAATCTTAAGATACCCAAAATAATGGCCTTCCTCCCAAGCGATGCTTCACCATCCATCTGCAGTTCACTAAAACAACACCGTGGCCACTGATATAG
This sequence comes from Hippocampus zosterae, assembly GCF_025434085.1. Classification (NCBI taxonomy): domain Eukaryota; kingdom Metazoa; phylum Chordata; class Actinopteri; order Syngnathiformes; family Syngnathidae; genus Hippocampus; species Hippocampus zosterae. Next base: position 8,881,424 of record NC_067454.1, on the reverse strand, counting down.
CCCATTCATACTCTATCGCTCCCGCTTGTCACACCGGTGTTTAAGTGCTGCTGTCGACACTAATGGGTAGCTTCGACCTTGGCGTGCTCTCACCAAGGTCAGAGAACATTCTGTCTCTGCTCCTCTTCTTGTTATTTTTTCATCGAGCAAGATCCAATTTTCCTTAGTGTCATTCAATTTTGATGAATGCTTTGTCTCATAAGTGTAGAAAAAAAAAGATTGGCATCTCGCCAGACACGTTGGCGGGCGAATATCTCCGCCAGGCCAGATACACCAGCAGACACGATGGGAAAATTCATTGCAAAGCTACATTCATTTTCCCCCTCATTTGCGGAGAATGCCCCCCCCCCCCTCCCCACACACACACACACACACACATCCCACCGACCCCCACTCTCTAAACGCTGCTTCTCATCGGGCGATATCACGTGTAATGAGATGTCTACAGCCGGTTATCTTGTATACTGCGACTGGTGTGGTGTTCACTGGATCTGTCGCAGCCCTTAATGACAGTCGGCAGCTCGTTACGAATCATCTCATTGTTGCTCCAGACCGCACAGATATGTACGATTGTAGATGAGGATGGAAAAAGACGACTTAGGGTTTTGATAGGACGACTGGCAAAACGCAGGCAGCGGCATTGAACCGGTCCTTGTGTCTATTTTGGGAGCGTTGCGATGAGTCACAAGTAAGCGTGTGAGTAAGCATGCAGGAGAAGCTCCATTCATAAATCGAATGATTGTAACGCATAAAAACGTCCGCAGAAGCCACGGAGAGGTGAACGCTGAAGTAATTTTTGCATTTTTATTTGTTTTTTGAGCTGACTGATCAAGAACAGTTGATGCAAGAAGATACATTTGGAGATTGGAATATCTTCTAATGCCTCCTCTATGATGTCGTTTGAATTTGTTTGTAGTTTAATGACAGTGTTATACATTATTGAGATGACTCATCAATCTAGGCAACCAACAACTGATTGACTTACGTTTTTGTTTTTTTGTTTTGTGATGACAAGTCTGACACCGGAAAACTTTTCAAGTTTCCACTGTTGTCCTTTTGTATTTATTGCATGTTAAGCTTCATCCTATTTTGCAGTCTCTCTTATTTAAGACCCTTTTTCAGGATATTAGTCTTGCTCCAAGGTATCTTATTGTTTCACCTTGAGAGGGTTTGCTGTGGCTCTCAACGCAACCGCAGATAATTCTTTCTTCGCCCCGCTCTCGTCCGGCCCGGCCAAGTGTGTGAGCTTGACTTGTGTGCAAAGACACGTCCACGAGGCCGGAGGGCTGACAGCCTGCATCCCTAACAGCTCATCTTTGCCCCGCCGGCTTCATCCAGAAAGCCACAGGACAAGAGGATTTAATACAGCGCTGCGGTGCTCCTCTCCGGAGGGGATTACTGGAGCGCTGCCGGCGCAACTACAGCCAGGGCTGCCCCGCTAGCAACCACTTACAGTGCACACACACACACACACACACACACACACACGGGTATTTTTATACTCGCCTATTCACAGCTGTCTTCTCCACTTGGCCATGTTCTGCTCAGCCATCTCCTCTTTTCATCTGCACTTCATGTTCCTCACTCACATTCTGTCTTGCCTGCCCATCACATATTCTCAAAACTACTTTGCACTCCATTAGAATTTAGGATTCTGTACATTATGATCAAGACGTACCACCAAACATTTCTTTTTTTAGTGTTTTTTGACACTGTCCACCCATTTTCTATTGCAGTTGTCCTCATGAGACTTACAGGGGAGTTGGAGCCTTTCCCACATCTCAAACATCAGAGGCAGACTTGCTAACCACTGTAAATAATCAAATTACTCTGGATAAGAAGCGACGCAGGTGAGAAAGTTAAAGTGAGAAGCCTATGGCCTTTTTCCCCAGCAAAATGGGTCGTGGCGGTGAAGAGCATTGATGTGATGGGCCGTGATTGTTAGCAGCCTTTAACGCAGCCTCAGCATTGTGCTTCACCTCGCGCCCGCATTCTCACGCGCCACCATCATACCCTCGCAGCCAAACGTAAACAGCAGCCGGCGTTGCAAATGTTTTTATTGATTAAAAGAGACGTGGCCTCGTACGCACCAGAAATCCGTGTGGGGGGTGTGTTTGTCAACATACGGAATGTGAAGGGGATAAACGGGAAATGGCTTTCTGAGAAACAGAGAGTGGGATAGTAGGAGAAGCTAAAGAGCTATCGGATGTAATGGACACACACACACACGCACGCTCACACACACACACACCAAATACAATGAGATAACCCAAAAGTTAGCATCTACGGCATCCTCGTAGTTTGCATTCATATCTCCATATGCATATATATAGAATATATAGCCTCTATTATCACCGCCACTTACACAGCAAAGCTCTCATGAATAAAACATGCGACAGCGGCTCGCGATCATGCATGCATACTCATTCTGTGCGGACAGCAGCACACACACACATACATACATGTAATTGCACACTGCATAGGCAGATGTGCAAACTGAGTGCAAACCTGTTAAATGGGCCATTAGTATCTTGAGTAGCTATGGCAGATGACATCTGACAGATCTCACTATTTAAGGGAAGCTGTGGTTTGAATATGAGTGTAAATGTTTATCTATGTGCAATTGACTGCCGACCAATTTAGGGTGCACCGCGCCTGTCACTCCAAGCCAGATGATCTCCCCCACAACCATCATGAATAAGAATGCCATAGATTGATGGACATGCATTACAGTAGTGTGTAAAAGTCGCAAAAGGTGTTATTTTAGCAATGCTATAATGACCATTCCGAAGTAGAATAGCATCATTGGAATGTGTGTGTGTGGGTGCGTTTGTGTGTGTGTGCGTGTGTGTGTATGTGTGTGTGTGCTTGTGTTAGTTTTGAGCTGTAATATACTATTCACCACTAGGTGGCAGACATGGTTAAGTTGCACTTGCGCTGGCTAGTTTACTGCCCCGTACTACTACAACATGAGTAGGACTAATCATTTTTTGCAGATTTGGAATGGCATACATGACAAACAGTACTTGAATGATATTACATTTTTTTGTGAGTTGATTCTTGAAAATAAATAAATAAGGCACAAAATCAGTTCTAGTACTTGATCAACATCAAGTACTAGAACATTTGCTGTTCAGTAGCTTTGTGTCGTCCTTGAATGGTAAATTTTAGGCAAGAGAGCTCTTTACACAGGGAAAAAAAATCACATGATGTTTTTTTCCCCGTTATAAAAATTAATGCAGTAACAAACAAAGGAGGGCACGTGTGAGTCCATCAGTGAGCTGCTGCCAGTATTTTTGGTCCGCTCAGTTTGTCCAAGTTGTCAGTGACAGCCAAACAGCATTGAGAACCAAGTTTCTGGTACTATGTCACAAGCAAGAGTCGTACAACTTACACAAAACCAAATACTGAATAAAAAAACATCTAACTGTTGCATACCTTTCAGTTCCACAGACTTCAATGATGTGTCTCGTATTGTTTTTATTTCACCGATCACCATGCCGTGCATGTACAGTATGTGTTTGTTGATTTAATTTACTTTTTTTTTCTCCATTTGGCGGTGTGTGATGTGGAAATCATGTTCTCGATGCCGAATGGCTGTCACCAATGAGGGAGAGACTGGACCCACGTGGGTCTGCCCCGAAAAACTGACAGAAACAGTCACATAAGCAATTTAAAAAAATATATCTATTTGTTTTTTTCTCTTGTTCAGTCACGTTCCACCACATGGCTTGGTGTGGCTGGGGCCTTAGCATATTAGCGGCTAATGATGGGATACCAATTACTTCACAAATGTCTTTTTGTTTGTTTGTTTTCATTCCAGAGATTTGTTTGTTGACTCGCGGCAGACGTACGGCCAGCGTGCGAGCCGACACGTACTGTCGTCTCTACTCGCTGTCGGTGGACAACTTCAATGAGGTCCTGGAGGAGTATCCCATGATGCGACGGGCCTTTGAGACAGTTGCCTTAGACAGACTGGACAGGATTGGTAAGGATTTGTCTCTTATGTCCACATTTCCACCAACCCTAAACCTAACACACAAATCCCGATCGAGCCTTAACTCATTCACTCCCAAAGACGTTTATAAACGTCTTTTCAGACTTGGTCCAGATTTGGCTGGTACTGAATGAGTTAATTTACTGTATTGAATACAAAGAGACTATTAGGGACAAAGTTTTCACATTTATAAAAGTACATACAGTATTGTTATATACATACAGTATGTTTTGATCATTTAATTGAATACATTAGGATTCCTTTTAAGGCTATGAGGCTTTATTTAACAAAACAAGTGAATAGATAATGATATAGAGAAAGAAGAACTAAGATACGATATGTTAAATTTATAAATTCATTCCAGCTCTTGGTACTGTTTGCTCCTTCTCAGTTTCATGAATGGTGGTTGACGACAGTGATGCCCCCATGTACCATAAGCAATTATCAAGTCTGCCATGGGAAATTATCCAATTGCACACAAAGGTTCAAAAAAATAGATTATATATTTACTCCAAATAATGTATCTTTGTTCGACTATATGTCAGCAATTTATAGTGACGAGCATGACAATTAAATACTCTTCTACCTAACAGATATATACTGTATATATTTTTGTTATGTGCTAACAGTTTACTTTGACCTGCACAGGGACCAAAATTTTAATTTAATAAGACGTCCGTCAGCGACTTCTACACCCCGCCATCCCGTTTTGTGGAAATTGTCGGGCCAACATCACGTTTGAGCACTCGACCAAGCCATTGAAAACTTCGGTCAAAGCTTTTGAATTCCCCGTTTGCTCCACATTGCAGACAATTGATATTCTCAGCATATCCATCAGTCTACTCAAAGCCCTGCACAAATAAAATATTCACAATGAGAGGCACGTCCGTATCATCACTCAGCCGTCACTCGCCTACTCGGTTTTTATCCTCGGCTATGTTTAGAAGGGAGGATAGAGACATTGCTTATAGGGGGGAGACTCTTTGTCGCAAATGGCTGCCTTGAAAATATACAGCGGGCTGATAGCGATCTTCGAGATGGTCTCCTGTGTACAGCCCTTTATCCTGGCTGTACGTCCCTGTCTCTCTTAATAAAGTCACCGGCGCACCGTATAGCGCTGACGCACAAATTAATGACTTACTTGATGGACTTGCACAATCTGATTAGAGGTTTTGCAAGCGATTAGCAAGCAGGTGGATTCGGGGGTTGTCCTCGGAGGAAGCGCTCCAGCCGCATAGAGCAACCAGTCATAACGGACGGCTTGATCTGCATCTAATTGCATTTGGAATATTTTGGGGTTATTCAGGCTGGAATTGAGAATGGCAGGCATACGAATTGACCCTGTCACCGCTCGATTATGGCTAATGGACTTAGAGGTCAGGGCTTCTGCAGTTTCTGAGGGAGGGTGGAGTCAGCTAGTCTCTTTGACCTTGGCAGTCCTTGACAGACTTGACTTTGAGAGCGGTGTTGGCAAGCCATTAACAATTCCAAAGCAAGTAAAACCTCAGAACAGCTGCTGTAAAAACACCCTTGAACCCTGAAATCATCACATGCGGTAAATCACGATATATAACAAGAAACGTTTGTTGTCTTCTCATTTTGGTGTGTGTGTGGTGGCGAGGAGGGGGGGGGTGAGGTATATTTTTGGAACATTGAAATATCATGTCATTTTTTGAAAGAATTTTAGGATTAAAAAATAAACAATTACAGTCGTGTTGCTGCCCAACTATACTTTTTGTTTGTCACGAAAGGTGGTGCTGGAGGACCACAAAAAGCAGGCAAGAGGGAGGAGCACGGTGAACTTGACAAAATGTATTAATCAAACACTGAGAAAACCAAATCCCAAACAAGCAAAGTCCTGAAAACAACAAGAATTCAAAGTAACAACAAAACCCATGGCATAAGCAAAAAAAAAAATGACATGATAAACACAAACCAACAGAAGCGACAGACACAAAGACCCGACACCGAGTGGTCAGGCCGGGAGTCCTTTTACCAGAAAACCTACGAATGACATGATGACCAACAGGTGTGCCGCTGTAGGAGAAGCCCTACATAGCCACCTGTTGGTCCTAAACAAATCAACTGTGACAGTGTTGATTTTTATGTTGCCTGACAAAAATGTAATGTATCATTTTATATCTTGATGATTTGACATGTTAACATGTGTATATATGGAAAAATAATGTAATAATTGCATTTATTCACATATTTACCGAATTGCCCAGTGAAGATAATATTTGTTTCTTTATTTATTTGTTTACTCCACTTTACTCATGATGATCACCATGACAGATATAGTCAGTTTGTTTGATTTTAGATTTCTTCTTTTTTTTGGTCCAAAAGCCACCCAAATGAATATGCATCCACTTGCTAAAAGGTTTGTTTGTCTATGCAATTGCGCAGTCAGAGCTACTGAGACATAAACCGACTCCAGTTTGAGGCTGTCATACTTCCTCGTTTCTGGTTGGTTTGTATCCCATCTGTCTTTTATTGCTGTTTCTCTTTGTCGCCACTCTGTTTGTTATCCCCGTTGCATTGTGCAATCTCATTATCTCTTTCTTGAGCATTTTGCTGTGATTCCTCTGTACCCTTTTTGTGCTAGCTTCCACAGGCGAGGGATGCTGTAAAATAAGGTTGTCGCTCGAGTACACAAAAAAATGTCAGCTGAGCACTATCTGCTGACAAGATATGCTCATTCTTGTTTTTTTCCCCCTCTCTTTTTTTCTCCCCTGTCGCTGTCTGTTTGTGTGTCTGTTTCTCTGTATGCTTTGATAGGCAAGAAAAATTCCATCCTGCAGCATAAGGTGCAGCATGACCTCAGCTCGGGTGTCCTCAACTACCAGGAGAATGAAATCATCCAACAAATTGTGCAGCACGACAGGGACATGGCCCACTGTGCCCACCTCCTGCAGAACGCCCCTCCCCAGACACCACCTTCGCCCACACCTGTCATCTGGGCCCCACTAATCCAGGCGCCTCTCCAGGCGGCCGCCGCCACCACCTCGGTCGCAATCGCTCTCACACACCATCCCCACCTTCCACCAACTCTTTTCAGGCCTCCGATTTCAGTGCTGGGGTCCCTGAAGGATCCCCCCAGTCGACAAAAGAAGTTTCACACTTTTGGGCCATCTTCGCCAGCTCCTGGGTCTGCTGGGGATTCTCCCGTCAGCACACCTTCGAAACGGCGCACCGGTGTGGACATGTCCTTCCTGGACTCTTTTCAGGCTCAGCATGTAGAAACAGGTTCAGGGGCAACTAGTTCAAGCCAACAAGGTTCAGGTAATGGAGGCCACCGTGGACTGAATGAGAACAAGTCAGGGTTTAATGTGAGCGGCTCCTCTGCGCTTCCTCGCAAACCGTACTCATCATCCGGTTCGCCCTCATCGAGTTTGGCCCAGCTACACTCACAACCACAGCATCAGCAGCCTTTTCGCTCCAGCACCCCGCCTTTATCCAATTTGTTCCGCCAAACATCGACGGGTGGAAGCACAGGGTCGGGAATAAGCGGAAGTGCAGTCGGCGCCTGCGGCGGTGCAGGAGACTGGCCTGTGAGTGGAGAAGTCGGAGGGTCTTTGGAAGGGGCGAGCGGAGGTGATGGTGGATGGGCCAGTGAGGATTTTACAGCCACAATGACGGAAGCGAGTACGCTGAAATTCTTCAGATTGGGAGCAGCTCCCGGTGGATCAGTGGGGGGTATCTCAGGGGAATCACCAGGAGGGGTTTCTGAAGGATCAACAGGTGGTGCTTGTGGCAGAACAGCAGCCGGGGTCTCAGGCGCTGTTACCTGTGTGTCAGTAGCAGATCCAGCCAGAAGATCTTTGGGAGGGGTCTCGCTTGCATCACGAGGAAGGGCTTCTGGCGGTTCATTCGAAGGGACCTCTTTAGAATCAATGTTATCAACCACCACTGGGGGATCATTAGGGAGGGCTTCAGTTGGGACAGCGGGAGAGACCTCTGGAGATTTACTGGTCTCCACAACTGCCGCAGGATCATCAGGGAGGACTTCCCGTGGCTCAGTAGGTGGGACTTATGAAAAATTAAGTGTAGCAGTGACGAATAGCGGGTCACTGGGGCGACCCTCTTTAGGATCAAAGGTTTCTGGAGGAGCGAACGGAGGAGTAGCTGTGGGTTCCCTTATTGGCATTTCGAGTGACTGTTTAATATCAACTCTTGGAGGAGGATCTCTGGGAAGGGCTTCCAGTGGAGCTGCAGCGAGCTACATCGAGGTAGGTCCAAGTGGGACAGGGGGAGGGGGGATTGCCGCACATAACAGCAGGACAACAGAGGGCGCAGTAGGGGGCCATGCAGTAACTGGTCCTTCAGGGGGGGCTTCTGGTGGCACCACAGAGGGACTTATTTCTTCTACACGTTGTCAGAGCCCAATATCTACTGGCTCTTCCAGCTCCATACCAGGACAGCTTCTCTACAATCAGCCACCCCCCAAGCCTCCTCACGTGACCCCCTTGCCACAATTTGCTGGAGGGGGCAGGACTACAAGTGGCTTGAACCTCCTCCACTCCCCACCGCACGGCTTGTCATCTTCAAGCAAAGGGGATAATGGCCAGCAGCCCAGCGAGGGTTCACCATCACCACTTGGGCAGTTTAGCCTGGCAGGTCTCCAGTCCGGATATCTTCCACACCAGTTGTCTTTGGAGAGGTCTGCCTTGGCTTCTCTGGCCCAGTACGGTTCAGCCAATGTCTCGCCATGCCTTACTCCGTTGGCACCGAGCCCAACTATTCAAAGCCCGGTGACGAGCAGGACTTTCCACTTCAGCGACACATCCAGTGCCACAGGATCCCACAGTTCCCTGCTCATGCCTCAGTCCTCTCTTCCTTCACATCCGTCGGTCCAGACACACACCGCAGGAAGAGATATACAGCCCGGTCGTTTTTCTGACGATCTAAAGCTGCTATCTAGCTCGCATTCATCTCTTCCCCAGGAGGTGGTCCAGGCCTTAGGGTACCAAACTGCTTGCTCCTCTGTGGAAACCGGTTATTACCCCTCACCTTTCTCCTCACCCACTCTCAAATCCAAAACCTGTAGCTCGGTTCCCGGTCATTTGACTCCTCCAATTCAGCTTTCTCCGGGCCACCCCCATCAAACTCACTCTGTCGTAGCCTCGCCATCCCCGTCGCTCCGGAGGGGCTCCTCTGCCTACTCGTCAGATCTCGAAACTCAAGCAGTCCGCTCAAAGCTTCCTTCCAATTTGTGAGGATTGATCACACCCTCCTGTGCTCCTCCAGACTGAAACATATACAAACGTGATCTCACTTGGGGTTGCTTTCATTTTCTTTGATCAGATGTCACTGTGTTCCGCTTTTTATTTTACCTTAAACTCGCTGTGACTTAATAGACACTTTACCAGGTAACAATCTTTTATGCTTGGTCCTATTCTTATTTACGTCATGTATATAGATAGAGGTATATTTAAGTAACATGTTAATCGAGGAGGGTGTGAAAATGAACTCTATTTAAAGGACTGTCATTTCTTGACAGGAGAGGGCAGTTCAATACTCAAATATTCATTTTGTCTGCAGGCACCTATGCACTAACACCTGCATCCAAGGCTTTTTGTGTGTCTCAACAAAAGTGACCTACATTTTTTTTTTTTGCTAAAATACATGTCATATGGGGTCGCATATTGTTGATTCTCAAATGTATAGACTGTGCTTATTTATCATGTGTAACTGTGTATACCTTTTGAAACCTTATGACAGACACACAAAAAAAATGTGGAAACCAAAAAAGACTTCCAGTAAGGTAAATCCTTCCAACCCCTTATTTTATATAACTCTATTGTAATATTATTATTAATAATAATAATAATGTATTTGAATGCAGGGCGAAGAGGGGCGCAAGTGAGCTGGCCTCCATTTCACTGTGGAGATTACTGCAGCATGTGTGTCCCAACAAACTCACTTTGTCTTCCAAAATCATGCCGCTAAACCCTTTTCCAACGCCCGTGTCATTTCGTTCGTCCCGAATGTGTGTGGCTGCTGCGTAAGTGTGCGACTCAGCCGAACAGTTCGATGCAAGGCAAGACTTTGCGTTTTTTCCATTTGTTTTCCACGTTAAAAAAACTCAGACTTTCATGGAGCACGGGTTGTCTGTGTTGATTCTCAGCCATCCAAGTCATTAGTGTGACACAGAAGCTGCGGTTCATCCTCTAAATTTGAAGTGAAAGCAACCAGAGCATCTGCCTCTGATTCAACTTCAGTGGGTAAACCACAGCTTGCGTGTGGTGTGGCGTAGCACTCGAAACATTTGAAAAAAATAAATATACATCAAATTTTCAGCGTTGAGAATGGAAATGAACAACGTGATATGCTTATTATTTTGTCTTCTATGGCTGCTATCGGATCAACATGGGAACATCTCTTTAAGATGTTGAATGTATGGACATTTCGCACCGGTAAAAAAAAAATGGAATTACTGTAGCACCAAAACAAGACTGTTCTGTCACTTAAAAATGGCAGTCGGGTTCAATATATTGGAGACGTTTTCATCAGCAGCCGTTTCTGTTGCTAAAGTGGCCTTTGAAAAGACCTATTGAGCATTATTACATGCTTACGATTAAAACTTGTTAAAAAGTAGCATCTTCCCCAATGCTATCATGCAATACTTCAAGTGTAGCAGAACGCATGTGTGTACTAATGTTGGTACTGTTTAGACCGTTTGGGTGTAGGGAAGCATAACACTATTTTAATTTTGTTTTGTTTTGTTTTGTTTTGTTTCATGCTAAGGTTCTTTTGAGGCGCTACCCGGTGGAATTGTACCCTAGAGCGGATGTAGCGCAGCTTCACTATAGCTTAGTATTATGTCGGTCTCTGATAGGTACACTCCATTTTCATGCTCTAACGTCCAATTCTTTACTGTCAATCAATTGTCATGCCCTTTCTTCGACAGACTGTAGAATACAGACAATAGGCACTTTATCCTCCGAACCAATTTTTAAAAGGTAAGAGATCCCACAAAAAAAGGAATCAGCATGTGTGTTCTTACTGCTTTTATGTGTGTGATGTACTCAGAAAGACCAAACACAGCACGCATATTGCAATCAGAAACTTTTGACACATTTCTTGAGCAGCTCGGGCGGGGGAGGGAAAAAAATCACTCTTAACACACCCCACACCACAGCGTAATCGCTGATGATGGTTTTCGAGAGACTTGCAAAGATCAAGCCTTTGCGGACTTTGATTGCGAGGGTTGGGGAAAATGCTCAAATCGGGTCAGATTTTCATTTTATCCAAAAATGAGTTGGAGGCAGACAAGGACAGGGGATATGTTTCAACTAGTTTGTCTGTAGCTCATCACCGATACGCATACATCCGGGCAGGTTCCTCTCCAACAGCTGAGGCCCCATCAACTCAGTCGCAGCAGCCTAATTTAACAAGACGTTTGCAAGGCTAACATGGAGTCACTCACAGAAACACACACAAATCGGCACTCTGTGGCAATTTCCCTCTCATTAAAGCTTCCCCACAAGTCGATATAATGAGGTGCAGCACACACGCAGGACGTGACACTGCTGTTTACGTATTTAGACGCATGCAAATCAAATAGCAACAAGGATGCTTCTTAAACACCCGTAAGATTTTATTTCCAAAGAGCAAGGGGTTATTTCACATGCAGAAATTTGATTGGACATGTAAACACATCCACATCAATGAATCGAGTAACTTGCGGCGCTCCAAAAATAATTCAGGAAGTATTTTGATTTTCAGGTAGACATTCGATCAGAGGAAGGGACCCAAATGCAAAACTTAAAACTAATTATCTTTGGTCTAAACAGAAACCAATGTAATAACTGCAAACAGCTCACAGTAACTTCTTCAATAAATGACTTATTTTCGAAAAAAAGGCTATAAACATTTTACAATCTATGCCATCTTTTTTTTTCTTTTTAGGAAAAGACAAAATTAATACTTTGCCCCTTTTTTTAAAAATAATTGAACAATGCAGATCGATAAGTATTGGAGGTTGTAGAGCTAAAAATCGGAGTACTCATACATGTATCGACACTGTCCCGATATAGATGTTTGATATAATAACACTTACTTCATGAGATCTGCGTTTCAAGAGATTTCACAAAATGTCATTTCATCTAGGCATCTCATGTTTGAAAAAAAAAGGAAAAATTTTAAGATCATTTCCCTATGTCGCAGAACTGAAGTCAAAATTGTCCAAAGGCGTGAATGTGAGCGTTAAGGTTTGTATGTCCAGATGTGTCATGTGATTGACTGGCATCCAGTCCTTGGTGTACCCCACCTCTTTTGACGACATAAGACCTGCAATATACGGCACATGAGTGTTTTAATAGATTGTACATGTTTGAAGTACTAAGTAGCCTTTTATCGAGCAGCGAATCATTTTTGATAACCAAAGTGGGCTTCTTAAACTTGGAACACTTCACTATAGAAGATGACCACTCAGCGAAGTTGTTGTTTTATTTTTTTACTTGTATTATTGGAGGTTTTCTGTGATTGGCTGGCGACCAGTCTAGGGCATACCCTGCCTCTTGCCTAAGGTCAGCTGGGACACGCTCCAGCTCAATCGTGTCCCTAATGAGGAAAAGCAGTATCAAAAATGGAGAGACGAAAATGTAACACCTTGAACATTATATTTTTAGCAATTTGCATCGTAGTTAATCGTTTGGTCTTTGAGGCATTCAAATCTTGAGGTAGAATGAAGATCGGATATTCTTGGTTCAGCTCTATTTAACCTTCAATTTTATCTTTCGTGGGAGTTGAACGGGAACCCAGGCAACATATAAGAGCGCACCCATTAACAATCCAAACATTCACAAAGCTCAAGTTACAACTCTCACAACCTTTCCACAGTTTTGGAGCTGTATTCTACCTTCAAAATGTATCTTGAATTGTATAACTTCAAGGGTATTGGATATTCTATTAAAAAGTTAGACCAACACTTGTACATCACTATATTCAAAAGCTTTCGTGCCAAGTTACTTTATTCTCCTGGAATTACATCATATACCTTCCTCTTCTCGTGGCTCAAACTCCAAAAGTGAAAATTTAACCCTGCTGCAGTGCTAGTGTGACTCATAACTGTGTGCGCAAAGTCATGTCATGAGTCTACTTTATCACCATCCAGTGGACCAAAGGTTGCAGAGACCGAACCCTGGAGGGTGCTACAATGAAGGATGGAGTGAAGGCTAAAAATAGTTTTGATTGAATCGATCACGATTGCCACAAGTGGAATCATGTGAGAGAGGAGAATTACCTCCCTCCTCACAGTGCGACCTTAGAGACGTTTGAAGGTGTTGACGTGGAACCACTGAGGGAAGACAAAAGAGGCCGGCGTACTGCTGGGTACTGACACTGATGGGAGACTTGTCACTGGAGGGGATCCTGCAGTTGCTCTGGTGTGGAAGCATGCATGGGAATGTGAGTTAGTAAATCCAATCGTGTTTTACAGGGTGGCAAGGGGTCCCAAACGTCACCCCAACCAAAGGTTTTGCAATCCCACCTGCCACCCCATTGCCTCTGTCAATACAAAATTCATCCACCCATTATTTTCTAATCCGCTTATCCTCGCGAGGGTCGTGGGCATGCTGGAGCCTACCCAGGGTGCCTTCGGGCAGTAGGCAGGGTACACCCCAAACTCGTTGTCAGCCACTCACAAATGCGCAAAGAGACGAACAACCATTCATGCTCACAGTCACTCCCAGTGACAATTCAGACTGTTCAACCAACCTGCCACGCATTTTTTTAGAATGTGGGAGGAAACTGGCATATCCGGAGAAAACCCACACATGCATGGGGAGAGCATGCAAACTCCACACAAGAAAGACAGAGGCGGAATCGAACCCTGCACCTATACGCTGGGAGGCTGACGTGCTAACCAGTTGATCACTGTGCCGACCCAATAATAAATTCAAATATTTGATTCTAAATTTTCCTTCCGTTGTCTGTGTAGTGTGCATGAACAGTTTATAAACAGTTTCGAATGTACTGCCAAACTCCGATGCTTCCTCCCATTTTAACCCTTTCAGGAGACAGCGGTTACGACAGTGGACAGTTTATGTGATCAGATTACAGTGTACCGGTAATCTGTTCTAACTATTACACATTGTCATTATTGGTGCACGAAAGGGTTAAAGGCAAAAAAATGGTTGCATCAGACCACAGGCGGAGCACCGTTCAAGGAAAGCCGGAATGTCATTGCAGTCGTCTCATGCTGGGCTTACACCGAACGATTGTCACAGTCGTAAAAACTGAAAGTCTTCAGGAAGTTTTCAAGTTTTGTAGGAGTCTCTGCATCATCTCCCATCTTCTATCAATTGCAGGAGTATCGTTAGTCAGTAAAACTCACGTAAATTTTCAACAACCCTCAACTGAACCTCCTGCCACCCCTGGTGTAGCGTCCTCGTTTCGCCACTGATTTGTTTTTGAAGGGTTTCGCCGCCAGAAGGCACGAGTCCGATCTCTTACAGAGATCGGCACAAGCCTGGGATCGATTCGTCATCGTCTTCTCTGTTGTAACTCCTTACGAGCGATGACACCATGTCTGTAAAATGTTGCTTAGAAGCATAGAAGCATTTGTTGATGAAGATAAGCCGTTTAAAAAATATATTTTTTAAACTGTATTTATTTATTTTTTAAATTGATGACAGTGCTGGTTTGCGTTAATGTCATGGAAAGAATAAAGAAGTGGGCGGCGGGTGAGGTTTCATAATAATAATTCTCCAGGGTCAAGAACATTTCCCAACCAGCGAAGGACCGCGTAATCGGTCTTTGCGCGTCAAAACCATGAAAATAACCGAAACTGGAGTAACACGTTTTTCACCTGACAGCAAATGTTTCGACTTGAAGGGGATTTGCTATTTTCATCCTCCAAGACTATTTGCGTAATATACTCGTATGGCTACGTCAGCTGGGAATTACACAGGGAGGCAAATGAAAGAAAAAGAACATAGAGGCTGACTCACTTTCTCAAGCGGCAAACAATTTTTCATGATGTCTCCCCGTGAGAGGAACACAGAGGTTTGAGGGCAGCGCTGGAGCAAAACAAAAGCAATGAAGGCCATTGGAAGGATCACCAAAACTGACAGTGTTGCATTCAAAACACTTGCAGGCATCGTATTTGGAAACCCGCCATGCTGCCTTTGTTTTTATTTTATTCTTTAAAATGAATGCAAGTCAAAGTTTTCAACAAATTATTCAACAAAATGTATTCATATCAAATGTATATGAAATAGTTTGTTTTAATTTATATCGAATGTTTGTCTTTTTTTTTTCAACCAGTTCCTCTCGATTGGATTGATTAAGACTGACGGGTGTGAACTTCAATTCGACGCTTATGTGCTTCGCTTGGATCCGAAGTTACCTTCGTTTTCATGTCGCAAACATTCTGTTTGCTGCAGCTCCAATTTCACCATCTAATCATGACCTCTCACTTGCCTTTTGTGCTGCCCAGCTGGCGCGTGACTATCGGTTGATGAATCAGCGATGCACAATAATGGAATCGTTTGCTATGATTGAGGATTAGAGAAGCGTAATCGAACCTGGGTTATGATCAAGGAGAAATGAGGCATTTCGCTATCTGTACAGAAGGCTTGGCATACACCTTTAAATTGATCGATAGAGTTGAGTCGGACCATCTTGTTCCTCTCCTTTCGTCCATTAGAATTGTACTTCTCGTCTGTTCTCATCGGTCCTTAAAAATGACATTTAATCCAGATACTTAATGTCCACGTGTAACAGTTCGGTTAAAAATCACTCTGTTTCATTACCGTGACTAGTGAGGGGGTGGAGCTTAGGTGGTACGAAGAAGCGAAAGCCACTCAGTGTTGCTCCTTTTTTTTTTTTTTTGCTTTATTTAGCAAATAGCTTCAAATCTCGTGACCTTTCGTGGACTTACTGGACACCGCTGGTGAATCTGAGACTCATTACATTGTAATTTATGTCCATCCCCATGATTGCAAATGAATGGCACTTTTGCGTAAAGCAAAAACCCACGCCGACCCCCAAAGTTATCCGGGTCTTATGTGTACTCCATGAGGTACTCCAGAGACCCACTATTTGTAAGCAAATTATTCAAACTGTTCACTTTA
The DNA here is from genome assembly GCF_025434085.1 of Hippocampus zosterae. Lineage (NCBI taxonomy): Eukaryota > Metazoa > Chordata > Actinopteri > Syngnathiformes > Syngnathidae > Hippocampus > Hippocampus zosterae. The sequence goes on along the minus strand of NC_067454.1, from coordinate 8,865,347 downwards.
TATCTGCTGCTTAAATGAATCATTTATTGCTAACAATAATTAGAAAAAAAGAATGTCACATGCTTTGTGATACATTTTAGTTCGCTGAGATTTTCGTTTTCATAACTGGGGTAAACAAATGCAACAATAATTTTATACAAGATTTCAATTGGGTATCAGTCATTCTTTACATTCTTTAGGCATTTGAAAATCTAAAAGTAAAAGTGACACATTACAGTAGTTTATTTGTGTGACATTTTCAAGTGAAAGAGATTTTTTTATAAAACTGATTTTTATTACTGTAATTAAGTTTTAGGCTCAGATTGAAAATATGAAATTTGCTAACAAGCCACAGGACTGAGTTTGATTTTAATATTTAATATAAATATGTGACCTGGAAGTTTGGTAAACTCTCTTTGTAAAGCTATGTTACTGTATAGACTCATATTACTAATACAATAGCCACCAAGGTAAAAACAAATGCAAGAGCAATTTTTGGAGGACTTAAAAGTAGTGACTTAAAAGTAGTTTCAATCCAAGCAATCCAATTTTTTGGAGGACATATTTTTTTCTTGCTTCGATATATATTAGATCAATGAATGGATGAATTTGTAAGAAACTAATCACAAATAAGCGGGGTAACACCGCAACAGTGATGTTGGACTGATTTGCCTCAAGTGCGCCGCTCCACATGCGGTCTTCTAAGTGGACATAAATGAGTTGAACACAATGCGACAAAAAAATATTTTCATTGTAATTCATGAAGCCAATCATAATAAGGCTTCAATGCTTTGCCTTTAATGTACATATTATGATTTCTTTATGGAGCATCATTTGGATTGCTTGTCGCAGCTAACATTTACTTTTGTTCATCATCCGGGTGATGCAAACCCCAATCTGTTAAATATAAAAAATCATATTCTGTCCTTTTACCTGTTTTTATTTTTATGTTTTCGATCGAGTCTAAAATTGACATGGAAAAAAAACCCTCAAATGATATACACAAGACCAACAGTTCATACGGTACAACGGAATCAGGCTGCTCGCTCCACGTCCTTTTGTTTAGCATTGCGTCTAATACGACCATCCTCTTTTGCCGCTCTAGTGAGATGGAATGACACGACGGTAATGTCACGCTGACCGCAAAGTGTGCAACGCATATATTTGTGCGTGTGTGTGTGTGTGTGTATGTGTGATGTCGGGCAGTTTAACCTGCATATGACCCAGTTTAAGAATAGCACGTAGCAATTGATTCAGAGAGCACGGCCGGATCTTTCAGGGTTGTAATGATATTCCGCTGTCAAGATCGTGGCTCACTTGTCAATGTGACACAGTGTTACTTCTAGCAACTGCCTGTTTGTTTAAAAACAAATCTACGTATATACATGAAGAAAAAGAGAGATGCACATTTCAAATTGTCAGCTGGAGAGAATACAAAACAGAACCTCATTTTTGTGAGGTGACAACCTCTTGAAGCCTCCTTTTCTTTAAGATAATTATGTACTATAACCCCGTGGTGAGCGGCATTCTTTCAAATGTACTTATACTTAACAAGCTTAGTATTTCCATAGGACTTACTTACTGTATATTTCTGTATTTGCTTTAGACTCTAATAACTGATGTCACCACGTGTACAGTTCTTGACATGTCTATTTATATTTTGTTTTTGTCATAACAAGCATATGTAAGACTTTCTACAGGGAAGGCTCAGCCTGTGTGTGTATATGATACGTTCAAGGACACACGAGGAACAGCGCTCTTTTGAACGCTCCTGCTCACGATCAAAGTGATTATTTAAGATGATTTATTTTCTGCTTTTAATACGGGATAAAGCAATAACGAACACGAGAGGCTGGCACAGGACTGTATTTGTGTGTGTGGGGGCGGGGGGTGTTTGTGTGTGTGTGTGTGTGTGTGTGTGTGTTAGTGAGAGAAGCGGGATCCACAAATGCATTGTTGATAAGCACACATGCTGGATGAAATCATAAGGTATAGAATAAAATGAAAAAGGAACAATTGCTTGGAGTATTTCTTGTCATCCTCCCCCCCTCCCCTCCACACACACACACACAAATACACACATATTTTGTTCTTCATTTACCATATGTACATTTATTGTCACCTTATTAGGTACGACTGCACGATCTTACGTAATGAATTAACGCTCTGTTTTCGGCATTGTTGAGCAAACTTTTGTTTTGTTAACATTCACCACAAAATATCCCATTGAGAATATTTATTTGCAATTATTTTGTCCTGATTGCACACAACCTTCTCTAATCCAGTTTGCTTTTTGTTTTATTTGTTGGAGCCGGAATCACACCCTGCACCTCTGTACTGTGAGGCGGACGTGCTAACCAGTCGCTCACCATTGCACCGTATTTTGAAATTCCTATCTTTAAAATATATATATATATATATATATATATATATATTTTAATTGAGTTGCAAAGACTACAGGTCACAATAATGGCAGAAAAAAAAGATTTATCTTGGTGTATTTATGTTTTATACAAATTTTTAGAGGGGTGTGTAGACTTAATATATCTACTGTCCATGCATACAGTGCAGCAGCTGCACACAAGAAGCGGTCAAGAGGCAGGTTAGACTACTCACACTGCCACAAATGTCAGACTGTAAATAAAACAACAACAAAAAAAACAAAGAAAAGCAGGACAGTGCGAATGTGCCCCTGTAAGCAGTCAACCATCTGCTTCATTAGAATTCCCCTTTGAGGTAACCTTCCTATCTCCAAGAGCAACTCATTGAAAGTGAAGGGCTTTGTTTTAGACTGTCTATTGTAATCACACATTATTCTCTTCCTCTGATGCCTGCCTGCCTCGAGACTCGAGGCAACCATTCGCCATGTGACGGACACGATGGAAGTGCACGTTTGCGTCCATGTGCGCTTCCTCCAGGACATAGGGACACATTTTTTAAATGAATTTTTAGACCAGATAGGTTTGGGTTTGGGTTTGTTGTAAGCTAAAACAATTGTTTTGTTTTAGCTTAATCTTTATGAGTTTTCGTATTAGTTTTAGGGTTTTTTTTCTACATATATGGAGCATTTGTCAAATTAAGAAAAAAAAACAGTTTGCTCTTCCTTCCTTCTTTTGTAAAACAAAAACATTTAAAATTAACCCCGGAAGCTCATGTATGATGTTGACTCACAATTGAAATGTTTTTTAATGCCCATTGAAATACAACACATAAAAAATAAAAGCATCTGTCTGCTCTGTATCATACATATGTTTTCATAATAAGAACGATAATCTAGTGCTGCCTTGAGATACTGTATGAGTGATACGACTGAATTTTTCAACACGAGTTGCCATATTTTGCTTTGACTTGTGAGCAAAATTGTAACATATGAGCTTTGTATCGGCAGTGGACTCCAATCAATTTAACTCATTTCAGATCAAGCATCAGTTTGGCAGATAGTAAACAATTCATCAAAAAAAGAAGATTCAAGCTGTTTTGTTCTGAAATAAACATAATGAGAAGATATTTACTCATCGTGTATTTAATCGTTGGAGTGCACACACAGGCTGCTTGAAATACTGGAGTCTGTGTGTGTAGTGGCACGTGGCTTCAAAGAGACAACGCAGTCTACTGAATCACTTAAAGCAGTTCTGACAGTCTTCTTCATTTGTGTCTTCGGGAGTGTATTATACCACCCCCTGGTGGTCAAGGTGCAGAACCACTATGAAATACTGTACTGTAATGATACTCATTGTTTACTTCCTTAGTTTCCGTTTCATAGAGTTAATTCTAACTTCTAATTTTTTATCCACGGTACTATGTTTTCTAAATTCAATCTTATAGAGTATATATTAATTGTAAAATATTTCAAAAGTGTTGGCTGCAATCATTCATTCATTCATTCATCTTCCGAGCCGCTTGATCCTCACTAGGGTCGCGGGGGGTGCTGGAGCCTATCCCAGCTGTCTCCGGGCAGTAGGCGGGGGACACCCTGAATCGGTTGCCAGCCAATGGCAGGGCACACAGAGACGAACAACCATTCGCACTCACACTCACACCTAGGGACAATTTAGAGTGTTCAATCAGCCTGCCACGCATGTCTTTGGAATGTGGGAGGAAACCGGAGCACCCGGAGAAAACCCACGCAGGCCCGGGGAGAACATGCAAACTCCACACAGGGAGGCCGGAGCTGGAATCGAACCCGGTACCTCTGCACTGTGAAGCCGACGTGCTAACCACTGGACTACCGAGCCGCCCCTGGCTGCAATCAATTAAAGGGAATTCCTTTCAGGCGGCACGGTGGGTGACTGGTTAGCACGTTCGCCTCACAGTACATAGGTGCAGGGTGCAATTCCGACTCTGGGCTTCCTGTGTGGAGTTTACATGTTCTCCCTGTGTCAACGTGGGTTTTCTGATTTGAATGGCTGTTCGTCTATGTGTGCCCTGCGATTGGCTGGCAACCAATTCAGGGTGTACCCTGCCTGCTGCCCGAAGACAGCCGGGATAGCCTCAGGCAAGCCCGCGACCCTCGTGAGGCTAAATGCATTCCAAAATGGATGGATTGATGTATTTCCATTCATGATTGGTTGACCATCAATCTCCGAGGGAAAAAAAGAAAGACCAATAAATAATCAGGATATCCTCAAGAAGCTCAAACTGGATCGGACCTTGCACTTCCTGCATGACATCCTCACCATGGAGGTGTCCATCAGGCTCTAATGCCCTCTTCTGCATCATGGGGGGATAATCTGCTCTAGTTTTCCTTGGGTCAGACTCAAAAGTAATTAATCCTCACATTACTCTGCAGGCTTTGGGGTTAAACCACTGTAAATGCTTGTGCCCATTTTTTTCTTCCTGTCCTTGCATCCCTTTTCAATTCTCGTCACTGAACAGACACTCAGAATACAGCCGCTTCAACAATATTGTTTTGAATTCAAGCATTTTAAATGGGAGATTTGAGTCTATTTTATAGTGCTAGAAAGAGGTTACGAGACCTGCAACTAATTGTAAAGATACAATATGGTTTTGGGTAGGTCTATTTTTACAACTTGCCTTTATTGCATGACCTGTTTACATTTTTTTCTTTGCTTTTACTTTCTGTTTTCATGCCCGTGGCCAGGGAGCATCATGTTTTTTGGCAGCACTCGGCGCACAGCACTCAGCGACCGTCACACATTAACTACAGCAGATCCGTATTAGTCCTGTTTTTTTTTTCATTTTTTACTCCATGAAATCCTGTCGTCAAAGCCTTATGACATCTGCCAGTTTGTTCTCGAATATTGTCCAAATGCCAACATTGCAAGCAGCCTGTGATGCGTGTGGAGTAAAGTTTTTAAATTCGAAAATGTGTGTGTGCGTGTTAGGTATTTAGGTAATCATGATGGCATAGTGCCGAGAGAAGAATCATCCATCACATACACATATTGTAAAAATCTGTCTGTCCACTGGAACACATACACAGTTCAAACATGTGACGGACAGACACAAGTTTACATTATCTGTGTCTTTCAATGCACAAACAGATGTTTGAATGATGTGCATATGTGACTGGACACATACTGGACATTATTTAAAGACATAATCTAAGCTCACAGAGTTTACCATGTGTCTGTCAATTCCTATACACCCATTGGAAGCTGATGACCAATCGTTTTCTGTCGTGGAGCACAGCTGCTCAAGTGGCCATTTCAAGGACTTTTGTAATCCAATATAAGCTACCTCAGACCTTGAAACTCGAGGTAAACGTCTATTTTGGTCACATATATTCTAATCTAGTGTTCTCAAGTCGTATGATTTATTTTCCTGTTGAAAATGAAGATGCTTTCTCGCAAGATTCTGATGAGCTGTTTAGTCTGTGCCTACCCAAAAAGCACAAAAAGAATGAAGAGCGAGATGGATTACTTCTTGATTTTGCATCATGTAAACAAGGGTTGCGAACTACAATATGCTCATGAGCACGGGATAGCACAGGCTACTTCAAAGAAAGTTGCTTCAAAGCTGGTGATTGATGTGAAAAATATACACCGTTTATATTTAAAATTAATTATTTTTTGTCAATACTCACTGTAGTATTTTTCAATACTGTATATGAAAGTACTAAAAAAAGAGAGTACTAATTTTACCTTACATCTTTACCTAGCGTTGCATTTCAGGCGAAGTGAATCAGGGAAGCCATAACAAACACGCGAACTCGTTGCCTCAGAGTGATGTCATTTGGTGGCACTTTTTTATTGGCCGCCACTGGATGGTGACATTTCTTGGCAATATACAGTCAAAAGGCTACAACTCACCGACGACTGTTAATTTTCGTTAACTAAAATAACGTTGGTGCCGGGTCGACTTAATGACCACGTGATGATGCACTGCAAGCGGGCCAAACCATCGTTGAAATATGGGCCCCTGCATAGAGGACACAGACACATCGTTCTAAACACAAGTTGGCAGCGAAGAGACCCTGCCGTCCTCTCGACACACATAAATCAGAAAGTGTGTGCGTGTACGTGTGTGTGTGTGTGTGTGTGTGTGTGTGTGTGTGTGTGTGTGTGTGTGTGTGCCCCCTGGGATTCAGTTGATGAAAGCATGGATAACATCAGAAAGATGACCACAGGTTGCCAACCTGATGTCCCTTTTCTTGCTCCTGTTCTGCCAACCCCCCCACCCGGCCCCAAAAAAAAGCCTCGATCTCCACCGCCATCCTCTCGTGCTCAGCGATGTGCCATGTGTTGCCCTACTTACAGGTAAAGTGCTGTCAATGTAACCAAGCTACCCATGGGTGAGTTGTGGGCAAAGGCTTTTCACGCGACTTTAGTCTCATGGCAATGTAGTTTGAGGAGAAAAGATCATTTTTTACCATTTTGCAATGTTAGTCATATTAACTTTTTCCCCCCAGTGTTGTCAACATATTACCACATTGTAGAAGGTTGATTTTTACATATGTGTGTGTGTGTGTGTGTGTGTGTGTGTGTGTGTGTGTGTGTGTGCGTGTGCTGCATTTCCCCTCCCTTTATCTGGAGGGTAATCTGTGGGGGTGGGGGGGAACCTTGACATCTTCGGGGGAAAAAAAACTAAAACTGACTGCAATTTTGGAATCAGCATGCCACTTTTACTTTTAATTAGCATAAAAATCTAACCCAACCGATTTGTTTTTTTCAAATTGTCCCCCAGTGTAATCCTCCTTGACAGGTGACTCCGCTCCCCACATGGATGGTCGCTCCCGTCACTCTCCACCATCACTCACATGGTTAAACTTGTAGAGCAGAATCCCCCCACCTTCCCCACTCTCACCCTTCTCCTCTCCCTATTTATCATAATAGTCTGCGCCCTTGAGCATTTTGCAGCCTCGTGCATCCTTTGAACTGCAGAGACTAAAAACAGACGATCCATTGTGTCCATGTCTTGTTCATTATGTAGGTTTAACCCGTGACAGTAAAGGGTTATAAATGACTTACAGTCTGCATTGTGGAGTGGCACGGCGGCTATGAAGGATAATATGGTTCCCCATGTAGTTCGAGTCAGAAAAAAAAATCATACCTGTGACACCCATCAAAACAAAACTGAGTGGGCATGTTTATCATGACAAAATATTTAAAAAAAAGGTTTCCAGGACCAATGCCCAAAATTGAATAAGAAGTTGGCCATTTCGCATTAAAGCGGCCATTTTTGTATTCTAGCTAACTGGTGCAAGAGAAATTGCCCAAATGAGCCCCACTCGGAAGCAGGTTTTATTCACATGAGAAACGCTAAATTGGACCAGATTTTTGCTTACGTCATCCAATGTGGATGGAAAATAATTTTGAAGTTCGATGATGTTTTTGAGGATTCGCATACAATTAGAAAATTCATTCCCCCATGACATCAGTTCCACTGATCGACATGAACCAGGCTGGCCATGTCTCTAATAAAAGCCATATTAAAAAGTCTAAAACACTCCCGCCTATAAGTTGACAATTTTGACATATTTTTGCAAATTCACGGACTTTGTCAAAGTTCTACAAGGAAATTTGCTGAAACAAGCCCCAATTGGTTACGAGTATCCTAGACCAAAAAGTGACTCTCATCTAATATAAGCAGACCATGGCATCAACATTTGATGATCATTTTTGATTCTGTGAAAAAACTGAATAAAATTAAACTCTCAGAAATCGAATCATCAGGAATTTTTGATGGCCATGTCTATCCAAGGCTTGTCTTTTTTTGCCAGTTGGAAGAGGGTTTTTTTCTCCATATTATCTAATGTCAAGCATGGCATCAATAATAAAGTATTTATTAACTTACATTATAACATATAAGCATTAACTTATGTTAAGTATTCAAGATTTCTTTTTCACTATTTTTATTTTTCCTTCACTCATCACTTTTTTTAACACTTTTTTTAACCTCAAGTGTCCACTCCATGTGACGTCCGGTATTTTCGCCATACATGGCCCGGAAAGCTTTAAATGACTCTCGTATATGTAGAAGCAAGTCTCCTCCTGCTTAATTAAGATAACAGTGAAGTGTCACGACGGAGTCACATGGCCACCTGAGTGTGCAGAGTGACTCTCGGAAGGAGGAACTTGAAGTGGAAGAGCAATTTTGTCAGGCAGCCAATGTCATGCTTGTTCTGCTGACCTCCACACTTCGTCTCACCTGCAAATGAACGTTATGGCAACAGGTGGGATGGCAATAGAGATTTATTATTATTTTTTTTTAGGGAGGAACGTGTGTGTGTGGGGGGGGTGTTAATCCTGCCCTTTCATACAGTAATATGATGTTATGTACTTTAATCCCTCCCTATGCTAATATTTGAAGGTCAGACACCAATTAAAAGCCTTACTATTAAAATCCTCCCACACGATCGGCAATAAAAGAATTCCAAAACAGATATCAGAGGGGATGAAAAAGTTGATGACTCAGTTGAGCTTTTTGAGTTGGAAAGATTTTTCACAATCCTAGGTGTGCACAAATGTCCAGATTACGCAAGGTGACTGTGTCAGAGGCCAAGACGGAAGAATCACCACACTTTGAAAGTGGGCAAGAACGGTGTTCATGGAACAATACACCCCCCCCCCCTTAATCTTTGGGAAGTCTTTGGGAGAATGCTGGAGATTCCAACCTCGATCTCCCAACTGTGAGGCAGATGTGCCGACCACTATAGAGCATGCTGTCCGAACATAAATCCTTTTAAAATAAGTTTTGCAAGTTGCAGCTACCGGACTAGTGGATAGTTATCAGAATTATTACTGACTGCTGTGACTGAGCATTTTGCCTATGTATTCGAATGACTGACCATAAAACATCAGCAGATTGTATAATTTACTTATTGCAAAGTTTAGTGCCTTACACCAACCTATTTCGGGAGCGCTTCTGTTTGCTTTATGAGATAGTGTGACTAACCGGCTGTGTCCAATCAGCAGGCGGAGTGCCTGCATTGCGACGTCTTCTAAGTCAGCGTGGAAGGAGTTGCCGAACGAATTTGATAATCCCCCCGCAGCCCCCTCCGACAGCATAAAACATGATTTCATTTGGAGCGAGATCCTGGTGAGGTGAACTCCCGCTTCCTAATCCCAAGGGCCAAAAAAGAAAACTGGAAAAATGAGAGAACCGATCCTGGGTGGTTTAACTTGGTCAGCAGTTCCATTAAGGATGCTTTGTTACTCCATGACTACAGTCCAAACAGTGGCAGTCCTTATTTGAATGGCACACTTTGCTTGAACCCCCCAAAACCCAACCCCGCACTCATTTGCCGGCCCCAGAACATTTAACTTTGTGTACAACAAACAAAATACAAATATAATTACAATATGAGGAAACACAACCAACAACTGAGAGCAATGATAAAACATGTAATTAGCCACAGCTATTGACAAATCCCGTGAGAGATGCTGGGATGCCTCGCGTCAACGTCCCTTCTAGTTTCCCGACTTAGTCATGCCATGCTATCACTTTGTCCGAGTGAGATTAATTTTCTTTTTCATGACCATGCTGTTCATTCTCATTGTTTTGTTGACGAAAATAAGGATTCCGTTTCAAAATGCTTGCATAGTTGAATTTGTGCAAAAGGCTAGTTTCTGATAGTTTCAGCCCTGAGAATCAGAATCCTGTTCCACGCTCTTGATGACAGACAGGGTGTCACCATCCATCTCGCCTACAATGGATGTTTTCCATTCAGTTGCAATTAATTAACTATGAGCAACTTTTCGGTATGGTACATTGCCACCACCGTTGCAATGCGGCTTTGTGGCGTCGCACATGTTGCCCGTGCCAGGCCTGACACCACATCCAAATGTCCAAATGGTGTCACGTGGTAGCTACCAAATGACGTCACAATTGTTGTTCTCTTCTTAAATGTCCAAAATATGAAATCCGAGAGAAATGTGTTCATTGTACTTATGAGTTATTGAATGTTCGATCAACTCACAGTGCTGTTGTGTGTTCTCATTCCGCAAATCAGTGAATTAACTTTATGCATGACTCTGTGAGACAGAGGCGAGTCATTGGTGGATGTGTGTGTGTTGGAGGAATGGGTGCGTTGTCAAATGGTGTGGGAAGTAGCATTGAAGTCACACCACATACTTCTGATACCAGTCCTAGCGGATACCCAGGAAGTCTGAATTAATGTTGAAACCCCAACACACGTGAGATCTAAACTCGAAAACGTACTTCTGGCTTCTTTGTTGCCCCCTATGACTGGTGTGAAAAAAATGGATTGAAACCACAACGCGCCATCTGGGTTCCTGTTTCTCCGCTATAATTGGTGTCAGAAATGGGATCAAAGCCGAACGTGCTGCTGATTTCTTAGTGCGGTGTTACAGGACGAGCTTAAATGGAAAGAACCGCTGAGGTATCCTTGGTGGAATTGCATTTATTGCTCGACAACAGTGTGATAATTAGGATGTTATTTTGCCAAATCCTTTTGGCCACATTAAAAAAAATAAAGCTTGAAATATGAACAATATACAAGTCAATAAGGGTGGGTGTCGAGGGCTGAGGAGCTCACTCCATGACATAAATTGCCAAATGCAAGACAGTTGATCATATTTGACTTCAATTCCAATGATAAATTCCAACTCCTAAAGTGGACATGTGCGGTGATTGTTCTAATTCAGACACGTCAATGATGTGGCATCGTCCTAACTTCATCGGCTAGTAATCGTCTCATTTCTCCAAACGTTGGTCCCTCCTCAAGCGAGGATCAAGGACAGAGAAAGTTGTAAATGAAGAAATATAATTGGGCTTGTGAGTGTGTATTGTTTATATGTGCTCAATGTTTGGCTAGCTCTCAGTTCAGGGTGTACTTGAACCTTATGGTTAATGTATTGGTTAGGGTTAGGACTAGGGTTAGATTTTTGGCAGCATTAGAAGTTCAAGTTTGAGTTTAGAAGTTTAAGGTTGCGGTGCGATGAAATACTGTCACTTTCAAAGCATTGGTTTAAAAAAAAATATCAAAGCATATTTTCTTACCACCTTTTCCAGCCACAAAGAAATGTTGCAATTAAGCAGGCAACACAGTTGGCTGCGTCTCCTATTGCTTAATTGCCTGATAGGCTTTGTGATATTTTTATCAGCCATTCGTGTGGCAGCGAGTGGCTGAGAGCGGAGATGTTGCTGTGAGTGGATTGTGTGTGTCTTTATGTGTCGCGCCTCAGTACGCTTTTGACGGGAGAGCTGCCTGTTTGCTGCAGGAAAACCGCCACTTCTGTGCACCTGCATATCCAACTGCGTGACCTGGCCTCTCAGCCTTGATATCGCTCAGAACTTTCAAAGTGAACTGTAGCCTTCATCATCATCATCATCCTCATCTTTTATATGCAATCGGCAAGGAAGCAGAACTCAAGCACTTTGTTGGAATTCACCATAGATTACTGAGGCTGCGGATTGTTGGAGAACCAGGAAGTGAAATATGTGTGTTGTGTTTTCAGGACAGGGATAGGTCACTGCACTCACGCACACACTAATGTAAAAAGTTGTAAAAAAAAATAAATAATAATAAATAATGTGTGTTGTGGGGGGGCGGCCCGGTAGTCCAGTGGTTAGTACGTCGGCTTCACAGTCCAGAGGTAACGGGTTCGATTCCAGCTCCGGCCTCCCTGTGTGGAGCTTGCATGTTCTCCTCGGGCCTCTGTGGGTTTTCTCCGGGTGCTCCGGTTTCCTCCCACATTCCAAAAACATGTGTGGCAGGCTGATTGAACACTCTAAATTGTCCCTAGGTGTGAGTGTGAGCGTGGATCGTTGTCCGTCTCTGTGTGCCCTGTGATTGGCTGGCAACCGATTCAGGGTGTCCCCCGCCTACTGCCCGTAGACAGCTGGGATAGGCTCAAGCACCCCCGCGACCCTAGTGAGGATCAAGCGGTTCGGAAGATAAATGAATGAATGAATAATGTGTGTTGTGGTTCCTATTGACCAATTGAACCTCCTCAAATTCAACCCCCCCAAACTCAGAATAAACAGAGCTAACTTCTTGGTTCTCTGATGTAACCCCTCACTCCGAAACACATACCTACTGAGGGTTGACTGTACGCAGGTGTTTGCGAGTGTAGTGAATGTTCATTTTTCACCCGGATTCATTCAAGGTTGCAAAGACGTTCGCCAGACATTCGCCCACAATTTTATTGATCGCAAACAGTTTTTCTTTTTGTCAAAACATTTTAAGATGTGGGACTCGATCTTACTCCAAATCCTACCCAAACCTGAATGATAATCTATAAATCACCAAACCCTAACCCTGATTCTTATCATAAAACTAAATCCACACTGCAGATACTCTAACCCGAATGCTGCTTCTTCTCAAAATGCGCACAAAGGTGACAGTGCACATTGAGGGCCCCCCTCTAAGTCCTCGATGGATCCTACCATCCTCAGCGAGCACACAACTGTTATCTTGCCTCTCACGTCAACAGGGGCTCCAAGATGGACTCGGTATCAAATAATGACAAGGTGGCGCCATCCCAAAGTGAGCGTTCAGATTCATGCCGCAGCTAATGGAGTCTCACGCCAACTGCACTGATGGATGCGATAACTCGGTGAGCACTCAAATGGCAATAAACTGCCGTACAAGGCTTTATTTGTTGTTCATTAAAAGCGCCGTTCATGCTCCGTCAGATCGCCTCGGCGTGAAAATACGTCTGAGTGAATTTGGAATCATAAAAAAACACTCATTAATAAAAGGCAGCTCCTTGTATTTTGGCCGTTAGCGAGAGCAACAAATCATTAGCTTTTATGAATACAAATTACGAGTCGCCCCAGCGAGACGTTGCAAGTGTTGCATCAGAACAAAAAAGAGCTTTTTCATCGCAGATATAAAGATGAGGTTGTTGGAGGGCTGCTTAGGGATAAAAATGCTAACTGTTTGCTACTGAAATGTAGATTTTTTTTTTTTTACAGAGACATTGTCAGGCTGCCAGGCAGTGATGACAATCCACTTGGCGAAAAGTCCTTTCAAACAAAAAAAAACACTGCTCTCTGTTTTAGTGCACAATATTACATTCTCGAACAAACCAAATGTGAATACATGTCATCAATCATATGCAATATTATTAAAAGAAAATGTACTATTTCAGGTTCTACAAATACATTTGTTAAACTGTTCAATGTTTCCATCTTCATTCATTCATTCATCTTCCAAACCGCTTGATCCTCACTAGGGTCGCGGGGGGTGCTGGAGCCTATCCCAGCTGTCTCCGGGCAGTAGGCGGGGGACACCCTGAATCGGTTGCCAGCCAATCGCAGGGCACACAGAGACGAACAACCAACCACGCTCACACTCACACCTAGGGACAATTTAGAGTGCTCAATCAGCCTGCCATGCATGTTTTTGGAATGTGGGAGGAAACCGGAGTACCCGGAGAAAACCCACGCAGACCCGGGGAGAACATGCAAACTCCACACAGGGAGGCCGGAGCTGGAATCGAACCCGGCACCTCCGCACTGTGAAGCCGACGTGCTAACCACTGGACTACCGGGCCGCCCTGTTTCCATCTTTTTAGCACAATATTCTTTTCTCTAAAAATGAATGAATGATGAATGGCAAAACTGACAACAGATGTTCAATCCATTCGGCGACAGATACGTTTCAAAGGCTGTCCCCTTCATGCCTTTCTGTGACTCTTTCAGCCTCTCCGGAACTGTTTTGCAACCCGTTGACGACACAATGTAACACTCTAAGATCAGTGGACGCTGTCAATTATTCTAAATCGAAACCGATTAAAGGTCGCGTAGCTGCTTGGAATGCATTGTGTTTCCGTTCTGCTTCAGTCCACTGTACAAGTTTCATTCTAGCATCCAGCTATGAGGGCTCGCGGGGGGACATGATCTTTCGGACTCATCGTTCTGTGGCCAATGTGGAATTGGAGGAACACGGAAAGATAGAACGAAGAGTGATAACTCCGTGTAAGGGCTGCGTGTGCCTTCCTTCGATTCATCACCCTTCCTATCATCAGCACAGGCGGGCTCAGATGAAGGGCTTCAGCTAAGTAAGCTCCAGTCCAGTCTGCTCTTGCTCCACAGATCAGCCTCCCAGTGTGTGTGTGCTGCAGACAGAGATAGTGAGTCTCAAAGGGGCCGTGCGGTGCCACAATGGTTTGCAGCTAAAAAGGTTTGCTCGATCCTCAATCACACTTTTACTCATGGAGAAAAAAAATAATAATAGTGGCACGACACACTGTAGCATTGGAAATAAATGACTGACTCCCGGGACTTATCCCCGCTGAGGGCTGTCACCCTTCTCCTTCAGTGACCTTGAAATGAAGGAGTTGCTCCCACTGCTGCTGCAATGCACACCCACTTCACCGAAAAATAAATAAATAAATACACAGCGTGCCTCCCGTGACAGCTGGGAAGGAGCGGGGAAGAACCTTCCACATGTCGGCATTAATCAAAGCGAGATTAGACCGCCTCTCTCCGGTCCTTTTTATTTCACATTAACATCAAGTATGCTGATGAAATACAGAGCCGTTAAATGGTAACTTGTTTAGCTATGGTGCATCTGCTACTATCTGTGTGCAATCTCATTCAAAGGAAGTGTGTGAAAAATATCAATAAATACCCTTGTTGCGGGCACATCCGAATATATTGGATTTTCAAATAACATAGCCAAGGACAGGGAGGGTAAACTCTAATAGTTTCCAGTCTCTGGGGAAACCCCTGTTATATTTTGTATGTGTCCATATCTAGTCGGATGCTAACAGGAATTCGGATTTCGCTGAGCTGGACAAACGCACACTAACTTGCTCATGTGACTTACACACAACTAGTCAAGGCAGGCTTGATGCTACTTGCGCTGCACAAGCTAGCTAGCAACGCACTTCTACGGCTAAAGAGTGCAGAGTCACTCCTAAATTAGTACTGTATCAAGTATCATTCTCACAAAGGGATGATGAATAGGAGTCAACAGAAGATGGAAAAGCCATGCTTATTGCTAAGCTAACAGAGGATTGACGTGTAATCATGAAACAACAGAATAGAAGGCAAAAGTGTCCTATTCATTATACTACACAGCTAACTGGGCTGAAAACAGAAGTTGGAAATAAATTACCGTACGCCACGGCATACATCAGCTGGGAGAAGTGGCCGAGAAGATGAAAAGTACCATGTAGATATTATATGCTCTATTGAAAATTTATATCAAAGTTATTTTCCTATTTTCACAATACAGCCCTGAGTTTTGATTTCGACTTTTGAGATCTGCACAGTAAATGTTCTCAAAATTACAGAACAATAGCACTTATTATTATTAGGATTATTATTTTTAATCTATCATAACATACCGCTGGCACAGAGGTAGACTAGTTAGCATGTCCGCCTGACAATGCAAAGGTCATGGATTCGATTCTGGGCCCCAGTTTGCATGTTCTCCCTGTGCCTGCGTTTTCTCCAGGTACTCCACTTTTCTCCCACATTCCGCTGCATCAACATTATTATTGTCAACAAAAATTTTGGGTTAACTTCCCCTTTAAGGTCATATCGCTAAACCCTATTTACTACACATTTGAGATCAGAACATCGGATACTACATAGTTGATGGGGAGTGATTCCGAAAGTTAAATTTGAGGCTGGTTAATTCGACGTCACAGTCTTCCCAACAATTTATTTAAGACAATCTGCTGAGTCCATGAGATGTCATTCAAATGCGTCCCTGCGGAGATGATGTATGAATTCTTAATTAAGAAAAAAAAAATTAAAGCAGGGAGACGTGCCATCGGTGGCGGGCCACCGGCCTGGCCGTTGAATTAAATGGACTTCCTACGGCAGATGGATCAGTTGAAAGTCAGGGTCTGATTGGGTTATACGCCTGTTCACTAGATGAGCGTCGACTCAAGAAAAGTGAGGAAAGGCTGTCTGCCACGGAGTTTCAAATTGGGGGGTCTCCGTGGGGGTCTCCAGCCACCTGAGCCTGTTGGCTGGTGGCATAGAACTGACTGGTTGCTTCACACCAATTTAAAACCCGGTTGCCGTGTCAGGTTACACTTTCTCGCTCACACTCAGCTCACCCCTTTTTCCAATACCTGTGGTGATGTCACTGCATTGCCCTGTTTACACACTTTTTTTTTTTTACACACACACACACACATATACACACACATATATATATATATATATATATATATATATATATATATATATATATATATATATACACAAAGTGGACAAATAAAAAATTGGGATCAGTTTAGCTCTTTATTCAAAAATTACATATTTCAGATAATTATCCATCACTCAATTAAAAAAAGCTTGTCCTCACTTCTCCTTTTCTGTTTTCAATTATCTCATCAATTACTCTAGAAATGGTGAATATTTTTTTGTCTTAAACTTACGATTACAAAAAATATATTTTTTTACATAATTCATAGGTTTTTTTTCATAAAACTGGATGCTGTTTAACTTGTTTTACTGTCGTTGTTTTATCCAACACTTTTTTTTACATTCTAGAGAGAATTGAGAAAAGATTTTGATTTTTTAAAAATGAATTAATTAACATTCATTAAAATTTTTAAAAATGACATAAACATCAGTACATTTAAGATCGTTAGTAAAACACAGCCCCCTTCTGACGGCATGTGGTAGCATGTTTACCACAAAAAGAAGGTAATATTTAGCTCAAAGGCAACTGAGCTCAGCTGATGATTCCTTTTTGTCAGAGTCATTCTGCCTCAGCATTCCTAACCCTGCTCAACCCTGAGTGATACAACAGTATAATTATTTACTTCTTTGATCAAATAGAACTTTGGATTGACCTGAACTGTGCAGTCCCCCCCCCACCCCCACCCCCTCCCACCACTAGTGTGTCACTTTTTACAGATACAAAATCATCTAATGGAAAAAGACCCGTGTCAGTGGTAAAAGGACAACTCATCAGCATGTGTTTTGGTGAGGAAGGTGACACAAGCACGACCTCTGCGTCGTATAAATACATGCAGGCTCTGAAGCGCGGCGGTTCTTCGCGCCAAGGTCACACCTCAACAGTAGCAAGACTACATCGCCTCCAGCATGGCGACCTGATGGGGACTCTGCGGTGCCGGGAAGATCACTCACAACTTCAACGTGCCTCTGAGGACACATCCACCTCAGGATCAGCGGGTTTACAAAACCAAAAGCTGGCTGCATCCTGACTCACCTTACGCGGCCTCTCATTTGTCTCGCATCGAGGAAGTCCTTGAGGTAGCTTACGAAGAGCTGGCCAACGACCCAAAAGTTGGTGAGTGTTGCAAAAGGGAAACCGTTTTTGAGTTAGCAGTAGTTACAGTTAAGAATGTTAAGAAATGAGTTGCATGGTCAACGCTAATGTAACATGATGTCATTGACTCACTGGTGACCAGTCCGGAACATGTGTGCAGTATGTGGACAACTTTGTTGTATGTTTGAGAAAAAAAAAATCAATTTTCTTACAATGAGATATACAAATGTGCTGCAAAATGTAATCGTTGGCATTAACGGATATTTTGCGATGATGTGCAACTAAATTTCCATACAATCCCTGTGAATACAGACGTGGCAGTGCAGCTCCCATAACACTGAAGCTTCGACCTCCTCTTCCTCAACGCAGGCAAGAACAGTCTGTGTGAGGAACCCTTTGCAATGAACTTTGGTCAGGTCAAAGACCTTGTGAACGCCGCCAGGAAAAACAAGGTCTTTTTGATGGCAGTCGGTGGGCCAAGGGTGATTGTGGGAACATTATCGACTGCTCATCATTCATGTTTACACACGTTGGGCTATTTCATTGGCATGACGTGTTTAGGATTGTCATTTGTCTAAGAGGATCCATTCATTTTCCGAAACGCTTTATCCTCACTCGGGTCGCGGGGGGGAGATTGAGCCTATCCCAGCTGTCATTGGGTGAGAGGTGGGGTACACCCTAAACCGGTTGCCAGCCAATCTCAGGCTCGTCTAAGTGTAAACGCCTCTCAATTCTTTCCTCATTGAGCACCATAGGTCTTTGTCTTTAACCAAGTGTTAGCTGCAAAACTACCTTTACTTTTTACACATTAAAGCCTGGTTATAATCCCCACTAACACTAATCCCCTATCAATATAATCCTTGCCGGTTGGCTGTATAGGCACATTTTCATTCCCTAATAAACACAACATTGGGCATTCTAAACAGGATTGCCATGGTGAGCATTTAGGAAATAAAACACAGGACTTAGCTGTAGAAACCTTGTAAGCAAGTGTTGTTACTTTTCTCTATGCGGAAGCATCCTTCCGCTTCATTGCATGTTTTTGAGTTAGCATCTGAATCAACTGTGCCTTTTATTTAATTTATGGTGCATTGCACCTATGGTCTGAAAAGGGCAGGTGCCAGATTTACCCATAGTTAAACAAATAAATATGTAAAGTTTGGCCTGAAAAGGATAAACTGCAAGGAGTGGTGCAGTCACTCATTTGGGGGTAGTGCCCACAAAATCGACACACATTCTATTTAATGGGCGGAGGTGTCCAGTGAGCATATACTAGACTCGCTTTTTCCTAAATCACTGATGGGTGACCGGCTCCAAAATCCTGATCGTGTGTAAAGCTGAGCGCCTACAGCACATGAGTCAAACACATGGCCCCAGGGCCAGATCTGGCCCGCCATATCATTTTGTGTAGCCCGTGAGAGCAAATCAAGCATGTCAACTTTTCCATGATGCTTGCTAAAGCCTGAACCAAAATTTAAAATTGTCATATGTAATCCATCATTACCAAGTGATATTGCAAGCATTATCTCATTACATACAGTTCTGATTTCAAAACGAGCTATCCACCAATTTGTTGTGCACTGTATATGTAATATGTGGAGGTGATCAAACATTTATACGGTTTCACAAAATTCACAGGCCTGCTCAGGGAAACCGTAACTACCGGTACAATGTGGCCCCCGACAAAAATGAGTTTGACACCCCTGGCCTACAGGATCTGTAAATCTGTAAATGCAACAACACAGTTCAACTGTTTCATGTGTGAATGGTGGATGGAGACTGCGTGAAGGGGTCGGTGAGGGAGTTCACTCTCGTCAAGACCTACTTTGGCGCCTCCGGATCAACATTCCATGCTCAGTGGAGGCGCCCTGCTGGACATCGGCATGTACTGCATGCGGTTTGTCCCGATGATGCTCAACGGTGAGAGGCTGGAATCTATCCAGGCCGCGGGGGTGTTGCTCGACTCAGGTATGAGTCAACAATTTGGGATTAGTGTCATTAACCACCTACTGTAGATCGGTGACCAAAAGCTGCTTGTCATTGGCGTCTCATGCTAAACAAACTTCCTCACGAGTTGCAGAGGTGGAGAGAGTATTCACATACTATACAAAATGAAAATCTAATACATGTGTAAAGAAACATTCTGGTCAAAGTAGAAGTATGATTGCACTCCTGGAATTTACTGGCATTGTGAACGGAGTGGGAAGCAAATGTAGGCTTGCGTACAGCGCTAATGATATCTTAGCATTGCTAGTGCCGCCATTTTGTTGAAGTTGGGCAGCATTCTCGGTGACTTGACTATTCATCATAGCTACCCACTTTAATGATTGCATGCAATTATAAATGGACATGGTCGAGAATCGTGCTCGTGGATGGTGAAAGGAGTGTATCTTTTGTCTGACTCGGTTAGCGATGCTATCCCAAACCCTCTTTGTAGTTGACTTAACTTCAATTTACATGTTTTTTATTCTGCGTCGTCATGCGCAGAAATTGAAAGGAGTAAGAAACCTATTTTGACAAAGGAGTAGACAATACATTGACCATTGAACATGATTTCAAACGGAGGTAGTAAAATACAAAAGTGCAGATCGCGGATTCATTCATTCATCTTCCGAACCGCTTGATCCTCACTAGGGTCGCGGGGGGTGCTGGATCCTATCCCAGCCGTCTTCGGGCAGTAGGCGGGGGACACCCTGAATCGGTTGCCAGCCAAATCGACTAAAGTACCCGTCTGAATTGCAACCCCCTCGCTCTCAAAACAAAAAAAAATTA
This sequence comes from Hippocampus zosterae, assembly GCF_025434085.1. NCBI lineage: Eukaryota > Metazoa > Chordata > Actinopteri > Syngnathiformes > Syngnathidae > Hippocampus > Hippocampus zosterae. The sequence continues at coordinate 8,844,964 of NC_067454.1, read as the reverse complement.
AGTTAAGTCAACTAAGGGAGGAATTCTTCACATGGAAAAGCCCTGAGTTATCTTTTAAAATGTCAGTCTAATCCAAATCCCTCCCGCGGGAAGCACAGTAATACGGCGGACTGACAGGTAATGTGGACCTGCTCGCCTCGCAGCCAGATAACCTTCCATGGAAGACTGTCACATTATAACTGTGATTTCCTTATCTTTTGCCAACCGCCACGTTCCACCATTTAATCATCTACTAATGATGAAGGTGTGAAATCAGATTCATCCCGTCATCTTTTCTCCGAGTTTAGCGCTTATTTCACTTAGAATTTAAACGTGTTTGCTCAGTGTTCCATGAGCCAAATGCTAACCAGCCATATCCATGATTAACATTTTGTTCCTCACAGGGAGCGGATGAGTCTCTGGTTGTGCTGATGAAAGAGGAGATGTGCACTTTCCTGCATCGCTGTTGTCTTCTAAACGTTGACGGTGCCAAGGGATCGATTCAAGTAAGAAATCACAATTTACACAGAAATTGGATGATGTCATCAAGCTGGAGTTTCCAAGGTACTTGGAAGACTGGAACATCCATTTTCCGATCTGCTTTATCCTCACAAGGGTCGCTCCAGCCCCCCCGAGCTCCCAGCTGTCTTCGGGCAGTAGGCGGGGTACACCCTAATAATAAACCCTAACCATTTCCAAATCTAAATACTAACACAAAACCAAATTCAAACTTAACCTTTACTTTAAGGCCACTTGTTTTTTTTTCAGGGTTCATAGTGGGATGATGTGCAAAGGTGACTGCAAGCTTGCCCAAATTTGGAAGTGCTCGCAGGGCAGCCGACCAGGAAGTAAAAGGCATTACTGTTAGCAGTCTTCGCATCGCTCTTTTTTTGGATGTGCATTCTGAGACAAACATATGCTCTTTTATGTTCATAGTAGATTGGCTTCAGATAATATCAGAGCACGACTTATTCTTTTCTTGCATGGCGTATGAATGGATTAGTGGTGGCAGAGCTGAAGTTCTTTCACTTCCAAAACAGAGAGTGGAAATTTTGTTTTGTCACTTCCCCAAATTGCTGTTGGGCAACTTTTATTCTCTTGGTCTTGGACATCTGTTAACAAATATTATCCACCCAGTCTGTTTTGTGCTGGAGTTGGCATAGTTTCAACTAGTGTTGACCTTAATACAGGACTGGTTTCAACCTTCTCCTCAGTCTCTTGCTCCCATATATGTATTCATCGGGTTTCCATGCTTTAGCTTTTGCTTTGAACCCCACACAAGTCACTGCGATAAAGATCAAATTCAATTCCATGTGCGAAGGGACTTTTCATTCTTTGATGTCTGCTTGGATAAAATATGATCTCTATTGTTTGTATTGCCAACACACATCCTTGCTCTTTCCAAGGGCCACTATTTTGCCTCCTGTTTCTTGCTCAAATGCCTTTATCATACCATGCAGTCTAACTATCATCAACCCTTCAAGGTCAAGTGTTTGACAAGGACTGTGTTGTCTTTACGTCCTCTTATTGTAATGGTAATTAATTTTGCTACTACACTTACATATTATATATATATATATATATATATATATATATATATATATATATATATATATATATATATATATATATATATATATATATATATATATATATATATATATATATATATATATATATATATATAACCGAGTCATATATATATTATATTATATATATATAATAAAAATAGAAAATATATTATTTTGTATTTGTAAATTATATTAGATCTGGTGTATGCAGGCAGTAGTTTAAAAACACACATGCCCTCCAGTCAGTTGTAGAGGATAATATGACTCCGCTTCATCAAATCTTACAGAGAGCCCACGGATGCCTCTGGCTGACTCCATTTTACTGACAGAAATCACGGATGAAATCTGGAACCAGGTGGGCGTCGTCTTCAGCCAGGACAGCCAATGACTTTGCTTGGATTGCTGTCGGCTTTACCTGATTTGAACCCACCAAAACTGTAACGGTGGAGGAGAAAGCTCCATTGCATCTTTGCTACAAATTACTCACTTCCACTCTATGAAGATACACACACACGATACAATTTAGAACAGTATTGTACTGTGTAGCTCTTCCACGTGTGGTCTGAATACTTATTTTGGCTGAGGGCGTCGTGACTCCTGACTGTCACACGACAGCAGAAAAAAAATCTTGTATGTGCAATTGAAATAATGCACACTCTGACAAATTTGGCTTGAATTACGATTTTAAAATATGGGTAAAAGCACAATAATATGCTTCATTCAAAAATATGCTTTGACCTATTGCGCAATGTATGAGAAGAAAACCTTTTTCTGTATGAGAGAAACTAAAATAAATGTATCTAATATGTATGAATCTATTTTGTCATCTATGATTAAAAGAAGAACATCTTGGTTAGTGCCAAAGTAGAAGAAACATTGACCTAAATATGTATTATATTGCATTGTATTGTATTGTACTTAAAGAAATATTTCATCACTTATCAGAATCTGGAAAGTGTATAATAAAAAAATCTGGGGCAAAAAATATATTTTCATTGAGGTATAATAATCATTATAATCCCGAAATATGTTTTTTTTAAGTGTTGAATGAATTTCAAATTTGTGTAAATGGATTTCACTTGATTTTCGAAAGGAAAAAAAAGTTCGAAAATTTATCAAAAAGAAAATAATTCACGATATTCAATAAACCAATAAAAATAGATATATCACACATAATTGCACACAGCCGTTCTTCTTTTATTGTGCAGTGGGGGTATACATAAAATTCACGACCAGACAAATAAATACATACAGTACACTCGTGTACGTTCATAAATTAAGCTCTGTCTCCACCTATCGTCATTGTACTGCTATTGCAACCAGATCAACCCTTGACACTTCCAAATATGGCAACCAAATGGGGTATTTGCGGTGCGGGCAAGATCAGCCACGACTTTACGGTGGCCCTGAAAACTCTTTCACCGGAAGATCACCAGGTATCAGCACATAAACAGGGAGCGAATCCCCCACTACAATCAAAACATGTTTACTCAACATTTCTATTGCTTAATCCAACGATTGCGTTTAGCGTTTGCACAGGACGTCTCGCCAGAACAAAGTTCAACACCGGTTGACGTTTGTTTGCCGTTTTCTCTTTCTTGCAAATAGTTATTTTCGCTCCAAAGTGCACATCAACGACTCGGATGCCGAGGCTGTTTTAATAATGTGGCATTATTACTAGTCGAAGGTTCAGATTGGTGATTGGGATCATGTAAAGTGCGCACGTTATGGGGAGAACATGCAAACTCCACACAGGGAGGCCGGAGCCGGAAACGAACCCCGCACGTCTGCACTGTGAGGTCAATAAGCTAACAACTCGCACACCGGGCCGCCGTGTCACCAGTCAATTAACAAACAACCAATCACATAAACATTTGCACCAATCGACTGTTTAGCCCTCATCTAACCCAAGAAAGTTAAAACTGTGCTTTTTGTTTTGCAAATAATCCGATGAGTTGAAACAAATTCATTCACTTCTCAAATTGTGTTTTAACAGGTTGTGGCTGTGGCCGCCCGCAATGTAGAGCATGCACAGGAGTTTGGCAAAAAACACAGCATCCGTGCAGCATACGGCAGCTACGTGGAACTGGCCCGAGATCCAAACATCGGTCGGTTTGCATGCAGGGTCAAATGCGGATAGTCGTCTAACAAAATAAATAATTAACCACACTCTGTTTCTAGATGTGGTGTACATCGGTGTGATCCACCCGTACCATCTGAAGAGCTGTTTGCTCTTTATGGATGCCAAAAAAAATGTTTTATGTGAGAAGCCTCTGGCCATGAACGCAAGAGAGGTTAAAGAGATCCTGGACTCAGCAAAGAGGAACAATGTTTTCCTAATGGAGGTGATTTGTGCTTTCAGACAAAACAAACTTGACTTAAAGTGTAGCTCCAGCAGCCCATTTTGAGATATTGATGGCAATGAACGTGGCATCCAGACTTGGATATTTATTGATGTACAGTATATATTTACTTAAACGGGAAGGATGTAACCCAAACTGCATCACAGGCATTATTTATTACGCGCCATCTGCATGGGCATTTAAATCCCTTAAGAATCAAACATCACACATTTATTTCATTGATGGTACGAAATGCACTTGTCTTGGCTGTAAAAATATCCTCCGTTTGAAGATTTAGACTACGCCGTACGCAACCTTGCTCTGAGTGAAAATCCAATCAAATCAAACATTTGTCTGTTAAGGCCGTGTGGAGTCGATTCTTCCCGGTCTCTGTGGAGATCCGACGTTTGCTCGCTCAAGGGGAGCTTGGTGAGGTGAAGATGGTGAGGGCTGAATTCGGCCAGCCTCTCATGCATTTGCCCAGATCGATGGACAAGAATCTGGGTGCCGGAACAATGCTGGACCTTGGCATCTACCCACTGCAGTTTTCCATGATGGTCTATGGCGGAGAAAAGCCAGAGAGCATCAAGGCCACGGGGGTCTGTACAGAGACCGGTACGCCGGAGGGTGTCCATCCATCCATCCATCCATCCATTTTCTAATCTGAGTCAGAGGCATGCTGGATGTGTAGTAAGGTGTTTTAACCCGAAAAAACGACTATGTATAGGAGGCCGTTTTAAGCTGAAAAAAACAACCATGTATAGTAAGGCGTTTTTCGACGAAAATAACGAAAAACTGAACCGAATCCCAACTGAAAACAGAACACCCAACCGCTGGAGTTGGGATTTCAGCTTTCTACCACTGAGCTAACCCACCACAATGAACCTTTGGGTTGTTTTGTGTTTTTCCTCAAGTAAGTTTTATATGGTGGTTAAAGAGTAGACATTGTTGCAACAACCAGGGATTGACCTCTGGTGTGGCACTCCATCACTCTACCACTGAGCTAAAGCACCACATAGAGCAGCATAGTTGTGTTTTTCTATTCATCATGGTTGTTTCTTTTGGCTAAAGACTGACGATACATGGTCGTTTTTTTCGGCTAAAGATTTCGTCCTAAAACGCCTTACTATACATGGTCGTTTTTTTCGGCGAACATTTTTGTCCAAAAACGCCTTTCTATACATGGTCATTTTTTTCGGGTAAAATGGGCTTATACTACGTGGTCGTTTTTTTCGGCTAAAAACTCTGTACTTTACATGGTTGTTGTTTTTCGGTGAAAATTTTCATCCAAAAACGCCTTACTATACATGGTCGTTTTTTGGGGGGGTAAAAGGACCTGACTATACGTGGTCGTTTTTTTCTGCCCAAAAATGCCTTACTATAGCAGTGGAGTTGTGTTTTTTTATTAATCATGGTCGTTTCTTTCGGCTAAAGACTGACGGTACATGGTCGGGTTTTTTTTTGGCTAAAAACGCCTTACTACACATGGTAGTTTTTTGACGCTAAAAACGACTTACTATACATGGTCATTTTTTTTCGGCTAAAAATGCCTTAATATACATAGTCGTTTTTTTCGGCTAAAAATTTCGTCCTAAAATGCCTTACTATACATGGTCGTTTTTTTCGGCGAACATTTTTGTCCAAAAACGCCTTACTATGCATGGTCATTTTTTTCCGGCTAAAAACGCTGTACTGTACATGGACGTTTTTTTTTCGGCTAAAAATTTTGTACAAAAATGTCTTACTATAGATGGTATGTTTTTTTTGTGGCTAAAAACGCCTTACTATACATGTTCGTTTTTTTTCGGCAAAAAACGCCTTCCTATATGTGGTCGTTTTTTTTCAGTGACAAATTTCATTCAAAAATGCCTTACTATAATGGTCGGGTTTTTTTGGGCTAAAAACGCCTTACTATACATGGTCGGTTTTTTTCGGCTAAAAACGCCTATGGTCGTTTTTTTCGGCTAAAAATTTCGTCTTTTTTTCGGCTAAAAACGCCTTCCTATATATGGTCGTTTTTTTCGGCTAAAAATTTCGTCCAAAACGCCTTAAGATAAGATAAGATAAGATAAGATAAGATATCCTTTACTATACATGGTCGTTTTTTTCGGTGAAAAATTTTATCCAAAAACGCCTTACTATAGATGGTCGTTTTTTTTGCGGGGGTAAAAAGACCTGACTATACGTGGTGGGTTTTTTTTCGCCCAAAAATGCCTTACTATAGCAGTGGAGTTGTTTTTTTTATTAATCATGGTCGTTTCTTTCGGCTAAAGACTGACGATACATGGTCGTTTTTTGGGGGGCTAAAAACGCCTTTTTACTACACATCGTAGTTTTTTGGGGCTAAAAACGACTTACTATACATGGTCATTTTTTTTCCGGCTAAAAACGCCTTACTATACATGCACGGTTTTTTTCGGCTAAAAACGCCTTATTATACGTGGTCGTTTTTTTTTTAGTTAAAACGCCTTACTGTTCATGGTCGTTTTTTTTCCGGCTCAAAACACCTTACTATACGTGGTCGTTTTTTTCGGGTAAAAAGGGCTTACTATACGTGGTCGTTTTTTTTCGGCTAAAAATTTCGTACAGAAACGTCTTACTATACATGGTAGTTTTTTTTTCGTCCAAAAACGAGTTACTATACATGGTCGTTTTTTTCGGCTAAAAATTTCGTCCAAAAATGCCTTACTATACATGGTCGTTTTTTTCGGCTAAAAACGCCTTACTATGCATGGTCTTTTTTCTTCGGCTAAAAACACCTTTCTATACATGGTCGTTTTTTTCGGCTAACAATTTCGTCCAAAAATGCCTTACTATATTTTTAGGCTAAAAACGCCTTAGTATACATAGTCGTTTTTTTTCCGGCTAAAAAATTCGTCCCAAAACGCCTTACTATACATGGTCATTTTTTTCGGCGAACATTTTTGTCCAAAAACGCCTTACTATATATGGTCGTTTTTTTCGGGTAAAAAGGGCTTACTATACGTGGTCGTTTTTTTCCGGCTAAAAATTTCGTACAAAAACGTCTTACAATACATGGTAGTTTTTTTTCGTCCAAAAACGAGTTACTATACATGGTCGTTTTTTTCAGCTAAAAATTTCGTCCAAAAATGCCTTACTATACATGGTGGTTTTTTTCGTCCAAAAACGCCTTCCTATACATGGTGGGTTTTTTCGGCTAAATATTTCACCACATTTGTTCCCAGGAGTGGATGAGACCACGGTGGTCACTCTCAAGTTCTCCAAAGGCCGCATGGCCGTGATCACGTGCTCCTCGGGACTGGAGCTTGACAACGACGCCGTCATCGTGGGGACCAAGGGCACCATCAGGGTAGGTCGACCAGTGTGAGGACTGCACTTGTTGAAACTCGCTTATAAGGAATGTGGAATATGTAGTCCCCGTTCTGTTTTTTATTTTTTTATTTAACGCTGTTCAAACTGGAAGGACTACAATTAGGGTTACTGATAGATGTACATGTCACAAATGGAATTTCATGTACCGGTACATCTCGTTGTTTGTCGTACAGATCCCTGCTCACATGTGGTGTCCCACCTCTGTGGTGGTGAACGGCCGAGAGAGACAATATCCTGTCCCGGAATCCGACTTTACCCTCAACTTTCTCAACAGCACAGGAATGTGCTACGAGGCAGAGGCGGTGCGACAATGTTTGCTTAAAGGTATCATGACAAACCTTGGGAGCTCTTGATGTCATCCCTTTTTTTTTGTTTTTAACCGATACTGATACTATGTCCTTTTGGCTAAAAACGCACATCTCAAATCTCAAATGAACTTTTGGTGGATTTCAACATCGAGGTAGCGCTTGTGCTCATGCTATATCATGCTTCTACAGCATGAAACTACTTTAGTGTAAACAGGTTCACATGAATGACATTGAAAATGTAACCTAAAAAAAACCCTCCAAACTTATCACAGTGAATTCCCCCCGACAAATGAAATATTCTCAAACACAAATAACATGAAATAAAATGAAGATCAACATTTACTAATATATGCTGCTCAAGAAAATGGCACATTAACAGCTCATCTGCTTTTTATAGTTTACGGACCTCAGCGGGTGATCACGTTTTGGCTAAACAGGTTCAAATGTGCTCAGCGTTGATGAACAATGACTAATAGGAACCATGTGGGGTGTTCTCTCCACCCAAGGACTGAAAGAGAGTCCCGTGATGTCCCACGCTGACTCTCTAATGCTGGCCGAAGTGGAGGATGAAGTGCGTCGGCAGGTGGGCGTGGTCTACAGTCAAGACGCTGGCTAATGGTACAATCACAGATACAGTAATGGTTGGGGGATGCTCATTTTGATATGCAAATCATTTTTTTAAAATGTGGGAATCCATGCATCTTTGCTCTTATTGCACATTTTGTATTATTAGTTTCTAATAAGTACAGTCAAATGAAAATAATACAGTACAGTACAGTAATGAAATAAAGCACTTTGAGAAGACATTTTGGTTGGTCTCTTTTGAAAAGTCACAGCGGTGGTACAGGTATATTATTTTGGTTAGGGGCCTGTAAGTGGGCGGCACGATGATTTAGTGGTTAGCACAACTGGCCCACTGTCAGGGGATCCATATTTCAATCTCCACTAGAACATTTTCATGTGGAGTTTATATCACCTTCGGATAATTCGCTTTCCTAGTCATTGCTCAAGCATTGTTCCCATGAAGACTCTCGGCCAGTGTTGTTTTTAGATGATTTTGTTGGTTTGTTTCCCATACGGAACATTCGGTGCGGTGCAGAAGTGTTCCGAGTTACCACATGGAACATTATGTAAGGGACAGGAAGTGTAACTGCCGCTCTGAAGCTACAGATGCTCTCAAATGTCAACAAATAGGATGCAGCCGAGCCTCTTGCTTTTTACAAGTACGTCAAAGTGGTATCACTTGAATGTAAATCTTATGAGTATGAACAACAACAGTAACAAACCAGGGGTGTGATGCAAACACTCCCTGGAGCAGAATTGAATAAACAATTTCAGCTCTTGTTGCCACATTATTAATACAAGCAAAGTTATCACTTTGCAAGGATAATTGTTTTCTACAGCTCGTGTATTAGATCACAAGAGAATTTTGTGGCGAGGGCGGTATTTTTCCACTTTGCCTTTTCGGCCTCTTCGATGTTACGTAATTTACCGTTTGCGTGCGTGCGTGTAATTGGTGCAAGCGTGACCTCCCTTTTTTTGGCACACGATGATTTTTTTCTGGGGGGGTAAATGTAGAAACCCGTTCACCTTTTTCACGTATAGTGCGTGTGTGCTTGACTTCTCCATGTGACTCACTGTCAATCATCCTACAAAATGCACAAACTGCATTCGGAGTTCCAGTGGAAAAAACCCAAACAACACATGATGATGATGAAATGAACTTGAAATGTGACACTTCCTGACGTTTGCAATAAGAGAGCCAATTGCATTGAATGAAACAAGATCACATTCATGGGCGGCAGGAATTTCCTGTTGCGCCTGACTCGAGGACACGCGCACACACCCCCACTCTTCGCTCACAAATTTGACTTTTTAACAGTCATCGGCTGCCCTCCGATCCACTCACACACTCGCGAAAATGGCAACCAGGTGGGGAATCTGCAGCGCCGGCAAGATCAGTCACGACTTCATGGTGGCCCTAAAGACGCTGCCACCCGAGGACCACCAGGTATCAATACCACCGTGAGATGCTCAGAAACGTCAGCGGATGGGGCTAATTTATAGTTTCGTTATTAATTTAAATTTTTTTATCGTATGTTATTGTATGACGTTTTTTTGCTCCATCTACAGCACTTTGCAGACAGCGCAGGTTGTTTTAAAGTGCTCTATAAACACGGCTGAGCTGAGTTGAGAGTTGACAATACTAAGTGGGAGTTTAGACTATTGTCCGTGTGCATACCGGTAATTTACTTCATCTGAAGCAAAATATATTTTTTAAAAGAGGGGTTTAATATAACCCGTCATCATTGAAATACTACCCGATATAGTCCGATATATTTCTTTCGTGGAGGGGGGGGGGGGGGGGGGGGTGAAAACGTATTTGATATTTGGTGCTCAACAAATGTGTTGGGCTAGTCATAAAAAAACAAATGTGTTGGGCTAGTCCTAAAAACGAGATGATAGCATCGTGAAGTGCTCCCAGGCGGACTCTTGAGTTCTTGGCCACTTAAATCAATTGCAACAATGTAAATTGTGGAGATGCGCTGAACGACGAAGCGAGAAGACGAATGCTCGTCCTTCCTCTTTGACTCTCCGCACAAAACTGCTCACATTGCAAGCATGAAGCCACTACCCTTTCATCTCTATTCCCAAGAAACTTCATTCTCTCACCCCTCCTTTAAGGGTGCAGGTTTTTGGTGAGTGCCTCGCCCTTAAGGGTCAACACAAAGTCCTATGTTTTAAGTATTAATGTTGTAAATTAATAATAATGTTTTTTAAACTATGTGTTGCGGGGGGATGGGGGGGGGGTGTGAAAAAGAAATGTAAAATTTATGGATGACAATAGCAAATACAATATACCACTAAAACAATAAGCTTCTACATATTGGTGCATTTACCGATAGTATTGTTTTATGTCTCTGTAATGTATATCATCATTGGCATGCAACATGCATTGGATGCTCGTCAAATACATTCCTTCAGTTTTGTGCACGCGCAGTATCTCAAATGTTACTGAAATTGAAATCAATCATATAAACATAAACAGAGAAAATGGGAAAAACTATTCCGAATGATATTACAAAGTGCAGGACTGCACAGGCTGATGTTTGGACTGGATTGAAATCTAACTAATGGAGATTGCATGTCTTACTACATATAACATATGGAAGATGAAAGCGGTGCTAAGCAAAGTTTAATTATTTATTGGCTTCATAGATTGGAATACGGGCAGCCCGGTAGTCCAGTGGTTAGCACGTCGGCTTCACAGTGCAGCGGTACCGGTCTTCGGTTCCAGCTCCGGCCTCCCTGTGTGGAGTTTGCATGTTCTCCCCGGGCCTGCGTGGGTTTTCTCCGGGTGCTCCGGTTTCCTCCCACATTCCAAAAAACATGCGTGGCAGGCTGATTGAACACTCTAAATTGTTCCTAGGTGTGAGTGTGAGTGCGAATGGTTGTTCGTTTCTGTGTGCCCTGCGATTGGCTGGCAACCGATTCAGGGTGTCCCCCGCCTACTGCCCGAAGACAGCTGGGATAGGCTACAGCACCCCCCGCGACCCTAGTGAGGATCAAGCGGCTCGGAAGATGAATGAATGAATGAATGAGATTGGAATACGGCCAGCTTATCTGCCTCACTGTAGAAAACATTTCAGTTTGAAACTAGCCAGACGTGTTCCCATCCAATTGAGCTGAAGATCACCATTATTATCGTCTGAGTTTGCTTGTAATGGTTGGTTTGGAGCAGTGGTTTTTTTTTTCTCCAGATTTTACTTTTGTAAATAGATCACATTTTACTATGAATGAAAACCCCCAAATCTGCCCGCGCCCCTTTTAAGTGTACAATCCCCAATAGGAAATAGATGGATGTATTTGAAGTACATTTTGACTTTCACTGACAGGCTGTGGCTGTGGCTGCCCGCAGCTTAGAGGATGCCAAGAAGTTTGGAAAAACACATAACATCCCTCGAGCGTACGGCAGCTACGAAGAGCTGGCCAAAGATCCCAACATCGGTCAGTGCTCAGGCCCGCTAGATCTATCTTGTGGTTTGTCTGCACGCGCTCCTATGAGTTGTCTTGTGTGTGCAGATGTGGTGTACATCGGCACCATCCAGACCACCCACCTGAGCTCCTGTTTGCTCTTTCTGAATGCCAAAAAACCTGTCCTGTGTGAGAAGTCCCTGGCCATGACACCTAAGGAGGTGAAGGAGATCCTGGCTTGTGCCAAGAAGAACAACGTCTTCCTCATGGAGGTAATTGGAGAGCATGGTGATGCAGCAAGACCACTAAAATGAAACTTTTTTTTAAAAAATAAGGTCAACCGTAATATCACTGAAATACCACAGTCTCAAAACTGTCTGCGCATATAAACAGAACAGCAACATAGAACAAAAGCAAGAAAGGTTTTTACAGGCAGTGTAAAAGAGGCTAATGACTAATTATTTGAATTCCTTTGAGCAGAAGTCTCAAACTCAAACTGATTTTTGAGCAGCACAACTTTGTCTGTGCATGTATGGGCCGAGACTTTGAGACCCCTGCCCTAGAGGTCCATGTTAAGTATGAAGATCTGAGACGTCATGCGCAAAACGTGCATGACGTCCCATGCGTCGGCTATGAGCTCAGTTCAAGTTCAAGTCAACTTTCTTGTCAAATGTGCTACATGTGCAACATACAGCACAGATGAAATTGCTTTCCTCTTAACCACAGGTGAGAGAGGAGCCGCTGCGGGTGCCCGCGCCTCCATCAAAAGAACAGTTAACATAAAGTTAATCTGCTAAATTTGAAAGCTTCTCACCCCAAGTCATCTGGGAGACGCTCAAGCTGACCAACGGCCCTGGAGAAAATATTTAACTTTAGTCTTTCTTTCAGACGCTCACTGAGGTGAAGTTTCCCCCCCCCCCCCACCCAAAAAAAAAAAGACCTTCTCTTACCGTACTTGAATGAATCTTTTCCAGGCCATTTGGGCTCGATTTTTCCCCGCCTACCGAGAGCTCCGGAGGCTGCTCGCCGAGGGAGAGATCGGTGATGTGAAGATGGTCCGGTCGGAGTTTGGCCTTTCTGTGCTGCCTCTGCCGAGATTGGAGCTCAAGGAACTTGGCGGAGGAGCGCTGCTGGATATCGGTCTCTACCCGCTGCAGTTCACCTCAATGGTGTACGGTGGAGAGAAGCCAGAGAGCATCAAAACCGAAGGAGTCATTCTGCCTACTGGTAATGAAAAGGAAAAAAAATCGAATTGTGAAACACGTTTTCATATGTGAATGTTATTTCCAGGAGTGGATGAGACCTTGGTGGTCACGCTCAAGTATTCCAATAACCGGATGGCCGTGTTTACCAGCTCCTCAGGCCTGCAGCTCCAAAACGATGCCATTGTGGTGGGCACCAAGGGGTTAATCCGGGTATGTTACAATGACTGCACTTGTGCCAATTTGCATGCAACCGCCATCCTGTTTTCTAAGTCTCAGGTTACACAAAGCCACGCTTGTCACCACTCACAGAGACTGGTGTTAAGCTTTTTTTGGTTTGCTTGTTTTTAAATAACTTTATTTTATTTCCGTGTGACTCTCTTGTTCAGTTCCCAACTCACATGTGGTGTCCTGAAGTCATGATAGTAAATGGGAAGGAGACCAAGTACCCTCTCCCGGAGCCTCACTTGCCCCTCAACTTTGTTCATAGCACGGGGTTGCGCTACGAGGCGGAAGAGGTCCGACAATGTTTGCTCAAAGGTACTACATCGCAGACGACAAAGCAAGGGTTGTGAGTGAGTTCTGTCCATGAGCCCTACGTAATTTCTGGGAATCGCTCAAAAACAGTTTTTAGTCCAGTGTTAAGTAACTATGTGCACATTTTGAGACAATTTTTCTTATCATCCCCAAAATGTGGACCTGGTAGCATTTCAAGCAATATGAATTTTAACTTGGGGCATTTCAAGAAAACTCAGCTGACCAACTCGTGCTGATGAAATGCATGTTTATCGTAGTCAGAAGACTTTCCCCGATATTAAAATCAGATCGGGAAACGGCCAACTACGAGTCCACTCCATGTGGCAATACTAGAAGACTCGAGGTATTGGTTAAAGTTGTCCTGTGTATTAAAACGAAACACAATTGAAAGTTACGCTGCAACATTATTATACTAAGTTTTTAGATTTAAAAAATATATTGAATGTTTTTTTTTTTTTAAGTCAAATAAGAACGAAATACCCCCCCTCCCAACAAATGCCAGAACTCACTCCTCCCTTTACAAACGTAACTGCCTGCGTATGAGCTTGTTGGTTGATGACTGCCCATCTTTTCTCCACTGCAGGAATGAAGGAGTGTCCCATTATGTCTCATGCAGAATCTCTTCTTCTGGCTGAACTCAAAGAGGCCATTCTTAAACAAGTTGGAGTGGTGTATGACTGAATTTTCCTTTGTGGAAAGTTCTATTTTAGGGGTGAATGTCTTGATTTCAAAATGAAGTTTACCCTTTTAAAGACTTTTTTTCCTTGGATGATTTTGGAAAAAAAAAATGAGAGTCTTATGAAAATAAAGTACTTACAAAAATATAGTTTTGGTACTTGCCTTTTTATTGATGAAATCCTGTCTGGTGACAACAACCAAGCAACACATGACCTCTTCACACTCACATCGCTCAGTGTAACAATGAAAAGCTTGCCAAACGACAACTTTGGAGCAAAAAAAAAAAAAAAAAAAAAACCTAACAAAGAAAAGTTCCTCACTTTCGTTACCCATCATCCACTGAGGCCAACATCGCAACCCCCTCCAAAGTGCCATTTTAATTTTTTTTTTTAAGTGAGACTTTAAGTGCCAATTTAGACATGATCAACTATATGCGAGAGACTCCATGACACATCTAACTTAAATACAGTAACCAGTTCTGACAGCAGACATCCATACTCTCAGGAGTTAGATAAAATACAACTGAAATTCCCAAACCCAAACACCATAATAGTCAAGTACAATAGACTGTTACACATTAAAGAGTAAGCTATGGCGTGCTACACACAGTGAAAGCATAAAAGACGCTTCTTCCACACACTGACACGATGATCTATATTGGGTGGCGTGGCAGGACGCCATTTTGTTCGCTTATTTGGCCAGAAATGTTTCGTTAAGAAGAGGGTGCTCATGTTCATGCGGCGTCACCCAAACAAGTGTGGCGACGCGCAAGCACGAGGATCTGCCAATAGGTTGGGAGATATCGTTTAATACAAGCATCTCGAGTGAATAAATACAGCAGCTTCTGTTTTGAGGCGTGTATCTGATTGGTTCTATAAAGACTGGTTTCTTGGAGGGAAATATCTCATGAAAGGAATGGACACAGGAAGTGAACATTGCAAAACTACCACTGACGCCCACACGGAATGGTTGTCGTGAGGTTTTGGTCTCAGATTACTGTTGTTTGATTGCCTATAATGTTTCATAGTTCACGCAGCAGCTGTTGGAAAGAATGGTGGAGTGTTAACAACAGAACAGGCCGAGATGGAGTGAATGGACCCTTGTTCAGGCAACCAGAACCACACGCATGGTGTTGGTGAAACCAGAGCCTGGACGCCAGCCAGTCAGGACGATGACGACATCACCCTCCTTGAAGAAGCCTCTCACCTTGCCTGGATTTTACACACAAGCACAAGCAAACACAATGAGCCAACACAGCTCTGAGGAAACATCCAGAATATATCCTTGTGACGTGGACTGCATGGGTTATCGCTATCCAAAGGCGCCACTTGCTGTTACATTTGAGTACTGCATGTGAACAATCGAATTCGACTGCACGTCGGCTTCACAGTGCAGAGGTTCGATTCCAGCTCCGGCCTCCCTGTGTGGAGTTTGCGTGGGTTTTCTCCGGGTGCTCCGGTTTCCTCCCACATTCCAAAAACATGCGTGGCAGGCTGATTGAACACTCTAAATTGTCCCTAGGTGTGAGTGTGAGTGTGAATGGTTGTTCGTTTCTGTGTGCCCTGCGATTGGCTGGCAACCGATTCAGGGTGTCCCCCGCCTACTGCCCGGAGACAGCTGGGATATGCTCCAGCACCCCCCGCGACCCTAGTGAGGATCAAGCGGCTAGGAAGATGAATGAATGAATGAATTCACAACACAGCTTTTTTGTGTACCGGTAATCTGCAGTAGGGTTCTGGGACTTTCCAAAATTAGAAACTTCCCATGAGAATTAACAAATAGCGGCTCGCGGTTAAAGATACATGGAGATAATTTAAATATTGTTGTGGAAAATACTTTTTAGCCTCCTTCTGACGAAAACAACTCGATTTCATATAAACACGTATTATGCAGCAAGGAGCTCCACTGAACACACACATTTCCTGGTTTTGGACCAGCAAGACAGAGCTGCCAGCCAGCCAGCCGTCACCAAAGTCATAAAAATACAGCATATGCAACAACCATAATAGTTTGCAATAATGGTTAGTCATATGGACTAATGGATGAAGCTTGGGAAAACATTTTCGCAAGGAAAAAAAAAACACTTGCCAGGTCTCAAAAAAACAATAGCCGAGACTGGCTGCGAAATGCTACGCACAACAACGATTTTTTTTTCCAAGATCGCGCCCGAGTAGGCAGCCTTCGGCAAGTGCTCTTCAAGAGCCTTGCTTTTTTGTTCTTTTTTGCTGTTTTTGTCTTTTGTTTTGTCACATGTTGTTTGTTGTTTCATTGTGTGGACCTGATATGGACTGTTTTCAGCGCTTTTTGGCCACGACATTCGTCAAAGGAGCAGTATCTGTGCTTGGTGATTGCGCCTTCTCGGCAGCACGCCTGTACCAGCACAGATTTTGATTGGGAGGAATGTCGGCGCCATTGACTGTCGGTGCTGGACAGACCTGGGGCGCTTGTGTTTTTAGCGCCAGTAATGGGCAGCATTTTTCACAACCCTGATTTGTTCAGTGGCTATGTCAGCGCTGTTGGACAGTTGGCGTTGGTGCGGCTGGATGGATGGCCGCTGAAGTTGAGGATGAGGAGAGAGGCGCGTTGGCGAAGAGCGCCGATGCGTATTTGGAACCGTGAGTCGCCGCTTGGAATTGAAATGGATTTCCATGGGACAGGAGAAGTGAACCAATCTCTTTTTTCGTCAATGGATGCTACAGCTTCTTGTTGACTTTGAAACTTAGCTTGTAGCCGACGTGTGCACATTTTGAGCATGACGTCTCTGATCCACTGGTTAAAGGACACTTTGATTCTCTCCTCTTTCATCTCAAACCGCTTCAAACAACAAAGTGTGTGACGGAAAAGTGATTAGGACTGCACGATTGTCCGTGTTCTATGTTATGTGTTGTGTTTATTATTTTACTTTATGTTAACTGTTTTGTAAAGCGCTTTGTTACAACTGCCGCTGTTGTGAAAGCGCTATATAAATCAGCATGTATTGTATTGTATTGTAACCCCACATGCTGCGAGAGGCTTGTACAGTTCAGTTGATGCCACCACGCATTACATCCACCGCCTGTTGTAATGAAAAAGCAATAATGCTCCATTACAACAGTCCCCCCCCCCCCCCCCCCCCCGAAGTTATTCCCCTGACTTGCCTCTTTTTCTTCAGATATTTAGTGCCACCACAAAATTGTGCAGCCCTTGGCACCCATGAATGTCATGACACCAACTGATAGCGCAATCAATTCAGGCTGCTTCAGAAATGAATTAGAAACTACAGCTGGTCCTTGACTTCTGACCGACTTTCGTCCCTACGGCACTGACATAACCTGAATTTGTAAATTGAAACGCACCATAGTCCATCACTAACCTCCAATAAAGCAGTAATAAAGTCATAATTGGCGTACCGCGGCTACTTTGCTAGTTTATACTGACAATGTGAATGTTATCTCAGAGCTTCAGGCTCCACTATGTTCCACTCTTGCATAGCTAACATATGAAATGCATCTCAGGGATAACCAACACTAAAGCAAAGCGTTACCCATATCCATGGCAAAGTTGACACGCATGTCGACATCCTCGGCCCAGACATCATGGGCGGGAGTGGTGTAGAGGACCGGAAAGATGCCACGGTACAGGTGAGCTTGGCGAGCAGTTTGGGCGTTACGGGTTACGGCCAGGATGGGGGCGCGAGGCCTGTACCTGGAGATAAGGTGGGCAGACCTGCAAAGCAAAAAACAATAAAAATATACTGGAGGTAAGCATATTTCAAAAATAACAATACTGTTCAGTTGTAAGTATAAAAAATGCCACTTTTCCAAACTGTACAGCACTGGCTCATTTCTACATGTCTCAGTTTTCCAACTTTAAAATAATATCGTATGAAAGCTTGAAACCAGGAAAAACAAGTTTCACTGAACGCTTCAGACAATGGTGGCCTGCATCAACTTCTTGGTCAGGAGAAATACAAGAGGAGACTGTGGGGAGCAAAGTGGAAACTGTTGAGTCTCATTCTTTTTTGGGGGGGACGGGGGAGATGTACAATACTGAGTTAAAAGGCACAGAAAAATTTAAGTTTAATTCTGTAATTACTTGCCTGATTATGCTTATTTGTTACAATTTATTACAATGAGTGACCAGCAGTGTTTTACACGCCTCATACGGCATCGACCAGGGACTTTCAAGTCAATACTGAGTTGCACCATGTCGATTGGTGAACAAATTGCAGTGGAAAAGCAGCATTTTAGAACACAAGGAGTGTTTTAAATCACACATTTCCAAACGTGAACTTGCTGTCAATTGCTGTCTTCTCTCACCTACATCACAGTGCAATCATTCATTCTCACACACGCGCGCGCCCACGCACACTATATGGACAACTAGTTCATATAGTGTACTTACCAGAGATGACAAGGAACAGTCCCATGTCTTACCTCCCAGTCTTGGTGAGAACAATAATTGCACTAGCGCAGCACTTGAAAGACGACTCCACAGCTCCGACAGCCGCCACCTCGGACGGATCTCTTGTCAGGTGGGAGTGTCGCCTCAGCTCCTCAAACAGCTGCCTGTGGAAAGTGGCTGCTTCTGCCTCGCGGGCGATCTAAGCCAGCCCCGGGGGAACCAATTGAGGAAGGAGCGGGGGTTACTATCACAGACGCACGTCATTCACACATCTGGGAAGGGCTTGAAATCAACCCATCAAGTCTTCCTGGTTGGTATACCATCTTAAGTGTGTTTAAATAGACCTTTGCATAAGGTTTGCAAAAAGAAATATCTATTTATATAAGTGGCAAGGTACTTCCAGGTGGCAGAATGCAAAAAAACTTGTTTGAGGTTGCAGTGCCAGATAGTTCTTTTTTTTCCCCCCTGCCAAAGTTCCTTAAAATATATATATATTTTAGCCTGTGGGTGAGGTGTGAATGTCAAATAGTTGTAAAAGCAAATCTGCCTAGTGGCATAATATCCATCCACCTCTAAAGGAACAGACTTTGATGAATTTAGCAAAACATAACAGCTAGCTTGCCAACCAACAGGGCTACTTTAGTCAGTGCGAATGAAAGCTAGCATCTGCCCAGTTTGGAAAACAAATAAGTACAATTAAGGTTCAGGCCCAGGTAAAAAACAGATCCATTATAAAAAAATATGATATAGATTGCATTGGTGTTCCATCATCACTGCAAGTTCTGTTTGAATAAATGCTTAAACTGAGTAGTTTACTGTGCATTATCAATTTCACCGTCCAAAGACCACATCGGTACCATTAAGTGAAACAACAGGAAAGAATGTTCATGTTAATTTTGTCGAAACCTTCCCCTCCAAACAATTTAGGTTACCTCACAAAACATCCTGCATCTATTCAAACTTGAGTGGGAGAGAAGACGGCTACAAAGATCACTCAAGCCATTTACAGTGGTCACTTTCATGTTTTCAAGTATTACCATGGGGGCTTCTGCGACCTGGAAGTACACGTGACATCATGTTGAAAAGGTCAACTAATATGAACAAAACCAACCAGCAGATTTGTGAATGTGATTGCCAGCCTGTCCCCAAGTTTCCACCAGTTCCTGTCTGGCCCTAGCTCTTCCTCTCATTGCCGACACGAGCGCCGCAACCGACGAGGACAATTGCCCTACCTTCCGGAGCCCGTGAGCACAATGATGGCTGAGGCCAAACTCTTAAAGGAGGCCTCGACGGCGCCAATGGCGATGGCCTCGGCGGGGTCTTTGCAGTGCGGCGTGGATCGACGCAGGTCCTCAAACACCTGACGGTGAAACATTGCCGCCTCGGCTTCGCGAGCAATCTGGCAAGCGAGCGAGGGCAGGATGCAACGAGCAAGGAGCAAACCACCACCGCACACAGGTAGGATAATGAAGATAGATGGATTTAAATAATAATAATAATAATAATAATAATAATAAAGGGAATGTGTGTGCAGTGGGGGGGGGGAGAGACAGTAGACAATTACTAACAACAACAACAAAAATCACCACAAACCTTTGCTTGATTCATTATAAGGGGCTCTAGAAACCAATGGTTCTAACGCAACAGTACATGCTCACGCAAGCAGTAAGTAGTGTGATTCGGATTATCAAAAAGGCAGAAAAAGACAGCCGCCTAAAAAGTGGGGCAGGTTGAAAGCTTCATAATTCTTAAAACCACATGTCCATGCAATTATGGAGGATACAGTATATCGGGATTGGAGATGAATAAAAAGACTGTTTTTTTGTGGGGGGGGCTCTATCATTCAAGGAGAATAGAAACTGCTGCATCACTCAGCATTTGAAATGAAGTGATGGATGGTGACAGTAAATAATTACATTTGCAACAATTTGAAGCACTGGATTTTACAGCGGTAAGCTGCAAACGGTGCGAGTTAAAAAAGGTGCATGCAATTTGTTTCTGTCCAAGATGTGTCTTCCATCCATCTATTTTCCATAATGACTGTCCTCATTTGGGTGGCAGGAGAGTTGGAGCCTATCCCAGTTGACTTTGGCTACATAAACCTTGCACAAGCCAACACCCAATTGTAGGGCGGATAGTAATAAACAAGCATTCAAAATCTCCCTGAAACAATGAATAATTTAGAGTCTTCAATGAATTGCATGTTTTTCAAATGCGGCAGGATGCCGGAATACCCAGAGAAAACCCACGCAAACACAGCAACGACAACATGCAAACCTAGCACAGGGGCCAGAGTCAAACAGACCCAGAACCACAAAACTGTCAGTAACCAATAGTCAACTTTGCTGGCCTGTATGAATATTAATATAGTAGACTGTATTAATGTTGTAAATCACACACGTGCTAGCAGAATTTGAGTGTGTTAGGGGAATCTACGAGCAGAATGACATCATGTTTAAAGTTCCATTTAATTTGCGCCTGTCTAGACAGGTTGTGTATTTAGTGCCCCCAAATGTCTATGCGCAAGGGTGTCGGCCTGAGTGCTCTTTGAAGTCCACAGCCTCATAACTTGGGAGTAAACAGTTTAGGAATGAAGTGTTTTAGAACACCAAAAAAGGTCGATTTATGAATACCCGAGGACAGACCTACGTGTATGATGCTGCATTCACGAACATGTTTTAGCTGTCCCCATTACTGACCTTCATTTTATATTGAAAAAAATATTAATGCGAGACAAGATTTCAATTAGTAAGAGGGGTTAATTGTTATAGAGGAGTTAACTGTGTTGGTTCAAGTCTTCCTTTGATGTGAACTGACCATGTGTTGCGTGCGCACAGCCTCCAGAGGGTAGTCTCCCTTGGCAGTCTCGCCGCTCAGCATGATGCAGTCGGCCCCGTCCAGCACAGCGTTGGCGACGTCGCTGCCCTCGGCGCGAGTGGGTCTCGGCTTCTTGATCATGCTCTCCAGCATCTGAAGACAAATCATTTGACAGGTTTAATTATTTGAAAAAAAACAACAACCCCCCCCCCCCCCCCCCCTACTGTAATAACATTAACAGAGCACTAATGGATCCACAAGAAATGTTACAGCACTGACTGAAGAGGCATTCAAACATCTGACCTGAGTGGCACAGGTGATTGGCTTGCCAGCTCTGTTGCATCGGCCAATCATCATCTTTTGGGCTACGAAGACTTTTTCAGTGGGGATCTCAATACCAAGGTCACCACGGGCAACCATGATGCCATCACTGGCCTCCATGATCTCATCGAACCTGAAGACGACACAAAATGGCAATTAGTCAAAAACGTCAGAAGATGGCGTAGTTTGCCTTTCGGGTGTAGTGTCACTACAAGGCCACCAGGGCGCAACATGTTCACATCACTGGATGTTCAGAATGACAACTCGCTAATCTGATATTTGAACAACACAACCATGCCTTAACTTGATGGCACACACCTGCGCACGCCCTCGTGGTTCTCCAGCTTGCTGATGATCTTGATGTTCTTGCCTTTCTCGCCGAGCACAGCTCTGACTGCGTGGACGTCGTCGGCCTTGCGGATGAAGGAGGCGAACACCATGTCCACGCCCTGCTCCACGCCAAACGTCAAGTCCTGGATGTCCTTGTCGGAGACGGCGGGCAAGTCCACGGCGGCGCCAGGCAGGTTGACGCCTTTCTTGCTGCCCAGGGTGCCGCCGTTCTCAATCTCACACATGAGGAAATCAAGGCCTGGGACAAGGGCGAGTTCATTAAATAAGACGAACTTCTCCAAGGAGTTGTGATAAGATCTGCATCTAATTGATGTCCATAGTTGCTTACTTTCCAATGTGACGTGGCTATAACTACAGTTCTGTCAAAAGTATACTGACAATCAAAGCATTGTTCTGGTTTTTAATATACTGATATTGATATGATGACAAATCTATACCGTAAGCCAAATTTATATTCCATATGCACGGAATGTTGTTTACACCCCATGTCAGTACTTTTCCATTAACATACATTTTCGCATTGCGTCTGATGAATGTATTTGTTTTTTAAAAATATGAACAAATCTTACCAATCTCCTTGACCTGCAGAGATATGAGCCCATCATCAATGTAGATATTGCTGCCGGGTTCTACGACTTTGGTGATATTCTTGTAGTCGAGCCACAGGATCTCTTCGCTGCATTTCTCCTGGTAGCTGTCATCCAAGGTGATTTTGATCATTTTGCCCTTCTTCAGCTCTACCTCAGCCGTGCCGCTCTGTTAAAAGCAAACAGAAGTCCTCAGTGCCACTGGTGTGTTTTTCCAAGTTGAGTTGCCAACCAACAAGGCCGTTCGACATCACTGTACTCACTCCCTGGATGAGGCCAGTTCTGATCTCTGGCCCTTTGGTGTCCAGGGCGATTCCGATTGGCCGGTATTGGATGCTACCTGGCTCAAAGCTCTCACATGCTTCACGCACATTCTTGATGGTCTCAGCATGGTACTACGGGGAAAAAGTTCCAACGTGAACTAATCATCAAAGGCAGACATGTTTTTTAACATACCGGTAGTTATAAAACACACAAACTGCGGCAATCAAAATACATGCTGGATGAGGAATGACTGCCAGTGCGGTCATTAACCTTTTTTCCACCACACCCTTCTGATCGTGCAGTACAACTATGAACAGTCTGTTGATGCTGTGGTAAATGAGGTTAGAAAAAAAAACATGTCTTAATTCCAGTTTATAAAACACCTGTCAGGTTGAGCTCTGAGATGTCTCCTGTTAATTCCCCAGCAGCACCAACCCCTTGTAATGTCAAGAGAATAATTGAGGAAGATGTTCCACCAGCACGCTGTTAATTGTGGCATGTTTAATTCAGAAATACTGAGGCAAAGACGGCTAACGCTAGAGCAACTTGTTAATAAAACGATGAGATCAGGGTTAGAACAGAAATCGGTCTGTGTCTCTCTCAGAATTTGTCTTCAGAGTGCAACAAATGAACAATTGTGCCACAAACCTGTTGTAGTCGAGGCCGAAACAAAAAAGCTAACCCAACCCTTCAAATGTGAACGCTCAAAGGATCCACCCAACATTCTTGAAACATTTTCAATGAAATGAAGAGAAGGTTGAGTACACAGGAAACAGTTTTATGTACTATCATTAACCGTGCATATTTACACTTGCATGGCACTTCCGAATGTTCAAACACCTTAAAACATTGTTGTACACTGTCAAATGAAACAGACTCATTCAATTTGTTTTATTTCCTATGAAAGAGGCAAATTGCATTCAACCAGTCCCCATATTTGTTCATTTAGTTGTGTTGAAAAACATTCAAATTTTTTCACAGTTTCTCATTTAAATAGTTGCGTGAAGATTTATTTTGAAAGAAAAAAAAAGGTCTTGTTTAAGCCTGTCCTCTTCCAGTCAACCATTTTGGAAACACCACCACCGTCAGGAACAGTGAGCTGTGATTGAATTTCCTGCTAAAAATGCTCATAAGGTTGCAAAATGTGTAGGGGGACGATGCAAGAGGCTCCACTTGCACAGGTATCAAACTCAGATTTGGACCGCGCCTAATTCAAATGATCAGGATCCAAAGTGTTATTTCTCAAAATAAGTAATGTAAGCGTTTAAAAAAAATCATGAAAGGGCAAAGCGTTGCAAAGGTTTGTGCTAGGTCGGTTCCCAGACAAGTCAGATGCAAATGAAGCTCGTTTTGAAGCTTATTCGCAGTTTCTTACGTGTCACAAAAGGTACTCCATAGTTTTTTTTTTTTAACACAAACTCTTCACATACATATTCAAACTACATTATGACTGACTGTGAGCAAGTGATTTGCTTCATTGTACTAAATACCAATCTGTATGTTTGCCCTTGCTTTCACTTTGAACAGTCTGTGTCTGGCTGCATCATATCCACCTGAATATGATGACGTTGATAATCTGTCTTGCCTGTTTGTCTTTAAAGTTACCGTGTTGTCGTTCATCATAAATACATGCCGGTTTACGAGGAGCCATTGTATCCACAGATGTGCAATGTTTGCCAAGCTGCAAAAAGCAAATATTGCAAAAAAAAAAAAAAAAATTTCAAAAGGAAAGGAACACACCTATGATAAGGACTGAAATGATTTGTACAGGTTGAACGTGATGGCCTTTCAGTGGCAGTTGGCCTCACCCTCGCTGGGTTCAAACATGCCGAAGAGGGAAGTGATAAAACTGCCCACCTCATGTGTGCCGTGTGAGAAGTTCAAGCGTGCGATGTTCATTCCGGACTTGATCATCTCCTTCAGCATGTCGACAGAACGAGAGGCTGGCCCTGAAGAAAAAGGGAAAATACATTTGAAAAAAATAGAGTAGCGTGTCCAAAGAGCGATTTAAGTAATTCTGCTGCTGATGATGCCAGTATTTTCTCAAACTTGTGGTGAAGCTGTTGCATCAGGCATTTACAGTTCCCCTAAAAAGTGTCATTTTATTCTTGACCGGTACATAGTAGCATAGAAGTTACTTTTGGACAGTAAATTTGAAAGCTGAAGAATTCTCATCAGAAAGTCATCTGCAAGGCCGAATTTCACAATTTAATGTAATGCTCTGTAATCCTGCAGAAAGAAATACCAGTAGGTTCAATTAATGATTTACATATTTGGACATCATTATTGACGCATATGATCATAGGTTTGTTACTTTTGGGGTGTGGGGGGGGGGGGGGCGAGATTGTCCACATTTCTGTAAAAACAGTTATTACTTAGTATGGCAATGGTTTGGAATACATTATTATTTTTAAATTACTGTACTCAAAAGTGAACCTAAAAAAGACAATGAATGGATAGAGGGATAACAACATGGCATTATAGTCTTCCCTTCTTGCAGGAGAATTTTCTGATTTACACAACATATTGTCCCACAACTTCACCGTCACAATAGATAGAACCACTGTGTAGCTATGCAATACATAGACACACCGATAGTGCAGATGATGCCAGTGTTGCGAGCTGTGGTGGGCTTGGAGTCGATGTCCAGCAGACACATGTGTTCCAGGAAGGTGTCGGCCATGGCGGCATTGAGCTGCTGCGTCTGGATGAAGGCAGAGCCCATGTCGACAATCTTTGGCTGAGGCATGGCGATTATCTTGGAGTCTGGAGAGGTCCTGAGGGACAAAATGAAGACACCGCTTCAATAAGATTTCTTTTTTTTTTTTTTTTGTTTTGCTTGGAGTCATTGGTATACTTGGCTGGACACTTGAGCTGTTCTTGCAATATGAGTTTATAACAAATGGCAATCGCATAGTGTGCCATGAGCATCAAATCTGGGTTCAAGTCAGATATCTGTGCTGTTGAGAAATTAGACAATGTTGAAATATAACAGGTACTGATAATCATAACAAAAAACCTGAGCAAAAAACAATAAAAATGAAGGAGGACATTCACCTATCAGCAAGCAAATTGGGAAATCAGGTTCAAGCTTTTGTGAGGAAAAGTGTCAAGACTACTAGCCTGAAAAGATTGAATTGTGCCATTCAAACAAACGTGGCATAATCAAGTGAATAGTTTTCTTTGTACTCGCCCAGCCAACCAGTGCAATTTACCCAGACATTTGTTTCAATTTCACTTCAATTGAACAAGCCAGGTTACATTTAACGTTGTCACAGCACCAAAATTCTGACTTAAATACGATACACGTAGAGAGTAACTCAATACAGTTACTGAAACGATACCAAGGAAAAATAAATACATAAAGTCATCGGTAAAAGCAGTGGTATCATAGAGTAGATGGGAAACACAGATCTTCCAATTATTTGTTGTTGGACAAATAGAAATTAACATTAGGTAGTAGAGCTGGAAAATCAATCAAAATGGAACCACAATTTAGATTTTGGCTTCTCCCAGTTATAAAAACAGAAATTAAAGAAAAATTATTACAGGTAAATTGCCGAACACCTGAGCGTGATTTAAAATGTTTGTGTTGACACAGTTGCTGTCACGATCAAATGATTCCATCAATTAATCAGACAACATTTTATTTTGCATTTAAGGGTATCACAAAAACAATTGGTCTCCGATTACTGTTCATTCACCAATTTTTGTTCTGCATTTGGTACTGTTTGGGTGATTAAAACAAAACAAAAACCCTCACAAGAAGGAGCTTGTACTCACCAACCTTTTGAAATTGATTTAGTTTCTGGTCCAGTCATTGTTGTCCTAAATAAGAGTAGAATGTTTGCAAAAGCCTTATTTTGATTAAACACAAAAGATAACCTGCTTTCATAAAGGAACACAGAAATCAATGAAATATTCTTGTCAGGAGGCTGAAAATAGACAATTCAGACAATTTTAAGCCTTGCATTATTATATTTGTAACACATCATTTTTGTTACATATCTTTTGTTTTTAAATGGTGAGTGTGGTATCGCAGCACTTTTTTTTTTTACTGACGCTAAACCGTGCAGCGCTAGTTTCATTATTTTGAAAAAGAAAACGTAATTATTTTACATAGTCTCTTCCCCCACACCCCCAAAAACCCAAATACTTTACACTTTCGACATCCACTGTAGACCAGACTGCGCATGTACAGTACACTCCGTTCTCCCCTCGCCACCCCACTGGGTTGCTCATGGCAACAATTCATTTGGACCCATTGACAAGACTCAGTTCACCATGCATTTCCCAGGCAGATTATTCAATCTTTTAATTCAGGCATCCGCCTTCAAAAAACACAAGCCTCAAGGCGTACTGAAAACAACAATAAAAAAAAAGCCAGAAATATGTGCAGGGTGCATTGCATCCTCGCTTCTCTTTAACACCGACTCTGGTTGCATAACCTCACAAAACAATGACACATTACTCTCTTGTTGCCATCTAATTAAAATGGTAATGATGGGGGTTCCAGTCCTCTACCGTCTGCCTCCATAGTGCCTGCTGCCTGATGATGTAACATTGGAGTGAATGGAGCAGAGCAGTTGGTGGCTGAGGAGAGCTGTACGTGCTCGCAGTCACATTCTGCTGTACCGCAGCAATACGAAGCGACGCAAGGGGAAGGCAGCAGAGTGGGCTGAGTCACAGGGAGCCTCCGCGACAACCATTTTTGAGTGCTTTGTCTTTTTATGAACACTGACAACCTCTAGACCACCAGGTCTGTGGCACAACACATTATTGTCATTCACAACATTCAAACCACGAACACATCCAGCGCAACTTGCTGCCAGGCGGGGATGTCATTGCGCTTTCGGGAACAAGTTGCAACCTGAACCCCGAATAGTTGAATGAATGCCACTTAAAAGAAACACACCATTCACTGCATAGGTTCCTGGATGATACTACATCCAATGCTGCATACCGTGCTCAAATTGACCATTGGGTGCATTCTGTCAGATCAATTAGCTTCACAGTGGCGTGGCACCTGTCACACTGTTTTGGAGTCTGTGGTGGCGATTAAATGTAAGGTAGAGGGGGAAAAAAAGTATTCATTTTGTGCAGTGGCATTTTTTTTTTAATTCAGTAAATCCTGCTTGCTGTTCTTATGGGGAAAACCATGCGGTTACACGAATGACAGTATTATCCCTAAATGGGAGAATATGGATCTCAAGTTTGTTTCTTACAATGTCAGCTGAGTATCCTTCACTGCTAGTTTGGAGTCACCCTGACACAGATGCAAAGCTAATTTAAGAGCTGTCTGCTAATAATCCCCTCCTATCCCTTCCTGACTGGCTCCAGCTAGTGACATTCTGTTTTAAATGCTCTTGGTCACATGACCTCCTATGTTTCTAGATGCATGCTCTATCACTTTTATGATAACTGCCCAAGTACAATCATGGCCAGGAGTACTGCAATCAGGGTGCCGTGACATTTCCGACGGTGACACAACATATCCAAGATAGCTTGTATCATCCACTCCACCAACCTGTTTCATGCACTACATACCCCCAGTTGATGTTCCTGGTCCTCTTGGGGAGAATGAGGCAAGACACTGCCACGGATCTCCAGAGGCACCCCAATTTGTTGGAGCGAGCGCCACATTGCAATGGCTGACTAAACCCTGCAGTAGTAGGCCCTGCGCATCTGCCAGCCGAAGCACTCGTCCACGGTGACAACGCTTTCAGGAGCTCAAGAGTAATAAATCCTTCCGGTGATGATGAGGAAAAAGGGCAAAGAGAGCGCCAGCATTGACCGGGCCATCGCCATGACGTGACAATACGGCCGTACATGAGGCAGCCACCGCGAAAGTGCAGTCACTAAATTGTCACTGCCGGCCTTGAACATACAACACCCGCGGCCTAAAAACAGGGTAGGTCTAATAATAACATACAGCGAATGTTCGCAAAGCTGATATGCAGGACACAGGACTACTCACTCATTTGGCGTATGTTTCTATGGATTGAGCGATTGTGTGAAAATTACTTATAAATGACTTTATTGTTCTAATCAAGCTAAGTGCAAAACTTGTTTACATTTGCCTGTGGCGACAAGTGCCATGCTCATTTGTGCCGAAGCACACTAGCAAACACATTCTGAGTTTCAGAGAAGACTGTATTTACCCTGCAAAAAAAAAAAAAATCACAATTGCAGTTTTGAGTATTTACATGAAAATGGTTATCGCCTCCATGATACCCATTTTCAAAGGTTTTGCATTTTCCGGTTCTGCACATGTGCTCCAGGTTAAGGACACAGCAGGGCACCGAATGCCGTCTCACGAGGTTCTGTTTGTGCAAATAGAGTTAGTCTGCACTGGTAAAGGAGGAGGCTTGGTGAGTTGTAGTGGGAAGGAACTGCAAATGAACAGATGTTAACTGTGCACCACACAACACAGTTCATGGCCAGGGAAGCCAAGAAACCAGTAAGTGCAGTTTTGTGGCATTACCTCCAGTTTTATTGGATTACCGGCTTGTAAAGTTGGTAATGGAACATTTGAAGACTGTCAAACTAATGACATATTCACGATTTAAACAATTTTCAGAAAGGGTCAGGCATGAACTTTGATGCCTTTGTCGCACCAATTCAAACAGATAAAGGCGAAAATTCAGAACCTAGCTAATTCTAGTGTAATTACTGAACTAATACATGCTCAAGTTAACTTAAAAATGTAATTAGTTCCAAAAAGGTTTGTTTGGAAAGCAGCTTTCCTACAAAGTAATTAGCCGTTAAGCAGAATGTTCTTCCTTCTGCCAAAGATCAGATGAGTGAAACCAAGCACATTCTTTCTGACATTCGAGTAATAATTAAATCAATACATATCCCTTCAAACTTTAAAGTTTTGTATAACACGGTGTCCATTCAAAGTCAACCCATCAAAAACCAGACTCACTTGAAATGCATTGTGTTTTTCTGACATTTTATACACATCTCTCTGAATGAATAGTTGTCGTTTTTGTGAAGCGAGTATGACTAGTGCCTCAATTGTTTAAGAGCCAAAACACCATAAACATTGCAACCACCTATCCCCCGGAGTTGTGGCACCACTCTGAAACCATTGGGTTTCTACTATTATTTCTAACACATCAGGTTTTTGAGAAAGAATTCTGCCTGCTGCTGAACCTAACCTTCAATTCATAAGAGTTAACAAATGCCGTATATATTACTGTATTATTATAATGCGATCCAGTCAAATGTTGACACACGCGACTGTTACCGAGTGACGTGTCTAAGGAACAAACAGAGCTGCCGGCTATAATATTTTAAAATCTTTTCAAAGTTATTAAATATTGTGAAATTAATTATACACAAAATGTTAACGTTTTACTCCTGCAAATTGTCCGCATAGGTAAAATATCCCTTGAACATACTGCTATTAATTGCAACATAAAATCTATTTACAAGGTCTTACACGGGGGATGTGTGCTCTTCAACACATGCGCAGTCTTCAACACATACACAGTCATCAATAGACTGGCCGTCCTTGGAAGCCATTTCTAAGCAAACGACGAGTTGTATAACTGAACAATACAATGAGAGCAACTTTAGCCAGCAGTTATCGGAATAGTGGGCGAGAGAACGTGACTACGGCGTAGTCGATGCGTCAAAACTCACGATTGCATCCCTGAGTCATCCTGTCTCGCGTCTTTACCACTGTGAGCAAACCGACCAATCGCAGTCCGAGGAGACGTAAAGGCCGCGCCCACAACGGGAAGTATCTGGAAGCAAGTCGCCAAAAAGGAACTTCTGCATACATCGCGGCCGATTACCATTTATTCTGAATTGAATTTTATCAACAAGTGATGTACATTGATTCAGACTAAAAGTAGGAAAATATTTTCCAAGATATGCAGACCTTACAGCGTATCCGCCCACCAACATATTTATAATGACAACGTTGTCAGGAGACGACATAGCACGGCGCGCAGCAATGTCAAACTCTCAAGATGGCTGTAAAGTTCAACACGTTCGTCCACTTTCAACACAAATTGCAAAATGCGTGTTATTTGATAATATGACATTAGAAGACATATTTAGACATCCAGGCAATATATTTGCCATATTTAAACACACTAGCAAACGTGTCACGATGAGCAAAAATGCAACCGCATTTTAGAACGTACAGAATGTGTAAGAAAAAGTACATTGTCGATAATACAAACTTGATTTCAGTCAAATGACGTAGCAAACGATCGTGAGGTTAGCTGAACCCACCTTAACTCGCAGTAGGACGCCCAAATTGATGTATCAGGCAGCACAGCAGCTCAGCTCAAGGTGATCTCTCCGCTCCTCACTCCGCGGAACTACTTTATCGTGATGCTATTATGTATCCCTCCGAGGTAGAAATCACGCTTGCATTGAAAGATAAACACCGACTTCGAATCTATTCAATCATATTAATGCTAGGTATTACACTCGTGCAATTGAGAACACTCTGATATTTTCGGGTTTTTTTTATTGAAGGCCAGGAAAACAAGGGTTAGCACGCGCTAGCGGAACGATACAATGGATATAGAGCTGAGATGGGGACGTGTTGTGCATTCAGCCAATCAGACCGCGGGAATTCCTCAGCAGCGCGTCGTCGTCACCATGTGACGCATGATGGCGAGTCGGAGCAAGTTTCCTTAAAATCTGCAGCAGGACATCTTATAGATGATTTATGATTGTGTATCTATTGTAGTTGTTTTACGGGATAGTACTGACTGTTATATTTTAAGGACGCCTTGAGCATTGTAGTTTGTCAATACACGCTGTTTGAAGAGGTAAATATTCCAGCTGTGTAACATTTAGGAGACAAGACAAAAAAAACGACATTGTTTCACGCTATTTACACGACGCGTAGATTCAAATGTAACCTTTGTGTAGAAGATTACATGGGTCTGTGTGGTTTGGTACCAAACCTGAGGTAGATGGCTTCATCTAGCGTTCGAAAAATAGAATTGCACTGTGGCGCCCATCGGTCACAACATAATGCAGGACCGTGCTGTACTCTCGTTTATATCCACTGCTTTCTAACGCCTATAATGTTTCAAGTTACGTCATTGATGCCAAGAGAAGCTCGTATTTTTACAAACCCAACTCTAATTTAATAAAAATAAAAACCCACATTCTTGCTGCTGTACAATGTCAATTTCTTCAGTGTGGGACAAATAAAGGGTATATCTTATCATATCTTAATTAAGTTGATACGTTGTCTTCAACATAAATAAAGACAGAATACAATGACTTGCTAATCATTTTCAAACTATAATTGAACATTTTGTCCCCTACACATATGTTATTTGTGCAATCAGGCCTTGCATGCAAAAAATCGCAACACTAAATTACACTACATGGTTTTGAAGGTTTCACTTTCTTCTTCAAATTGAACAGACAGTTGTCAAGCGTAATCCTTTCAGCCTGTGGCCAGACTCCAATAGACACGATCTGAGATAACCAGGGCAAAGATAGATTAGCCCGATAGCCTTATCACTATTGTCTCCAATATACTGTATACCCAATGACAGTTAAACCTTTATCATCATTTCAATGTCATCAGTGGAATTTTTATATGGAAAAAAAAAACCTGGCCTTTCAAGTACCAACGGATGCATTTTATGAAACTACAGATAAGAAATACGATAACTGATCTTTATTAAACATGAAACCTGAGAGTTGGTCACAGCCAGGAAGACGTGCCGATTTCATCCGATCAGCCAATCACAACCAATGAGAAGTGCATCATCATTCAAAGGCAGGCTTGCATTTGATGAACCGGTGATGAACACTCAGTCTCAATCCAGTTTCTATGTCGCCTTTCCTCATTAGGGTGTGCTGGGGCCTATCCTAGCTGCTTCGGGTGAGGGGCAGCGTGCTACTGGGTAGTCACCGACCATGGGTCTTCCTTCCCACGTTTTTCTGTTCCTGTGGCTGTTAGGGATTTTGCTGTAATGACAACAAACTGTGAGTCTTCCCCCTTGTGATATTTACGAATTACGAATCAAAACGACAACGTTTGAGTTTCCCTCTCTGGCTTTCTGTAGATTAAGGAACATGAGTTTACGTGGGCCAAAAACGACAAACTGTGAGTCTTCCCTCTTGTGATATTTGCGAATTACCAATCAAAACGACAAAAAAGTTATTGGTATCATTTGGTGTACAGTATTGCACTTGGAGTGATGTGAGATGAGGTTCATGACTGGTGATGCACCCTCTCCTCTGGAGTTGGATATAGAAATAGGAACCATAATAGACAACTAGCGGATTTGTGGGTTTGGGCCTATATTGAAACCGAAGTTGCAAATCAGGTTGAAGAGAATTTTGGATTGTTTTCTAAGCTTTTTATGATGCTTCAATCAATTCCACACCACTCAACAATGCGACAGCAAGGAAAAGAATATTTCATATGAGGTCAAGTTCATTGTTGTAGTTCATTCATTCATTCATTCATCTTCCGAGCCGCTTGATCCTCACTAGGGTCGCGGGGGGTGCTGGAGCCTATCCCAGCTGTCTCCGGGCAGTAGGCGGGGGACACCCTGAATCGGTTGCCAGCCAATCGCAGGGCACACAGAGACGAACAACCATTCGCACTCACACTCACACCTAGGGACAATTTAGAGTGTTCAATCAGCCTGCCACGCATGTCTTTGGAATGTGGGAGGAAACCGGAGCACCCGGAGAAAACCCACGCAGGCCCGTGGAGAACATGCAAACTCCACACAGGGAGGCCGGAGCTGGAATCGAACCCGGTACCTCTGCACTGTGAAGCCGACGTGCTAACCACTGGACTACCGGGCCACCCTGTTGTAGTTTTTATTTAATTTTAAAATGATTTGATCTTTCCTTGATATTTGATATGGCATGAAAGCCCTGATTCGAAAATCACCTATAGACGTCTTGGTGTTATAACTGTTGTTATTATTATTATTATTTGTTTTGTATTTTTCCTACTGTACTCCTTTGAGCATTTTTTACTCTTCATATGCAGGAGAATGGACAGCAAAGGGTGGCACTGCCTCACCTACCCTGACTGCAAATCCCTGCACCTTTCAAGGGCCGTTCTTCACACACAAATTAAAATAAAGCAGCAGCATCTACATCACTGAGAAGAACGAAATATGAAAATTAGACACCAAAGACTGTTCGAAATCAAATTTAAAAATAAAAGTAAAACAACACTTTCTTTATTGATTTGTAGCATAAGAAATATGTATTAGAATGACATACTTATTTCTGCTTTGTATGAACATAGAGATATCATTTCACTGGTGTCTTTGGAATCCTCTTACCACCAAAACCATCACTTTTCAGGAACGCCCCCTGCCTCCACTCCCAAAAAAGGCATGTTATTTGAGCCATTAGCATTGCATTGTGAAAGAGAGCAAGACATTTTCAATCCCTGAGATGTGTTGATCATTTGCAATTGTAACAGACCCCGATGGGGTTGGTAATGATTTGGGAACAAATACTGAACTGACCAAAATTTGAAAAAGGGTTGTCGGCCTGAAAGCAGCTAGATGGAATAGATTCAATGCCGCATGCTGTGTATTCAATATCAAATATGTATTAGGGGGAAAAGGTAAACAATACTATTTATTTGAGCTCCCTAGTGCTGACTTGTCATGTTCAAATATTGTGTGTGCCAATACAGTAATATTGATTGTAGATTACTTGAACACACTCAACAGCAACAACATGATTACTCTTCAGCAGACAATGACTGACATGCGCGCAAGCCTTTCCATCCCCCCACCCCCTCCTTTTTTTTTCATATTTATTTATTTTATCCTTCCTCCTCAGCAGCAACAGTGCAGTCAGCTGCGGGTCACATGACTTGGCTGTCTGCTCTCACTGAGCATGCTCCAAACCCTTTAGTGTTGTCAGGCAAAATACACGAGACAGCGGTCGGCGCGGTTTGAGCTGACGTTCACAAGCACTCTCTCTCATATCGTGGAGTTATTTTTGATGATCTTGCCGTCGTCTGTGCTTGCAGGCGCCAGGCAGGAAGAGGAAGAGACAAGGACAGCATCCTGCGTCTCCATCCTCTGTGAAGGTAAATATGGAAGAGGGCTTTTTTTTTGGTTAGTGAGCAGGGTATGTAGAGAGGGGGAGGGGAAAATGTGCCTGACTGCATTTTGTGCTAAATAATCTTCATGAGTAGAAATGAGGACGATGGTGCTGCGTCGGTATGTGACACCACAAAGCCTTTGGGGATGAGGATGGTGATTGGGTGGGTGTGGGGGTGTATGTCAGGACATGACAAGGTAGAATTCTGCTATGAGGAAGAAGGTCTTTAAAGCGACGCGGCGCACAAAGGCAGCATGAGGAGACTGTGTTGATGCTTCTATTTGGATTTTGTATCAGCATTCTCGACCGTGATGCTCCGCTGTGCTGCCGCTTTGATGTGTATAACACTAAAGTGGTTCATGTTTTGGTTTGGTAATTGTGTATACGGTCTTGTGTCACAGCCGCACACCCGCATTTAACATTCATTGAACTCACTGAACCAAAATAGGATGGATCGCTTTTTTCTTTTTCATACAGTACATGATAGCTTTGTAGCGAGAGCGGAACCTTTCACAATGCCGTCTGACAGATGATTTATTCAGAAACAATGGAAATCGTAGAACAGGAATCATTTGTTTTGAGGTCAAATGATCATCTGCACAAACCCCTTATTCAAGGAGAAGTCGAGTCAAAACATTTTCTTTACAATAGAATGTTGTATGCGCTCCCACTTGACACAATAATTTGATTAATATTGTATTTGTGGAACTTGAATTAGGCAGAAAAGTCTGTTTGTACCCATTTCAAGGCGCGGCCATTTTGCCACTTGCTGTCGACCGAAAATGACATCACAGTGCCACGGGGGTCAGCTTGTGAACGTCACATGACCAAACTCAGTAAACAGGTGAGCCGCGACAGTTGTTATCCGAGCCCTTCGGCGCTGTGATATGATTTTCAGTTGACCGAAAGTGACACTTGAAGTGTGTCTTTGGCCCATATTTAGTCATGCCTGTATAACGCCCTCATGTCCGCGATGAAACTCTGTAACCAGATATTATCCTTGAAGCATGCCAACTATCAGTTAACCTTGCCAAACTGCTTCCTGGAGACTTTGTGGTGACGCCCAGGGCATAGGAATGCGGCAGTTGATACCAGCTAGAATCAGTTCAGACAGAAACGTATTGCCGAGTGGGAAGGTTAGGAAAGTGGAAAGTTCTCCAAGTGAAGGTTAGATGCTCTGTTGTAAACCAAGCAAACACTGTAACATAATTAACATCTGTCATACAAGTGTGACAAAAAGTTATTTCTGCTGTTTAAACAAGAGATAAATCTCCAAATACTGTTGTTATTTTAATGACAAATTAGGACAGCGAAACAGAAGTTACCTCATATTCACATTTTTTTATGAAGGATTGTGAGACAAATCTACGTTAGCCATTGTAGCATAAAAGTCAATAATCAATACTATTTTCATCAATTATAAATGATTCCTTTGATAATAAGTGAGGACACAAAGTGACTACTCATTCAGCCACATGCAAAAAAGCAGCTAACAGCTAGCATTTGTTATTTTTACTAAGATAAGCTGACGTGGCACCGACACTCCACGTAATTCCAGTGAATAGTCTTCTTTTCTCGCATTCATTCCATTGTTGGGCCCTCTTTAAATGTTGCAAAAAAGGCAAAGAAAAGATTCTTTAGTTCTTGCTGATTGTTCTTTGGAGAACTGGTTTCTGTGAATGTGTGCCCAACTAAATCTCCTCTGGGAATATTTGTGGCCACTTTATACTCCTCTTTTTTAAAATAACGATCAATGCATGGATGGCAGAATATTGATCTGAATGTTCTTGGAGTAACTTGAGTGAATAAATAATTACTGCCAAGAGGTGCACACCGTTTTGGCTCAGCTCCTTCAAGCAACAATGAATTCCATGCAAATCCGCAGAATCCGTTGCAACCATTGGATCGACGATTATGCACACCCTTAAATTCAATTCACCGTACCAGCAAACCAGTAAATGTTAGTTTTTACCAATGTGTTCTCAAAAGCAGAAATACTATTTTTTTAGTCTATTAAAAGTTGAGCCTACCTGAATATATATCTATATTTTTCCTTCTCGAGGAAAGCACACGTGATGACACAAACACAAAGAAAACCTGAGTGATGTACATCCGCTCCCCCCCCCCCCCCACACACACACAAGCAGGCTCCACAGTGATTAATGCCACTCTGAAAAGGAAGCAGAGACGGTTGTTGCTAGGAGACAGCAGGAAGGTGAAGTGCAGACATTTTAAGAGTGTGCCGACAAAGAACAAGAATAAGAAAACCTTTATGCGTCTCACAATGGAGAAATTCCCAATTTACAGCAGTAAAGTTACGAAAGGAAGAAAGTAGAAGAGCAACAATTATAGGAGCTGCTGTAAAGGCAGCCACTTTGGCAGAGCCATCTTGAAGTCATTACATAACACATAAGACAGACAGTCATTCCATCATAACCACTTTTCTGCATACTCCTTTTTGTTTGAAGCAGTCATAGATGAAAGGATCAAAGATGAGAGGATCATAGTGTCCTTTCACCAGTGGATCAGGAGAAGAGTGTCATCATAAGAGGTGGCCCTACCTCTTTGTTTCCCGCATAGCCGTCTTTTTTTTTTTTTTTAAGTCAAATTGTTGTATGTCTGTCCATTGTACAGAGTTGTGCAAGACATCCTGGCTTCCTTCCTTCCCAGCTGTGATGGTTGGCACGAGGCCTGAAGCTGTCTGATTGAACCCGGAGAACAGCCGCACCGATGGTAAGCTAGTTCGTCTCCTATTTGATAGCATTACTCACTTAGCCAAATGCACTTATCTATGAGTCTCCTGAGTACATCAAATAAAGACTATTTATTGCACTGGACCTCTGGAGACTTTGCTTGGTTATTTTTAATCACTTCGTAAAGTGTCATCTCTGTTTCTTTGGAGATAGATGTATAAAGCTCTGTTTTGAAGCTCTTGAACAAACAAATCGTGACTTTTGATGAAAGGCCCAGTAGGAAATGGTTGCAGTTTCTATCTTTACAATGCCTACAGGACATCAAAGGCCAGAGTTGGACTGACGAGGAATCTGATGGGGAGAACGAGCCGGAGCAATTCCTGTACGGCATCCAGGTACGGAGGGACGTTTGCTGCTGCTGGCATTCGGGTATAATGAACCTTGACATGCCAGATGGATCGTTTTGTGAAGGAAATTGTGGAACAAATCTGTGTGGAATAGAGCCATTAGAGTAGAGGAAGTTTGTGAAGGTGTCAGCAGTTTGAAAAAATATGGAAGGTGATTAGATGAGCATTATATGGGGTATTCAGATCATAAAGCACAGTCGTTTTTTGTAAGAGGCAGAAGAAAAGTTCTTTTTCACAAAGGTGACTGACATGTTTTCTCAAGTTCTGATACAATTACAGCTCTGTAAGCAACAACCATTTTACTCAATTTAGTGGGTGCCGTTACATTTGCTGCGATCACAACAGGGTACATGCGTAGGACTTGTAACATCAGCGTGACTACTAATGAGGAAAAAACGTTTTACGTTTCCTCTGATGTGTGATGTACTCCAGATTATCAATACAGCACACCACACACATGCAAGGTCTGGAGTTTTCCTGCGTCTCTTCACAAGGATATCCTGATCAAATTTTTGAAGTGTTTTCTTTGTTCAACATGAGCTGTTGAAAAGCGATTGGTGGTACTGTCTGCCTTTGCAGGACTGTTCACCTGTCACCATTCGACACCTTTTAAAGCATCGTCCCATTCCGCAAAGATTCCATATTTCACTTTTAACTTGGACGACCCCTAACTGCGTTATCGTCCAAGACCTGCAATTGAAATTTAAATCCAGTCTGGGATTTCGGAGCTCGCCTCTCTTGTCGCGTAGAACATGAAAGCACAAAGGAAAAGATTAGGATGAAAGTCTGCGAGATGTCTTTGTGAGCTGAGGTGATCAAGAGTCTTAATTTGCCGTCTCGATGGCGCGAGATGTGGACAACAGTCAGGCCCCATATTATCTTCATTTTTGAGCCAGCTGGCAGAATTGCATTGCTGCGCTTGATGATAATTGCACCAAAGCACAGCGTTGAAAAATACTTTAAGCGCATTAAATTTGCTAGGAAGTGGACTCCTGAGAAACATTTCACGTGTCGATTGGACTGCTGAGAATCATTTCACATGTTGATTTGGCCCTTCTTCAAGAAAATATGAATGTAACTGTTCACGAACAATATAGTGATTTGCATGCCTGACATTGATGTAGACAGCTGGGGGGGCTCAGTTTCCACTTAGTGACGCTGTGAATATTTGTCTGACTCGATGTGCTGTGACTGCCGAGCATTCCGCAGTGTGGACGTGATCACAGTGATCACGTACTGGCTATAAAATGCCAAAATAATGTCGTCATTATGGAAACTGATTTCATGTGGTTTGTGACTGTTGAATGGCTTTTGCATCGTCATCATAACGATACAAACTTGATTTACTGCACTACATTGCTATTGCTATAAGTGTCCTATAAAGAAAAACGAAGTGTGACACATGCTGTTTATGTGCTGCATGGTTGACGGCCCAAAATGTTTGTGACAGGGGAGTTGCGCCGCTGACCTCTACCGCCATCCTCAACTCGATGCAGACATTGAGGCAGTGAAAGACATCTACACTGACAGTGCTGTCTCCGTCAGGTAGACACACACGCGCGCACACACACACACACACACACACACACATACACACACACACTCCACCTCTGGACTGAACAGTACATTGAGGGTTGATGAAACTCAACTACGGGAACCTCTGCAAACACTGACTAAGCCCTGTACTCGTTGCCAAGCAATCACCAGGTAACAATAAGCAATACATGGGATGGAATTGTTTCCTACACCAGTTGCATGAAAGCTAGTTATGAAAAACTGGAGGGTCAACCTACAGTTGACTAAAAGTATTGAATGGGAAATTAATATGGACCACCACAAAGCCAAACCACCGGTACACCCTGGACTGGTTAGCGGTCAGAAGCACTCTGAATTGGAATGAGCCCTTGTCAACTCCAAGATTATGGGCACAAGATTTTTGGGTAATCCTGCTGAACAATAAAAAGAAGAAACCAGTGTACATCAATGAAAACAACACCTCATACTCACACTTGATGTTTTGAAGCTTGGCAGAGGTAAACATCTGTGTTTAAATGAATGCCTATAACTTGTGTCTTTGAACAGGGAGTATGGCATCATTGACGACGTCGACATCGATCTTCATATTAACGTTGGCTTCCTCGATGTGAGTCGGCATTCTGATCATTTTGCATCGCCATTGTTATTCTTCTTTTGCACATCCAGCCATCACAACGCATTACGCCACGCATAGTCCCCGTTTAATCATGTGAGGAGAAATCATAATTAGCTGGCTAACATTGCATATACTGTATGTGCATGTGTATGTGTGTGTCTGACTCAGGAGGAGGTTGCGACAGCTTGGAAAGTTATCAGAACAGAGCCCATTATTCTGAGACTTCGCTTTTGTCTTTCTCAGTACCTCGATGGGCCTGGTGAGTAGAGATGTCGTTGTTGATGTTGATGGCGCTTTTTAGCAATTTGTGCCACGCGCCTGAGCGTGGGAGGTGAGTAGCATGCACGCAGCACGACGAGGCAGCGGAGGCTCAGGAGAAGCGTTTGCGTGACTGCCCCGTGTAATCATGTCAGTCGTTTTCCTGCAGAGCCTTCGGTCGATGTGTTCCAGCCTTCCAACAAAGAAGGATTCAGCCTTGGCTTGCAACTCAAAAAGTGAGTTTTGCCTGTCTGTATTTTCAAACGCTTTAATGCTATACCAATAGTGCCATATGCAATTGTCGGAATCCTTTGACACAATCTCATAATTGTACATATGGGCTTAGAAGTAACTTCATTCAATTTTCGTGAGGGTGTGTTTGCCAGAATTATAATGCATCTCAAACGAACGACTGTTCTTCCATTTTGCCATACGAACATTTCCCTGCTCGACACCTTCACTGCACTCTTGTTATAATTCACAGGATCCTGAGCACATTCACATCCCAGCAGTGGAGGCATCTCAGTAATGAGTTCCTCAAGGCCCAGCAGGAGAAGAGGCACAGCTGGTTCAAAGCCGGCGGAACCATCAAAAAGTTCCGCGCTGGGCTCAGCATCTTCTCTCCAATCCCCAAGTAAATTTCTCATATGTGTAATGCAAGATGCATGTATGTTCAACAGTTTAAAAAAAAACAGTGACATTCCTGTCTCGGTTAGCTTTTTGTGTCGCTATCAGGTTAATATATTTGAAATATAAATGTAAAAAAATTGTTTATCACAGAAAGAATACGTGAAGAAGCCAGCAGATTTTTTCATTTTTCAATTATATTTATGAATACAATTTGACATTATAGGATTGTTAACCGTTTGTACAGAGAAGTATCCTCTTGTCATTCTTACTCACCAAAAAAGCGTAAAAAATAATTTATTAATACACTTAAACCATAGCTTTAAAAATGAAAACAATTTTATTTTATTAATGTGTAAAAAAATGGCTGGTATAAAAAAAGTGCATTCTTTTTTTTTAATCAAACAATTCTACTTTAGCACACATGGCACTTGTATAGCACTATTCAAAACCTCCAAAGATGCATTATTAATGAGGATTTTGTTCGTATGGAACAATTAAACGACGACAAAAGAAGCATTGTCTCATAGATGGCAAGTCAACAGGAATTGCTGCAAATGATTTGTTTGTTCTCCTTTTCAAGGTCCCCAAGCTTCCCCTTGATCCAAGACACGGTCCTGAAGGGGAAGCTGAGCGTGCCTGAACTTCGCGTGACCCGCCTCATGAATCGATCCATCTCATGTACAATGAAGAACCCGAAAGGGGAGCTCTTCAGCTATCCGCCAAATAGCCAGGTTAGTGTGTCTCACAATAAAAATTCAATCAATTCTTGTCATTCTCCACTTCTCATGTATGGACAAATTATGTGGACCCCCCCCCCCGCCCCCCGAATCAATGTTCTGTTCATTTTTACTGTGCCCAGATGCTTTTGTATACATAGTGGATATCGTATTTCCTCATATAGTGGTCTGGGGTATTTAAATAGCTTAATTTTTACTTAGTATTTTTAACTTGACTACAGATTGAGGAAAGTCTTTATTTGTATGCATTTTTACGTTATTAAAAATACTATAAATCACACTTTTTTTCATAGTTGCTTTTTTTGTTCTTAAGTCAAGTCAAGTCAACTGTATTTATATAGCACTTTCAAACAGCAATCGCTGCATACAAAGTGCTGTACATTGAGCAATTTAACATGCACAATAAACAGTAAGACAAATCGGTAATAAAGATGATAGAAAGCACCAAACAGTAAAACCAAGAACAAATCTAAGTCATGCTGAGTCGAATGTCAAAGAATAGAAGTGAGTTTTGAGGAGACTTTTGAAGATGGGCAGCGAGGAGGCTTGCCGAATGTTCAGTCGGAGGTCATTCCAGAGAGAGGGACCAGCAACAGAAAAGGCTCGATCTTCTAATAATGTCTGGTCTGCTGACCTGAGGCGCCAGGCAGGTGTGTAGGGGCAGATGAGCTCAGAGAGGTAAGGTGGCGCGAGATT
This sequence comes from Hippocampus zosterae, assembly GCF_025434085.1. Classification (NCBI taxonomy): domain Eukaryota; kingdom Metazoa; phylum Chordata; class Actinopteri; order Syngnathiformes; family Syngnathidae; genus Hippocampus; species Hippocampus zosterae. The sequence continues at coordinate 8,802,641 of NC_067454.1, read as the reverse complement.
ATTCAGAGATTTGAAAACAAATGAGAGGATCTTGAAGGTAACTCTAAAATGTAACTTACCACGTATCCATCTGAAGGTGCTTGATCGCTTTAGTATGCACAATGTAATCTTATTGCAAGAGGTGCTGCACAAACAACGCAGTGCATTCAAGGTGCTTTCACAACACATTAACTTGCATCAACACACCCCGCCATCCGGCTCGATAATCGCTCTTCAATTATCACGTTTTTATAATGAGAAAGCAAAATTGAAACCAGAATTACATTTTGATGAATTGCCCAGCCTTGTGTATGTGGTGTGTGAAGTCGTCACCAACACAAATGATGCGGGAACTGATTTGCAACATCTGTCGACACTCTGCAAATTAATTTATCGGAGTGATCGTACATGCATCAGTAAGTGCTGCGGTTTCATTTGTGACTTAGGCTATCGCTCAATCTTTTTAGAATTAATTATCCAATTGATTATGCCATTGAATAATGGCCCCACTTGGACTGTTTTATATATTAATGAGTACTCAAGAAGTAGCTTTCCGTTTTTAAAAAGAGTGAGAGGACTCCCAAGGTCAACTATTCGAGGGAAGTACGGCATCGGCATATCTTTGTACACTGAATTCAAACCCACTGTTTGACGTTCTCTCCTCTTATCACTCATCTCCATCCCTTTACGTCTTCATGTGTGACTGTCGTACCGTTAGCCATAATACTCTCTCCACTTGACTCATCAGACCGTGGCGGTCCCGGCGGCCAGGGCCCCTGCACAGATCACCACCAGGCAGCTGATTGAATTGTTTTTCTCATCCCAGGCGGGCGGACACTGCAAGAACATTCCCACACTGGAGTACGGCTTCTTAGTGCAGGTGCAATACAAACTTACTCAGGTCATAACTTACTGCGTATGAGACAGTAGGCAATAGTTACTATTCATCACGATTCATGCATAGGCTACCCAGTAGCTCTCAGTGATCTTTACATCTCAACACTGGATGAGAGAGTTGAACACAGGAAGATGTGTTTTCTCTGGCCAGATAATGAAGTACTCCGAGCAGAGGATCCCCACACTTAATGAGTACTGCGTGGTCTGCGATGAGCAGCATGTCTTTCAGAACGGATCCATGCTGAAGGTATCAAAAGACACAGATTCATGTTTCTAAGCCCAGTCGTGTCCAAGGTTATAACAGGAAATTAGCCGCTCTTGGTGATGTATCAGCTCAATGTACACTTTCATAGTGCTCCTTGTCAACTCGTACAGATAGCTGGAACACACAAACACCAGTCACAAAAGTCCAACTCACAGAAGTGCTTTGCTTACAAAATATGGTCAGTACCAGCTCCCAATTGCTCATCATAGGCCAAAAAACATGAAAACAAAAAACAAAAGCATAAACATGGCTAAATGGAAACACTAATCATGAACATCCTGAAATATCACACCGTTATTTTCACACTGGAAAAATGTTCTTGACATTCTCTTTGTTATGAATGAAGCTGCATAATTGAAAGAACTCTGGTGCCTAGTCTTCCTCGACCACTTATATAAGGTACCAAAAAAAAAAAATCGAAACGTATCCGTGCAGTTAATGCTTTGATGCTGGCTGAAAAGACATGTAGTGAAGTACATTTTTGATGACATACTTTGTTCCTGGTGTCCATGGTGGTTAGACGACCAACTTTGACTAGCTGTAAGATACTCACGTATTTAAGTAAGTGTGTGTGTGCGTGTGTTTGTGCGTGCTTGTGCGTGCTTGCGTGTAGCCGGCCGTGTGCACAAGGGAGCTGTGCGTGTTCTCGTTCTACACGCTGGGCGTGATGTCAGGCGCTGCAGAGGAAGTGGCTACCGGTGCAGAGGTGATAAGCACACACACACACACACATATACCCCGCAATGTTGCATGGGATGTAAAATCCCGGTAGCATTGTTCAATATTATAAAAATGCATTTGTACGACAAAAGGCCTCTTTACCCGAAGAGATGCCTACTCCATACGCATTTGAGTAAATAAGCACCCCCAGCTACTATTTGCTGACAAGATGGCAATCTCAGGAAGAATACCAGTAATCATATTTTCCTTTCCGTTCTGCAGGTGGTAGATCTCCTTGTGGCAATGTGCCGCGCTGCACTCGAGTCTCCACGCAAGAGCATCATCTTTGAGCCCTACCCCTCGGTGGTCGACCCCAGTGACCCCAAGACTTTGGCCTTCAACCCAAAGGTCAGCATCCGTTGAAGTACTGTTGTATAAATATCTAGAACATTTAAAATACGTCATCGTTCTTGGGGATGAGGAGATAGTGAAAGGGGGCAGGGGCCTTTTATCGCTTATTCTGAAGCCAATTGATTTAATTGAGTAAAAAGGGAAACTTTTTTTTCTTTTCTCATATAAAAAGTTTCTTTTGTACATATAGCATTTTATCGAAGTGACCCTTAGTCAATTGAGATATAATCCTGACACATTTTGCCAACCTTTGTGATGACATTGCAACATAAAAATTCACCTTTGGAGAACCAGATGTGTTCTTTGATCCTTCTTAGATGCGGTATCCTTGGCATGAGTTAGGATATTTTGATGTTGTTCTTAGATATTAACAAGCCACATCTGGGTTTTTTTGGAAGGGGGGGTCATTATAATCTTGAATGATTAAATACAAATTGTTTTGAAGGATTTTTTTGTATTCAAAGCACAATATTATTTCTTCAATGTGAACTCACAAAGTACAGTGTCACTCTTTGATATTGGTGACATTTTTGCAATGGTGTAATAAGATGTGAATTAACCAGCTGCACTGCTAGATAGAGCAACTTACCGGTAACTGTAAAAATTTAATTGGTAAACGAGGGCTATATTTTTGTCCTTTGTCCTGCTTTTAAATGTGTGCATGTTCTTCCCTCTCTTTCATCACATGCAAATGCTGCTGGGCTCCACCGATGAACACAGAAGAAGAATTACGAGAGGCTGCAAAAAGCGCTGGACAGCGTCATGTCTATACGGGAAATGACCCAGGTACAATAAATAGCGTATTGTAAAATAGACGGAAACACATTTTTTTCATTGCTTTATTGCAGTGCTACCCATTCACTATCTTCTCAAGCGACCTTTACATTTGTCCTCTTTGGCAATAAAGGGTTTATATTCGACTTGCTGAACAGAGCACGTTCTTGTGTGTTTTTGCCAGGGCTCGTATTTAGAGATCAAGAAGCAGATGGACAAACTGGACCCTTTGGCCCATCCCCTGCTACAGTGGTGGGTGGAGAGAACGTGTTAAAAAAAGGAACATTTGCTCCAAATTAGCAGATGGATACATTAAATGAATAGAAGGTTGAAAATCTGTACTCTGTTTATGTTTCACAATGAAACTCAATGAGCACACCACAATTAGATAATAATAAGGCGGGATTTGCAGTGGGGACAGTTAAGTGTGTTTGATGGACTCTTCTAACAGCCAATGATGCGGTGGAGTCTTGGGCGGTTTCAGACATAATCTGTTCAATGCTCAAATGGTTCCCTTTAATATAGGTGAACCTTCATTAACCTTATGAGCATTGTTATAAGTCAAACGTCAACTGTCTTATCTGTGTAACAAGTATGAAAAAATATCGAGTGACATTTAGTAAATTATTATTTTAGAAAACACCAAGATGTTACTTCTGATATTATCAATGATTAGGAATCACTTGATGTGATTTTCATGCTGCATTATTTTTGTTTTCATTTTGTCTTTTTGCAGGATTATTTCCAGTAATAGATCTCACATTGTCAAGTTGCCTCTTAGTAGGGTAGGAAACCAAAAGCACCGCCTGTCAATGACCAAACAGCTTTTGCCTTGTGTCATGTGAGGGTTCACTTCTCTATTCTGTCTCATTTTGTTTCCCCTTTCTTTCATATGACGACATGATCCTCATCGTGATAGCAACTGAAATTCATGCACACTTCTCACCAGTTCCTGCTGCTCAGCAGCCCTCCAGCCAAGGAGGCTCGTTTCCGCACTGCCAAAAAGCTCTACGGCAGCACCTTTGCCTTCCAGTGAGTCTGTTTTACTTCCTCCCGTCAGTGACACGCTTTGCATCCGTTCAATTTTTTTGTGTGGCATCACATGGGACAGCCTACGTTCTTAGTGTTATATAACAACACGAGTCCATGCCGGTGGGCTACGGTCAAGTAGATTTAGATGGAGCAACAACAAAACGCCACCACTCAGCAGGTGCATTTTCCTGGGACGCGTGTACTGTAGTGTGTCAGCATCAAAGGCAAATATTAGACTGCTAGCTAGGAAATAAATGTCAAATAATTGTCTGCTAGCATGTCATGAATATTTGTTGACGTCGTCAGTGGAAAGGATACTACTGTGAGTTGCATAATTGTAAAAATGTTGATTGAACGTCAGCACATTGCTTCCCGTGACAGGCCGCAGATGACTGTAAGGAACGGTATAAACGAGAACAAAACCCTAAATATAGCACAAACCAAGACATAGCTAATTGCCAGTGTAAAATGATAATTCCTGTATTTCTGCAAATAGTGCTAGGTATGTTCATTTATTCAACTGCAGAGTGTACTGTCATCGGTATGGAACCCGTTTCTTCTACAAATACAATTTAAAAAGAATGTGTTAATGACTTTTCCAGGTAAATATATCTAACACAATGCGCTTAATCAGAATATCATACAAAGTTTATCATAAGGAATGTAATACTGTGTATTGTTTATTTATTGTGGCCTACTCATTGAAAAGAATAGTAGAAATAGAGCCCTCTTCTGCACATACCATAAATGTTTGTGTTTTCACATATGTAATTATATAATGTACAACTGAATCCACTCAGAGTGAGTGATACATTGAGGAATGGCTTTAATTAGAGTGGTGGCTGTTATTTTAGCAAATACTATAGTTAAAATTGACTATTGTAGTTATTGGCTCCCTGATACTTCCAGGTCATTCTCATTGTGAGCCCCCCCCCTCCCCCCCAAAAATAAATAAATAAAAAAAATCATTCTCATGGCTGGGAAGCAAATCACTTTACATGGGCATGGAAAAAAAAAAAGAACTTGGCAGTGTACATTTTGTTCGGGGCATCATTCACATGCCTCTTTTCTCTCATCTCCCTCTATACTTGCTCTAGTGGTTCCCATATAGAGAACTGGCACTCTGTTCTGAGAAATGGACTAGTCAATGCATCTTATACCAAACTGCAGGTACGTCATCCCCGGCAGTTTGCCTTCTCGGACCGTCAGTCTGCTTTGCAAGCGAGCAGGCTGGCTGTCCGGCTGATTCATTTTTGCAGTTAATAGATGCCAGCTTCCCTTTTCGGCACTTGAGCCAACAGAGGGTGTACTGGCAGAATTTCTCCCCAGCCAGTGTGTGCAACAGGGGACGCCACACCTGTTGTACCATTAGCTAGGAAGCTGCCTGTGCACCCTCTTGGGGTGAACCACTTAGAGCACAGTGCAGGCTAGGTCTGACGTTGCAGAATGCAAAGGATAAGGGGACCCATAGTGAGTAAAGACTTCTAAGAGCTTCCATTGGAGGAGGTCAATAAACGTCTCAGTGAGTAAAACCCAATGTGCTTCATAAAGACACACCATCTTCTGGCTGTACGTGAACACCTTTTACGACTTTTAAAAATAACTATTTTCCATATTTCCATGTTGCTCTTCTGTATTAACGGGCGGAAGTAGTATCAGACGTGTAACAGAGGTGGGACGACAACAGAGCAAGAACATTCCGCGGTATCAGGAGTGGAATGAGAAGTTTGACACTCACTTGCTGTGCTGAAAGCAGTTTTCCCAATCCAAGTATTTTTATTGTCACACCATACACTGGCACTGACTGACTTTTTCCATTGTTTTTTTCCTGTGTTGCTCATCTTCTGCAGACATTGTACATTCGGACATAAAACGTAGTGAATTAAACAGTACATGAAAGCAGTTTTGCTACTAATTTCCAACATTAAATATCAGATCAAATATCTCTGGGTCCCTCGCTCCATCCGCTGGTGTATATTTCTATTTACTTTTCCGACTCTTTGCAAGGACGAACATGATCAAATTAAAAGAGAGGAATTCTGCGGCAGAAATGTCTCCGTTTGCATGACACAACTGCTTGGAGGAGCGCCAATGATAGATTTAACTTGCTTCAAAGTCATCTCAGGTAGTTAATTTTTATTCTCGGATGATCCTTCTTGTGGTTCTGATGGCTGTAATTTGTGCCTCAATTGTCGCAAACATTTAAGGTGTCAAATTGCCTCCTCCCCGCAATTTGAATATCATCGTCACCTCTCATTCTGTCCGCCTCTGAAGCATATTGCACTAAATGTCTCATCTTTAAAATTGATTTTTACTGTGTGGTTCAAGTGACAAGAATCAGATATATTTGCTTCCAAGCGGTACAATTCAACTGCATATAGATGGAAAGGCTCGACTACTGTGCTCTGTACTCTGCCTATTAATTTGTCGATGCACCTGTGTTTCTGTGTCATTGAGAACGAGCAGGGTGAGGGGCTGATTTGAATCCATGTGCAGTGCTTTAAGTCGCAATTTTTTTTTTGTTAGTCTGAAAAGCAATGTAATTAAACTTCGATTGACTGATCGTTGAGTTTTAGTTCTGCGCCACACTGATCCTGCTTTCTCTCCACTCTTTCCAAACCAAGCTGCATGGCGCAGCATATGGAAAGGGCATCTATCTCAGCCCCATCTCCAGCATATCTTTTGGATACTCGGGTAGGAATGACTCACTCCTCCTTTGTCCTCTCATCTCCGCCCTATCCACTTTTGAGTCCTTTACAGCGATGGCTCTAATGTGATGTTACCAAGTTGAGCTGACAGCAAATGGCAAAATGCTGCTCAAGTCATATTGCACAAACTAAATATTAATGAGTGTGCCGCGTTTCGATGAGTGCAGGCGCATAGAACTGATTATCGCAAAGAACATTTTTGACTTGACTCACCCTTTAAAGGAGGTCTGTTTGTGTTCTACTTGGTGCAGGGATGGGGAAAGGACAACACCGCATGCCCACCAAAAACGAGCTGGTGCAGCGTTACAATCGCATGAACACCATACCACAGGTAAGGCGTGGACTCGTGCTAAAGAATCCCATCGGTGTTTATCACGCTCCCGTTTTGCAATTTCAAGCAGAGTCGTCCAATCCAATCGAGGTTTCTGCAAAGTCGAAACTTGAACTGCATTGCACTTTGTGAAGGTAAAAACAAAAAGAATGACACCTGACTGTAACGAAACGCCACAGCTCATGTTGTATGCCCGCTCCCTCTTTTCAAACAGTGATCACATCCAAGGATCTGCAGAAGCACGGCAACATTTGGGTGTGTCCTGTGTCGGACCACGTTTGTACTCGCTTCTTTTTTGTGTGAGTAATGGCCTTTAAACTGCTTAATCCTCTTCTCTTGTGCTTGTTCACACTCGAGTCTTGAGCGAGCTGGAGCATATCTCAGCTGACTTACACCAAGCATTCGCATTCAAGCCTGCGCAGTGGCCGCCGCCATCAAGTCAACAGTTGAGAATCGAAATTTGGCAAGATGACACCGTGTGCAGTTAACGTGTTATGTTGGTCGAAATCGGTCTGCAACTGTTGTGTCCTGATCAACCAATCAGAAGACAGAAAAGTACTGACATTATTGCGGGCGAGATAGGAGTCGAACTTGAAATCTGACTGGTTAAAGAAACAGTCACTACTGAGGCTGTCGGCAGATGAGACTGACACGGCAGCACGTAGAAGCTGAAATCTAATGTACTGAACATACTGCACAACATGTGAGGAAATATGGTGGTTCTTAGCAATTTTACTTATTTCATCGACTAAATAAGATGACATCGGTCGGCCCTTGTAGCATTGAATGCAAGTGAGGTCAGAAAAGAAAATTACATGGGGTGTGCGGCTAATGCCAGCTGACTAATTGATCTAAGTACAGTATATTTCTCCATTCTGTGTACCACAATATAATCAATAGCGTTCTGACAGTTATGAGGTTTTAGGTTTGAATCACCTGTGTAGAGTTTGCAAGCCATCCTTGTCCTAGCGTGGCTTTCCTCTCAAAGAGTTGTTTTTTGCATTTACAGGTATGAAGACGGCCAAGTGGGAGATGCCAACATTAACACACAGGAGCCCAAGGTGCAGAAAGAGATCATGCGCGTGATCGGGTCATAGATCTGCATCATCAGGCTGATGGAGGCTTTTGCAAGACAGGATGCACTTCATGTAAAATAGATCCATGCATCGCCATGATGAGAGGATCGCAGAGCAGCTGGGGGGTTGGGGAAGTCAAGTAAGTGAATGTCTTGGAGGAAGCGAGCTGACCTGAGAGCTTTTGGGAGGACATTATTGTGTTCTTTTCATTGGACTATCTTACGCTCTTGCGGGCACTCTTGACCGTAAAAATGTTTACCGTTTAGAAAAAATAAATTTGGCATGGCTTTTCCTCAGTTACATCCTGCTTCATCTTTTTTCTTGCCGCACATGTATCCATCTATATTTTTTTTCATTTTCTATATACAATTATACTGTACTGTATTTGTATTCCAATGATCAATTGTGGGTCACCTGTAAAGGATGTAAACACACACAGGAGTTTATCTCCTAATTTCCCTTAATCCTCCGAGGAGCTTTAAAATGTGATGCAAAACAAATGTCGTGTATTATATTGGACTTTTTCAAATACAGTAGTTATGTGTTTTTAGATTTGCAGGGCAAGCCGCATCAGGCATTCTGGCGGGCCATACATAGCTCATTTTGGGTTCCCCGCCAGAGCGAGAGATGATCGCACATTATTTTTCATGTTGGATGCTGTTTGAGTAATGGCACCAATTATGTCTATACAATTGTGATTTAAAGGGCAAGCGCAGCTCTGTCATTTGGTCCTTGGCCAATGGAATTCATTTGCCAGAATTCAATAAGGGCGATTTTGAACTATCACTAAAGGCACTTTGATATGATGAGATTCATCGATAGTGTTATCCTGGTTATCCTCCAAACACAATTGCACGGGGTAAAATGTCCTTAATACTGAAGTGAAAAAGAATTTTTTTCTTTGGTTAATTGTTTCTCAGTTCCTGCACATAGCAGACATCCTCTAGGGCAGATAAATCTATGATACTGGAATTTGATTTTTCTGTCCATTGTCTGAGCGGTCCATTTATTACACAAAACTATTGTCTATTGAGCACCATGTTGTTGGTAAAATGAAAAATGTCAGCTAATTTTGACATCAAAGATATACTGAGTTCCCAACCAAATGAATGAATGACAAGATTGTGTAACTAAACAGCAACTTACAGTAATGTATTCATTTTTCCATGATGGGTATAATGTTATGTTTGTGGGCATTACTTTGTCCTGTCAAAACCAACTTCAGAGAAAATACTACAAAATATGTTTTGCGAGTCCAGCCGAAACAAATTGGATGTATTAAGTGCATATATGAGCAAATTATAACCCTGTATAGATGATTTGGTTTCTCAGTTTATAATTTATTGTATGTCGACAATTTTGGTTTCTCTACATTGTATGAGACATTGCACTTAACACTTGCCTAAAAAAACGTGTCCTTTGTATCCTGGAGGAAAAGGGAAAAATAAGTACATGGTAATATTCTGAACTATGTATGTCTGTACAAAGAAGGGCTGTAAATATGGATGAAATATACCCAGCAAAGAACTGATGCTTGTTTTTTAATTTTTTTTAAAATTCTCTTGCCGCTTATCCCCGGTGTGGAAACTAAAGATGATGGTCAGTGATGTGAAGTGGGTATAAGAACATAAAATAAAATTCTGATTTTGCACAGTTTTATATAAACTCTCCTGTCATTTGAGAACTTGACCTACAAAAGGATGATGGGCAGTAACCATATTTCAGCAGAAGGGGGCGCTCTATCAGAGTCAAATGTGTCCTATAAAACGATATGAATAAGGTCACAATGTAAACATCCATAACTTTGTTTTTGGTGAAATATACTGTATTTTTCCCACGGTCGCATTTAGTGATAGCCCAGAGTGTGGGAAAACACAATGATAGCATTTAAGTGTTTTTAGTAACGGAGGCATCACTTCATGCACTGCGCAGTGTGTATGTGGCACATAAACACATTACCTGACACAAATTTCACTTTTGATGTATTGTTAGAGTGAACCCCTGCCTTTTTGCGTTTCGCAATTGACGAATCCAAGTTTTATACTGAAGAACGTGTCATCAATTTGAGATGTTGTGTTATTTGTATAACATTCTTAAAATGCCACAAGATGGCGGTAAAGCACTAGCTAGGAGGGAAGTGTTAACTGACGTCAAGGTAGTGTAAAAGTGATACGCCTTGACTTGAGACAAACATCTTTTCATTGTCAAGGAGTCGCGAAGTATAGCCTGGGTTGTTAGCGAGATGTAACAGAGGGCCTTCGCCACATGTCAATGTACACGCACACTTAGAGTGCATCTTTTCAAAATCCTAGCATCTTTGTTCTCAAGGGTGGTGTTGTAAGACGAGTTTGACTCCATGTGCCCCAACTTGTGATTTTGTGGTGTTGTGAATGTAACAAGTTGGCTCGTTGTGCTTATGTTGTTGTAAAATAAGCAGATGGCGTGCCACGATGATCCCTGAAAGTTCTGCCCCGACTTAGTACCTTTTCCCCTATTGCTTTTATTTAATCAATGAATGAATTACCTGTAATTACTTTTTCTAGACCAGAGCCAGCTGCAAGTGTAAAAGTAGTGTAATTTCACAATCGGCCAACAAGAGGAGCTCTTGTTTTATAGTGATGTACCTTTCTTTGCATTCTTAAAGTGACTACGAGACCCATAAACACACTTGGCTGTGGATGTTTTGTAGAGTAAGAAGAGTAGCAACACCAGAGTCAACGAGGTCTCTGGCAACTTGGCGGGCACGACCTGTGGACCATCGAGGGAAGTGCGGCAGTTCGATTCACGCACAAAAGGAGCAATTACCAGGGGAGTTGTGTTAATCAAGCACTCTTTTATCGAGCTCAGGGACACGACCCCGGAGGAGGTCGGCGGGTTTGGCCTGAGGCCGTGCGGAGATTCACCTCTGCAGTGTAAGAAACGGAATGTGAATGTTGTGCATGGCAATTAATGTAGAGCCATGGACTGCGCACGTTTTGCGTCGTTAGGTTTGTTGGGCAGTTCCTCCCCTGAGAGCACGGAAAGCAAGCATCCTGATTTAACAAGTAGATGCCTGACTTGAGCTAGAGAACCAAAAACAGCAGTTACGGGTGATTACTGAGCAGAGGAGCTTGCGGGCTGGTTTGAGCGGACAAACTATGTGTCAGTTCGTACCAGGTAAAGACAAGAAGATTCAATTCCCCTGCTTTAGAGTCCAGCCCTGAGCTCCGGCGAGCCCAAACTTCCGATCAAAGCACAGCCCGGCTCCATCTGAGTCCGTCATTTTTTTTTTTTCACTCCCTAGTTAGGTGTATGCACACTTCGTCTCTGTAATTTTTTTTCCAGCAGGCGGATTCTAGTTTTTATTGTGATATGCATTGCATATATTTTAAATACGGTATATCTCATCAGCATTAGTTCGGATCCCTCCCTGGTTTGCTCCATGGGGCGACCATGCTTGAGCCCCTTGAACTCCTCTTGGCAACAATTGATCAGTAAACAAAATCGAAGTACAGCAATACTATTTGTGGGAGATATGGACCAAGCAAAGTGGTTGCACCAAATTAAATCGACTGGATCCAGATACAGATGCGATTTAAAAAAAACAAAACATCTATTTCCAGATTATTTTGCTGTCTGAAGTGACTTGATAAAATAAAATAGAGCAAATTCAACACACCATTTTTTTCTCACCGTGGTGTGAGGCGACCAAAGCGTATCAGGACGTGGGGGCATCATAAGCTGGTGGGGCTAATGCACCATTGACATGAAGCCAACAGCTGTGTGGGTAATGTTTTGTGACACGGAGCCCTTCTGTTTCTCAGAGAGCGTTACAGGAGATGCCGTGTTCCATCTTCAACAAACGGCTTTGAGGCTCTTGTCATTCACCCCCTAAGTCTTAATTATCACTCCCTTCTTTTTTGCACCCCCCCCCCCTCCCCCTCACCCCCATTCCATATGCACGCTGTATTATTCCGTTGCGCAATTTGCAAGTGGTGCAAGTGGCATTTATGACAATGGGCTCGGCCAGCCCTTCCCAAAAAGAAAAGGGGGGGGCAGGGAGGGGTTTGTGGGGGGGGGGGGCAATAATGTGGTGCAATCTGGCAGCAACAGTCCCCTCCGTCATTTGTCTCTTTCTCTCTCCACCTCCCTCTCACTTCTGTTCCTGTGTGCATTTTCCCTTTTGTTATTAATTTAATTTTTATAGCATTCAGACTATTCGCACAAACCGCCCCCCTATCTGCCTTCAAGCGGTGGAAAAGGAAATAGCTGATGTTGATTTTTTTTATTCCCCCCCCCCCCCTCTTCTCCCTCACTGCCTTTTTCCTCTCTACCTCCCTTCATAATTCATTTTGGGATTAATTCCTCCCCGTCTTTGGAGACAATCCTAATTCTTTATTATTTCCACTTCACGGGCTTGATGACATCCACATGTCCGCATATCATATTCAGGGGGAACTTTATACCCGGTAGACCTTCTACTTTAATTCCTCGCGATACATTTTGAGGTAGTGCGGCGCGGCGGATGACACGTTAGCACGTCTGCCTCACAGTGCAGAGGTCATGGGTTCGAGTCTGGGCTTGCTGGTCTTGCTGTGTGCAGTTCGCATGTTTCTGACAAGGTTCAGCATTTCAAATTAGGGTTTCAAGACAAGATTAGGATTAAGAACATTGAGGTTTTCGAGATGTGGTTAGGGTTTCAAATTAGGATTTCCAACCGGGACTGGAGCTTTAAAGGAGGGTTTTTGAACACAAAATTAGGGTTTCAAATTGAGGACAGGATTTCAAGTTGGGGTTTCCCATTCAGTTTTCAAGTCTTATTAAGGGTTAAAATGAAGACTTTCACTCAATTTTAGGGTTTCAAACATGTTTCAACCTTCCAAATTAGGGTTTAAAACCAATATTTGTGTTTTAAACTCATGGTGAAGGTTCCAAAATGGAGTTTCAAACCAGGGTGGGTATTTCAAGTTAGTGTTTGAAGCCAATGCTGCCGGGATTTCACCAGGGGTCAAATTTTAAAATTCGGGTTATTACAAAGGATTCCGTTTCAAATGATTCATTTGAAACAACCGTGAATGTTAATTACCTTCACCGTGGCTCCTTTTCATTTTCCCTCCTCCACTTTCTTTTCGTTTTTTATTCTCATTTCGAGGTCGTGCATCTCCATCGTGCTATCTGCCATGTTCCATTTCTCTGCCTCTCGTTTCGCCTGTGTACCCGCTCTCCCTCCCTCCCTCCCTCTATCTATCTCTTTGTTTTTCTGCCAATCTTTTTTTTCTATCATTCTTTTGTGTCGAGTCTCCTTTTGTGTTTTTCCACTGTCAAACACTTTCTCAAATGGCCACATTTTAGGGGCCATTTTGACTTGCCCAGGGTGCTCTCCATTTTCCTGGCATCTGGCAAACTCACTTGCACGCGCATGCACACACACACACCCACACCCACACACACCATGTCCCATCTCCAATTCACTATTAAGTGGGACCCCGAATTTCCCCTGAGCTCTGTTATGGCGGCGGCGCCTCGAGAGTCCGGCTGTGCTAGATGTGTTGTCTGCTCCCTTACCATTCAATTACATGGCTGTAATCTGACAGGCTCCTCATGGCCTGTGTATGTGTGCGTTTGTGTGTCCTGTCTCCGTGCATTTTACCCCATATCGTCTCTAGCATTAGTATTTGTGTACATGTATGCCATACTATTTTTTGACAAAATATCAGTTATTAATTCAGCAATCTGGGTTTATGGGTTCATGTCAATGGCTTTGATGTGTTTGGTGTGGACTGGGCCCACCGTGGCCCCTCAAGTGGTTTGGGAAACTTTAGGAGAATGAACTTGCATAATTTTTTTCCTTCCCGTCGTTTTTGAGTTGATGTGCATTGGATGTATGCAGCGTCTTGGGTGTGTTTTTTTTAATTTTCTTTTTTGTAATGTTCGTTTTCACTCTTTTGCTGTGTTTGCAGAATTTCTTGCTTTTTTGTTGTTTTTCTGGTTTTATAAGTTTTTTTTTTGGTTTGCATCATTCATGTGTTTGCAGTGTTTTTGTTCTGCAGTTGTGTGTGTTTGTCTTTTATTGTTTCCACCCCCCCAGTATTCCTGTGTTTGCAGCAGACGGCTATTTGCAGCGTGTTAGGCCCTGTCGGCCACCGTACAAAAGACTTTCAAATGGCTTCACGTGCTCACACTTGTCAAATCTTAACAATATCCCCTGGTCTTACTTTTAGAGGAGGTTAGAGAACAACTAAAAAATGTACTCACAAAGGGTAGCAGTGATGGACAACACTACATTTGAGATGTTAACAGAGCGACTGGAAATAATCCACGGGGGGAGGGGGATAGCTCGAGACATGCACGGCATATTTGCGATGTTCAGGCCATATGAACATATTAATTAAAACCGCCAACTTACACAATTGAAACTTTTTGTTTATTTACTTCTCTCTTATTTGTCTTTAACTCTTGTCTTTGCGTTTACCTTGTGTATGAGATGTGCTATATAAATAAAGTTATCATGGCTTGTCGTCAAATGATCTAAAGAGACATGAAACATTTCAAGGCACATGCGGAATGTAGGTGCCAAATGATTATGTGTGAAGAGAATAATTCGAAAGAATCCACAGAGGCAAAACATATCCTGTTGCGAGATGTATGTGTCACGATTATACAAGCACTCCGCTTGCTAGCTATACATTGTAACTGTCATTTTACCCAACAGAATTAAGTAGAACATTTGCAAATAATCCACAGACTACAAAAAAAAAGTTACTGGCTCGCTCGATCCATGAGCACAATTTTATTATCATATTAGTCTGTCATTATGATGGCTGTGTGCCATCACCTCTTTTGCCACTTATTGATGATAACCCCCCTCCGAAAAAATGTCTCTGGAACGCAAGGTTCATTGCACAATGTACAGTTTCCATCATACGAAATGCAACCTCTCCTCGCTGCGATTATTCATGACAACCACCAAGTTGCGCAAAATTGAAAATAATATAGCATAGTAGTAAAGTGGCAGTGCAGATCATTTTCTGGAGATGTCCCAAAACTTTTTTCAATATCTTCCCGTTTTGTTGTTGTTGTTGTTTTTTTAATACACGATCTTTGTAGTCTTTTATATTTCTGTTCATTATTCCATACTGTAAAGCCTTTTTATGTCTTATCGGTTCCATCAAGTTCTTCCTTCATCAGTGTTGTCATGTCTTTGCTTTTATCTTCTTCTACTCCCACTGTCTTCCCTTCCAAATTCTCTCTCTCTCTCTCTCTCTCTCTGCATCAGACTGTCCTATGCAAGGCAGGCTCGCTCGCTGGCAGTGTTGACCTGAAAAGGGCTGACATTCAGGGGCCGGTCCCCCGCCTGCAGCACTGACATTTCTGCCAGACTTTGATGGCGCCTTTGAAAAGAGATGTGTAGAAGGGAAGGGCTGCCATGTTTCCCTTCCACCAGACCGATATAACTCCAGTTACTGGAGCGGCCGACTATACGAGTACCGGTATTCAAGAACAAAACTACGAAGACAAATGGTCATCGCTCAGGCAGGATATAATAACGTCTACTCTTCTAGGAAGCGTTTCTATGCAATATTTTAAAAAGTGATGACAGGATCTTTTTTTTTCTGGTTCATTCAAAAGTTGTGTGATGGGGTTGAGATCAGGGTTATGTGCAAGTTCCCACACAATTGGGTAGAATACATCGACAAATTGAAGAGGGTTTTTTATTTTACTTGCATGCAAAAAAAACCCTTGAAAAACAAAACAGAAGTTCAATCCACAGATGGCAAAGTTGTCAAAGCCACCACGGATTATGGAAAATGATGTAATTTGCATGCCGGGCCAGTAGTTGGCGATGTTTAAACAACAGCAGTTGACCATCCGTCGTTGGCAATATTTGCTGGTGTATATTTAGGATGTCAAAACATGCGCTAAAAATAAAATGCATTATTATTATTAGAAAGCAAATGTGTCATAAACACACCGGATGAAGTGCAACACATCCAAACAGAAGGATTTGTGAGAAGTGTGTTGCATAACCTGCCCCAAATGCAAGCACCACTCCACTCTACTGTTGGTAAAACCTGGTATTATTAGGTACTATTTTTTTGTCCTTGGTCAGCCAGGGTTCTGAGCATGCAAATCCGATACCAGATGGGTTCCCTGAACCACTTCTGCTTGCTCAGGGGATGTTTTACAAAAACAAGCACAAACATGCTAAAGTTAATTAACTGTATCTGCACGCTATATTTTCCTCACTGCCCTCATTAGTTCGAATGACCACAAAAACCTTGAACTAATATCCGTTTATCCTCGATGCTGCAGTTCTGTAGTCCACATTCTTACTGTCCTAAGTCTGCTCTCAAATGACAAACATAAAGACAAATAGTAGTTGACTTTGTTGCTGTAGTATCATATTCCGCATTCGCCACTTTACTGCAGCACCATTTTTCCCCCTCCAACAGCACTCGAATAAAAATGGTCTCCCGACTGCTGAGAAGTAAATAATGGGGACGTTCGATCGCCATCGTTATTGGTTAGCATGTCAGTTCTGACCGATGCCTTCAAAGCAGCGTTTTAAAAAAAGTCAGCACTGTACTGTGGCATTAGATTCAGATGGGAATTTAAAATTGGGGGCCAATAGTTGGTTTATTTAGTGATTTACTGTTGCCGGTGTGTGGATATACAATATCTGAGCAACTACACAAAAATCAAAGAATCCCCCGCCGGAAAGCCTTCAAAGACACGTTTGACTCTTCAATCCGATAAAACCGGCGCGAAATGCGTAAGGGAACCTACTTATCTATTCACCCAGCCCTTTTCCACCTGGCCACGCCCCCCTGCTGTGTTGCCTTCAAAGACCGCTATGTCACGCCACCCGCCCTCACAAACGTTTTTTTTTTTTTACACTCATCTCTGGTGTGCACGATTCACAAGGAAGCCTGCTGAAGATAAAATAATGACCAAAAGAGCGGCTTGATGTGTGTTATTTCTCTGACAATGATTGCAGAGTGATGTTTCGGGGGAAAAAAAGGCTCTGTTGTACAGTGAAGGCAAGCTGCTTGCCTTGGCAGAGTCCCTGTTCTCTGCTGCCACCCCCCCACCTCCCACGCCATTTTTATTGGCCAAGTATGTAGAACACACAAGGAATTTGTCTTCGGTATAACACGCTGCATTAGTGTCATCATAAACAAGGACATGACAAATAGGTATGGAAGGACATTTTGTCATGTAAGTGAACCGTAGTGCGGTGGTACCACCCAGTGACAACCGTGAGACAATGTGCAAAGTATCAACAGAGCTAAAGTGATCAGTGGTAGAATACAATACTATGACAGTATTGAGCATGTATTGGAGGATGGGAGCAAAAGCACAATTAAAACGACTGGGCTGACAGCGACGGGGCGGATGCGAATCGAAACACTTCAGTTTATTTTCCTCTGATCAGTTTTGGGATGTTGGTGGCAGATTCCACCGCTACACAAATGGCAAGTTCAAAGAATCAGTTGATAGAAATTTTCGAGTATAACGTTAAATAATTCCACACTTCCACTTTCAAACAGTGACTTTTTTTGTGTGTTCGACACACAAGATGGAATTAAGTTGACTAGAAATGGGTTTTAATGATGAGAAGCTGACAAAAACTGCGTTTCCATTTCATCCAATTATTTTTAAAACTGTCATGGTGCATGTTAGTGCCGTCTTTCTAATGCAGCTCACTTTCAAGTTCCTTTTGGATCAATTGGCATTTTCTTTAAAAAAAAGACATTAAACATTTGTATGCATCTCAATTGTGTACGTTCAACACCAGCTGCTTTAATTAATGCTTGGATTGTATACTTTTTGCCAGGTAAACTTTTAGATGTGAAAAATTTCAAAAAAAGATGATTTGTACAATGTATATAAAGCACATTTTTGCATGGTTCTCATTCTCTAAAACACAAAGCTTTTTAAATGAGTGTAACTTCCGCCCTAACAGGTTTCAAGCTATTTGGGATAATGAGCCACACTGACTTTTAACCATCAAACGTCCTGTCAAAACAACACATTTTTGCCATGGAAACCCAGCATAGGCGCTAATTACTAAGAAATGTATTTTCAGATTCAATTAGTTTAACTGTTTGTTTGTTTTTTTCAAAGCAAGTCATAGTTAGTTACATGTTCTGATGTATTCGCTTTTTTCCCCCATTTGTTAAGAAATTGTATTCATTCAGATGAGCTCAGGAACAGTGAGCTGATTTGAATGGTGTCCTTTCCACCAGTTGCTTGTAAGAGTTCATAATGAGGGACTCTATCCAGACCGCCCCATAGCCCAAATAAAAAACTGTGATATAACAATGATTTCACCCTCCAGCCTTTTAAAATGTGCGATTGGTCCAGGATGTACCTTGCTTCTTACTCGAAGGTTCCAGCACACCTTCATGTGGATGACTGCTTTAAAAACCAGATGTTTTTTTTTTAATCAAGCAGACTGGTCTGTATAAATATAAAACATGAAATTAGTAATACAGGTCGAACACTGACGCTAACGTCGAGTTGAAAGCATCCAACATTGTGATTTGAATGCAATCTGCTCATTTAAAAATGTTTCCACAAATACTGTCTTGGAGCATGAATTTTATGAACTCAACCAAAGCTGCTATGGTAAAGATAATTACAGCTACACTAGGTTCCCAAATGGGAACAACCTAGAATGACTTGTGGTTTGTACATTCAAATCTATGAAACTGCGGCTTCCTCCCTCATGTCAACATCATCCATGTCAGGTTCACTGAAGACTCTCCACCATCCAAATATGAGTGGCTTTTTTGTTTGTATGTGCACTACGACTGCCTGTACAAAGTGGATGGATGGTACAGAGTAAGACCCTTCCAGCATTGCACAACAATCCTACTGAACAGGGATCTCCCCCGGCCCACTTCCAAGTTGCTGATGGGCCCCACCGAGTGCAGGGATTTTGCCTACACTGGGCTATTGATTGGGTACTGGGCTGCAGCTCACCTGCTAATTGAAAGCCGATCGGGGGGCCCTGGGGCAGAGCTGTAAAACAGGCCCCGCGTGGCATTAAAAGCTGAAGGCTGACAGGCAACTGTAAATCCAGTGCTGCTAATAGCGCTAGTGTACATCCATCTCTGTGTACATTCACGCAGTGCACGTGTAGGTGTTGGTTGTACTTTATGTGCCCATATTAACCACGTGTGTAAAAGTATGTGGCTGTGACGGGGATCTGAAATGTGCGTATGGGTTGTCCCCGACGACTGTAAAGTGTGTTTTTAGTCGATATTTTTATTTGAAGAAGAATCTGCATGGTTGTAACTCAAGACTTCTTTAGACTGCCAACTAGACTGAATCAATAGTACATCTGATAGTTGCAGCCAAGTAGTGCACTCCATTTTGCCTCGATTATTTCAAGGTATGATTGATCAAAGGCCGATTTCACACAGTTGACAGAAATAGTAACAACTATTAAATGACTAAATGAGCATTGCGCCCATTCCTAACACATACACACTTTTCATACCCTGGATCTTTCGAGTTGATTGTTTTACATTAAGAAACATTCATTCCCAAAGGGGGGGGAACAACACCACACAGTGCATGTTTAAACAATGTTTGATCAGGGAAACATGAGTTTAAAAGCCCGAACCATAAAAGCAGACTAAGACAAACATGAATTCAAGCTACAAGTGGCAATGAATTAGCTCGCACTCCCGCTTAGTTGCGGTGAATATTCAAATTGATCACCAAACTTTGAAGCCATGCTACACTGCCAGCGGGTGGCATGAAAAAAAAATAGCCACAATTTAGCATTACCCATCCGTTTATTAGACCTCCTTCTGATCAGGCAACATTTGTACAAATTTAGAAACCTTGGAATTAGCCTCAAATTAGCTTCAAATTAAAATAAACATATTGATACTGAAATTAGGAATAATTGTTTGAGACCGCACACATGTATAATACTGTCCACCAAAATTTGTGTAGCTGATTTTTTATTTTTATTTTTTAAAGCTCTCCACATGTCCTTTTCATGTCGATTGGTGAAATGCTGTAAGGGGGCACATCTTTTCAGAATTGTGCCCATTCAACACCTTTTTGTCAAGAAAAATCACCCAATAATAAATTTTAGACACCATGCTTCACCATCAATAGACAGAAAAATGTGGCCCTGACCAAGACTCGTGCTTCCCATTGAGGCTCATTTGGTAAAATTACTTCATAGGAGTCATTCATTCATTCATTCATTCATTCGTCTTCCGTACCGCTTGATCCTCACTAGGGTCGCGGGGGGAGTGCTGGAGCCCATCCCAGCCGTCTCCGGGGCAGTAGGCGGGGGACACCCTGAATCGGTTGCCAGCCAATCGCAGGGCACACATAGACGGACAACCATCCACGCTCACACTCACACCTAGGGACAATTTAGAGTGTTCAATCAGCCTGCCATGCATATTTTTGGAATGTGGGAGGAAACCGGAGCACCCGCAGAAAACCCACGGAGGCCCGGGGAGAACATGCAAACTCCACACAGGGAGGCCGGAGCTGGAATCGAACCTGGTACCTCTGCACTGTGAAGCCGTAACCACTGGACTACCGGGCCGCCCTAAAGAATTACATGGTTGTTTAATTTCATCCATCCATCTTCCGAACCGCTTGATCCTCACTAGGGTTGCGGGGGGTGCTGGAGCCTATTCCACCTGTCATCGGGCAGTAGGCGGGGGACACCCTGAATCGGTTGCCAGCCAATCGCAGGGCACACAGAGACGAACAACATGCACACTCACACTCACACCTAGGGACAATTTAGAGTGTTCAATCTGCCTGCCACGCATGTTTTTTTTTTGGAATGTGGGAGGAAACCGGAGCACCCGCAGAAAACCCACGCAGGCCCAGGGAGAACATGCAAACTCCACACAGGGAGGCCGTAGCTGGAATCGAACCCGGTACCTCTACACTGTGAAGCCGACGTACTAACCACTCGACAACCGGGCCGCCACTTCATAGGAGTTCACCTCGGAATTCGACACAAAATGGTCGCTCTAAACCAAAAATGGATGACGTCCTGTTTAAAATGAGTCCTTTAGAGTTTTTCATGTAACCCGTCATGATGGATGCGTGCACGGAAGTTCGTGGGGATTTTTTAAAACTTTCCAGGAAATGTTTATTTGTAAAAATAGGTGAAATTACGAGCATGTTAAGGTCTCCTGAAAGGCTTCTAACTCCTCCATTATTTCCTACTCTTCTTTGAACTCACTGTGTGATCACAGAAAGAATGGAGGATGGTGGTGGTGGAGGTGGGGGTGTGGGCTCATGAGGAGCTTGGGGTCGCTGGTTGTCCTGCAGGACGTCGCGCGGAAACAGAGGTTAGTTGGATCGTAATTAGCGACGGGGTGATTAATTGATAGCGCCAATACATTTGAATGTTTCCATTGTGGACGTGGCAAATGAGAGCATTCAAGGCCAAGGGAAGACAGGCAGCGGAGGAAGATACACCAAGAACGACATTATACTCCTGACATCAGCTTTTTACTCGACAGCTCTATTCTTTAAAACAACTGTTATAAGTTGGCATGCCAATTGCTAGCATGTTAGCGCCTTAGCAATTCTCATTAATTACAGTCAGCAGTGGCCCAGTAAAATATAAAGTCCTGATCAATATAACCCAAAATGTTTTTCATTCAGTTCTGCAATCATGCTATATGCTAGTATACAAACTGCAAGCGTCTCACCATCACATCCCGTTAGCGTACTAGATGACAAGATAAAACGTAAGTCCGATGCCAATCAACCATAGCAGTTTCCCTAGTCAGGGTGCTATATGTTAGCCGTTCAATCTCGATCATGTTAGCGTTTTATCAATTCCCATGAAACATAGTTACTGATGATAGGCTGAAATAAAAAAAAATAAAAATTACATCAGCCCGCAGCAACTCTTAGCATATTAGCTTTTGACAACTCCCAATATGTTAGCAGTCATTTGTGTATGTTTTTTACAGTCATACATTCACAACGTTTTTTTTCCTACATCAGTTAATGATGCAAAAATTGCTCACCATCTCTCATGTGGTGCAAATTGTTCATTAAATGTGGGCCTCCTACTCTAACGAATGCTGCAGCCGTGGTCCACATGAGGATGGAATTAAGCGTAATCAAATGTGCCTCCAGTCGGGTCCTATCACACAGCTCCAGACTCCCGCCAATGAGCCCGCGTCGCTAAAATTACATTTCATCTTCTTCAGGGGAAAGGTACTAGAAGGGAGGGCGTACACAACTTCCAGCCCCGCCAGGCGATGCGAGCGGACCGCACATTACGAATCGCTACGAAAACCCTCCTACCACTACCCAGGCACACTTCTGATAAATAAGGGGGAGAAAATAGAGGAGATGACAGCAGGGGAAATATTTGCTGTTGTATTTGGAACGCTCCTCGGAAGCAGAGAATGTGGGCCGGAGTATTTGCGCAGCTGCCTCCCAAGCACTGAGTGTTTGAGCGTGTGCCCGCTGGAGTCTATTTGTTTGTCAAAGTCACTGCGCCTGTGTTCTCCAAGATATCTGGGCCTTTGGTTGTGTATTAATCCCACCCGTTCTAACACTCGCTCTCTATATATACAGTAGTACATTTGTGTGTGCATGCACGCAAAGGCGTTGTAGTGTGTGTGCAGTGCGCGTGCGATGGGATATATATCGAGGGAAAAGCAAATCCATCTGTCTTTCTTGGATACAGGCACCAGAGAGAGACAAGGAAGACAGAGAGGTTCTGCCGCTCGGAGCTTCCTTATCACCGCTCGCTCGCCACATGTTCACCAGCTTTCCAGCTTCCATCTTTCAAACAAGAGTCAAGTCTCCAGGGAAAGCATTCGCATCGTATGCAAATCTGCAATTACCTCCGCCAAGTGTAAAAGTGTGAACATTAAAGGTATTGTTTGATCACTGTTTGTCACTTGGTATGGAAACAGGGCAGGACTACACTCCAAATAGTTTCTTGAGAAAATCTGCAGGAGGGGCGCTTCGGGTAACCCCCGCGAGGAGTGAGCTGGGGCTTACCGTATATGAAAATGATTTCAGGGGAGAGGCAGGCTAAACCGTGGACTGGTCGCTTGTCTATCACGGGGCACATACCGTAGACAAACAACTTTTCACACTCATATTCACATCTACGGACAATTCAGTCTTCATGGGACCTGACATGCATGTTTTTGGAATGTGAACGGAAGCCACAGTGAATTTACGCAAGTGGGCTGTACATGATCAGGATTTTGGAGGTGATCAGTAAGTTCCCCCTCAAAAAAAAAAGATAACTGATCTGATTAATAGGTAGACCAATCCATCCAATCCATTGAAACAACTTGTTTATTCCCCACAAATAGCCAACATTTGCGCATAATTGATGGCCATTGAAATGCATCGGGGAAGAAGAATAAAACTGAATTGAAAAATTATGACATTCCAAGCAATCACTGATTCAATCCGCTTCAGCCATTTAGATCTGTTTCAAATCTACACATAAGCATAAGAGGTTCAGAGCCAAATTCAAATCATTTTGCAAAAAGCCTGTCAAAGCCATCTCACCGCTTTTGAACTATGAGAGCAATGCGGATTATTTCACCTTAAAGTTTTAAGACAAGATAATAAGATAAACATGGTGGCCCGGTAGTCCAGTGGTTAGCACGTCGGCTTCACAGTGCAGAGGTACCGGGTTCGATTCCAGCTCCGGTCTCCCTGTGTGGAGTTTGCATGTTCTCCCCGGGCCTGCGTGGGTTTTCTTCGGGAGTTCCGGTTTCCTCCCACATTCCAAAAACACGCATGGCAGGTTGATTGGGTGCTCTAAATTGTCCCTAGGTGTGAATGTGAGCGTGGATGGTTGTTCGTCTCTGTGTGCCCTGTGATTGGCTGGCAACCAATTCAGGCTGTCCCCCGCCTACTGCCCGGAGACAGCTGGGATGGGCTCCAGCACCCCCCGCGACCCTAGTGAGGATCAAGCGGTTCGGAAGATCAATGAATGAATGAATAATAAGATAAACAAAAAAAGACAAGAAAACCTTTATTTGGCTCACAATGGAGAAAAATAAAAATAAATGTGAACTAACTACAAGGTAACTAACTCACCTAAAAAAAACCATACTTAACAATTGTCCACAACCTAGTGACTTGTGCATGGCGCACGCAAGGTTAATAAAAAGAAAGCGGGCGATTACGGCACACTGTAGCATTATTAAAATGGCATACTTGCACACAATTGTACTGTTGACTGTGCTTGATGGTTTCCCAGTTCATTACACTTGAGGAGAGCGTCCGTACTAATAACCATTATGTGGAGAGTGGTGTATAATGTAACCAAAAAATAAATAAAAATAAATCAAAAACACAACCGCCTATTAAACTATGCAGAACATGGAGGGTGACGGATGAATGAGCGTGACTGCGTTTTTACATTGGTGTACCCCGCAGGAATGCTAATGGCAACTGGAAAGCTTCCAGATGAATGGCATCACCTTTGTTTGTTTTGTGTGTGTATTAACATGCACATTTTTAGGGAATGATTTGGACTCTGACAGAATTACAAATCCTTCATCCTTGCAAATGTGTATACCGGACAATTTACACATAAAACGACCATCAATCACGTCACCATGCCATCCTTCATACGTCCATTGCGTATTTGTATGGTTATTCCCTCCGCTATGATAGCAGCTGTCGCTTCATCCATTTCCCCGGGTGTGCTGTGTTTCTTTTATTCTAAGTTTCTAATTAACATGTAGAAATATAATTATTGTGACAAGGTGTCTAACACGGGGGCTTTGGAGTTGACAAATGGATCGTGACACGAAGAAGCCTTCCTTTACTGTCATCGTGCTCCATCCTTAGCGTTTGTAATTACTGACATATTTTTGTATTCAGAAGTGATGCATAAAAATGATATGAAAAACAGCTTTTGTATGTAGTCTTACGCTTTTTCACAAGCACAAACTGAGGGCTGCAGAAAATAACCTTCCTACATACACAAAGCAGTATTCGAACACTAAGCCGAGGACATGATCCAGGAATCATTCATCATGTCCTTAACTTTAAAGGAGAAGAAATATGCATATTTTTTTCATCATTTAAAGTAGTTACCAGATGTCTAAATAAAATGTTTCTAAAAGTCTGCAATACGCTAACATACACTTGTCACACACTCCTTGAGGTCACATGGTTTTGTCGGCATATTGTACAAATACAAAGTATGGCTACCCTGGCAACAACGTGGCGATAGGGCATGTGATAAACTTTGTGGCGCCATCTTAGTAACTTTGTGGTGATATTTGGCAACATTTTGGACAGCTTGAGTGCCATTTTGACCCTTGGACCTGCAGCTCCGGGTATCCAGAATTGAGACTTTTTGACCCGAAAGGGACACCATAGTTTTTGCTCACGTTTGGAAAAACAACAGCGAAACAAAATCAGTCTGGACTTGTGAGACCTCATCACTTAATATGGGCATAAAAGGGCAGGGTGGCGAAAGGTGGTCATTTTGGGTGGGGGCACCTGATGCGCTTTTTGTAATTGTGTTTTTAAAAAAATATATATACAGTATTAAAATAAAAACAGAATCATTAGCACTAGTATATTGTATATTTTGAACTACTTTTATTTTTTAACACAAATATTTTGTATACAATAATGTAAGTAAATATTGACAAAACTCTATTTATATTTAATTTATTTGTCTGCTAAATTCATTTGAAATCCAAACAAACATGCGTGAACTCATTTTATTTTGAAATGATATGATAAAGATTAGTCATGATAATGTCCCCAAAACTGACAAGTACAAATGTCTTATAATGTACTCCAAGATGTACGTACGATTTAAATGATTTAAATTTACAGGGATTCCACTGAGTACCCTGTAAAGGATTCAATTGGTGATTACAGCCTTCTGCTTTGAATGCAATGGCTGATAATGGACCCATATACTGTACTTGGGACAGATGTTTGATGCGAATGCTTGTTTAACAACAAGCATCAACCCTGGGGGAATATTCTGTCCTCTCCTTATTAAAATAGAGATCCATAGGAGAAAAACAGAAGGTTTTTCTTAGGCTTTCCAGTAAACAAAGTCGAAGCTTTGTACTGTTAAAACGCTGCACATCATTAGGATGCAAATAGTGAGCTATGCACTGTGTTTAGACAGCACCAGTGGACCATGTCTTATTTGATTACATGATGTCCCCCACAATGCTCATCGAGCCCACGGGCTTTTTTCATCTGCCCCGTCGTTGACCCCTCCGTTTCCCCTCAAACGACCTGCCCGTGACACAGCGGCGGTTGCGTAGGCTCATCCGCTACGTAGATTCGCCACGTCCTCCCTTTTTCCACTCCGACTGCATCTGCCTTTGCTCTCCGCTGATTTGTTTCACCTCACCCAATGCTGAGGAGTAAACAGGATAGGACAATAAAAAAAGCAACTCGCCGTTCAGCTAAACCTTCTCAGCAATGGGAGTTTTGCATCAGGGAGTGCATCCAGCATAGGATCTGAGCCATCCGAATCATATAAAAATGATTCAGTAAACAAAACCTTGGTGGAAAAAAGTCAAAGAAGTTTCCTACGCGTCCAACAAACAGCGCAGGAAACAGCAGAGTAAACTGAACACGCCATTTGGAAATTCATCCATATATTTTCTATTTTGACGATCCGTCCAATAAACTTGGGGAAATAGGTGGGGACAAAAAAAAACACAATAAAAATAAAATAGAAGTTGGTAAAAATTTTGGAACTGGACACAGATTTTTTTTTCACGCATGGATTCTTTGGCGGCCGAAAAACCTGCATTTGCATTAAAGGTTCTACAAAATATGCCGCACACCTCATGCTGCGTCCACTAGTCCAACTAAATCGGAGAGACAAGAGAAATAAAGCAGTTTTGAGGCTAGGTTGTTCCATGAAAAAGAACAATTCCCCGACAGTCCTGTATGTTGTGAAAGCATGAAAGAACAACTGTCAAAAGTAATTAAAAGAATAATCCTGGTTATGCCATCAAAATTTACACCCAAAACTGCGTGGCTTCATCTCTTTATACCCTCCACACAGTTTTGTTTTTAAAACTAGAAAAAAAACCCCAGAACAAAAACACCAGACAGAGTATACTTTGTATCACGACAAGGTTGGAGAATTACCAGATTTTGCTTTGTGAAGAGACAGTGAAAGAGCAGAGAATCAAAGTGTCCTTACTTCTGCTACAAGCTAAGTTTAAAAATAAACAAGAAGCTCATTGACTAAGAGTTCATTGACTAAAAAAGAGATTGGTTTGCTTCTCCTGTCCCATGTAAATCCGCTTCAATTCCAAGCGGCGACTCTCAGTTCCAAATACGTATTCGCTACGGCAGGCACTTCAGCTATGTGTATACAAGCAATTAAAAAATAAATAACTTTTTCGAATGTTTAAGTTCCAGCGGCCCACCGTTTTGTCACTGAATACCCAACGAAGGCCTTCATCCGTCCTTCAATTTGTGACACTTCACTTTGTGCCTGGCGGAGGTAATGAGGGAGACACGACCTTGCAGATGAGCGGCATCAACTCTCCTGGCGTTCATCCGTCTTTCACTTACAGGGAGACGGCACTGTAGCGGAATCAATTTGCAAAAGGCAAGTGAAACATTAATTTGGGGAGGGGATTCTCGGCACGGGCTTTGGTTCAGTTCCATGGCGACATCGAGCTGAAAATGTGAAGAACACAAAATGCCCGCTGGGCCCCAAGATAATGGACCTATGCACATAAATTATGGCAGAAGAAGGATGGCATTTGACAAGCAGCGGTAACTTACTATTATTGCCTGCAACCCATGATGACAATTCCTGGACTAGCCAACAGGTCGGAGCGATGTAATATGCATGGGATTCATGCAAATGCTTCCAACACATGTCAGAAATATTGCCACCACCGGCTCGAAGCCTTGTATCTTGGAAAAGCAGCCTTATTGTCATACTGACAACGATGCATCATTATTGTCCTTTACGAAAAGATTTGGAGGTCCCCCGTGGGGTTGGGGTGGGGTCGCCCAGCCGGCACCCTCGCCCTATAAACAGCCCCATAAACTTTGCCGCCCAGGTAGAAGCCTGGAAATTACAAGTGGGGCTTACGAGGTTGCGCTGGAACAGCAGGGATCGAATCTTCCAAAGCCGGCGTCACCGCTTCCATGAATAGTCAACGGCGTCACAATAAAAAAAGTGGCATCATCGCCACCAAGCGCATTAAAGCTTAATGGAGACACATCACTTATATTCCCTCCACAATGGGGACTCCTAACCTTGTGAGGAGAGTTGTTCTCTTCTGGCTATTTATGCCCTACTTTTTTTTTTTTCTGTGCGACTCGGCGTCGATTCTGAAGAGCCATCATGGCACGATGCCGCCGATATATTCCCAGCTAATGGCAAAACGGCAGGGGCACCGTGACATTCTAATGGTGTTGATGGTTAATGTTTTCATTTGGAGTGAGAGGGAAAAGTAGGAGTTCCGTGCAAAGGGCATTTGGGCTGAAGACTGTTTCAACGACAGCATTCATGCAGAGCAGACAAGACATGGTCGGTCGGTAGGAGCCGGTTATGAGGTCACGTTGTTGCTCTTTGTGAATGGGCGCATTGATGTTTGCATGAGGTGTGTATATGAATAGACAAACTGATGTTGACGAGGAAGCGATGTAATCTTACGGACCGACATCCGTATTGTGAGTGTCTATAAATGCTTAGTTATTATCTGTATTTAACGTGTATGCGATTAAACGGAAATGTTTGCTTTTTTGGATAAAATTGACTAAACTCAACATACCATTTTTTAAAGTGTCTTCATAATTAGCGGATCGATTAATGATGTAATCAGATCTGCAAAATAAGACAATTGCAAACACAATCTTGTACATGCCAGAAGCATTCTGTTAATAATTACTCAAGGTTTCCTCAGCATACAGTGAGATTCCTCCTCCCCAATTTTTTGAATTATGTTGAGTTTTTATCGAAGCGTGTCATGTGTCATCCCACCACCCACCCAGATTTTCCATATAGTGACTGTTTCTCAATATTTTTGGTAGAATTTTGGCTATTCGTGGGCTGATAACAATCCAGTAAGGTGTTTAAATCCCATGCATAAAAGGGTCAATCGGCTCGGTGATAGATAATCTATAAAAAAAATAGATAAATAACTCACCGATTGTTGTTTGGTGCCAAAATCCTGAACATATCAAGCCTAATTTTGAATTATTTCATATTGATGCAATAATCGGTTATTCGAAAAAAGTGAGTACACATGCCGGCAGCAGTACATAAGCACACACCCTCGCAGATTTATAAATCATTGTACACTGATAATAATACATACAATTCTCAGTACACTCAAATTCTTACGTCCCAGAAGTTCCAACATTTTTACCAACTTCTATTTTATTTTTAGGTATCTTTTTGTCCTTTGCTTTTGAGTCTCTGTTTGAACACAGCAAGTGATACACACCTTTTTAGGTCGGTTCCAAAAATGTTTCAGAAATTAACAAATGTTTATATTGTGATTGCGAGTGTGTGCGTGCGTGTGTGTGTGCGCGTGTGTGTGTGTGTATGTGCATGTTTGTAAATAGACCGACAACTATTTACTATGTGTACGTGCATGGACAGATAGGTGAACAGAATGTGAAAATGTCAACTGAGAGACAGAATTGGTTACATTATGTTTATGTATGTGAAAGACCCGCAAGAGATTTACATACAATGTGTGTGTGTGTGTGTGTGTGTGTATAAATGGACTGAGATTGTGTGTGTGTGTGTCTGTGTGTATGTGAATGGACAGAATATGGGAAAAGGCAGGTGGATGTTTGCATTGCGTGTGTATGTGACTGTTTTCCCGATTCTCATCGTTACCTTGCTCTTCAGTCTGTGTAGCCGCCTCATTATTTGGCTACAGGGTTTTCATTAGATTCCCCAACTGGCAATTAACGCTCCTCTCCGAAACGGAGGTGAAACAGTGGCACTCAATGCCCCTTGCTTTTATGGCATGGTTAAGTAGCCTTCACGTGGCTATTAATAACACCGGTGCTATAGCTTACAAAAATATGCACATTGGCTAACTAGGTTATTGCATTGTTTACTTTGCCTCAAAACATCACAGTGAACAAATGTTCCTCCTGCTCTTTCAGTCTTATTTCCTTCCCCCTCCAAACCTCCTCTTTCCCCAGTTTGGGTACAAAGAGATGCAGGGAGAGGAAGTTAATTAGAAAGACGTCCACAGAGGGGAGAAGAGGAGTGGGGCTGTGTGTTTGGTAATGGAAAAGGGGCTCTGCATGGAAACAGATGGGCCAGAATTTATTAACTTGCAGAAACGCTGGAAAGAAGCCGCTTGCGACCAGACCAGACGTCGGGCCAGTCGGTGTCTGCGCCCAAATGCCCATAGGAGGCTGGGTGCAGGTTGGGGCAGTCTGGGGACCAAAAATAGAACGTATATTTATCTCTGGATTGTTGCAAATGACCCGTCAGTGCGGAACAATGGATGCAAGCCGGCTCAGTGGTTGAGATCTTTTGGTACACGGCTTGACAGCAAAGACGAATAATGGAGTCTTTATTCGCTTCACAAGATAGTTTTAGAAGCTGAGGGGACTTTCAATTTTTTCCACACACTGAATTTGATAAACACTCAAAGACTAGAAATATAGTCACTTATTGGAGTGAAATTGAGTGTATGGGCTGGAAACAAAAGAATACCTGAAACAAATCACAGGTACCGTACTTACAGAAACGTTGGGAGTAGAACTAGGATATCATCCAGTCATCTACTGCTATTTTAAAAAAAGACCCATCAATCAAAACAATCACATGGTCAGTAAGCATTCTTGTGCTGTGTGTACGTATCCGGATGCCGCTCAGCAAACCAGTTCAGGGCGCAACTTTTGCAGGATTAAAATGTCTTTATTTATTCATTTATTTATTTATTTTTAACAGCGGTCTGCGATCCACTTATGGGTGCAGTACCACGTTTTAACAAACACTGCTCTAAATTGATATTCGTTGTGTATGTGATTGTGAATATGTCTCTAAATCCAGTCTAGGGTTTAGCCCACCTTTTGCTCTAATGGCCCTAAGGAGAACAAGCGTCATAGAAAATGAGTGAAAACATGTTTCCTATGGGTGGAAAAAGATGGTTGTGTCTATTTATAGCCGTATATGGTCAGTCGTTGTAAAGTTTGGCAGAGATCCTGTGCGCACTCCCATGACACTCTTACTCTTTACATTTGGCAGAGTGCTGAAAGCATTTAGCAACACAAGCTGGCCTCAACTCTAAAGTGTGCACTTCTACGTCCCATTTTAACTCCCCTAACTTCCTGTAAATTAGATGGATCCACTTGGTTCTGCTCCAAACCCCTTTTGCTTTAGTTTAAATTGCACTCGCCTGCCCATTGTATGTGAATATGCTAAACCAGAAAGAAAGAAAGGAGACGTCATCCTCAACTGATTAAGAAAGCTGTGAAAAGCACGTTATCTTGCAGGAAAGCGGCTGCTCCTCTTCTATGAAACGCACAACAGCCCCCAGCCTGCTCAACCCAACGACAGCACTCTTAATTATAGCATCTCCAAAACATCATTTTAAGTCAATCGTATTGCCAATTCTGCTTTCGCCTTGGGTTACACATTAGCTCATCACTTCATGAAACACCCGGCGGAGCAATTGGTGTGTAATTTGCTGCCGTAGCAAGGTGTGAGGTGCTGAATTATAACCGTAATTTAGCAACACTCCAGCGACAAATGGAGTTCAATGATCTATTATAAAACTATATGTTTTGGCTTGGCACCTTTCATCAGGCGTGGAGGATATGAAAAGAAGTCAAATAAAAATTTCATAAAGAGCAAAATATGGAAAACTAACACTTTTTATGACCATACCGGTGTGTGGATGTATCGGTGCAGTTTAACAGGAGAAACCGCTTAGCTTGTGTGTGTGTGCGTGTGTAAAATGCATTTATTCGACAACCAAAACAAACTCTTTCTCTCTTTTAGGCTCAATAAAGCACAGACCGGATACGAGCACACTACTGGGAAAGGGAACCTTGTTTGACAAGAAGGAGAAAATGGAAAGATTACAGTGGATATAAAAAGTTTACACACTTCTGTTCCAATGCCAGTTTTTTTGATGTAAAAACAATGTGCCCAAGATAAATATCAAAACTTTTTCCACCACTTATGTGATCTTGAACCTGTACATCTCAATTAAAAAACAAACAAACAAACAAAAAAACCTAATTAGCTTAAGTTCAAATAAACTATGTGAAAATGTGGTTGCGCAAGTTTGAACACTTTCTTACCACTGGGGATGCGGTGGAGTTCAGAATTAACTGATCACACTGCAACTCATGTGAAATGGGAGTCAGCATACACCTGACAGTGCCTCGAACCCCAATGAACTACAAATGTTCTATCAGGCTTTTCCTGCCGTTTTTGGAGTCGCATCGACAGCAGAATGGTCCACGGAGATCTTTGGTAGCATCAGAGGGATGTCACATTGTTGAAAAGGAATCTGTCACGTTTCGGTTTTTCGGTCTGGCCAGCAGGTGGCATGAGGGGTCTTCCTAGCACACCTGCTGGCAATCATTAATCAATAGAGACACCATTTAAGGACTCCTACATTCTACACCTGTTGTGGGAGTATTGTTTATGGCTTTGCTTTTCTCATTGCTCATTGACTAGTGGCTTTTGACCTCGTTGTGTTTTCGCGTGTAGTCTCGGTACCAAGTTTTTGTACCATTTTGTTTTGATGATCTGGCTTTTCATGCGTGTACAAAGTGTTACATAGTTTTTCGTTCGTAGTTTGTGGGCTTTACTTTCCCTTTCTTGCTCTTTTGTTCAAGCACCTTTTGTTAGTCGTTTTTGATTTACCTCCTGGTCCTCATTGTGGACCAGCGCTTTATGTTCTCGCTTATTTTCGGTTCGATTTAGACATTAAATTGTCTTTACATCGGAGACCTTGTTTTTGTCTACGTTTTTTGGATCCCCCTCCCTAACTCGGTTTATCCGAGTACTTAACAGAATCAATCAGGCGTGCCAAGCACATTTGATACCCTCATGGGCGAACGACCATTCTCGCCCCCACCCCCCCCAAAAAAATGACATGGTTCAACTGAGGTTTTTAGAAGTTCATTTCTCCTCCATCACAAACTGATGCCGCTTCAGCGTGTGCATTCGTCCACATGGTCCGAAATATTTTGGGCATTTGTGGGCTGCGTTTTGAGCTCAAAATTTAAACACCCCCAATTCAATGTTCTTGCACAAAAAAAAGGTTTTGGCGAGACTAAAACCCCTCGGAACATTTTGACACGACAAATGATCAAAATAGATTGATGGAAAAATTGTATCCCTGACATAAAATTGTTCACACAATTTCACTGCTTTACAAAGAAGCCTCTTGGTTTATTGCAGTCGAACATTTTTAACAGCTTTTCCTCAACTTCAATTCAAATCATCACTCGATCAAAAGGACGACACGCTGTGCATCAACAGCTTCCCCCCCCCTTTCATCTCCATCTCCATGAGATAAAACACACAGTAGTCAGACCCATTTAGTCGCATCAGCCCATTTTTAGCCTCACGAGGCATTTTGTCACATTTAGGGTTGTTCGCATGAAATTTTAGGGAACATTAATGTTCCCCCTCTTCTTTTGTCTAAAACTGTTGCAAAGTGTCAGGTTGAAGAGATGTGCAGCCCTCCCGGCAGCGGCAGAAACATCCGGTTAATGGGGGTCTTTATGGCACCACAGAGTTGTCACCACGGTCTATTTTTACTTCGGCGCTACGAACGCTACGGCGTCCGCAGCTCACGGCGTCGACACACAAACGTTGACACTTCACATCGCCTTAGCAAGCAGCTCACAAGCTGCTCTGCCTTCCTCTCATGGCGCTTGTCAGAGCCTTAAATAAAGCAACGAGCCTCACACTAAATCTATTTTTCATTAGCTTTTAGCAATGTGCTGTGCGCGTTGTTTGATTCCGTGCGGCAGCTTTTGGCTCTGCTCATCTAAACTGATTTGATGACAATCATATTCTTGGATGAAACCTTTTCTTAAACTGTACAGGGAACCTTTTAAGTAACACGATTAGCTCTTAACTATTACGCGAGCGTATTTAGGCCACCAGTTATTATTACAACAATTGGATAATAAAGCTAAATAGTCATTGCTCTATGTAACAATGGTTCATTACAAAGTACTGCTTTCGTATTTAGCACTGTATGAAGAAAGAAAGAAATGAGTGATTACTTGCAAATACTGTTAAACTGGAAGTTGGAATTGAGAGAAGAACACTCCTAGGTTATCTTAGCGCTAGCAAGCTGATATGACAGAAGACGGATGGATTTGAAACTTTAGCAAAAGTGAATAAGCGTCCTGGGTTCTGCGGTTGGCCAGTGTGTGGTGAGGGATCCTGGAAGTTATTTTACAATAGAAAGAAAAACCTTTCCGTAAGTTGACGCAGCTACGTTAGCCTGTCAGCCGGGCCTTGCCTTGCCTTGCCTTGGTACATTCGAATATGTTTTTAAAAAAAAGTGAATATGACGCATGGTAAGATAAAAAACATTGACCTTTATAATCAATTTGCATCTTTTTGTTAATGGGACTATGGTGTGTTTTTCAGCAAAAATACGATTAATAACCCATTCAAGTAGATTGGCACTACTTAAACCAAGCGTGTCAAACTCATTTTTGTCGTGGGCACATTTTAGTTACAATTACCCTTGGAGGGCTGTTATGACTGAAATTATAGAAAGAAGTCAAGTATAATGGTTTATTCAACTATTCAATTCATGGTTACTGTAATGAGGGGTTTGATAACAAAGAAATGCTTCCAAAGTCTCTGATATTTATTACATATGAGAATTTTACATTTTGGTAAAGATTTTACCAAGCATCATGGAAGTTGATGTCTTTGATTAGCTTTTGCGGGCCAAATAAAATGATGTGGCTGGCCAGATTTGGCCTCTGGGCCTTGAGTTTGTTGATCCAATGTTGATTTTGGGTGAATCCGAACTATAATATTATTAAAGGTAATTCAGTAAATATGTTATTTCAGATGGATATATCAAAATGGTCGTCTTTCGCATAAATCAGTACCCATGGAGTCACTCTTAGCTCCAAAGAGGTTGGTGACTCCTGGTCTATACTCTCTATAACACAGGATGACAGTCCAGGGTGCATTACTCAAACTCAGCGGGGAGAGGTTCTATCTATCAATGACCCAAATCAGTGGAAGCAATGTAGAATCTGAATGGAGGGATGTCTCTGTTAAAACAAGTTTTTAAAAAAGTATATATATTTTTTTGGCGACTGGGCATGTGTCTCCGCTAGGCCGTTGACCCCGCTCTCTCTCTCATCTCTCTGTAAAACTTTTTAAGTTGTCAACTTCTGTGCATCAATGTCACCAAGACAAATCCCTCAACGTTTCCAATTTGCAGTCGGCGGGTCTGAAAACCTTTGTACTCGTAAAACTGCGCAGCCTAGCGAACGCGACGCTTTGTGACTGTAAAGGCATCGGCAAGGGTCCTTGAGAGGTCCTTTTAGTCGCTGTATTTCATTATTGTGTAATGATTATGAGTCGAAAACCGACGCTTCCTCTGCTAAAACAAAACATACAGTCGACTTGAAATCCAAGGACACTGGAGCATCCGTGTTGCTTGACTCTAATTTCATAAAATAAAAAAATAAAAAAGGAAAGAAAAACATCTGTTAAATGATGCCTCTGCAAATTGAAACAGCCATTTTATTGGAATGCTCTCCGAATGTCGGTGACATTGCGCTGATGTTATTGTTGGTAATGGCGAGCTCAGTGGGGTGTTTATTTGAGGAGCGCTTGGCCTGACAGCTCTTGGCAAGTGCTCTTTTTCCAAGCTGTTGTTTCCCAGCGTTTGGCCGGCGCCCAAAAGAATTAAAGTCCTAAGCGTCTGTATATTCAAATAAAGGCCTTGATTACAAGTACGATTTGTCACCGTGATTAATCTTTGCATGGACTGACTGGAGGAACATGTTCTATTTATTTCATATGGTGGTGGTGGGACCGGGGGTGGGGGGTTAATCTTCTTTTTGCAGCCGATTTGTAGTTTGTTCTGGATGGAGTCCAGCTACCAAGGGCAATAATAACAAACAAAAGACAGTAAAACATAAAGGAAAAAATAAAGTATCATCTGTATGGATACATCTCTATAAATGTGCATGTATAAATAACAGAACAGGCTAATCATTTTTAGAGTCCCTGTCCGGATGCATGGAGCAAGTGGGGGGGGGGGGGTGCACACACAAATGAATACAGTCAAACACAATCCATTCTATACCACAGTTACCGTAAAGTTCCTGTGCAAGTTTTTGTTCTAGTTATTTATGTTTTTTTTCTCCTTTTAACCCCTGTCCGAAACATTTGGAGAATAAAACAATTCCGATCAAAGCAAGGCCACGAGGCGAGGCTCTATCCGAGCGAATTTGACAAACAGGGACACAGTAACAATTTAATGCATTCCTGATAGATCACACAACATTCCTCCCGAGATGTTCCCCTTTTGCAAGTTTTGTTTTTAATGCTATTATAAAACATAACGTGGGCATAAGAAACAAAAAAAACAAAAAAAAAAGGTTTCAAGAAAAAAGTTGTGTGAACTAAAGTTACAGATGCTGCTCGTAACGCAGCCGTGGGTACCGTTCAAATCCATATCAGGGGAATTGAGGTTGACAGAAAAATGCCATCACTTTTGCAACAACAGCCTCAGGGAAGGGGACTGGGGAGGTTGCAAAAGCAAAACACACACACAAAGCATACACAAAACACAGCGGTGGGCCCGGCCCGCCTTTGCCACTTAGCATTATATGTTTGCCGCTTTAAATATTTTAGATGTTAGTTTGAGATCCACAGAAGGAAATAAAATGCAGCTGCAGACTGTCATGATCACATTGACGGTTTTTCGTTTACTTTGACTGATGCCATATTATCTTGCGTCACGGCCGACGTTTGTTTCGTAGCACACAAAAACAGGAGTTGAAGTTTAAGCAAACGTGCTGCTGTAGTGCGATGCCGAAAATGTCTTTTACTGCACTGTATAGTACACGTAGTTACACATTTGGTAACAGGTTGACAGTTTTGGGTCTTGGTCGAGATCTATACACCGTTTTTTTTTTTTTACAGGCAGAATTGTTGAGCTAGCTCTCCAAATTGAGATTAAAGCCACACCAAATATTTAAAAAAAAAACTGGAGCATGGAATTTTTGACAATGTTAAAGGTTTGAACATTTCTAACAGGCCTGAGTGACTTACAATTTTTCATTCAATTACTCCCTCACTGTGCTCGACTAAATAGTTCATTCTACAATTTTAAATTGCCCATTGTTTTCTTAACCCTTTCAGGGACAGTGGTTACGACAGCGGACAGTTTATCAGGATACAGGGTGCATGAAAGGGTTCATTTCACGCCCCAAAAAATTGTCATTCAAAACATACTCAATTTAATGACTTCAGTTCTACGCATACAAAGGGGAAACATGGTTGTAGATGAGGAACGTTAACATTCAGCATAAAACATGACTTTTAAAGCACGTCTACGCGTATTTAAATTCAAGTGCAAACAGTGAGTGAATAATCAGAGGAGCAATGCGCGTTTGTATTTTGGGGATTCATTAGCAGCCAGGAAAAACATATCTCACTGCGATCCACTGACCTCTCATTTGTTTTTTGTTTTTTCCATTTCATTTATTACCCACCTTGCTATCTGGAGCCCATCATTATTCACCGTAGCATGAACAACAGACCACACAGAGCATCCATATGAGGCCTTGCGTACCCCCCCAAAATAAAGCATTGAAATAACAATGAACCTCAAGTTAAGAAAACGAACTTCTGCATGACCAACCACGCCCCCCGATGCTCTAAGAACAAACGACGTGTGATGAAATTGTTGTAGTCGCAAATGATGGCGTCTGAATGAAAACTGACACATGTAGACATGCATGTGCAATCGAAAGCGTATCCCCCCCCCCCCCCCCCCCCGCGGCTATGAGGTTTTCAGGCCCTTCTGTTGCCACACACACACACACACACACACACACACACACACACACACACACACACACACACACACACACCTCCATACAAAAACTACTGTCACACCTCATAGTGCATGCGCCATGCATATCAATTATTGCTCCCGCTGTCGAACCCAGGGCCAGTGGAAAAATGTTCATGCATGACAACACACCACCTGGCACCCCAGCTCCTTATTTCCACTTGAACTGCGGAATGAATACGCCGTATAAAGGAATTGTGCGTGAGACTTAACAGATATATTGTGATGTTACAATAAGTCACCTTGACGGAACTGTGAGGGATTCCATGAATAAGAACAGCGGAGCTTCGCATTCTGCCAAAATGATTTTTGCCTATGAGGCTCGGAGCTAATGGTCGAATGGAAGTTTTCCACCCAGAGCTAATTTGAGTGAAAGGCGCCTCTCGGTGAGCCGATGCCCTCGTGGGATTTCTCTTACCTTCCATGTCCAATTCATCCTACCATTCCAAGTACTCTTTTTGAGACTGAAAAAGGGAAGAATTGTCACACGAAGAAGCCAAGAAGAAGACGAAGATACGCTTGCTCGTGTTCCAACAAAGATGACGCGAACACGCCAGCCGCAATTGAAGAGCAAAAGAGTGCAAATACAGCTTTCCTTACTGGAAATGACAGTACAGTGAGTTCCCAGTTTCTTTCTCTGTTTTGGTTGATCATTTTATCACTAACGGAAGGTTTTCATGGTGCTGGAGGACCGAAGAGGCAAGGAGTACAGGAATCTAAAAAAATTTAGTGATCCTCCCCTCCCCCACCCCCATCTTGCCCTCATCAAAAAGGTAGAATGTCTGTTGGTGATTTGT
Source organism: Hippocampus zosterae (assembly GCF_025434085.1). Taxonomy (NCBI): domain Eukaryota; kingdom Metazoa; phylum Chordata; class Actinopteri; order Syngnathiformes; family Syngnathidae; genus Hippocampus; species Hippocampus zosterae. Next base: position 8,763,646 of record NC_067454.1, on the reverse strand, counting down.
TGCCTTCATTGTGTCATTTACCAAATAATGACGAATGGATATTCAACTATGTCAACTTAAAAAAAATAGATAGATAGATAGATAGATAGATAGATAGATAGATAGATAGATAGATAGATAGATAGATAGATAGATAGATAGATAGATAGATAGATAGATAGATAGATAGATAGATAGATAGATAGATACTAGATAGATAGATAGATAGATAGATAGATAGATAGATAGATAGATAGATAGATAGATAGATAGATAGATAGATAGATAGATAGATAGATAGATAGATAGATAGATAGATAGATAGATAGATAGATAGATAGATAGATAGATAGATAGATAGATAGATAGATAGATAGATAGATAGATAGATAGATAGATAGATAGATAGATAGATAGATAGATAGATAGATAGATAGATAGATAGATAGATAGATAGATGGATAGATGGATAGATGGATAGATGGATAGATAGATAGATAGATCATCTGTACAAATTTAATGACGTAAAACAATGGACCAACAAACTCAAGGATATTCAAACATAGCACATGTGTCAATGGTTTGTAAGCTAGTACGCATCACTCATTAGCAGCACTCTTAATTGACTTGCGACATGCAATCAATTATTGATACATGATACGATGCCATCGCAATCTAACTTAATTACCCGTATCAGCGTGGGGGCCTCGCTGCCCTTGTATTGACGCCACATCCCCGACTGTGCTAATTATGACGCTTCTCCATGTGCGGCTTGCACACGCGCACCGACAGGTCACGTGCAGGTTCATATCATCCATCCCTCACGAACAATTTTCTCTTGACATGAACTGAAAACAAGGGCTTGCCAGCAGTGATCTCTCAGGATTTAAATAAAGGTTTTGGTTCGAACTGAATCACACACATGTAAAATGGAAGTGAGACACAGTCTGTGGCCCACACTGGAATCCTGTTACCCCCAAACTCATCATTTTTTCATGCGAGCCCAAAACATAATTTTTGTTCAACCATTAACATCGCATCATTGAAATAAAGCAAGCCATTTTGTTATTGGTCAATAACTGTTAAATAACACACATGTATGTTGCTTGATCAATAGTATAGATTTTGGAAACATACTGTATAAAATTTCGCAAATTGTCACAAGGTTTGGCCCGCAAAAATATGCTTGGATAAACATGGTCATCCCGCGGGGGGCCGGGGAGCCCGCCCCGACCCCCCATTCGACTCCCGGCACGGCGGGGCGGCCCGGTAGTCCAGTGGTTAGCACGTCGGCTTCACAGTGCAGAGGTACCGGGTTCGATTCCAGCTCCGGCCACCCTGTGTGGAGTTTGCATGTTCTCCCCGGGCCTGCGTGGGTTTTCTCCGGGTGCTCCGGTTTCCTCCCACATTCCAAAAACATGCGTGGCAGGCTGATTGAACACTCTGAATTTTCCCTAGGTGTGAGTGTGAGTGCGAATGGTTGTTCGTTTCTGTGTGCCCTGCGATTGGCTGGCAACCGATTCAGGGTGTCCCCCGCCTACTGCCTGAAGACAGCTGGGATAGGCTCCAGCACCCCCGCGACCCTAGTGAGGATCAAGCGGCTTGGAAGATGAATGAGTGAATGAAACATGGTCATGTTATGTCATGAAGCAATGGCAAATAACTGAATTACACCCCATGACAAGAACATGCAGAGAGGACTAAAACATTCAGCCCTACCAATTTGCTGCCCAAGTGAGTTGCCGGAGGGATCTAAAAAGGGAAACAGCTCATTTAAATGAATGATAACACTTTTTGTTTTTTATGTGACTATTACAATCTACAGCACTCTTTGGAGGGAACCAAATTGCATGAGGTTCCCCAAGCTAGTTATTTAAAAAAGACCCACTTTCTCAAGAATCAGTAGGTTTTTATTTAGTGACAGGTTTGTTGATAGCAATGTGAATGGAATTAGCTCGGAGCCTCAGGTTCCAGGGGGTATAGGGTTCACAAACAGCGTGCCGAGCTTAAATGCAAGCGAGTGAAACTTAGTTTATAGGATGGACCCTTGAAAGCGGTGACCCCTGTTCAGTGGGAGTCATGTTAGCATCAAGTTATTGTGTGATAACATTTCGGAGCGCTTCTCTAAAAATATGATGCGCTGTATCTTCAAACCCTCTGGGGATGTTATTTATGAGCTGACCTTGAGTCTTGAAGAGGTCCAAACACATGTCTGTCTTTCCTCTAGTGTACGTAAGTATACTGTATGAATTGGTGTGCAACACGACCTTTGTCTTTATTTTCATTTCTTTTTGCTTTTCAGGGGGATTACATCTGCTGGGTTGTGACTCAATTAGTCGGTTGGGTAACAATTGCTCCGTCTTTGCTAGAGAATGTCACATTAACCCCCCAGCTTCCCCAAAAGATTTATTGTGTATTTAGGTTTTCTCAGAATTGTGGTGGTTGAGTCACTTGTTGATTTCAAATATCATAACATGGTTTATGGATGTTAGAAAAGGTGAATCAACGAAAATTATATATAATACTGAGTAAAACACCAACTAAAGTCAACAAAGCAACATTTATTTAGAAAACAATGTGCACAATTAAAAAATAAATATTACTTTTTATGTCTGTTCCAGAAAAAAAAAGCCTCAATTGGCTGTCATAAGATAAGAAATATAAGAAAAGAAAACCTTTATTTGTCTCAAAATAATATTGATAATAATAAACGTGAAATATTCATTCATTCAGTCATGCATCTTCCGTTATATCCTCACTTGGGTCGTAAGCATGTGAAATATTTTCAACCAATTGGCTTTCTTTCTGCCTGCTAGTATAGATGTCAATATATATATATATTCAATGATTGATTCATCCAACTATTTACCCATTTGTCAGAATGGAGCCTTTTAAGTCAATCATTCAATATTTGTACATTAATATATATAAACAATATATAGACATGTTTATAGTTAGTATAGTTGGTATTTATTGCATTGTGAAAATAAAATAAAATAAAATGTTATATGCACGTTATTATCTATCTCTCTCTCTCTCTCTTTCTCTCTCTCTCTCATTATTATTAAGCCAATAATATGAAATGAATAAATGTATTCATTTCTAAATGAATAGAAAGGTATTACATATTGTATATTTAAAAGGGAAATTGACAATGTACAAGCAGTGGAGTATACTGTACATGACGATTTGCCTTCGGTGCTATACCCCGCCCCTTACCACGCCTTCCCGCTCTCCTATTGGCTCAGGGGCGGGCGCTTGTTATATGCAAATGAGACTGTGGGTGGCCGGGACTGTTTGTAAAAGTGACGACACGAAAAACGACGAGGAAGAGGAGTAGGACAGGGAAAGGGAGGGGATGAGAAGGGGGGGGCGTTGAACGTAAGAAAAAAAAGAAAAGAAAAAGGGAGGGGGGGAGAGAGAGAGAGAGAGAGAGAGAGGAGAGAGAGAGAGAGAGAGAGAGAGAGAGAGAGAGAGAGAGAGAGAGAGAGAGAGAGAGAGAGAGAGAGAGAGAGAGAGAGAGAGAGAGAGAGAGAGAGAGAGAGAGAGAGAGAGAGAGAGAGAGAGAGAGAGAGAGAGAGAGAGAGAGAGAGAGAGAGAGAGAGAGAGAGAGAGAGAGACGAGCCCCGCGGCGGCCCATTGAGGAAAGATGGCCACAGTCAGTGCAAACGGAGTGCTGCGGGAGAATGGATTCAGCACCACGGACAGCGGCGGCAGGATGAACGGGCTCGGCTCGGTAGTCAGAACACCATCCCCATGAAGGACCACGACGCCATCAAGCTCTTTATCGGCCAGATCCCCCGCAACCTGGAGGAGAAGGACCTCAAACCGCTCTTTGAGGAATTCGGCAAGATTTACGAACTCACGGTACTGAAAGACAGGTTTACCGGGATGCATAAAGGTTGGTTCTGGCCGCTTTTACTTGTTTGCTATCTTTGGCGTAACTGTGTAAACAGGAGACTATGACCTCATTTTTTGTTGTTTGTTTCAGTTTTTAATCATTATTTTTTTAAGGTGGGGGGGGGGGTGGGGTTGAGAACGTGGGGAGCGGACCGAACTATTTCACACGTGCGTGTGGTTTGGCGCATGTTAATTGCAGAAGCACTTGAAGGGAACTACTACACACGCCTTTGTGTGTGTGTGTGCGTGCGCGCGTGTGTTTACATTGACAATCATGAGCGTGGAAGGGGGCGGTACCCGCTGAGAGGATTGTGCGGTTTCGCGACACACAACACAAAATACAGTGCGTAAAGAATGGATGGTGATAAACTTTTAGGGCAGGGGTGACACTGAACAGCCTTTAAAAAAAACAAGACATACTAACATGCGCACACGCTGCACAATGAGTCCAAAATGGATGGTGGGTGAACTTTTAATTCAGGGTTTTACAACCTTCCCCCCAGGAAACATACGCACAACGAACGTGTTTTGCATGGTGGATATCATATTAAGTAGATGATATACGTATAACCAAATAATAATAATACAAATGTCACAGTTATGTCATTGCAATCAAGTTACCATAATGCCGAATAAGGGTAGTAAGAAGCAATGAATATGTCCCTCTTTTTGGGGCGGGGGGTTTGGAGGAGGGGCTCAATTAGCTTCACTTTGTCTGCTTTATGCTGCATGGCATAAAGCGATGGAAAAATGATAAAGATGCAAGAATAAAACCGATAAGCAAATGAAAACATGTCTAATTAATGTTTGGAAAAAAACTAAGAAAAAAAGATATTCCCCCCTTTCTTTGTACCCAGTCGTTTTTAAGGATCGCACTATTTGCTCATATCATGACTGGAGTTGTTCATTTACTCAACCGCAGATGGTAAAGGCATCTCTTAGCGGGTCAGGGCATCAACAAGGAAAAATGCTTTGATTTCCATGTTTTTAACCGTGCTAAAACACCAAGAAATGAGGTGGACTGATTGGAGCTGAAACGATGTGAAACAACCCGAAACATAAACCTGTACACACACACACACACACACACACACACACACACACCCACACACACACACACACACACACACACACACACACACACACACACACACACACACACACACACACACACACACACACACACACCCCTGTGGAGTTACCACCTATCATAATATCTACATAACGCAAGATTACTTTTATTACAGTTGAGAGGAAAAGGCAAAGAAATGGCAATAATTAAGGCAGACTGGGCAGGGCTAATAAGTCACATAAGTTCACTGAACACAAACACGGATACACACGACATGGTGAAGTGAGTATATATCAGTCCGCTGGGTATCAGATCGTAGTCAAATGTAAAGTCAACTTTACATATGATTACACAAAATGTTTGACACAGGAACTCATCAGAGATACCCGTTTACATATCTTTAAGTGCTGTTGTTTTGGCTAGCAACTTTGTCCATGTTTTGTTTGTGTGTTTGTATGTGGGAATTGAGCATCTGAGATAATGAGATTCGCAATTGTTGTTTACGCTCATGGGGAAACGGGAAGCACCTATTTGGGGTGTGGCTTTTATTTAAACTGATAACATAGTGGCCGCCGTTTGAGGACTTTTACGCAGCACCTTGACTGTTGGGCTATGCGGTGCTGCGAAACACCGGCGACACGTTGCTCTCACCGTCCCCGCCGACTGAGAGATCAGTAATCACCTCTTAATTACGACGACAAGCCGCTGATTACGCAGAGATCGATCACTTCTTAATGATAACCAAAAAGCGAGGGTGCGAGACTGTTTCGAAGCACAGGGAGCCATTAAGTCTAAAGTCCATTAGGCGGAACTTTGATTGCTTTCTGCACTTTTTCTATATGTTCAACGCAAGTCTTCTGCCATGATAAATGGAATGAATGCGTTTTTTGGACAACAACAAATGAGTGTAGTGCATCCCATGAGTGTTTCTTACTCTTGTTCCTTTTTCTCAAATTTTCAATTATATTTGTGTTAATTATATATGATTGTAATCCATTTTCATTGGATTTAAATGCTAATTTTCCAATATAATCACCACCTCTCTTTGTTGGTGGTGGGAAATAATTTGGTTCTACTGCCTTTCAGTGAGATATTTCACAAGTTGCTCAATATGCCAGTGCTTCCCTAAAATAAATACAATACAAATTCTCATGCTGACTTGAGGACATCTACCTTCTACCTGTTTGTAATTATGTACCTTTATTAAAGTAAATCATGAACTTACAGGATGTTTTTTTTTTGAATGCTTGTATAACTCAAACAAATAATTGTAAATTCAAGGAAAAAGCCCATCTACTTGACTTTATTTCACTAATACATGAATAATTAAAGCAGTTACTTATCTGAATAGAAAAAATGTGACAAAACTATTCATTCCCTACTCAATATTTTTTTCATTTGAACGTATACAAAGTAAAAGTACTTCTTAAAAATACCTTTTCTATTTTGATAGATTATGTACATTTCTTTAGTTATTTTGCATGTAGACATTTGGACCCAGATGTGGTGTCTTGCCCCAATCAAGGTCCACAGTACTGCCATGTAATACCTTTGTACCTTCCGTGTTAGCTGCTATACGGAGTTCCTTTCCCGTAACTTACGTGCCACATTGGGTTCAAGTCAAAGCTTCATGTCTATGCGGCTTTGATCCGACAGGTTATCATTTAGTTATTAACATAACTTAAATGAGATGTTCATATTGATTTGCCTTAATTCTCGAGCCGGTCCCATAGAGACTTTTTTTTCCCGGGATGTGTGTGTGTGGAGGGGGCGAGGGAGGGTTAAGTTTAGCATATAGCTGTTTAACGTAAGATGCTATTTATTATTGCCAGTGTTTCATTGGCTAAGAGAAATGACATGAACGTATAGTGAGGCGTCCATTTCAGTTCCCAAATGTAGTTTGTTGGCCTAAAATGGCCACTTGTCAGTCATTCACACATCAGTATTGGCATTAACATTCACAATGAATCCCCTCAGCGCAAACTGTCAAATTACGTATGATATATAAGTCGGCGGCAACAGTTCATGATCTTATCGATCGCATTGAGATGAGTTCAGCTCAAGCAGCCTTGAAAAGTCCCCCCCTCCCCCATTCCTCCCCTGCTCCACCTCTTTTCCCGCCGTGATCGATTAAAACAATATCTCCTGTTGCCGTTGTTGACGCACCGTCCTCGGCCATCCCTGAATGTCAACACCAAGGAGGAGGGAGGTCCGACTCGGAAAGAGAGGATAATCCTGTTCCGAAGACGGACCAAAGCGGGAGCCCCCCGCCCCCGAGCCGAGGCCGCTCTGAGGCAGGCATTCATTTATTCCTGCCGATCTGTCCTGTATGAGATTCAAAGTCACTTTGTGTGCACTTTTAATGAGATTTCACCAATGCATTACAGGGATGAGATTGTGCCCATGTAACACATGTTCATGTGGTCTTACAGACCCAAGCAGAATGCAAGAAAATGGGATTAGTGCCATTAAGGGAAACCAAAGCAGGTGAAGTGAATAAGCAGCTGTGTCGCCCCAAGGGTGGGGCACCCTCTCGGGGACAGGCGCAAGCTCTCATTGGATAAAATCAATGCCACTTGTAGAATACTGTTTGTATTAAGACCTTCTGTCATGAGTATACATTCACTGTCTCGCAGTGGTGTTTAGGATTCTTTTTTTTTGTGGTTCTTTTGAAATGTTGTGCCACCCATTTTTTTAACCCTTCAAGACCTCATCATCAAATCACTTGTTGGGACTCTAGAATTCAGATGAAAAACAAAAGACAATTGTATTTTTATCCTTTATAATGCTCCATGGTGGAACACGGCTGTGAATGCATCATGCGTTATTGCTGGGTTTCATCAGCTGCAACTCGGACCTCAGACAAACTGGAAGGCATTCTGAACAGTTCCAAATAAAAGTTGCTGTTAGCACTGATGCTTCAAGCAGAAAGCCCCTCCCGCCCACCCCCCAAAATGAAACGCCTACTAGATCAGAGGCCAATCAAAGTCCAATTTAACTTGAGTTGAGTGTGATCGGTTAATTCTGAACTCAGCCACATTCTTATTATAGGTTGGTGTGCACACTTGCGCAACTGCATTTCACTTGCTGATCCCTTCTTGCTGTATTATGGCCATGACCAACATGAACTTTAGAACAGCTAATGGGGTAGGGCGTCTGAAGCATTAGGTGACAAAGGCGTTGTGACAGCCAACACTGTCAGGACTCAAAACAACTCTAAAATTCAGATATTTTTAAACATTTATAACTACTGTTACGACTGCTGTATTTTTTTCTTCTTCTTTTGAAATGTTCCATGACCTGACTGCTCCGTGCGACGTCAGTGGGCCCAGCATTAGCAGATTAGTTTTTCGCACTTGTTTTTGATACCCCCATCCGTTGCCTTTTAAGCAATCCTCAGTACCAAATACAGCAGTCGGCTACGGCTATGACCAACATGGACCTTCGAATGGGTATGGTGTGCAAAAGTGAGTGGACATGATAAAGTCAATGCAGTGGAGTCATTTTCAACACTATGTCACCAATAGTGCGTCACCCATACATAGGGCAAGACTGTGTCATAGTTGTATAGATGATCGAAGATATGAAAAAAAATACTGAAAAAAAAACCTCCCCCAAAAATCTGCGACTCTGCAAATCTGTGGGTGCCAAACTTTGAATATGCAGATATCGACTATGGTTTTAAGTTGTAATGTCACCAATCACCACTAGATGTCTTGTTTGAAGTGGGTAAATGTTTATTCACTGAAAACAGATAATCCTTTGGGTGCACATGATTAAAATGTCATAAACGGATGTAATTTTCTTCTGTTTTCTTTTAAAAAAAAGTGAGTTTTTTTTCCACACATTTTAATCATGTGCAACCAAAAATCAAATACTTTTTTTCAGTAGTTGTCGCGACAATGTTTCAAGCCAATGCGAGTGTGTTTTTGTTGTCAGGTAATTTCAAATTACTCCGAGCTGTGGAGGCTTGGATGGGTTGACTTCACACCACGGGAGGGCATGGCGCTCGTCAGCCCAGGTCGCGCTGTTTAACATCCATCATTTTGGCCCGGCACTACATTATCATAACACTTAGTGTCAGCAACGGAGCCTGTGTGCTCCGCTCAGACATGCTGAATGATGGCGGGGGGCAAATCCTTTGCTTGAGTAGCGTTATTTATCAATCCGTCTGCGATGCTGAGAGGAGACGCACCGCACAGCACAGGGGGAGCAGATACAAAGAGAGACTAAATGTCCTCATCCATTCTCTGCGCTCATTGGAGGTTCAGCCTAGAAATAAACCGAGAACATAAAACCCTCACAGGCGTTCCAGTGCCGACCATTAATAAAATATCACCTTTCAAAAAAACATGACATGGAATGTTTTGTTGGTGCTACTTTTTGATTTGGGCTTTGACAGAAAGCTGGCGCTAAAACTGGAGGTGTGATGAGTGATGGGTCATGTATGTTGTAGTCAAGCAAATTGCTTGTGAACCAGACAGCTTGCGTTAGAATGGCCGAAACTGCTTGTTCGAGACCGGAGGACGTAAAAACAATCCATGGGCGAGGCTGCAATGTCTTGCCAATGTCTGGATCTCAGCGGTCACTTGTCATTCAGGGCCGTTTGAGAAAAATACAGTTAATACAGTGTTCAACGGTGGGATACCAACTTTAAACTACGTAAAAAAACAAAAAAAACACACAAAAAAAACCATCTAAATTGGTTGTTTTTTTTACATTCACCATGGGAAAATACAGTTAATACAGTGTTCAACGGTGGGATACCAACTTTAAACTACGTAAAAAAACAAAAAACAAAACAAAAACAACACACAAAAAAACCCATCTAAATTGGTTGTTTTTTTTCCATTCACCATGGGCCACTCTTAGTGTGGTCTTAGCCCGCATTAGGCCCGTGGGCCACCAGTTTTCCACCCACTGATCTACAACATGGTGGAAAGCCAAAGTGCCGATTTCTCCTGACTAATACTATCAGCTCATGCCTTCATCTTTTTTCAATATGTGTCTCGAAAGCTAGTTTAACAACCAACTAACCGGCCGACCAAAGCAATCAACCAAACAAACAAGAAACTGATTGATTGGTTGGTTGAATATGCTGTTTCCTTCGCAACTTGGATATAGAATAGCTGGGAAAGGACAGAGAAAGATGACAAGAAAAGATGTGAAAAGGCACATCTATGGAAAGAGATCCGAGAGAACAGAACACTATTCTGTTGTGATCAGACCATCATGTATCAGCATCTTAAAACCAATCTACTGTAACTCACGTTTTAACATTCATTAAGGTCTTACAGGAATACATATTTTACTACTTTTATGAGGGAATTATGAAAGCAAAACAAAAAAAAAAACACATTCAAGTCTTAATTTTAATTCTGGTCCTCCCAGGCGTCCTTCCAAGATGAACTGATCCGGGAGATTTTGCCTGATTGCTCTTAAATTTGAATCACATTAACTAACTCGACAAATGGGTGGGTGGGGGGGGGGGGGGTGTGATGCTAAATTGGTTAAAAATATTAAGGACTGTGCGGTCCGAGTGAGCTGCTGGACTACATTGCCTGAACTTTGTTTAATGAAAAGACGCCCCCTGCTTTTATGTCAAAGCCACAGGTAGGCAAAGCTGAATAGCGTTTTGCTGGATGAGAAGTTTCGCTTTGGTTAACAACAGTAACCACTAATCAGTGGCACATATACTTGATTGCCCGGTAAAGTTGTCGATGCGGTGGAGGGGAAGACTGGTATTTGTACACACAGTGTAGTACTATATGCAAAAAAAATTTTCCATGAGTGAAAAATGCTCTGATCGTGTTTTTGGGTGCTTGTTTTCATTTTAAAGTCCACACACTGTAAAAGATGCTTGCTTGCCCCTCAACTCCTCTATCGTAGTCAAATTAACAAAATAAAAAGTATGGGGTAGGGTGTAGCTAATTTCAACAAGGCAAGAGATAGGGTGTGTAAAGCGGGCGACAATTCATAATCCAAGACGCATTCGGATGAAGCAAGTGGGATTTAAACATCGAGGAAATGATCTTCTTTAACATACACTTATGCCGAACAGACTTGATACAAAATCCATGCATCCTTTCTCGTGCTTTCATTTGCATCATCTTGTCCACTCGGATGATGTTTGTAGAAAGCCAAACAAATTGGCCATTATCCGTTTTGCCAGTCTGAACAAACTTCGATTTTATATCGTATTCCAGTATCTTTTCAATTAGGAACACCTGCTGTCCTTCCGAAAAAAAGACATACAATATAATTACGATGTCGGCGTGGATGTAATTGGGAGCTCATGCTTGGTTACCGTTTTGACAAACAAGTTATTATGACAGAAAGTTTTAAAGTAATCACACACATTTTGTTGGAACTACTTTTGCTTTTGAAATGGAATTTGTGGGACTTTTGTTGGAATGATGGAAATGTAAATTGTCCCCCACCCCACTTAACCTGCTCATCACAGCCGCCACACTTTATTTCCCTCATTTCCCAGCCTTTGTCCATTTAACTGGGCCAACTTCCACATCTAATTGCTTCACAAACTTTAAATATTGACATGAAATATTGCTTTTTACTGCATTCGGTGGGTGGCAGCACCGTATACTTGTGTAATTAAGTGATAGTTTTAGTTTGGAATTAAAAACAACAAACACTTTCACGAGTGACATGAAATACATACGAAAAGGAAAAAGCAAGCATTGTGCTAAAGTCATATGACAATGATTACCTGTGCTGAATACTTCATTTTAATGTCATAATATTGTAGTATTATATACAGTATACCATCCATCCATCCATTCTCCGAAACGCTTGATCCTCACTAGGGTCACGGGGGGTGCTGGAGCCTATCCCAGCCATCTTCGGGCAGTAGGCGGGGGACACCCTGAACCGGTTGCCAGCCAATCACAGGGCATACAGAGACGAACAACCATCCACGCTCACACCTCGGGACAATTTAGAGCGTCCAAGCAGCCTGCCAAGCATGTTTTTGGAATGTGGGAGGAAACCGGAGCACCCGAAGAAAACCCACGCAGGCCTGGGGAGAACATGCAAACTTCACACAGGGAGGCCGGAGCTGGAATCGAACCCGTACCTCTGCACTGTGAAGCCGACATGCTAACCACTGAACTACCGGGCCGCTACAGTATACCCAATACTATAATTATTGATTTCAATTAGTTCAATTTAAGAACAAGTTGAGTCTTATAGTGGTCTCTCTCTCATTCTCCCCCTCAAGTCAATCAATGTTTACCCAAGGTAAATAACAAGAGCAACCTAACTTACTTACTGACTTGTAGGTGCGCTGGCACCCCGTGCATGCTAAAGCATGACTCACTTTGTCAACTTCACTTTCTGTGCTGTTTTTGCAAGAGGTGGAGCCAGGTTTTAACAGTGCGGCCATCTTGGAAGTGAGCGAGTTGTCTCCAAGTTGCACCTATGAATCAGGAAAAGTGCAGAGTGCATCGATGGCCTGCCCCCTATGTGTCCAAATTCAAATCAATCCTTCATTTTGACCAGTATGCATATGAACGATATTCATTTTCTCTTTTCATCTCTGCAGTTTACTTAAAATTGGCAATATGGAATTAGCCCACTTTTGTTCTCAATAGCTAAGTTCACAGTTCCCAAGTTACTCGAATTGCATTTGTATCAGCGCAATATAGCAATTGATTTTGGGTGACGTTCAAGCTAATATTGCCTCACCTGGATCCATAATACAACACATCACACCTATATTGATATCGCGCTTACACAACAGCTGCAAAAAACACTTTACATCGGTTGTATACTTGAGGTGGAAGTCAACCTCAAAATGCTTTTTTTAAAAAATATGCAGTATGCCTGTATCGCAAATGCCTAATCCAATCTTTTCGTGATATTGCAGGTCAGAGCAAGCACTTAAGATAAGATAAGAAAACCTTTATTAGTCTCACAATGGAGAAATTCCCAATTCACAGCAGCAAAGTTATGAAAGCAAGAAGTAGAACAATAAAATATAGGAGCTGCTGGAAAGGCAGCCACTCTCGCGGCGCCCATGGCCCATGGCGGCCATTTTGAAGTCAAAATAACAAAAATAACACAACACATAGGACACAGACAGTCGTTCAATCTTCACCAATTTTCTGCATACACTTTGTTGTCTGAAGCAGTTCTAGATGAAAGAGGAGAGGATCAAAGTGTCCTTTTTCCAGTGGATCAGAGACGTCATGCTGAAAATGTGCACACGTCTGCTACAAGCTTTGAAAGCAAACACAAAGCTGTAGCGTCCAATGACGAAAAGAGATTAGTTCACTTCTCCTGTCCCACGTAATCCGCTTCAAACTCCAAGCCGCGACTCCCAGCTCCAAATCCGCATCGGCACTCCGCGCCAACGCTCCTTTCTTCTCATCGTCGGCTCCTCAAGACCTCCATCCATCCAGCCGCAGACCGTTCAACAGCACCGATCTCTCCGCTGAACAAAGCGGGGCTGTGAAAAATGCTGCCCATTACAGGCGCAAGACACAAGCGCCCCGGGACTGTACAGCAACGACAGTCAAATGGCACCGAGATTCCTCCAGTCCAAAACAGTGCTGGTATACCCATGCTGCCGAGAAGGCGCAACCACCAAGCACAGAGTCTCCTCCTTGATGAATGTCGTGGCCAAAAAATGCTGAAAAAGGTCCACATTAAGTCCACACGACGTAACAACAAACACAAAGTGACAAAAGAAACACAAAAACAACAAAAAAAGCAAGGCTCATGAGAGCACTTGCTGACGGCTGCCTACTCGGGCGCCATCTTGACTTCAAAGACTTCAAATCACACTTGAATTCTTTCGAACATGATGCGATTATTTATTTGTAAATGTGCAAGAATTTTAGAAAATTTAATTGCAACATATGCAATGTCAGATTAGAACACAGGCTTTTCGTATGACTCAAACCATCCATTTTTTTCTTATCAGAGCAGGAATTCACTTAAATTAAATCAGATTAAAGACAAAAAGAGAAGCACAACTTCAATAGGAAACACACTGACAGCCAGATGTGACCTTTCCACAATAATTATATTGTCACCATTGGATACATATTTGCCTCGCAGATTTTTTCCCTTCGCGTCATGTTGTCGCGGAGGCATCGTCATTACTCAATTCGCACGTTTTACGCTGACAGCGACAACCTGCCACCAGCTGCCGTACTCCACTTAAATGTCTCTTCTCCTCCCATAGCTTCCCAAAACAGGCTCGCTCAATCATAATTCTTTGGGTTTAAGATACCAGAACCAGAACCACAGTACATAATGGACACAAATCTCACTGGGAGCCTTGCAGATGGTCTGACAATGTAAATACTTCATACAAGACATCAAAATGACACAACAGGTGCGAGAATATGGGTAATAATGGACATGCTTTGTAATGGAATGATCGGGAATTCAATCAAGAGTGCTTTGCATTTTTAATGAAGATGATCAAGATTCAAATCATAACTGAATTGATTTTGGATCAAATCCAGTGCTTTGAAGTAAATGGAGCTAAAGGATATGTCTGATACTTTTCTACCAACTCACCAACGATATATTTCACACTTTTCTGCAGTTTGGCCCAAAATTAGAAACAAATTGATTTTGAATATTTTTCCCCGCGGGACGAAAATCATGACATGTTTTTTTTCTTTTTTAATAGTGATGTTTGAAAGTGGAGCATTCAGTTTTCAAGCCTCGAGCAGGATTTGAACGAAGATCATGGCACCATTTCTGAGAATGATCCTCTTTTTGAGAGGGGCAAGAGGGGGAATTAACAAAGGAAGTTTCCATCACTGGTGAAAAAACAAATTTCTGTATGTCAGAGGAAATCCGATTTAGGCCACTTGAGGAAGGAGTTCAAAGGTGAAATGAGTTTTCGGGACAACTTCATTCCATTTCTAAAGAATCATAACATTTTCTTCGACTGTTATGGAACGGCAACAATTCCATCACTTTTGAATTAAATGTTGAATTTTTAAGTAGCCCAGTTTTTTGGTCAATGCTGAACAAATGATTCAATGAAATGATTTTTACTTTTCAGATGCTTTTATTTATTTTTTATTTTATTTATTTTTGGGCATTAGCCACGAAAATCTGACAGATTTTGGGTCATACAGCCATTTGGTATAGCGCTTATTCCCGCTGTGTCCAAACTAAAACTAATACTACAACTAATAAAAAGAAAACATTTTCCAGAAATGAAAAAGACTAGTAAAAACTGGACGAACCTACACTAAAAAATTATTACTGAATTTTAAAAACAAAATTTGTGGTGCATTATTGAGCTTTTTGAGCGAGCTGGCATTTTTTTTTAAGTCAGTGATTATCATGCGAATCACTTCATCGGCATGGCACACTGATATTAAAGGGGATGTTTGTTATTCCCGGGGTGAATCCCCACCACTCAAGTGAGACGCGTCCTCTGATGCGTTTCCAATCATCTTTTTATTGCAAGTGTTTGTCAAAGTTAACCGCATGTGACACCAAGACATCCGGGAATCGCCTCCTTTGGCGCTGACACGCCCATCCCAGCTCCTCCCGAGGCCTCCACTCACGGTTTTGTAACATAGAGGAGGATGAACAGTGTTCCCATGTCCCCGGGTGGCTCCCAAACATTTTCCGCTTTGCTCGTACGGCATGCCGTTTCATCAGTGTCTCCGGGGGTGATTTTTTTTTCCTCCCGACTAAGTGCCTGGTAGATGGTGAAGGTTGTCATGAAAAGGGAGGACTCTTGGGCGGGTGCCAATTGCTCGGCTTCAGGGGCGACCATGTGCTGTGAGTGGGTTATCATCACCGTGTGTGTGTGTGTGTGTGTGTGTGTGTGTGTGTGTGTGTTGTGCTTCTCTCGTGGGAATGCTTGGCAGCCACTGTGACATGTAGTAATGGGAAATTATGCCGCACGGTGCAAAACCTGGAGCTGAATGGGGTCACCCACTGTCAGCTGTGCACCCAACACACATGACACACTTCCTGACGGAAGCTGTCGCCCATTTGTTAGCGCCCTGTTTATCCGTGCATGTTTACCTCCTGCAACTTTTTTTTTTTTGCTAAGAAGTCTCCAGAGAGGATGCAATTTCCATGTCATCATTCTATTCATTTATTTATTTATTTACTTATTTTTAACAATAACTCACGCGTTTCAAACTACAAAGGGAGGGGAAAAAAGCCAGATCTGGCTTGACCCAGTCTAGAGTTAAGAAATATAGCTTCATATTATATGAAGTTATGAGGGGCTGAAAATTGAGCCTTGTGACAAAGGTTACAGCTGTATTATATCAAATTGAATCATAATCTCAATGAAAAAGAAATACCGCACTGTTCTTGAATCCCACTGTGCCACGTGTATAGAGATACAAATGATCTTTTGGAGATGCAAACCCCTGCCTTGTTTATGAATTTGAAAAGTGTGCAGCGTCAGAAAGCTTGGTCTTAGTTGCATGGGTCATGTGGCCCCGAACCACAACTAAAAACAACCAAGAACAAACAAGAACAAACGCTCAGAACAAAAATGCAAAAAAAAAACAAAAACAAACAAACAAAAAACAATTCCCTCTGCATTACTATGCTTCAATGTACACTGTGCCTGTATTAAGAAACATTGTCGAATGCACAGAATTCCTACGGGATTTCTGCAGCAGCTGCGTTTAGTTTTTTTCCTTACATTACAGGTATTTAGAATGGCGGATTCACATCTTTCTTTTCTTTGCAGGATGTGCCTTTCTAACATACTGTGCCAGAGAGTCAGCACTGAAAGCCCAGAGCGCCCTCCATGAACAGAAGACTCTGCCAGGGGTAAGTTGATCCTCCCATCTTATCGTCCGTGAACCTCGGGCAGAAGATCTCCCAGAGTCCCTGGTTGAGCAGGTTGGCATGGCGACCGACATAGACATCAACCTGTCTCCCACTCATAAGAAGGAGCGGCCTATCTCACCTTGTGGGATCTTGTTACACTAAGTAAATCACCTGAGTGAAGATATTTGATCAGCGCTGTTTCATAACATCCGTCCTTCCCCACGTCCTCTCACAATATGGCAGCCGCAAAAACGCTAATTGCCTTGAGGACTCCCTCTCTCATTATCACATATAATCAAACAGTAAGTATAAACAATCATTTTAACCGTGGATATTGCCATCTGCTGTTTTTGTACAAGTTCTCATTTATTTCCCTTTGTCCTGCCTTCAGCAAATGGATAACTTTTTCCCAATTCAAGTAATGCCTGTCGGACAAAAGAAACACAGGTTGGAAAAAATAAATAAATGAAAGAAATAAAATAAAATAAAAAAACAGGCCTGATGCTGGGCGCCTCTTAAAGCCTGCCCAGGAGGAGGCCTTCGATGCAGGTTGTGTGTCTGCACTCCATGTGCGAGTACATCACATCAGGGGAATTATTGAAGTGTGATTGAATTATGCCCGTGGGTCCTAAAGGAGAAGATACCCTCCCCCCCCCACACACACACAAACACACACACACACACAATCCCTCCCCAACTCATCCCCTTTAGCCTCCCTGCCAGGTTAGGGCTTGAATCAGAGCTGCAGGGGGCTGGAGGAGGTTGGGGACCAAAAAGAACTGTGTGCAAAGAAGGGGGCCAGAGGTGTTTGATGGTCTTGGGAAGGGGCTTCGTCTCCCCCCTGCTTTTGGGTTAATCACATTTGCACTCAGCGGAGTATCGCAGGTACTGTACTTCAACCCACAGATGAAGAGCCCTCCCTGGAGGGTGTGGGGACAGCGGCTCGCTGCTGCAGCATCTCCCCACCCCACGTGGCTTAATAATGAGATGATTATCGTGATGGTTTGTGTCTTTATTGGCCTCAAGATGGGACACTCTTGTTTGTCTTCTATCTCAAAAGAGGTTAATGGCCCGCTCTGCCGGCATTGGGTAAACATTGGCCCTGTACAGAGCACAGTGAGGGGTCAGTCCTGCAATCTTGTGCGGAGCCCAGGCTGTGCACTGAGGGCTAATAAAGATGTCCTGTCCTTCTCAATGTGTGTGTGCTGTAAAAATAAGGCCATAAACATGAGGAGAAAAGACAAGAGGCCTTCTAGGCAAACCTGATTGTTATTGTCATGGCCTGATGCTTTGAGATGGTCGGTGCTTCGGTGGCTTCTCCTAACAGAGCATGATTGAGTCTACGTGTGTGTGTGTGTGTGTGTGTGTGAGTGTGTGGTTGTCAGGCAACACAAAAGCCTACCCCCTACGCCCCACTCACACTGCTGCCTTTCATTGAATGTCTTATGAAATGAAAATAACCAGATGTGATTTAAGTCTTATTGGCAACTCGATTCTAGCCCTCACTATGGAAGTTGAACGTTTTCATGGTTAAGAGTTAGTTAGGGGCAGCCTGGTGGCCCAGTGGTTAGCGCATCAACCTCACAGTGCAGAGTTACCGGGTTCAATTCCAGCTCTGGCCTCCCTGTGTGGAGTTTGCGTGTTCTTCCCGTGCCTGCGTGGGTTTTCTCCGGGTACTCCGGTTTCCTCCCACATTCCAAAAATATGCATGGCAGGCTGATTGAACACTCTAAATTGTCCCTGGGTGCTAGTATGAGCGTGGATGGTTGTCTGTGTGTGCCCTGCGATTGGCTGGCAACCGGTTCAGGGTGTCCCCCGCCTACTACCCAAAGACAGTTTTGGATAGGCTCCAGCACCCCCCTCAACCCTTGTGAGGATTAAGCGGATCAGACCATGGATGGATGGATGGTGTTAGCCGGTTTAGGCTAGGATGCTACTTGACTGATTTATGCAAGACCGGAGCATCAACAAATGTGCAGAAATAGACGTTTGTTAACCGTATCTATCAAAATCTATCTATCAATCTATATATCTTAGGACCCTTTTACTCGGGTTATCTAAGTTTCGCTAAGGTCCAATAGCGTGGCAAAATAAAATAATAAGTGTCTTAGCGTGGCAAAATAAAATAAAAGTGCCAGCTCTACTTTTATACCTTCCATGCACCAATTTGCTGGGAAAACAGTGTGAATGGGGCATTTTTGGGGTATGTTAGGTACAAATAATGCAGTCAAAAATGTTTTGTCTTCATAATGACAATTGGTGTACATCATGTTGTTACATGATGTACACCGATTGTCTTTCCTTCCGAGTCTTGCCTAAAATTGCATCATGCATACCCTTTTTACAATGCAGCAAAGTATAGGGTCATATTCATGCAGCTAAATGTCAAAATTTCCTCATCCAATAATATTTTTAGGATGGTTTGAAACAAGCCACTGAATGTAACCTAAAAATGTCCTCATAGTCTTATTTAAAACAAGTTTGCCTCGTCACATTTACACTGATTTACACGTTGACCTTCTATAACAGGTCTGCTTGAATTAATATCTTTCACACTTTTCCACACACGGCGCTATATTCTTATGAGCACTTTGCACACCTCTCAGAGCATTCGAGGCAACTTTGGGCCAAGCTGAGATGGAAAATAAGCAGAAATATAGACCACGTGGGTGTGCATGTGTGCGTATGTGTGTGCATGCTTGTGTACATGTGTGCGCAAATTCACAGGAAGTCACGATTATTACATCATCGCTGCACTGGCTGAGAATGTTCACGTTTTCCTTAATTCATTCTTATTTAATTTTTCTTATTTACTTAATCTTGCAGGGCGGCCCGGTAGTCCAGTGGTTAGCACGTCGACTTCATAGTGCAGAGGTACCAGGTTTCCATTCCAGCTCCGGCCTCCCTGTGTGGAGTTTGCATGTTTTCCCCGGGCCTGCGTGGGTTTTCTCCGGGTGCTCCGGTTTCCTCCCACATTCCAAAAACATGCATGGCAGGTTGATTGGGCGCTCTAAATTGTCCTTAGGTGGTGTGAGTGAGGGTGTGTATGGTTGTTCGTCTCTGTGTGCCCTGCGATTGGCTGGCTACCAATTCGGGGTGTCCCCCGCCTACTGCCCGAAGACAGCTGGGATAGGCTCCAGCCCCAAAGCGACCCTCGTGAGGATGAAGCTGTTCGGAAGATGAATGAATGAACTTAATCTCGCAGAGTTGCGGGAGTAGCACAAGAGGGAATGATGCTTCTCTTGCAGAAAACTTCATTAGCGTTTCTTGATGAATTGTTGTGTGAAATAGCAGCAAATAGCAGTAAATAGCATGAGCAGCGTTGAATAAATAATAAATGCATTCAACAGAGTGTAGTATACAGTGCGTTTTCCCACTTTTCTGCATCGTCTGACTGCATTAGCTGGCGCTCACCCTTCATGCAGTATTGGGCGGGGCGGTCTCATATCTCAATCAAGCTGCACCACAGACTAGTCATTTAAGAAAGCACTCTGATAATTTTGAAGACTGCAGTGCTTCAAAGTCAGTTCTAGTGCTCAAATGCATTCACACACAACAATTATATTCTGACATTTAGTCATTGCTCATGTAGTCATGGGGCAATCTCTCTCGTCATTTATGACAGCAGAAACATGGACTGGTCACTACGAGAGACCTCTGAGTGGCCCCTTGATTAATTCACCAACCCACCACTTTTTGTTGAATATTCCCCCCACCCCTAAATATTTTTCCCCAAAATTGAAAGTAAATGTAGTTTTAATTTGTAATATCACCATTCACCACTAAATGTCAGACAGCTTACACTGGGTTTTATTCTGCTTTATACTACCTGAATCGGCTGAATATTTATTTTCGGCATTGGGATGACATGCAGGAGAAACAAAGTACGGCAATAACATTAAAATTTTGAGTGAGTTTAACTTTTTTTGTGGAAATAAATGCACAACATCGGTTTTTGCATTTATGTCGATGTCTCGTTTGTGCCGTCCTTGAATGGTAATTTTTATACACTAGGAAACGTGGTTATTTTGTCGTTTGCTTCATACCCTTTGACAGTAGATTTTATTTATACATGCATTGAGAATTGTATTATGAAAAATGAAGTATCATGAGTGTGTATTTTGTGCTTATAAATATAATTTTTGTCAGATATCTGGTGAGTGTGTGGTACTAAAACAGACACCCCCCACCCCCACCCTAAGTTGAACCGATGAAAATTTGGGGCCCCTTCCAGCCTTTAAATTGCCCCATCTGTGGCTTAGATTATTAAACTAATTTTGGGGCATATGTGTATCTCTAATTTGTCTTTTAATTCAATTTAAGAAAACATGACATGGTGTTCCCCCCAGGTCCATCTTAAGGCCTACATACTTTATCTTTGATTGCTCATTCTACTCTATATAACAATCATATTTCTTGTTCGGTTGCTGTTCATGTTACCATTGGGGCAGTCTCACCTATTAGTCTTTGTAGCAGCACTACCGATGGTGGGTTATGATATCTCGGTATACAGTATGTATGTGCACGTCTACAATCAGTGTTTTAACTACAGTGTTGCTTGACATGAAAATCTTTACATCGATGTTGGTGAGTATATCCCGAAAAGTATAGTTTATTATTATTTTTAATTAAAGTAATCACAAGGGCACGAACACTGATTGAGCAAACTTTGTAATTCTTCTTGGTGATCTACATGAATGACATGATGCACGTTTCAGTGAGATCCATATGAACAGGTGTATTTGATTGATAAACAAAATGCTTTGACGAAAACCCATTTAACAAGTTTGAAGTTTATTTCCCCCGCAAAGTAAGGGCCAATTCCTGTTTGATTGCCCAAACATTCTACAACAATCATATCCTCTCATTCGCAACGCCATCTGGCCGTAAAGGCGGCACGGAAGTGTGACTAATATTTGCAGTTGCTGCTGGACTGAAATGTTAGTTACAAGTGTTTGCCAAACACCCTCCTGACATTGGAGGAGCTAATCTTCAAATGAATGCTACGCTCTCCTCTCGGGGGCCACGCCACTCTCTCCTCTCGGGCCAATTAGCTGCCAGTGTTTGCGTGTAACAGGCATGCTAATTGGGTGCGAGTGAAGCCCAAAAGCCAATTATAATGTTGGAGGATAAAAAAAAAAAGAAAAAAAATGCACACGTTGACTTCTCTTTGTTTATCTTCCTCCTTCCACAATATCTCTTCTGCTTTTACTCCTACCCCCTCTCCTGACTACACACACTGTGTAGTGTGTTGTTAAGTTCTCATATATGTAGAGTTGCAATATCTTTTTTGGGGTGGAAGGCTGGGGGCGGGTGGAGTAAAAGCAGCACCTGTCTGCTGAGCTGATGAGGAAACGGCCAAATGAGCACACTGCAGGGGGAAATGTGTCACAAATTCTTGCCAAGCTCCCCCTCCCCCCGCCCCCCCACCATGAAAAATTCCAAAGATTGACTCATGTATGCATCATACGAAAACGAGGTCATGAGGAGATTGGGCGCGTGTCGTCCCATGCACAGCTCCTGTAATCATGTGCACTTGCTGACGAGCTGTTGGCATGCGTGCTATTTGCAAATGTCATTGTATTTTTTTTTCCTTTGGAAATAAGGAACATAAGCCACACAGAAGTGAATAAGTATTGAATGTACTGATTGGTGGATATTAAATTTCTGACCCGGTGCAAGTAAACAACTTCACAGGTAGGTTCAAATGCAATTTCAAAAGCGATTGATGTCATTCATCTTGTCTTATGGGAGGTGTTTTATCAGAATTTGAATATAAGTGTTAAAACATTTTCTTGATCGATTGAGTTTATCTGAAAGTGCTACATTTTGCTATTCAATGCATGACTTAACACAATGAAACACACACAGTTTCAGGTTTCTTGTCTACAGGCGTCCAGGTGTATGTTTTACACCTCCAGCAGACTCATTTTTCCTTTTTACTTGGACAGCACAGTTCCTTTATGTATTCTTTTATGGGACTAATTGTGTTGCTGCTGATCAATTTGTCCTGAGTGTGAGATTATTCCACCCCCAAAGCCCCTGAGCAGTGGCAATTATGGTACAAAAGGTCCAGTTTAAAAAAAACCCAAAGAACATTGAGAAACTGGATGCGAGAACGATCCCAGTGCTCTCCTAATCATCAATTAATTCGGTATCATTTTCCTTCTACTGTCCGCTTTAAAAAAGAAATTAAAATGGCCTATTGTCTTTCTTATCCCGGCGGGATGAAGGCATTTACTCTGCCACTGTGCTGTGCAGAGCCATTCCGCCTATTTCTGGAGCAAATGGACTCACAATTGCAGCACGAACTCAGCATTGTCCCCCGTTATGTGGCCGGTGGCCTATCTTTTTTGTGCAGGAATTAATTTTGTTCCATCTGATGGGATTTTCAACCTTGGAGAGTGTTAAATGGTAATCCTGACAAAGAGGCGGGTATGCGGACATGGGTGAGAGCGTTTCCATTTTTATGACCAAACAATTTAGAGGCACACAGTAAATGTGGCAGGCCCAAAATACTGGACAGACAACAGGGACAGCAAGAGGCGTTATCGGCTGTGAGACTAAAGATTTCTTGAACTGGAGACAATAGAGCCCCGTTCTGTCAAGTTTTTGCACCTTATGGGCAGTGATGCCGGTAACGAATTAGAGAGTAACATGCTACCCTAATAAATATTTTTTTTGACGCCAAAAACTAACCTAACGCTCCCCACGTGCTGTGTGGCATTTGGATATTCTTCCCGTGCCTGCGTGAGTTTTCTCCGGGTTATCCGCTTTCCTCCCACATTTCAAAGATATGCATCGGAGGTTAATTGAACACTCTAATTGGAGTTAATTTGCTTGCTTTTCAATGGGTTTGGGTTTTTAAGATGAAGAAGTTCAGCTCGGAGCCTCAGGTTTTGCTTCCTAACTTGATCAAGACTGGAAAGAGAACTGTATGAATGCAGGCAGGCTTACTTACTTCTTATAACATCTTTTATTTATAATGCAGATCATTGGCTGGTTCTCTTATATTATCCACGAATCATATCACTTTTGTGCTCTACTGTACTGGTATTAAAATATTAAAAGGGATTCTGATTGCGAGATAGAAAAGCCTGCATGTAATGTCCTTTGCATAAAGAAGAGGGGTCGCAGCAGGTTAATTTATGACAAGTTCTTACCCTGTGCTTATGAGACCGACACCCCCCCACCACTCCCGAAATGACCACGGGGACAAATTAAGAAGGGATTATCGACTAAATCTTTCAAGATAATAATAATAAAAAAAAAACTGGGCCAGACAGTTTTGATCGGTCAGCAAATATTGCCTCTCCTGTAGAAACGTCGCCAGTAATGAAGCAGACGCTGGAAGATGAGAAGCCGGCCGAGTTTGGTTAATAAGCATGTTAAAGTAAGCGTTCCCTTTACCTTCCCTCCCCTTCGTCGCCACCCTCTCTTCCCCTCGCTGACAGGTGCACGCTCTCCTGCACTAATTTAGCCGCTTCTCTAGCTGTAATGAGGCAGAACTGGTAAATGTAGGGGGGACAGCATTGTTAACATCCCTGCTTCACAGAGAGAGCGAGAGAGTGGGGAGAAAGCTGACAAATAGCACGGAATGGAAATGAGGGTGCCGGTGCTGTCATCCTTCCAGGAAGGAACTCTTCAAAGTTTTTTTTAACTCTACTTTCACTTGGGCTGGGCCGCTGCTTCTAAGTTGGGCTGCCAGCTGTGACAGTCCACTTCCTCAACCAATTAAAAATCAAAGCCTGTACTGCAGCAAGATCAGCCAGTTTACAAGAAATATGCTAATAAAAATAAAGCAAAAAAAAGCACTTTCTATTTGAGATCCTTTTCCTAGTTTTCCGATAGGGAATACAGTTGCCGATTAAGATGAACCCAGGACTTCGAGGTCAACATGCGAACCACGACCAACAGTATCTTTGCCAAGGCAAAAATAAAGCCCCACTCTTGTTTGGAAGAATAAACTGGGGGCGATTGGGATTGGCTGCTCTAATGCTGAGTCACAAAGAGAGGGAGAAACAAAATAGGAAACAATTAAAAGCACAGCATCACCGAGATCAGCTTGTCCGAAGGATTAGCCGCATGCACGTTCTTTTTATTCTTACTCCATTTATAGGGAAAGGAAGACAATGACCTTGCGCTTGTTTACGTGCTGATTAAAGACAGGAGGGCAGACGAGGAATGGTGGGAAAGTCAAACGGTAATTGGAAGTAAGTTTGTTCAGGAAGTCAGTTCGTGTGACGGCACAGCGAGTGACCGCAGCTATACAGCTTGAAGAAAAAAAAAAAACAAGCACGCTGCGTAGCAGCTAACGAGCACTGAGTGGGCTGGGACAAAGCGTGTGTGAGCATGTGTGTGTTGTTTGTGAAAGTTGTGTGTGATTTAAAAAAAAAAATAGAAAAAAGTATGCTTTGTGTGTGGGTGGTTCCATTAGTTAGTTTGCCTGTTTTATTGCACGGGGAATAACTGCTGATGGTGGGCTCATATGAGTCACCCTGTACACTACACTACACGCAGCTACAGTGTGTGTTTGTGTGTGTGTGTGTGTGTGTGTGTGCATACGTTCAAAAGGGTTTGTTTCCTCAGGCACATTAAACTTTTACAGGCAGATATTGCATTTTATTAATGTTTATTGTCTTGTGTAATGATTCATAATGCATCGGTAAGGCAAATAAAGTGTTTCTTTGACATATACAATCTAATGATTAAAATATACATCCATCCATTTTTTAAATCTATCTAGATGGATAGATGGATGGATAGATCGATAGATAGATAAATAGGGGTGTTCATACGGCACACATTTGCTCCGGTGCTACTCTGATGTATCTAGTTGCAATATATCTTACACCGGAGCAAATTTTGTGGAGCGGTCACACGTACAAAGCCGCTGAGCGTGTTAACTCCGGCGTAGCGCCGGTGCAGCCCCACTTGCGGTCACACGGCAGTTTATGCAGCGGAGCAAAACGATAGAAAACAAAGAGTTGTCGTGTTGGTTCTTTTTAAAACATACACTACTCAAGCAACTACTGTACAGGCATGTCCTTCTCCTTCTCGGTCTCCGCGCCTTCTGCTCGAGAGGCGTTCAATGACCGCCCTGAAACGTAAATCCACGATGACTTCAATGACACTCAGAAAAGCAAACATATAATGCGCCAAACAGAAAATCAAGAGAGGAAATCACAAAATAAATTCTATGCACGTGTGAACGCTCTACTGGCATAGCACCGGAGCAAATGTTGCCATGCGAACACCCCTTATATACTTTATATATCTCCCCCATCCATTTTCTAATCTGCTTGTCCTCACAAGGGTCACGGGGTGTGCTGGAGCATATTCCGGCAGTCTTTGGGCAGTAGGTGGGAGACACCCTGAACTGGTTGCCAACAGGGCACACGTAGAAGAACAACATCCGCGCTCACACTCACACCTACGGACAATTTGAAGTGTTACATTAACCTGGCACGCATGTTTTTTGGTATGTGGGAGGAAACCAGAGTACCCGGAGAAAACCAGTGCAGGCACGGGGACAACATGCAAACCCCACACAGGAAGGCCGGAGCCGGAATTGGACCCTGTACCTCTGCACTGTGAGGCCGATGTGCTAACCACTCTTCCGCCGTGCTGCCCATATATATATATACATATATATCTCCATTGTCCAATCCACTTTTCCTCGCAAGGGTCGCGGGCGTGATGGAGCGTTGGTGTGAACGTGACTGCCACATTTGTCTCCATATGTTCCCAATAATTGACTGCATTCAAGGGTGTATTTGTACATTGAACAGGATAAGCAGTAGAAAATGGACGGAGAAGGTCATGGATGGATTCATTCAGTCGTTTGATTTACACATTATCGTTTGAGAGAAACTTACCACGTCTGAGGGGAAAAGTGTGTGTTTGCCTCAAATGAGTCGAAGCTTTGCAAGAGGACCGCAACGTATAATTTTTGGTGACGACAGAAGCTCCTGCTTTTCCATTTAAACCGTATCATTAAAAGGGGAGATGGCACGTCCATACCTCATAAAGTTTGTGCGCCACGGCATCCGAAGAGCCACGCGCGGCTGGTTTTACAGCAAACCAAACTCCCCCTGCCGCCCCAGCACACCATCCAAACCCCACTCTCAAATCACTTTCATGGCATTGCCTTTCGATGATCTTATTCACTCTCCGTTCTCCTACTTTTGTGCCCCTGCTAAGTATTGACCGATATCTCAACTGCCCTCTTTAGAGTTCTGCCTTTTTCTCACTGTCAAATTTCCCCCAACGAGGAGTCAGAGCGAAATATTGTAAGGGTATAATCAAGGTGTGTGTGTGTGTGTATATGTGGAGGGGGGGTGGCAGCACTCACGGAGCCCATTTGAAGCATGCTGTAGGGCAGAGTTGATTCAAGGGTGCAGAATGAGTCAAGCCTCATTTCACATCCCCCCCAATTAGTCATCCAGCTCGTGCCCTCCATAGCGCCCCCTCTTCTTCCTGCAGTCAGGAGTCCTCTCGTTTCACAGTAAAATACCGCCGAGTTTTATTTGAGTTCTTTACCGTGCAATGAGACATAGCCGTTTAGTTCCCCTCCTCCCATCTCACCTGCTTCTCACCTTCGCCGGGATAAGCCCTAGCAAAACCCTCCTTCTTCGCAAACCCTCCTTGACTTCCTCCTCGTTCGCTCGCGCCTCTCCAACTTTTGCACCCTGCCACTCGTTCTCCCTCCGTCATAAATCTCCACTCAAATCCTACTTAAACCTGCATCGGCAGCTGTCCTTAAAACTCCATTATCTACAATTACTCCAGCATTAGGGAGCCGGAGCACTCCTGCCCCCACATAAAAGCGGCCTTGCTGAAGAAAAAAAATAAAAAATAAAAAAAAAAGAAGAAAAAATATATTAAACCTGCCCAAAAGGGATTTTATGTTTTTTTTTCATTATTTGTAGTACCTGGGCTGTGGGCGCCCCCGCGGCAAAGCTCGGGAACAGAAAAAATGCCAGCAGTTGGGATTAGCGTGGTGAGGAGTGGGTGGGTGTATGAGTGTGCATGCACAAAATGTAGTGGGAAAACCTGCCCAAGACCACGGACGAGTTGTGGACTCTATGCACTGTAATAAAATATGTTTCCAGTTCCAAAGTGACATCTAAATAAATATTGACTTTCATTTTTATTTCAATTATATCATTATAATTATTATTGGTTTGTTTCATTTTTGATTTTTCCATTTCCAAGCTTCAATACCATTGTTGTGTAAACCGAGGGCCAAAATGACTTCTTTAAACACTTTTTTTAATCCTTGTACAAAAGAAAAAAAACCCAAACATTGTGTAAACTGCCTTTTTCGGTGGTCAGGTGGCCTGATCTGCTGTGATTGACAGCAATGGTAGATAAGGTGCAGAGCTGCAAGCAAAGATAACAGCAAAGATTAGCACCTTGCGCCCTACTCACCCCCCCTCCCTATGCCACCCCCCGCACACACAGGGGGAAAATGTCAACAGTGAAAGATTTAGATGTCGATGAAGAAAAGGAATGAAACATGATGCAAGACTTTTTATTGTACGCGTGTGCTATTGTGCATCAGATTGTTGAGTGGCCGCTATGAGGAGGAGAAGGAGGAGGCTCGCTAATGAGCTCATAATCCAAGCGGCTGCCGTTTCCTGGGCAACGCTGCTAGTGCACACTCATGAGTAGCAAACAGATGCGTTCTCTCGTCTAATTCTGTCTCCTCGTCCTCCCTCGCCCTCCGCCACCACAACCACCACCACCCTTCTCACCCTGTTGCTTCTTCCTTCCTGTCAGCGCAGGCCCTCCTGTCAGCTCTAATTCTCAGCTTCCTCTGTCATTCCTAATGTCTCTGTACACTTTTCCCCTCTCCCATTCGCCTTTCCCGTGATCATAGAGCCTCCCCCCCCCACCTTTGCCCTCGCACTTCTCCCAATTTTCTTCTTCCATCAAAACAGGTCTCCCAATGGCCCCATTCACCTTCTTTTTGCTGTGGACACTCTTTGTCTTTGGCTACCCCTTGTCCGAGGTTTGTTTTAGCTGTGCAGGGATGCTGGAGGCTTGGATGAAGGCTCACTGGAAACGGATTAGGCGGTCAGAGTCATGCAGCCTCCTCCTCTTCCATTGCCCTCAAATGGTCTTTTATTTACTCCTGGAGTGTGCATGTATGCAGCACGGGAACTGTATTTTGGACAGGGCCTGGGGGGACCCCAAAGCTGATTTTATTATTTCTGACTTAGATTTGTTCTCGATTTTACTGCTTGGTGCTTTCTACCGCCTTTATTACCGATTCGTCTTACTGTTTATTGTGCATGTTAAATCGCTCCATGTACAGCACTTTGTATGCAGCGATGGCTGTTTGAAAGTGCTCTATAAATACTGTTGACTTGACTTGACTTGACTTGAATGTGGGCACGAAAAGGAGGGGTTGTCGAAAGGTCAGGGAGGGTTGATTCTTTGTTGTTAAATACAGAGATATACAGCAAATTTCCAATGGCCTCTTGACAACTTCAGTCCAATGACATGCAAGCAAATCCAAAGCTTTGTTCACTGTAATTTGCTTATTCATGCGCTCACCAGCTACAATAGCAATTTTGAATGACACGCAGTGCGAGCGCGGAGGGTTTGTCTATGTGTGCCCTGCGATTGGCAACCAGTTCAGGGTGTATGAAGAGGCTCAAACACGCCCCACGACTCTTGTGAGGATAAGCGGATCAGAATATGGATGAACGGATGGATGGATGTACAAGAAAGTCTTGTTTCAATACATTATGGTTCTTTCTCAACAAATGCGTCGACGGCAATATGTATCACAACACAATGCAAAACATTGACATGTCACGTCATCGTTGCGTCATTGTAACTTTTGACAAATTGTCAAAATTCACATGCTAGCGCTAGCTTTTTTTTCTTCTTGTTGTTGTGCCTTAGCTCTGGAAAATCTGGTATTGTAGTACAGAGTCTCCACTTTGCCGCAGTGCTACTTTTTCTGGCTGCCTCCGGTTCCCTCTCAGATAAAATAAATCTCCTTACTGTAGTGATGTTGAGAAATAAATACACTTGTTCTCTTCAACGTGATTGTCTTTGCAGTATTTCAAAAAGCAAAACCGTTTCTGGCCTACTCGCGCGTGTGTCGGCTGTCCCTTGATTCCTTCCAAGTGGCCATGCATCACGGCTTATGACCCCTTTTCCACTCAGTTCTCAAATTCTTCACGCTATTTACGTTTATGGATAAAGCAGGTCGTACGGAGTACTGACAGCACTGTGGCAGATATGGAGTGCCGAGAACAGAATATTTCGGTGAGGTGAGATACTGCTGGTTGCTTCGTTA
Organism: Hippocampus zosterae; assembly: GCF_025434085.1. Lineage (NCBI taxonomy): Eukaryota > Metazoa > Chordata > Actinopteri > Syngnathiformes > Syngnathidae > Hippocampus > Hippocampus zosterae. The sequence continues at coordinate 8,733,581 of NC_067454.1, read as the reverse complement.
GTAGTAGAGTTCATTTGTCATCCCGGCGTCACTGTAACATTTGACAATACAAAAACAGACACATTGTCTTAGCTGTGAATGGTGTCATGGTACATCATACATTCACACCCCATCTATTTGCAATTTGCTTTTTAGGAATTCACTTGTTCACATTTTTATGAGTGCTTTTTCAGCAATTCCCAGGAATCCACAAGATGTCGCCAAAGCCTTGGCTACTATGAAAGTCGTGATTGGTGTCAAGTGAGTATATTAAAGGACACATCTCGACTGTTATAAGATCTGTGCTAGCTTTTGCTGTGCTGAGTGCCAAAAAATATAAATGAAAGCTAAAACTAATAAATGATGATGGTATCATGATTACTTTACAGTTTTATTTCCGGGTTGCAAAGTGGTAACATATGCGCCATCTTTATTCAAATGACAGGGGTCAACAATAGTCCACTGTTTCCACTTTGCTGCGATGCTCTGCTTTCTGTCCGCCCTCACTCACAGTCTCTTCTCTGATAAATGAGTTTCTTTACTGTGGTGCCATCAAGATGTGACTACAGGAGATGATCTCGTTGGTGCACTCAATGCAGTGATATTTTGCGCAATGTAAAATCGACCACCCTAAACCGAGATGATTAGACTTGCGCTGGTAATGCGCTGTAGAACCATGGAAGTGTGGATGTAAATACAAGTGATGTATTGGTCACGGTGTTGCAGTCAACTAACTGACCTTCCATTTGTCCTCTTGGCCCAATTGCACTTTGACCTGCGGAGCAACAGCAAGCAGAGGTTGGACTGAGCCCCGGGTGCCGCACAGACAATCGACCGCCTTCATGGAATAGAGTAGTGGACATGAAAGGAGTTTGATAAACGGCTAGCTATTTGGCCTCTTATTGCAGCCCTTTAAAACGTCTCGCCGGTGATTGGAGAGAGCTTTGACTCAAGTTAGCCAGATCAAAGTAAAGAGAGGAAGATTAAAACACGCTCGGACAGCTGCACTTCAACAAACTGCGCGTTGTCCACCGGTGACCCTGCGTGGCCTCTTGGGCGCCGGGAATGGCCAATATTCCACGCCTCACAGTCGGATAAATCAAAGTTTTGGCGGAAAGCAATCTTATCATGAGGTATGCCAGATCCCTTGATCCTATTGTAGTTAATCATCATTGCTCAACTTCAACTCCATTATTGCTTACTAGAGCTAAATAAATGGCAGGAGGCGGAGATGGGCAATGTTAGAGTTGGGCAGACTACAGTACATATATACAGATTTTTTAAAATGGCAAAAAAAGTTACATTTATGAGATTATGACCGCTGCTGGTGCCTCTCTCTTTGGAATGATCTCGCACTGAACATTCGGCAAGCCCCCTCCCTGCCCAGCTTTAAAACTCGTCTCCAAACTCATTTATATTCTTTGGCATTTGACACAGCATGACTCAGACTTGATGTTAGTCTTACTGGTTGGTGCTTTCTACCGTCATTTGTTTTTTTATTGTTGGATATATGATATTTGCTCCATGTACAGCACTTTGTATACAGCGATGGTTGTTTTAAAGTGCTCTATAAATACAGTTGAGTTGAGTTGAGATTTGGATATCTACTGTATCAAGGTCTTCTGAATTTAACAAATAGGTTACAAGACATTTTTTTTCCTGTGCCATTTATTCACCACTCTGCCCAATATCCAGTATATTACAAAACTGACCCCTTTCATATTATCACGAAATACCAATTTACTGCATGTGGTTTGTACTGTAGATACCATAGTGACTTAAATGGAGTCTACCCAGGAGTCACTACTGTTGCTTTATATGAAAAAATATAACCAAGAGACATGGAAACTACGGGGAGGGGGTGGGGGGATCCCAAAACAACAATAAAGACAAATGACAGTCAAACAAAGCCGACATCACGGTTAGAGTGCCGAGTGTGTGCATGTTGGCTTGTGATGGAGACAAATGGGGTTAGTTCACAAGGAGCCATTAGGACAACGGAGGGGAGGGCGAGCCGAGTCAGGAGGAGAGCCAAGTGGAACCGCGGCCGCCGGTCCGCCCCGGCCTCCCCCGAGTCGTCTCGGAGACCATGTTTAATCGGGCCCGTGAACTCGCGAGGCTGAGGTCACGGCGCAGCGCTCATTAGATGTAAAGGGAACGCTGCGCCACGACGGACGGGGCGCAATCTCCACTCGGTTCATCCATCTTGAAAACACACATAATCACCTCCCACACACCCCTGAACTTTCATCCTATTACTTGCATGTCAACCCAGGGCTACAACAAACACACCTACGCCTCACACATACACACACAATGAGGCCTAGCTTGTGTGGCGCGGCTTTGGCTGATCTACAGTACGCGCTCTGGCCAAGAGCCAGGCATCTCCTGGAAAGATGAGCCTCCATTGATAAAGTGGGCAAAAGGAAATTACTCCATAATGGATGGCACAAGGCTTGTACGGACAAACAAATACAAGGCTCCGACAGCAACAGGAAGTCACCCTTTGCAAAATGCTCGGTTGGCCACAGCTATTCCAAAAACACACACTATGTTTAACCAATACGGTCGACCGCATTGAAAAGATTATTACTCTGCTTCGGACCCAACAGGGAAGTTGATCAAAGCGAGACAGGCGTGTTTGCAGAAGCTAAGCACACATCCAGTTCCGTGCGCTTCCTCCACCTACGGTAAGAGCGGTGAGATTTATTACCATGCAAATGACAGCCCACAGCGCATGCAAAGGAGTTAATTACATGCCAAGCTATCAGAGGAGAGACACCAAGAAAGTAGATGTGGCGTTGGTAGATTACAGGATACGAAGGTACTGGGTGGGGGTGAATCATGGGCGAGAGGAAAGGAAGGGTCATGGCGGAGGACACAAAAAAATAAAAGAGCACATTCATTTGGAGGGAAGACGCAGCAACATGTGAGGGTTCAGTTATATTTTGAATTAAGCTATCAAACTTGGCTCCTCTGTAAAATGCTACCGACCGAGTATAGAAATTTCCCACAATCTAAAATGTATGCCATGTTAAAATAAGTCGGCAGATAAGCGCTCTTGCTACTGTTTAGACTAAATAAATCAGCATTGTGAAGGACTTTGTGTATTTTTGTTTTTTTGTGGGGAGGGGGGCGGGGCATTTTTGATTTTTGCAGTTCTGTTGAAAATTTACATCTGGTAAAATGACTCTTGGTGTAACCCTTCTAAATTATCATTTTTATCTGTGGTTTTATTGTTCTTGTTTTGATTGTAAGGTGTCCTTGAGTGTTTTAAAAGGCGCTTATAAATAACTTATTTCTATTATTATTATTATTATTATCATTATAAATTGATTCACTAGTAGGGCGGCCCGGTAGTCCAGTGGCTAGCACGTCGGCTTCACAGTGCAGAGGTACCAGGTTCGATTCCAGCTCCGGCCTCCCTGTGTGGAGTTTGCATGTTCTCCCCGGGCCTGCGTGGGTTTTCTCCGGGTGCTCTGGTTTCCTCCCACAATCCAAAAACATGCGTGGCAGGCTTATTGAACACTCTAAAATCGTCCCCAGGTGTGAGTGCGAATGGTTGTTCGTTTCTGTGTGCCCTGCGATTGGCTGGCAACCGATTCAGGGTGTCCCCCGCCCGAAGGCAGCTGGGATAGGCTCCAGCACCCCCGCGACCCTAGTGAGGATCAAGCGGCTCGGAAGATGAATGAATGAATGAAAGATTCACTAGTACATACTTTCTGGATTTTTTTTCTTTCTGAATATTCAGCCCCCGAAGCTAGTTTTACTGGGCAATATGAAATGCATGCCAATTTTAATCCAACGGAACTACGGTAAACAAATGGGAATTATCACTTGCTCGCCATTGCGCAAGGCTGGCACATGTCAACAACTTTTGAGGTCCTTGGGAATAGGCTTTAATGCCAGTAACTCTGCTCCACAAGGGCCTCCAGCCAGTGTACTTCACAGCTTTTGTGCCCAGCCGATGGGGCCAGGGAACCAGGGCCAATTGTCTTTATACCTGGTGAAGCAGCATCTGGCGCCAATGGGATGGCTTTGCAGGCTATATTCCAAACATGTTAGTCAGAAGACCTTCTACGCTCCATTCCATGCACACCCGCACGATGCAGTTTCCCTCTACTCATGATCAAGGATGACCTAGAAGTACAAAATATGGGTTTCCCAGCTACTGAATTCATAAACCTTACCGAGAGGAGTGCCCACCGTAGGAATAAGTCGAAGTAAGGGGCCTGTATAGCCACCGCTATTTCTTGTATAAAACTAACTTTCCCTTTGGATCAAGAGGAATGGTTTATCAATGGGTTTGACAGCAAATATCCCAGAGGTGGTCGAGAGAAATAAGTGGATTTGGACAGCTGGGGTTCTCTTATTACATCAAGTATTGAACAATAAGCTTTTTGGCAGAGTTCTTATTGGCCTCCCTCCACTTCGCCAGCTGACCAGTTGCAAATAATAAAATCCCTACACAGCTTATTCCATCCCTGGGGGGTTGGGGAGGGGGGGGGGGGCAAGAAGTGTCAACACAATGAGACAATATTTCCAGTGGGAATGCAGCGGCAAGAAACCAGGCAGAGGTGAGATGCATAGTGCAAAAGGAGAAAGTAGTATTTCTCTTATGGGGGAAGAACAGAACTGCTCCTATAAATCGCGCTCAAGACAGCTGTGTAAATATTTATGTTCACAAGCCCGACTGAGACTAACAGCGGAGGACAATGCGACTGGGCAAGCGAGAACGAAGCCCGACGCCGCTCGGCACGTTAACTCAATATTCATCTTCTTCTTCTTACCCCTCCACTCTACTTCTCGCCACCTCATCCCTCCCACTGAAGACCGCACATGTATATTCATTACTGACCTCCGACTGTCTCGTAAAAGTCATGAGCCCCGGAGGCTGGCTGGGACGCTGCCGTGAAGCCCCTCATGAGCACTCGACAGCGGCAGCGGTGGTGGTTTCACTTCAAGCTATTGTGTGCGGTAAAAAAAAAAAAATGTACAAAAGCTACGTAATGGATTCCTGAAAAGATTTTCTGGAGCGCTCATTTGTCTTCTTCCGGTAGCTCTGTTTCCTTGAGTTAGCGTCAGGATATGGAAGCCAAAGCACATTGAAGATTCTGGGGTGAGTTTGAAAGATCAGGGAATGCATCTTCGGATTGAAGTGGCAGTTCATGTACTTCTAGTATTAACTAGGTGAGATACTGCATTGTTTGAGGCTGAAATTATGGAAAATTGCAGTGGTTTTAATGGGAGGGGGCCAGGGGATATCACAGTTGATGAACATCCACTCACACGCGATTTTTAAATGATCACAATCTTTGACACAAATTAACGCTGCCCATCTGTCGAGCGTACCGGCTTCCATCCGGGTCTCATTTTGAGGAAATTCTATCGTTCTATCTACGAGCTCTGGAATTCCGCTAAAAAGCAAAAATGCAGACTTTGTGAATTATTTCAAGCATGAGTACTTCAGACATGTTTGTCAGGCTTCTCATCAAAGACGTGAAGTCTCGGCGTCATCACTGCATGTAACACTTTGAAGGGGAGACCTCGTGAGGATGAAGCGGTTCAGATAATGGATGGATGCGTAATATCGATAACTTTTCATTGTTCGCATAATAATAGTTCGGGTAGCTGAGGAATATGGTTGGAAGTGGCCGAGCGCAATTTGCTACTCATTTGAGGTTACAATAAGTGGCACTTACTCGGTTGCTGAGCAACATCGTGGACACGGTGGAGGCATATGAATATGAAACGACTTGATTTCCTTTACTCGTTATTGATGACAGTACAAATCGGATAACTCTGAGATTCATAATGCTGGAGTCCTTGTTAATGTTTGACGCTTATGCATTGATCCTCTAACGTAAGAGGAAAAAATACATAATCATTATATTTTGTCCCACTTCTACTTTACATGCAAACCCTCATGTGAGATTTGGAAAAAATAAATCTTCATAATGATGGCGTATGACTCATCTATTCATCGATCTTATGCCAGCAACGTACACCAAGAGGCAGAACAAATAAATGCTCTTCCACAACGTGGCAGAAGGTACAATTCACCTCTATGTCCACTTGTTGTCATTCATAGAGCAGAATGATAGCTTTGTGTACAATAATTAAGCCCAGATTTGGCTGTGTGCCGTGAAATTTTACTCATGTAAAATATGTTGATTGACTCAATAAAGGCTAAGAAACACCGCGTTGAAAGAATAATAAAAACAATATACATTAAACCATCAAAATAAAGTACTTGGGCACTGTGAGACAGCCATAAATAATATTTGACATTTTTGTATTGATGCTATATCTCAACAACAACAAAAACCCAGACATAGCAAGATCACAGTTTTGATTTTATATGCAGTCCATCATATGAGAATTTGAAAACGGTACACACATTTTACACACGTTTTGTTCGGGTGATGATGGCAGAGCATGTGTGTGTGTGTGTGTGTATGTTTGTGAAAAAGCGGACTGTTGTGGCCAACTGTAGTCAGGAGGCCAAACGAGGATGTATGGCAGCTCCAAGCATACCCCTGAAGACATTGTTCTGTGCTGTCAGTCAACTTCACCCCTCTTACTTTTTACTCCTCCAACCCCCCACCCCCCCCACACACACACACACACCTGAAACCTAACACTAACCAGTCCAACAGTTTCACTCAAGGGTGTACTCACTTTTGTTGCCAGTGGTTTGGACAACTAGAGCTTCACGTTTTTTTTGAAGGGGACAGTAAATTTGCATTGCAATCAAACCTTGGAGGCTTTTTTTTTTTGTTCAATTTTAAAATTTTGTTTCTAATACTGAGCGTCTGTGTTTTATGAGGAATTTTAGAGGTTTGAGCGACCAACTCCCACCTGAAACTTCCCTCCTCCAAATGCATTTCTGTGGCCGGAGTGCACTCCCTTTTGTGAGATACAGTAGAAGTAGCCCAACTTTTCCAACATTCACTCTTGAATCTGGTGCTCGATGGAAAGGTCTAAGTTTGCCCCTGAAATGGAATTGAAAAAAAAAAAAAACCTAAACCTTATCAGACCTTTTTCCTGTATTTATCCATACGGTGTGTGGGTGTGTATGTGCCTCTGTGTGTGTTAGCGCGTAGTTATTTAGATCAATTCAGCAGGAAGCCCAGCAAAGGTCGTATTATCATCTAATTTCCTCGAGCAGCTGATTAATTAGCTGATAGTTTGGTATTCTATTAATAGTGTGCTCGTTTTACACACACACACACACACACACACACACGCACACACACACTCACCGGCCAGAAGATGAGGTACACCTGCACAAGCCAATGAGATTCAATACAAAGGCATAAGCAACATTTTGCCTTAGGAAAATATAATACCGGTACTTAGTATTGTATTATATGTATATTTAAACATTTGATTTGATGGTCGCTACATCATATTGGAACATCCTAAAATGTCCTGAGGTGTGATTGTGAATGAGCTGGTTGTTTTTCTATGTGTGCCCTGCGATTGGCTGGCAACCAGTTCAGGGCAGAGCCCGCCTACTGCCCGAGGACAGCTGGGATTGGCTTTCCAACACACCCGCTCCTCTCGTGAGGATAAGCGGCTCAGATACTGTAATGGATGGATGGATACATCATGCTGAGAGCTGTTCTTTGCTGCTTTCATAATTCAACCGTATGACAAATAAACAGCTTTCCGTATTACGTCATGCAGTTTTGCACCAGTGCAACATCCACAATTGTAAACAGATTTACAAATATGTGTGACTTTGATGCTATAATTTTAATTACATAGTTTATTGTTTTAGTACTCTAAGTAGTCTATTTAGACAGAAAGTATGAAAATAAAACAGAATCATAATCTTCTCGAGAACAGAACGCATTTATGTGGCGTCAATTTTTTTCTCCCTGTAAAAGACTAACCTCACATTTTTTGAAAGTCCCTTTGCATCTTATTACTTTCTGAGAATTCTAAGTGAATGCTTTCATCTTTCACCATTATAAATAGAAGAAATCAAATAAAGAAAATTGAGTGGGAAATTGAATAAGGATGCATTGTACGTCGTAAGCAAAAATGAGTATGTTCCATGCTGTAGCCGAAACTCTAATTTTATTTCCATTCATTCTTGTCAATTTCCTCCATTTTCCAACCACAATCAAAAGTGAGAATGACTATTTCATTTGTTCTTTCTTTCTCGCATTTTAAATGTTTTGAACTGTTGAATGATGTTGAGCTTGTGCGCTGGAACTCAGCAGTATGTGTCATGTACCGAATGAAATGTCTCACAAGTGGAATCAAACTCAGGTTTGCATGCGATCTAATTAGTTATTTTCCTTACTTCTGAAGTTATTTCAATGCATTTTTAAAGCCAAGATGATCAGGGTCTCTTCTTTCTTGACAGAACAAAATGCGTCATTCCCAGCCTATAAAGTTGAATACATCCATGATTGACTATTTATGGCCAGAGGATTATAATACTTCCACAGACAATCTTTTACTTCACGAGGTCCAAAAAGGAAAAACTCAGTTTATATTCATGTGCACTTTTTGTGAACACTTGTTTTATTAGTCGTCCAATCGGAAGGGCCGAACAATGCCGCCCCCGCCGCGTGCAGCGCATTCTCACAAGTGCCGACATTATTTGGATGGTTTAAAGGCATGCGCCACATCAAGATAGACATGGCAGTTCTCAATTAACTCCACACAAAATTTAAAGTGGAAAATGTATTTGGACAAAAAGTGTGCAAAAAAAAGTCTCATGTCAGAAATGAAAAGCTTCCTGCCGTTTACAAAGCAGTTTTGGCAGAGCACATGTGTGTTGATTTTAACACAGTTGCAATCGACGGTGGGGGGTTTTCATGTTATTCACTATGGAAAAAAAGGGTGCAGCACTTGACTGCAGCCAGCAGAGGCACCGTTGGCTCAGTCTCAATTAATTTGCCATCTAAAGAAGAGAGCATGACTGACGGAAGTTGAACAAGTTCCAGGCAGGAGGATGACTCTGCTCATTTGGTGACAGAAATAAATGCGGGAGCATTCAGATAGAAATCGTCCCATTCTGCCAAAGAGTTTATTCAAATTGTTGCATGATTCCAAATATTTTAAGTAACAGTGTTTTAAGGAACCACCAAAATAGATGCTTGTTTCTATTTTAACATTTAAATAAAAATGTTAATGAAATTAAGAACAAGATCAAGTATTATGTTAGCATAGTTTTGCTGTCTGATACAATGTAAAACATAATATTTAATAATATATAAAAAAAAAAATAAGTGGGGCAATTCAACAAACTATTTTAAGTTTGGTCATGTAAAAATTGGCTTTCCCGCATTTAAAAAGGCGTCAAAAAACTGCTACTGCTGCTACTGTCCCCCAACTAAAGTGTGCATTTGTAATGTCAACCTTGCATTTTACTGGACAGCAACAATATTTTTATTCTGTCCATTAAAAACTTCTGATATTCTTTGTCTCTTTCTTTCCGGTGTCACGTATCAGACAGAGGATGATGCCAGCGGAGAAAGCATTAAATGCATTCCCTCTCATTGGAGATTGAATAAATACATAAATAAAGATTAAGTTACTGCGGTTGAGGTTGGATGACGGGCTGTTTGAATAATTTCAAGCTTCGCATACCCCCTTGCAGACTTCCTTACAAATTCAGTGAACAGCAGTAATAAGGTTTCAGGGAGCTTCTGAGCAACAAACACCCCAATACACAACACTGCACAGAGACAATTAACTGTATTCAAATGTTTTAACAACACACATAACCACATGGAAAAAAGGATGATTTTATTAAAAGTTTGGAGCTTATTCTACCTTTTCACATGCGTTTTGAAGATGGATTAAAACAAAACAAACAAAAAAAGATGTGACATTTACAGGCTGTTTATAGACCGCAACTAATCCAAGTATCGAGTCTAGGGGTGTATTGTAACAGAAGCAGAGTTGTCACAGCATGCAGTTGAAAAGGCAGAAAGCATTCAGCACCCCACACCAGAGGCCACTAAATCAATAAAGGGGTTGATTTGCATCTGCTGTACAAACATGATCCATCTTGTTGCTGCTTGGGGAGGCTGGCGTGCAACTTGTGCCGCTGGGAACCACTCGCGGGATGACACAAAGACACTATTGACAAATATCATGGCATTGGAGGCTGATTACAATAGGATCAATTTCATCAATTCTGTTGTTTTGTTTATCCATCAATTTCCGACCGCACATGTCCTCATTACGGTCATGGGTGAGCTGACGCCTACGGCACCTTGTGTTAAATGCACAGAATGAAACTTCTTTGTTTTGGTGATTATTTTTGCTTGTTTGTCACAACGTCTGCTTGGATTGGATCCAGATCACCTGCCACCATAATGATGATTTGGATGGATGCATAAAGTCGGTGAATTCGCAGATGCAGGTTTGAATGTGTGGGGACTTACATCGACACCCTGTTGCACTCCATTGCCATATGCATTGTCATTATCACCAGTTAGCCAGCATAATAAAAAGCAAAATATTATCAGCTTGGTTGTAGCCTTTCAGTTAACCTTCCTCATCACTTCTTTTTCTCATACACCCACTCGGCATCTCTTGGATAATTTCCCTCAAATGGCTTCATCAGAATAAGACTGCATGATGCAGAGCACCAACCAGTGGGTTTTTCTTGTACCTTTCGTAGATAGAAAGTCGAAAACCCAAGTTATTTTGTGTGGTGTATCGACCCAGCATAGGCCTGCAAAGCTTATCGCGCCCCCTGCTGGCAGAGACGCGCTTTCAGTGCTGATGAAGCATTTCCCGGCTGAGCGGCCCACGCCGAGGCGCCCTGGCCCTTGTGTCTCTTCCCATTTCCAACAAGCAAATAGCCCCTGGTTAAGCCGAGACGGCCCACCACCCGAGACAAAGCCTCCATCCTTCCCGAGTATGAGTCATAGACACATTTATAGCAGCGATTGTTCCTTTCCTTATGTGCGTATTTAAGTCCCCAGTGTACTTTTTTACATATCCATACCAACCAGTGTCTATTTAAAGTGGAAGTTAAGGGCTGTCTCTACTCCAGAAGGCAATTAAAAGATGAGGGGAGTCAAAATAGCACTTGAAGGATGTGGTAGCTCAGCTGGCAAATGAACGGATCCCCTTCCTGTTCAAGTGTCCGCTGATGACTCCCAATTTTCTAAAAAAAAAAAAAAAAAATGAGACTTGTACTCATTTAGGGATGCTGGGCTCACTCCCCTCCCATTCAACCAATCAGAGAGCTGATCACGCTGAAGCTCATCAGTACAGAATATTTTTCAGCTACTCATTATAGTTAAAGACAGCGAAGAGATTAGACCTTGGACATGAAATTAAGAATGACAAGAAATTAGGAGACGAGTTCAAAGAAAATGCATCCTGAAGAAATTGCTTGAGCTTCATAAAAAATAACGACAGGAAGTGAGTGAGACAGACTTTTCCTACAAGCAGCGGAACATCCAGAACGTACGGTCGTGTCAGCAATGACCGAGATCATAAACCCATTTTGATTGTTCTGAGCAAAAATATGACATTTATTTACCTAGAACTGCAAATTTGACAATGAATTCAGTCAAGCCGGAAATGCATTGCAGAGCGTTGACTCAAAAATGTGCTTGTTTTCCAGTATTGACCAATCTCACGCATTTCTTTCCCCAGTCAAGTAATCACATTACAGTTCACAAAACATTCCACAGTAGTAAATATTTACTTTGACTCGAAAGTGCTGACGATATTTCAACGAGTAGCTCTGAACACAAAGGCAGTTGCAATTAACTGCGTCCACGTTGCAGCAGCCGACAAGATATAATAAACAGTACTTCTCAGTTACGATGCCCCCCCCACCCACACACACACCCATTGACGATTTAGAGTCTTCTAACGTGCATGTTTTTGTAGTACGGCGGGAAGCTGTCCACATAATTGCAAATCAGGGTCAATTCAGTTCGAAATCTCACTTTCCTGTTCAAAATTGGAAAACGTCGAGCGCTCCCTGTAACGGGAAAAGCCCGCAACGAATCACTTCCCGATGGTAGATTGTCGATGAGACAAATCAGCCACAGTGGTCTAATGCATTGTGAAATAGCAGCCTTATTCTGATTTTCAGCTACCACAACATATGCCCCCCATCAACAGTAATAGACAGTTCATGCATGCAGCGCCCACAATCCGCCAAGAGTTATTTCCACATGATATCGGAAGCCAAGGAATTAAAACTTCAGCCAGTGGCGAAGGGAGGAGGCTTGTCTGAGTGGCAATAATTGAGGGAATATTGCCTGGGTGGAGGAGCGAGCCGTGTTTTTCACATGAGGGCCCTGAAAGTCATTTCATTTTTCTGCCTATTACTTTTTTTTTCCTGCTTCGCTGTTTTTTTTTTGGGGGGGGGGGGGTCAAAATGCTGTTGAGCGCTCACTTTGAGAGCCCTACTCAAGAGAGTACAAGGAGGGCAAAATGAGTAGGACTGATGTGACCCAGGGAATTACCTGGAAGACAGATAAAGCCGATGAGGCGGAGGGGGCGATGGGAGCCAAATTTGGCATCGCAAGATGGGCGTGATGTACATGTCACCAATATGAGTGCTTGTGCGTATGTGTGCACGTGCATGTGTCTGTGCCTACTCTCGCAGACGTTCCCCATTCTGCTTCACTCCACTCATCCATCCAACTCTTCCCCATTTCCGACTTCCCGTCTCCCCTCCCTTGTAGTTGTCTCTGACAGTGATGCGACAGACAATGAAGGAGGCAGGATAAGTGATTGTCTGGCCCGAGGAAGCGGCGATCGCGATTGGTGAAAAGGCCGACCGGACTGGGCGTTGATGAGTGGGTTGAGGCGGGAGAGCTGTCGCGACGGCGACACGACTTGGCGGGATGTGGGCGAACTTGACATCCCTGTCAGTGTTTTTTATGCTACATCTTCTAAACCTGGTCCAGTCCTTCTCGGGCAGAGAAAAAACTTGCCCGGGCATCACCATGACAAAATTTCCACATGTAACCCTAACAAGGTCCAATTCTATACAAATTGTTACCTTTCCTCCAAAGTACTATAATAATATTTTTTCCACTTTAAACTCTTAATCCTGAACAAAGTTAGAAAAACACAAATGCTCTTTGCACATACATGACATAAGAAGAATTGAAATATCCAACTTTTGAAGCAGCACACGCTTGTCATTTCAGGAGAAAGGCACCATTGCGGAAAAGGTTCGGTGTAGAATTTAGCTGCATGCTTTTGATGAGGAAAAGCAGGCTCATCCAGCTGACAAAATATACATATAAAAAAAAATTGAAATCATGTCAAATTACAACTGTTAATACTTAGTTAATGTTAAAAGCGGTTTGTTGTTGTATTTGCTGTTGGAGGATTGTTTTATTCAAATCCAGCCTTTTTTACTTTGCTCTGTATTTGAACAAACCTGACTCGAGCTCAGAGAAGGATGATATAAAAAATATATATATATATATATATATATATATATATATATATATATATATACACTGTATATATACTCTGATTCAGCAAAAAAACAAAAAAAACATGGAAAATTGTATCAAGTGTCAAATCAGATTTAAACAAAATTTGCTAGGGAGTCAAAAAGCTAAAAGTAAAGCATGCAGTAAATTTATGGTGAAGTTGAAGAATGGTCATCATGTTACTAAAATGGAACGTTTTGATATTCGAAGAAAAAAGATGCCATGGTCAAATAACATGACATAATATCCAATTGTGTTCTCCTAATAAGACTTGTGATTTTGTTGCAAAGTGACAACTTTATTCTCATAGACTCAAGCAGCAAGCTTACCTCATTCACATCCATGAAGACTAACTCTGCTCAATCAATGCTCTCTGTGCCAACTTGGTCTCATTTCATGTAGTGCACAAGCGAAATTACACACTGTACTTACACACCTCAGCAAAGCAAGCAAACAAAAAATGAACAATCTCACACACACACACACACACACACAATAATAATAATAATAATAATACAGACAAAAAAACCCCTCCAATGCCAGAAATGGAAAGGTATTCACCATCAGGAGTAGTGCCGCACCTGCGGACACATCAGAGGGGTTTATGGGATCTTTATTTCTGATTGCACCCTTGTGAGCTGACAGCGGCATAAATCTCAGCGGTGCTTTAAGCAAGAAGCATATTCAGCTATGAAAAAAGATCAGTGAGGTTGTTACAGTGGGGGGTAAAAAAAAAAAAAAAAAGATTCCTTTCATCACTTTGGATTGCGATGGGCATATCTGCGGAGAATCTCCACTGACTTCCGCACTCTTGCGGATGTTGAATCTTAATGGAGGAATTTCCTCAATCTTCAGTTATACTGTGTCATGTATTGGAATTGAATGGCCTCAGACATTCCATATTGTTGGTGAAATGACCAAAAAAGGTAGAATTGGAACCTGGTTGACACACATTATTTCTGTTTGACCTGGGTAGAAAATTAATATGAGTTTAACCCACCCTTCAAAAAGTACAACTTGTGTAAAATCCTTGTGATTATGACATGGTGGTGGGCATTATTGACAAATACTATTCTTACATATATTACCAGTAGGCCTGTTCCGATCAAACGGATCAGTCCGGTTCAGTTTGTCATGAAATATCCAACCTGAACTACAGAAGAGAACTTGCAAACTTGCAAACCCATTCATATGCCACGTGTACATAGACACAAACATTCACACCCATCACCCTTATGAATGAAGGTAGAAAAATGCAGGTTCAAGAGTTTGTCAGGGTTCATTCAAGGTCGCAAATTCCGCTTCTGGAGTGTGACGTGAATGCAACATTCGCTGCCTTTGAAACCACTCGCATGTTTTCGCCGCTCTCTGGGACAGAGTTGTCCATCAACCTAACATGTATCTTTTCGAAACGTAGGAGGAAGCCAGAGTGCCCGCAGAGAACCTGTGCAAGCACAGAGGCATGTGAACTTCCACAAAGGAAGGCTGGAATCTAAATTCAAACCTCAGAGCTGTGAGGCGGGCAAGTTAACTCTGAGGTCCTCATGCTGCCCGATGACATGTCTCACGACGGAAATGCTGGCCTGATCGGGATTTACGAACAGTGGCAATTGCACTGAGGTGCAATGCGTGGTGGATGCATGTGATAAATTATAGCAGACAATCTATTTGAAAACTATTTGACTGGTCCTTTGCCTGTGAGCAGTTCCCCCTTGGGTTTCTTAATCAACATTGAACAACAGTGAGTAAGGCTAACTGGGTCTAGCGTTCAATGCCCCTCGCGTTCAATTCAGCAGAATTCCTTCGTCTCCATGCTCACCTTGTCAGTAGATTGCAGAGAGGTGAGAATGTTCTAAACTACGCGGTGGGCTCTCGTGGGTTAGCACGTCATGTCACGTCAGACGGTTCTGAGGTTTGGGTGTGAATCGAGGCTATCCAGCGTGCAGTGTTCTCACCATGCTTGTGTTTATTTATTTTTTTCTCCCCTCTGGGCACTCTGACTTTCTCCTGCTTCAACATTCCAAAAGCATACAGGCTGGCGCTCACCCATCACTCTAATAAGAAACAAACAAACTGATTTGCTGCCACTGATTTCTGTGCAGCCTGCCTGGGTGCAAATCCCATTCGGACTGACATGGTTGTGCCTGGTTTTCTGTGTCCAAAAAGTGCCCTTCAACTGACCAGCACAGTGTGTAGAGTCAGCTGGGATGGACTCTGGCCTCCCCCACAACCACTGAACAGCAAAAGCAGTATGGACAACGGATCAATGAATGACAATGTTCTGTAGCCCAGTTGCTTTATCGTGTAACCATACCAAGGACGGTAACCACAACAAAAAAATTGAGTTCACGAGCCATAATCCATCCCTGCTCATGTAGAGTACAGTCAGGCGGTGGTTCTTCTGTGAAGCCGATCCTTAATGAGGACTTAGCCTCCCTGCCTGCCGCAGCATCTGCGCTCTCGCCTTCCTGAACGCGTACATCATGTGGCCGTCACCGCTCCCTTGAAACCTGCTAGGGCCGTGCTTAATCCAGCCTGCCGAGACGCTGTCCCTTCTCGAGCCGCCTGCCATATGTTCACCGAAAGATCAACTCTGGTAGAAAGGCAATAGAGAACAGTTTGGTGCTTTCTGGATATCACACTTCTTTCTCCGTTGCTCTGGTGTTACTCGGTAAAGTAAAGAAAGTCGTGAAAGGATAAAGATGGCCTCGCTCCTGAAAGAAATCTGAGCAGTTCCCTCACAGCCCAGTTCGCAAGACAGGGTTCATCCACGGATAGTTGGATGCTTGGCATTGACATTACGGATCCCACACGCTAGGACAGCAGGGCTCCCCATAATATGGATTAATGTCATATGGAGTGAAGGTGGATGAGGGCCTTAGGGGGGCTGGATGCTGAGGGCCCACCGGTGTAGCTACACCGGAGAGGGGCTTAGCGTCACAGGAGCTGGACGAAGAAACTCGGGTGAAAAATATCTCATGAAATTATACTTAGTATAATTCTACTTTTTTTTAATTAGGTCAAGTTATGGGAGATTCATGTTTGATCGGGAAACATCAAACTTTGCTGGTGAATTTCGCCCAAATAAGCGCCTTGGACCTTGATGAGAATTGGATTGGATTGGATACAAATGCCACTGCAAATATGGAATAACAATCAAAGCAGTTGTATCGAGCAAAAAATATTTGAGGTATAGTGGTAAGTTCAATGACTTTAGCTATTTGTTGTCACTGTCATTTTGGAGACAGTTTGGAACATGTTGGAAATTGGTTCCGGAATGCAAACAAATTTGATGTTGCCCAGAATTTTGTTGACGCTTGAACATTTCACTGTATTGTTGTCCTATAACATTGAAAGGCGTGAACGGAGTCTGCAATCAATGTTGTCAGTGGACTCTTGCCACCTCCCTTAGTAGGATTGTTACTGTTACTTAGAGGCCACTTAGAGGGAGAAATGCTCTTGTCTTTGTCTCCATCATCATCATCATCATCATCATCCAGCTCCCCACTTCACGTCTCCTTCAAGCTCCATTTTATCTGTTCATCAAGTTACACTGAGAGCGACAAAAGGAAGAAAAAAATCTTGACATGATGACTGTACTTGCACTGGAAAAGAGTCAAACGTGTGTGTGTGTATGTGTGTGTGTGTGTGTGTGCGCGCACATGTGGGGAAGAAGTGAACATTTTAAAGATAGAAATCTCAGGATGGTAAATTGCCTCTCAGTACATGAGTCTCACTCGTCCTTTGACTATAATGTCGGGGTTTAATCCGTCCTTCTGCCCTTTGTGCTAACAGAACAAGAGATAGTAATTCCCGACGGACTGATTTTTATAATTTCTCCATTTAATTTTTGGGGGGAACGTTGAGTGAATGTTTGCGCCTCCCCCTTCTTCTGTCCTCTTTGAAAAGCAGCCTTTAGAAAGCGGAAACTAATGGATATGCAGTCACCTCATATTTAGGCACGCCTGTGGTCGAAGAACCAATACATGAATGCTTAAAAAAAAAGATCTTCAGGCTCACAAACGATACTTTCTTGCCTCTCAAAATAAATTAATACGTGTGGCATTTAGACTCCAAATCATGCCTTTGAAATGATTTTTAACGTGTTATACTGTTGCGCTCTGTTAACATCTAGCATCGAAAATTACAAATTGTCTTCAATTGATTTTTTTTCTCAAGATTTTAAACATTTTTGTTTCCAGCACCCCCCTTGAATGGCTGAATTAAAACTAGTCATTCACCTGTTTTGTTGTTTTTATGTAATATGAAGCTATCCTACATTTTATTTGGTTCCGCAGTCATAATGTTCCTCCGAAGCAAACCATAACCACGATGTGGCCCGTGACACAAATGAGCTTGACACCCCTGCTTTATGAAGTTTAACTGGAGCTGAGATTTAACACCCGAACGTTGGAACTGTGAGGTAGACGTGCTGACAACGTGCTGTATCAACATTCTCGAAACAGAGCGCATTACTGGGCATCCTGAAGAAACATCATTTTGCAAGAAACGTTTTCTCATTATTATTATGATGATTATTATTTTTAGATGTTTTTGAATGTGGCCAGCGATAGCACGTACACGGTAATGCTGGATCGTCTTTGTCTGAGGATGTCTTTTGTTTCCTCGCTCTCATTCTTCTCGGAAACCGATACAAGCGTCAGGCTTCATTTTCATATAATTGAATCGCGCCGCTCCCCACGGCGCGCCGGGATTCAGTTAAGCTGAGAGTCCTCTTCGACTACCGTTACCTCGCCGCCGATTTGGTTACAGCTGTTACCGTGGCAGAGCAGCCTGCCAAAGCCCCGTCTCGGCGGACGCTTCCCCCTAATTGCTGTGTTTATTGGAAATTAAAGATATACTAGTTAATGAAACGCGGCAAACATTAGCGCCGATGGAATGTCATTAATTCTAGGCCGGCTCTCCATCTCTCATGTGAGGCGCCGAGGCGGGGAGGAAGAGGGATGCGAGAATATTAGCATGAATATGATTTGTTTTTTGTCTGTGGGAAGGCACTTGAATATTTTTTCATATTTCCAGCGTGAATGTGAATAAAGTTGGTGGAAGCTGCAAGCTTCTCTTTGTTTATGGATAAGGGGGAGGACATAAAAGGAAGGCCTGCAGGGCGTTGGCATCTGCGCAGCATACGGCGTGGACGGCAGTCACTGCCCCCTAACCACTTTCCCACCAAGGACACATACTGTATAGGCTGGAGTGCCTATATCATAAACAGCTCGAGTCTCAGGAGAATGGCACAAGCTGCCAGTGAGCCGCTGATCAATGTTTACTGTCTGTTTGGCACTTACTGATGCGCTATAGTGGTTCATTCATTCATGACCATGAATATGCAAAAAGGCTGGTTATTTCGGCACCAACGGTGGTGGTGCACATTCAGTGGAAAAAGTCCAGCCCGGCGAACGCGAGATTGGTCTTCATTGAAAACTGCACTTTCAAGTCAAGTTTTTGTGCTGAATCTGGTCCATAAATAGCTGCTCGGGGACCACTGGTCGATCGCCGCTTCCATTTTTGGCAGCCGTTTGTTTCACTTCCTCGGCACATGTTCGCGTCTCAGTTGAGTGATTTGAGTTTGAGATGTGAAATACAAAAACGCAAATGATAAATGTTGCGATGTAGCCTTTGTTTTTTTTCCCCAAAACTTAGTTTCACCATTTTTTTTTCATGCAGCTACATTTTTAGAGCGTCGTGTTTAAGGGCAAGTCATCAAATGTTGCAGACATGCTTCGGCACCAGAAAAAAAAAAAAAAAACAATCAGGATTTAATGCTCATCTAGGGAAGAAAATCTTATAAAATCTCTTTTTGTTGAAAGACCCGAGAACGGGTTGTTTCAAAACAAAATGGGAGATCCGGCGTTTTTTTTTAATGATTTGCATTTATAAACAATTTATTTATTTATTTATTTATAGATTTCCCGGGTAATCATTTGACACACATTTCTATCAAATGTCCTGTTGTCAAACTTTCTTTGATTATCACAGAAGACATTTTGTCGGACTTCAACCTTGCCAAGCCCATTTGTGGTTTCAAATTTGCAAAAATATTCGGCCCACACATTTTTTTTTTCATTTTTGCATTTTAGTGACATTCAATCTTTAGCGACGATTTCCCACTTTCACTTTTTAGCAGGATGCTTCAAACTGATTGTTGTTGGCTTAAGACTTTGGACCTTTTATCCATGCACCGAAACATATATGATCCAAAATGAAATGTATGGATCTATTTTGATATAAGAGCATTTTTCCAGTAATTAAATTGCACCATCCCCAGTGGACCTAATGTTGCGGTTGCAAAAGAAAAATATCTGTTAACAGCTTTCAAGACGAAAAATCCATTCTAAGTACCAAACTCCATTATTTCCTCCCGTTTATTTGCTTTTGAGATGACTGCAGAAGCATTACAGAAAAGAACAAGAGATGAATGCCCCCCACCCCTTCTTTCTCTGCCAAAGTGAATCGTGCCTCCCTTGAGGACTTCAGCTGCGTCATTCAGAGGGGACATAAGAACTCAAGAGACTGCCTCGCTGTGTTTCAACAAACTTGTGAAAAGCTACTTTACCCGACCGGGAGAATCGCTTTTCTTCCATTTCCCTTCATTTTCATGTTGAAGACAAGGCAGAAGGATGTGGAAGGAGATGGAGATCAGAAGGCGAGAGAGACAGACATGTAGAGTGCTTTTGTTCTGGGAATTTCTTTTTTTTTGTTCCACTATTTGATGCTTTGCTGCTAATTACGCTCCCCGTGGAAAGTTATAGTCTCTCTGCGTCTTTAAACTGTAAACACAAGCAATCCTGCTTGTGTCGCACAGTTAGTCAGCCTCCCTGCGGTGACGTATACATTTTTTTTCCTCGATATCACTTTTGTCCTACACGTTTCCTCATGTGCAAACATTTTTCTTTCACCTTGAGGCTCAGCTGTTATAAGATTAAGGAAGAAAGTCGTCACCGCTGCACGACCGCCCTTCGGAATACCTACGATGACGGTGATGACACCAAACACATTTATCAATGCCTCTGGAATTAAACAGCGCCAATTTCATCATCTGACAGCCAGGCAGCCTGAAAATAACAATAATAACAGTGAAATCCAATTTGATAAAGGGATAATTGAATTTGCAAACATCAGAAGAGAGATGTGATCCCGGATTATGTTTTTTTTTTTTTTTAAATGAAGTCGAGAGATATTGGCCATATGCAAATTGTGAAACGCCGAAATGGATACATGATTAGAGTCCAGTGATGATGAAGTTCTGTCGCTTTGGATGTCAATGATGTAGGCTGCTGGGTGACGTGAGAAACTGATTAAAGGAAATGAAAAAAAAAGTATATGAGCTGGGGAATTAAGGCTGTCGTGGCAGGTTACAGAGCAAAAGTCCTGCAAAGTAATCTTTGTCTTCAAAACTTAATTTTCCTTTTCCCTTTTTATTTTGTGCACCTATCCGTCGACACTGGCTCCAATTTACCCGTGACCCTGAACAGGATAAAGAATGAGTAATTCTTGGACAAACAACCACCTACGCGCCAGCTACATAACAAGAACATGGTGGCACTCTTCCTTACAGTATTATTTACCCTTCAAACGACAATGGACCGAATTGCGCGGAGTGGTTCTGTAAAATTTCATTACAGGAAGCTCGCATGCATAATAATCGACACCAACATAAATCATCAAAATTGTGAGTAACCCACTTGTGGGCTTATTCACAAAATTGCGAATAAGCCCACAAAGGCCGTTTGAATGGCAGGAGCAGGAACGGGAATAAACGCACCATGAGGGGAAAACTAAATAAAATACTAAGGAGTAAAGGTTTCAGGTTTGGAGAGTCCATTTGTCCACATCATTTTTTTCATACGCTTTGAAAAGGGCAAGTCAAGTCAAGCATTTTTTTGACAAGAATAACGTTCTGTGCGCCAACACTCCATACGTTCCTTTAGGTTGTCTTAGTCTTGCTGCTCATTCATCAAACCATTTTATTGGTGTAATTAGCAAGCGAGGTAAAACAACTGATAATATCAATTGAAGCCATTTGCCACCTAATCCTGTCGGTGTCGGTATCTGGTGTCAGGTATGAATATTAATCAGGAAAACATTTGTAGACTTGGATTGCTAATGAAAAAAAAAAATTGCGAACAAAGAAGCATTGGGTCTTGCTGTGATATTAGCATTGCTCGGGGTTTGGCGAACCTGTCGGCTATTCTGCTTGAACTTAACGAATTTCTGAAACACCCGAAATTTAATGGATCGTCACATGGCTGATTAGCCAAATGATCTTTGGATGTTGAGCAACTTAGTTCATGCGGAGATACCTGAAATTGGAATGACAATTATTTCTAGCATTAGCCTTCTAGGACATGCATTGACTTTTGCTAACACTTGACACCGAAAACAGAAGATGAAGAAACAATGGGCAGTCTGCTGAACTGTCCGCAACACCATAACCATGACCACAATAACACGTCCAAGATTTGACGTCTTCATCTGGCCAGCTCCCAGTATAACTGTATTCCGTTTAAAGGTCATCTGTGGGAAAAAGGCCTCCATTCATTGCCCCTTTGCCGTTAGTCTTTCCACTATCCCGACAGGTGGTCTACGAGCAGCGTGACCCATTTTTATCAGCATGTCCTCATCTGACCTCCAGGCCAGACTGCGAAGCACACTCAAGGAATATTTGCTTGTTGACCCAAAGCATCCGTAAACCCTCTTTGTCTTTATTAGAGGTCATCGCAGAATGGGCTCACTTGCCGTCATGCCCACGCAAGGACGGGTCATTCTGTGCGATATACTTTACGTGGTGGCTGACGCTTCGAAGATATTAAATCAACTGCATGTTTTATTGTAGTTGGGCCTTGGGGCGTTTTTATCAGTCTTTGCAAGGCATTCTCGGATAATGCGGAGAACCAAAGCAGCGCTGTTTTTTTTTTTTTTCAAGAGAATGGGCCAACATTATAAAAGGCTGGCGAGTTTTCATCCAGAAGACTCGGCGTCCTTTTAGCTTGTAAGCGTACCTTCATTTTCATCTCCTTTAACCTCTTGTTTGCGCATGAACTTTCATGCTGGTTTTAATATAAGGGTTTGTCGTACGGTGTTTTAGAAAATGGGGAAGATGAGAAGCATTAGTAAAAATACCTGCCCTATTTAGGATGGGACTGCTCTCAAAATGGTTTAAACGCAATTCCCCTTGAATGAGTGTTTCTGAAGACGTCGTAAACGGTGGTTTTCTCAGGGACTATGAATGATGACAGCATTCACCCATTTTCGTTGCCGATTCGTTGGGGGGAGTATACCCGTAATTTCCTTGGTATATTCTGAAGAGGTGATACGTAATGAAATTTTGGTGAACATCAATTTCAAAAGGTGGAACTGTATTTTCTTTTAGTGGAACCATCTCCTCTTCTTTGCTCTAAAATGCAAATGTCTTCTCGAAAGGTGATTTCATGCGACTTATCAGATCAATTAGCAATACTGTGAGATTGCTGCGTTATTTTTTTTTTAATCGCCCTTTGGGGTCTTCATCTTGTGTGAAAAATCAAGCGTTTGTATTCTTGTGAAAATGCATTTTCAGAGATGTGGAAGCAACCACAGAATATGTGCTTTTTTTTTTTTAGCAAACCCTACAAAGACGAGAGAGAAAAAAAATCCCAACACCAGTTTCACTAGTCAACAGAAATTGGGTGGACGTGTGTGTCATGACAGGGGACCCAAAAGGTCACAAGGACTCATGCCCAAAATGGAACATGAAGTCGGGCATTTTGGTTTCAAGGAGCAAATCTCATGGCTCGTACATTGAGAAACGCCTTCAAGGGAATCGGCCCAAATAAGCCATAAATGAAAGCAAGCATGCTCGAGAGGTGACCAGTGTAAAATGATAGAGATGTATTTCTTTTTTCCTATACAACCTACTTTGAGTAATTTGAGGCTCTCAAAATTTAGATGACAATTTTGACTATTTGCCAGGACAATACGGGTGCGAGGGCCCTTTCATAATGACCTGCAAATTTGATTGTGATTACACTTTGTTGTGGAGCGGTCCAAATGTGACAATGCCTATCGCACAAAAGAGTTTGTTCCCGGTTGTCTGGTACCTTCGCATTTTGGTTGCCTACTTCAGAGACCCCATAGCAACTTGCCTGAGCGGCTTCATATAATTTGTCTTTCATAAATAACAATTAAAACACCGAATACAAACATTTGCTTTAAACTTATTGGCAATACTTTATGTTGGTATGTAAACCAGAATCAGTCCACCTTGGTCTGCACTCTGCTGTGTGGCTTTCTTTTTGTAGAGCCTGTATGGAATTCAAAGAAATCGATGCATTTTATCGCGAGCATATTTTTACCAGGACAAAGAACCTGCTCCTCGCCAACAGGATCACTTTGTCAACAGTCCCTGGCTACAAGCACAGCCCCCCACACTCCCACCCACCTTCCCGCTTTTGGAGGGTGATTTTTCAGCCTCCAGGTGTTTACCTGCAGGATACACATTCCTCTTGAGGAGCACATGAGTGTCACATACGCCGGCTGTGAGCAGACACATCGCTCAGTGACATCGAGGAGAGGGAGGCGGGCTGGGCCAAACAAACAAGTGAATGGAGGGTAGTGTCGCTTTTATTATGCACATGACAAAAGCTTTGACTCATTAGGTATGCAACCATCCCGGGGCAAGCATCCATATCCGGAAAGCCATCCCAGCAGTGGCTATAGGCCAATCACTTTTTCACAAGTCCAAGGTCATAAAGAACATTTGAAAGTATTCATCACCATAATCCTGGAACTTTTAGCCGGTGAGTAGTATATGGAGAAAACGAAACTGACCAAAAATGATGAATGAAGGCAAATAATGTGTGGAGTGATAGTGAGGCATAGCAGCGGTCGGGTCTCAAGGATTAATCGACAACTAATCATTTATCAAATGAATCCATAATTATTTTTGATAGGTCACTACAGTGGACATCTTATCATCAGATTACAGGATGCAAGAAAGGGTTAATTATTTTGAATATTGAAATTCCAGAGTTAAATATCGGAACACAGCCTTCTAGAGTTTTCTTGACACTACCCTGTGATTTTAATTTCTTCCAGGCAGAAGACCCAAATTTATGAAATCGAGTTTCCTAAAAATACCCTCGAAATGTCATCAGGGAATGAATAACTTCCATCTTATCTGAATTTTGCTTCTGGCAAGATGAGTCCAAAAAGTTTGACTGCATTTTCTGTGGACAAAAGGCTTAGAATACAGAGAACAAGAGAAATGTTTGAGACATTGCATGATGGGACGGCCAACGCAAGTACTTCGCTTGACCTTTTGCCAACACAAATCGCAAACACCCACCCAAGCCCTACTCCCCATCTTCCTTCGAGATCCCATCAAAACGCAGAATGGAAATTCCAGGCTGCCTAAGCCTTCTGCAAGCTGCCTGCAAGAGGTGAAAGATAGGCGCCTTCGGTCAACGTGATTTTGCCCTCTGTGTGCGTGCCTCAAGTTGCAAATGGAAGAGGGAATAATAGATGAGCATGCGCTCGCGTCTGATGAAAGGTCTAAGTGATACAAATGCGTCCCATTCCGGTGATCCATCCCGGGCCGTGTCATCGAGGTGATTTGTGGGAAAGGTCGAGCAAGAAATGACTTTGGCCGAGAAGGCGAATCCAATTGTTTGTGTTTTGGTGGCTCCCGCCGAGCGACGGGCTGCAGTGACGGGCGTCTGGCGCAGGTGGTGTTTTCGGAGGATCGGCCTGATATATCATTTTGCCAAGGTCGTACTCAATTAGGCTATTTGTTGAGCACGGCGGCATGAGGTTGGTTTAATCAAGCGAGGGACGGAGACAACAACGACAAAAGAGGAAATAAATTAGGCATGGCCAGGCGATGCTGTCAGGCTGGCGGCAGCCGGCTGGAGAAATGCTCCATTTAGCTGGTCTTCGCCTTTGCGAGAAAACCGACCATCCACGCACACAATTACACACAAAGCTTCAACGTCGTATGCACATACTGCTTTGAAACATCAATCTTTCAAATATTTAAGACCCCCCGCACGATTTGGTTGACACGTGTGACTTTCCTCCCCCTAATTAGCTGTCTTGAGAGACTGACATGAGGGAGGGACAAACCAGGCAACAGGGTCTTTTTTAAAAATATATATATATAATTTTTTAACACAGTGCTATTTTTTCTTTATTCATAACAGGTAATGAATAAATGGTGATGGTGTTGCGGGGGAGCAGGGGCTAGAAATGGAAATTTGATTTAGTAAAACCGCACAGTGAAGTCACGGAACAAATTCGTCTAAAGCACCACGATAGTGGAAACCTCTTCATCCCAAATACTTGAGTACCCTTGAGCAACAGCCAACAACCCTCTCCTCCCTCTCCAAACCCTTGCCCAGGCCATTATGGTCGTACATAGGGACCACTGCATATTACTTCATATAACATGAATCGTGTTCCTCTTGGTGACTACATAAATCTACCTCATCAAGGCACACTTTTGTCATTTGTTGGAAAATGACAAAACATACATAAATACATTCATTTATTCATTCATTCATCTTCCTAACCGCTTGATCCTCACTAGGGTCGCGGGGGGTGCTGGAGCCTATCCCAGCTGTCTCCGGGCAGTAGGCGGGGGACACCCTGAATCGGTTGGCACACAGAGACGAACAACCATTCACACTCACACTCACACCTTGGGACAATTTAGAGTGTTCAATCAGCCTGCCACGCATGTTTTTTTTTTGAAATGTGGGAAGAAACCGGAGCACCCGGAGAAAACCCACGCAGGCCCGGGGAGAACATGCAAACTCCACACAGGGAGGCCGGAGCTGGAATCGAACCCGGTACCTCTGCACTGTGAAGCCGACGTGCTAACCACTGGACTACCGGGCCGCCTACATAAATACATACTTTCAAATTTGAAAATAGTTCCCAGTTATCTTCACATGTCTGACTTGCTTTGGATCAAGAATTACAACACACTCTAGATACCATATAGGAAAAAAAAAAACACTCAGATGAATGCTAACGATAGATATCACAATGGCGCTTCTTGAAATTGCAACGCAAGGAAAAGGGCCCATTTGGCCGCATTACATTGTCGGCCGGCGTGCACCTCACTCAACACTCACCTTTTGTGTTTGCTTCTGACTTTCCAACGTATTAGTAACCTTTTTTAGGGGGGGTTGTTTTTGAAGCACAACAGGCAACAGACAAAAGGTTAATTACACTAGATGGGCGTGATTAGTAAATGTGTTTAAATAGACCCGGGCCGGGGACATTTAGGTGTGGCTGCAAAGAGTGGCATGCATCAAGCCAAGTGACAACAGTTGTTTGGTCTGATTAAGCTGAGGCCTTGCAGGGCACTTAAGCACCTATGCCAGCGAGTTGCAGCCCTCAAGGAAAAGAGTCAGGCTGTGTTAATAGCGAAGCAATCAGCGGCCATTCAGGTTAATGGGCTTTCAGCGAGTCGGCTCAAGCTAATGTGTGATTTGCGGGGTGAGCCCGTCCGTAGCTCGGCATTAAAGCCTCGCCACACGCTCTGCCGACACGGCCCCGGCTCGACTTTTTCCCTACCACACCCTCAGGCGCTGCGGCATCTTATGGCGGTAAATATTTGATCGAATAAAAAAAAAAAGTGGTTCGATTTGCTCGGCCTTTGCTTTCATACTAAAGGGAGCGCTTCTTTATTACCTCCTGTCTACACTGTCATCTCTTCGGGCTGTAAATAAGTTAAGGGCGGGTGAGAAGGTGGGTGGGGAGGAGTGACGATGATGAATTGATAGTACAGAAAGTCAATGGTGACAAAAATGGGGAGTAGCGCTTGCTTTTCTCTGCACTTACCTGTCTTTTCTCTCTCTCTCTCTCTCCCTCACTCGCTTTCCACGAGACCTCTTAAACTGTGACATTTCCGTTTCCCTGGAGACAGAGCGTGCCAGGCGGTTGCCATGGCAACTCCCTGCACTTTAAGCGCACACGCACACCCCAGGCGGGGATGGTGCTAGAGGAAGGAGGGAGATCCAGAGGAAAAGCACACCTGCTGGCTTCCTGCTAATTGGCTATTTCTCTTTCACACTTTTCTTTTTTTTTCTTTTTTTTTACACCCCGTGTCTGCTTTTAACTTTGCACCCACTCCCTAGATTGCTTCTTCATTCCTGACTTTAGAAGTTCTTTCTCCCTGCCTATTGTGGCTACTTTTAGATTGCTCTCTTCTGTAAGTTCTTCTCACTTTCGCAAGTACTCAAGGCCTCCTCGTCTTCGTCTGTGGATGTGTGTGTGTGTGTGTGTGTGCGTGTGTGTGTGTGTACAGAGTCGGAGAGCAACTGCAGAATCTGACATTTATCTTCATTTGACCTCGTCACTCCCGATCATCACGCTCAGCTACATGCTACATTGTTGAAGCCCTTTCATTAGCTGCTTGTCATAGTGGCTTTTTTTTTTCCAATTTACAAAATTCTGCCCGTCCGTCATTTGTTATTCATCAATGTCCTAAGCACCCCGTCCATCAACATCAGTACCTTATTTTTTTTTAAGCCCAACCAAACTGTAATCATCAGCCGATTAGTCTGTTTTTTAATTTTTTTATTTTAACTGTGCTTCCGTCACCGCTTCATTGAGTAAATTTAACTGGTCCGCCAGTACGTCCAATGTCAATTCGACAGTTAAAAAACAAAACAAAAAAATCAAGTCAGATGAAAAACTCACTTTGATTAAAATGGTAAACGGAGTGCACTATTTATGAGTGTATCTATATTATACACTGGCTCCTCAAAAACTCACAGACATTTCACATATAGTTATGTGTCAATCTTTTGAATTGTTCAGTACAGCACGAACACGCTGCTAGCTTCCTGCCACTGTTTTAACTCATAAAACGCTTTGGCTCACTTTAAACCATCCCGCTCGGCATTGTGGGCAAGGGTAGAATGCAATTCAAGTCACTCCTGTTGCGGTCCATCAAAGCAAGCCACCATCATCATCATCTTCTTTTTCTCCCCCTTCTTCATTCATTGGCTGACTACAGCTCTTTGGTGGATACTGCGAAGGAAGCACAAAGCGTTTTTGTAGAGTCAATGGAAGCATCCCCTGCTGTTTTCACACCCGCGAACAAACACACGAAATAGGCAAGGCATGTTTCTGTCAGTCGTCAGCGAAATGGGTGGATTGAGAGGTCCGTCTGTACTTGACCCGGTTATCACTAACTGATGAACAAAAACCCACTTCTCTCAATTATTAGTCTGGCATTTATTTATTTAGCTATCTATCTATTTATTTATTTTCCTGTAGTTCGTCAGCAAAACGCGCATCCGTCAGTGACGGACCTTCTGTCACTCCTGATGAAATGCCCACCCCTGGGGGTTTGAGGACAAGCAATTAAAAATAAAATCACTTTGCCATAGTACGTCTCCTTTCAGCTCTCCATATTCGAAATATCAGCGCGAACCTCTTCTGTAGAGGCACTAACCACCACCACGATTGAAACCCTTGAGCACAATGTGTATGTATCATCGGCTATTTGGCATATTTTCTTGTTTTCAGAGCGTTGGGTAAATCCTTTGTCCTTCCAACCAAACATTGCCTTTACCCTTGCATAAAGACATCAATTTATCTCAGACGCCAATAAACATGGATGGGTGCATTCTGAGATGGCTGAATTCTCCTCCCAGTCGTGACCCCTGGCTTTCACTTTGAGCTGTCCTTTGGATCCCTCGTGGAGATTTAATGCGCAACTCTCGATTGCAAATATTACAGATAATCTTCTCCATCCTTGTGCAAATCACCATTTTGGAGATGCTTGGACATACCGGGAATCTCGTTAGCTGCTTGGCATGGTGGCTTGTTTTCTGGTGGAGGACTCATGGGTCAAGAATTTAATAGACAAAATAGTTTGTCCTTCTACCAAAGTTTAACTCTCATATTTACCAATGGCAGGTTTACGCTATTTCGGTCGGCTAAAAATCTTACCCCACTAGAAATAGTCTCTCTTTACTGTAAAGATCAGCACCATTTTCTTTTCCGTTCAACATTCTGCCTGATTGTCCTTATGCACTGTCCCAAAGTGACTGACCAACAACTTTCTCTCACAAATGTGGTTTATGAATAAAATCAGCACCTCTGGGTTTTTTAATTTGTATTTTTCTCGACTTCAGCCAAGTTTAAATGATCCAACTCTGAGTTTGCTTTCTTCTGTTCGGCGCAGAACTTGTCACAGGGAGACTTGACAGGAGGCCACGATGAGCCTGTCATCGCATCCGCCGGTGACATTTGAACGGCACGGAACTGACGCCGGAGCGCAGCTATCCCTATTTAATTAAGTCCGTGAACAAACATGTGTGTTTTACTGCTGATAAAGTCATCGCTATTGACTCAAGGAAGGGACGCGAGGAACGATTATGAAATCTGTTTGCCACTACATCGTGAATGTTAAGTCGTTTCCTGTTTGACTAGCAGCAAATGGGTGGGCATGCCGATGTGCGACGATTGAGTGTTTACAAAAAAACAAAACGAAATATAACCGCAACTGACAACCGCTCCTCAATTGTCAAATGTGCTGTCATTACTTTTTTTTTTTTTGCCCACCGACATGTCCTGCAAGATGTTTACTCCAACAACTTTCTCTGAGTGAAAAATAGATTTAATACAAAAAAAGACAATGCGGATACAATAAGTCCTCTGACCTTTTATGGACCGAAGCGGATTGGGTCCAGTCCCCCTGACCCATTTAAGCTTCGCCACATGGAGCTCACAATTACACTATTGATCCGACTGCTGGCCAGGCTTCATCCGTCCAACTCATCCACCTTCGAGCACTTCAATTATCAAAGCCATCACGGCCACGGCGCTGCGAGTGGCAGCTTGTCCAACACTGTAATCTGTCAGGGAATGAGATCCTGACCGCCTCGTCATATGCCAGATGCTCCCCTATATGTCACCTTGATCATTAAGGGCCGTCAAACACTGACAGGGTTGTGAAAGGGCTCCGGGTCCCTTTAGAGCAGCCATTTTCAATCTTTTCTGTTCTGAGGAGCACAAACATACACGCACAACAATATTTCTCTTTGGTAAGCTTGAGTGATGTTTGGAAGGGGTTGTATGTGGTAGTCCAATACTACATTTACAGTGGTTGTGGACCTTTAATTTGGAGAATGCATTAAGTCATCTTATGTTTGGGAAGTAGTGATTCAAAAACGTATTATTATTATTATTTTTTTTTTTTTAACCAAAGCCAAAATTAAGCAAACACATATGCTTATATCAAGTATCAAGTACAACTTTGTTGTCAAATGTGCTGTATGTGCAACATACAACTATGTTATATGTGTATATAGACCCAGTTATGCTATGTCTTCCACTAAATGTTGCCAGAATGTTTTATTATTTATTTATTTTGTTATAGTTTTGACACGTTTTGTACACAACTTACTTAGTTTTAAAGTCAACACAACCCAAGAGGTGGGTATGCTCCCCCCAACCATTCTGCGCGGACTGGTACCAGGCCGGGGACCATTTGGAACCGTGCTGCACAACAAGCTTGAGAATTCTATTTATTTATATATATATATTGGCATTGAATCGCACCACCGTTTCAACTATTTTATGCGTTATTAGACTATTATAATCTTAGTGATACTTGAAAGTGTTTTTCATGGTGTTATTTCATTAAATGTACTTGGGGAAAAAAAAAATACCAAGGAGTTGTCAGGACAGCAAAAAGGCAAATGATCTCTTTCGAGCAAAAGGAACTAAATGGCTATTAGACATTTGACTTTTTAATTGCTTCCTCCGACACCTTTGTGTCAAACGTGAACCACACACAGAAAAATGCATTGAGCACGCATTAGTTTGAAACAAGAGTGCACTGATAGGATGTGCTCAAACTACCATGAGTCCGATGTTGTTAACTAACTCGAAGAACAAAATTGGCACCCTCCAAAGCGCAAGCAGTCGAGTTGGATGAATGACGACCAGAGTGTTGAAGACATATTTGAAACCTGCCGAGGCTGAACTAGCTCGCAGGTCGGGGACAGAATATTGATTGGATATCCTATTTGAGCCAAGTGAAACAGCACGGCCTCAGCGCTGCCCACGCCTGACATACAACTCTATACAAAGATCCAGGCTGTTTCTAAAGGCTGCTTTTCTTTGTGCAAGAACCCCCCACACCACCAATTCCCTGCCAGGAATGCTCCCGCTGACCGACAAAGGTCTGCAATGTCTGTGACACAGAGCTACACAAATGGACCGAGCTGCACTGGAAGCGAGGCCGACGTGGAACAAACAGCAATGAATGCTGAAAATGACTCTCCAGTTCTTTTTTTTTTTCGCAGATTGATGACTAATACACTACAAAAGCACAGTTTATCCATTTGGGTTGTGATTAAGTGAAGGGTTTGTAAAACGATCTCAAAGAATGTTTGAATGAAGATTAAAGCCGTTTGCAATGGGATGTTTCACAAACCGTTATACATCAGAATGCTCGCATCTCGTTCTTGTATCCATCCATCCACGGCGTTTCCTTGGGAGGACTTTTTCACATGTTTTGCTTCCATTTGAATTCCTATCCAGCTGTGTTCGCTCCACTAAGATTGCTAACTAGAAAATACAGTGTTCCCCCCCCCCCCCCTGCCCCACCCCCATGCCAATTGCTCGCGGAAACTTTCCCATTCAGTTGTTTCATCTCCATAATTTCGCTGAGCAGTAATTACCATAACAAAGATTTGGCGTCCTCCGGTGATATTGCTCAGACAACAAATGCCATCCCAATAGCTCTAAAATAGCATTTAATGTGAATGAGAATTGGAGGGGATGTTGACAGCTTTATGATATGCAGCGCGCATTGGTGTGGTGCGCCAAATCCGAGCTGTTTTCGCAGCAAAGTGCCTCCCAAGTCTCATCTTCACCATGTCGCTCCAGAAAGCTTGTGCTTGCGAGGAAGGAGCGAAGTGATGCATTTGCCCCATAGTGTGAAAGTTAATCATAGGCTTTTTGTTCTTGTAGAATGCCCCAAAGCTGAGAGAGTCATCATCATTTTAGTGTTAAATTTTGGTGCAGTTAAAAAAATTAAAAACAAACAACTACATTGAAAAAAAAGTGACACTGATTTTTCACAATTTAAAAACAAATTTAAAAAATGCTGTGAAGATAATAATTTCGGCATCCAAATTTGTGTAACATGGAAAACTGTTTGTCAATGAACACTGATTTATATATCCGAGTATCTACCGCCAATAATATTATGTTGTTGACAAAGTTGTTACAACTGCCCGCAGTGCAAACAACATTCTCAATGTGAGTCATGTTTGGTTCGCCCCTGGTGCAACGCAAAGCGAAAAAGACATTACAAATGCAGCTGGGACAAGAAAATAACCAAGTCAATGTCAAGAGATTAGAGAATCGCTTTAAATCATAAAACTGGAGTGACAAGGCTCAGAAGGGAATTATCAGGATGAGCAAGAGCCTCCTTTGGGCCCCAGTCTTTCTTAAACAGCCACTTTGAGGCGAAAATTGCTTTAAGCCACTGTATATTCAACCCTATCTTCCACATATCATAAAACTGTCAACATCCAACCCCATTTTCATTCATATTGGATTTTATTTTAGAGCTACTGAATTTGAAATCCTTCTGCAAGGGTTCAAAGTCTTTGTCATGGGAAATTAAGCTCGGTAGCATCACTTGGGATAGCACTGCGGAGTAGTTGGTGCTGTCCTGTTGTGGTTGATTTTTCTGACGCATTGTGGTCTTTACCGAGTGGTCCGGTTCTTTGCTGTCACACTTTATTCTCCATGAAAACTCAACAACAGAATTTTTCGAGGGATCCATTTTTTTTCTGAGTAAGAAAACATTTGGGACCTTCATTCAGGACACAGGCAAAACGTGTGACAGTTTGAGTACAAATGGAATAAGACTCCCTATTCGAAACTCTGCCAGGCACCCGAATACAAACCAAACCAAGTCTCCATATCCTTGTGGTTTCTGGTCTAATAATACAATAGTGAAGGCTAAAACAATGTCCGCTGATCGACGAAGCAGCATATCTGGACTGCGGAGCCAGGAAATGTTATCATTGTCTTCAGTGACTGGCCCACTGCGTCCCCAAATGGCAATGGGTAACAAAAAATGCATTCTACTCTTAATTTGATCGTGCCAATCATAGTGTAGCCCAGACTTGTTAAGGTTCTTGTTATATTGTTATTTTGTGTTGGGGTGATATTTATTACCGATAGTACTGTACTGGACATTGAACGCACCGCAGTTCTGGGTGCAATGACTTGTTCGCGAGGGAGAGAACTTTCTAGCACTTTTCCATGCGGGTCGAAGGAGAAAGGGCTACAATAGAGCATACGTAGACATACACACTGACATTCACACCAATGAATCAAGCCTACGTCGCTGTACCACATGTACAACCCATACAATAAATAATAATAATAATAATACAAAATGAATACGGAACAAGTTTTGTAGCACGCTGCATGTCCTGCAACACGACTGCCGTGGAGTCAACACAAGCAGACTCAAATACTCGAGCACACCACCAATCCCCGCCCTTCTTTACCCCGCCGCCATTATTCCCCTACATAAACAGTCTCGCTCGTACATTCATGCCCGCGTTTAGTTTACCGTCTGTTTTTAGAAAGCCTGCCCCTAATTAGAGGGAGCTGGTGTAGAACACAAGCATAAACGGGAACATTAGCGCTGATGGCTAATGAGAGAAGCTATTGTGGGTATAGCTGGGGTAATTTCAACCTCATATTTTTATTATTACTCTTTCATTATCATCTCAGTCGATGACCGACCCCTCTGCCTCTTAAAATACAGGAGCTCAAATCTATTGCTGTGTTTACGGAGATGCCACTGGCATGTTCTAATGTTGTTGAGTGCACATAGGCTTACGATAAAATGCTACGTGGGCGCATTAAATAGCTTTGCCTTCCAAAGATAAATTACTCCTATTTAGTCAAGAGTGCAGGCCCACCATTCGCAATTTGGATCCTCATCATCATAGATGTCCGTCCATTGCATATGCCTGAAACCATTTAAAAAGAACTGTTGCACCAATCGGAGAACATTTGGAAATAATCTAAATCACTTGGCTCACAGGCGTCGACAGCCTCTGCAGTGTCGCTGCGAGACGGAGCAGTAGCGCAAGGTGGCCCACGGAGGCGGAGCAGTCGGACGGATTGCTTTGGGCAGTCGGCTGTGTAGAGCTTGATGTGAACCGGCGCTGTCACGGGCTTGTTATCTTTATCATTTTCCCTCATAACACGCAGGGGCAGCGGCAAATCGACTGTGTCTTCCTCAGGCCGGTATCTGTGATACGTTGTACTTTTCATTAGTGTGCAAATAGGTGCACCATCCCCTCTCTGTGCTATAATTTTCTCACATAAAAGATAAGTCGAGGTACAGAAAGATGGTTAATTCTACTTCGACATTTACGAGGTCTGGCCCCCCAGTCAGACTTACACCCAAATCATGGCTGACAAGCTTGATAAGTGTGATGGAAACTGAGTTACATGATTGAGTATTCTTCACCATTTGTCCGATGTTGAGTATAACATGATTCAATACACTCAATATTTTCTCAAATAGTAGCCGTCTCTGATCCACTCTTATGTCAGTTTGCGCAATTTATCAATGCCACCATTGATCGGATCCGTGAAATAAGACATTTGAGCTAACATAACTTTGTTCACACCGTGGTCTTTCTGTGCTACCAAAATGTATAATGTGAGCTCCAAAGCTAATTCATGTTTAGCCTTGTTGCATATCTCTGTAATATACTGCAGTCACGCCGAACAAGAATTGAGCCATTTTCCTGACATGATAACGTATAAAGACTATACAGTTTGCGTAGAAATGGGCAAATTTGAATAGCGTCATCGGAGTTGAACGGCTTTGAGAATACGCTTACTTAGGCACGTACAGGTCACATGCACGCCAGACAAAATGTGGACAAAAAAAAACGGAGAACAAAATAATCATTGCGTACTGTGTGCACGGAGAATTGCACAACACCGTCAGCTTCCAATACGAGCCAAATAGGAGCAGGCGAGGGCTACTCGGAGTAGCTGATAAGTACGTCTAAACTCGTTTGCAGCTGTTGAACCAAGATTGCATAAATTTGAGCAAAATGCCCGGCAACCTGAACATTGTCATTGACTTTTGCATTTCACTGAAATTGTGTAGAGTGCTTCGCTCCAACTTTGTGAGCGAGAACTCAAATTTCCAATGAAACTTTCATGGTGGGAGTCAGCATGAGTCTATATCTAAAAAAAAAAAATGTTTTTAATTTCTTTGCCTTAACTTGTCTCAAAATATTTGCTGAGACAAAGGTTTCATGACAGCGAGTTACCAGTGGTTACCTGAGCAAGGAAGCTCACGCACCTTCTCGGCTGTCTCCCCGCTGACCCTCACGGGCCGAAGCCCCTCTGCGCACGTTCACCTAATCAGGCTGCTCAGTATGCAAAACAGCCTTCCCAGACGGCCCCGGCACTGAGCCCTCAGTCGCTGACCTCCCCTACAGCAATGCAGGCGAGTCGGGCTGAGCTGTGCCCAGTCAGCCGGTGCCAGATGTCAGACGGGATGGATAGCAGCGATAGTTATGCAGAGGAACAGGCGAGGGCTGGATCAAGTGGTACTGGCGAGGATTTTTTTTTTTTTATGCCTTGCCTACTGGGAAAAGCAGGAAATGATCTCGGCTGATAAATCAGCCCAAATTAAATTCTCCCTTGGCCAGTTTGTAATAGCCACGAATCAAACTTTTTCATGGATGTTTCATATACTGGACCCAACGTGCACCTTTTTGCATGCTTAATTAAAATGAAAGTCATGTAAATATATTCAACGTTTAAATTTGCTCTAGTTAATATATTCACAGCTCAACTGGTGAAAGCAGCTGTATAATGAAAGCTTACATTTACCGTACATGGTCTGTGAGCAATTAAGGGGGGGTGGGGGGGGAGCACAAAGGAATGAGGAGAAGAAACCTCCACAAAGGCCAATTATTTTAATGTGACTTCATGGACTTGGCTAATGCTTACACATGTCCACCGAGTTTTGTGAAAATCACCTCTGTATTTTGTTTTTGGTGAAGAGGACCAGCAAGCACATTCTTTAGATTAGCATCGTCAACTGCTACTAAGAATCCCCCCCCCCCCCAACCCCTGCAATTTTTAAGAATATTTCACCAATTATGAACTCTCATTATTTCCATTAACTGAAAACTGCATCTGCATTCTTTAATCACTAAATTAAGCAACAGTTTACATTATAAATAGAAAAAATAATTCTGAATGTCATGTATTTTTGTATATTATAATCTGCTCCGGAGAAGTATTATAAAATCTTATCTGCAGGTACAGTTTCCCGGAATATGAAAATGGACGTACACAACACGTAGCGCAGATGCTAATGGAATGCTAATAGCCAGACAACAAACCACCAAAACATGCGTTTCCTAATCATGTTTAACACAAAGCAGGGATCTTTACAATCAGAAAGACTTCACGCTCAACTTCATCTAAGAGACTGTTTACGCACTTTACTTTAGGTGCTGCTATTTTGGTTCTCCACAAGGTTAGCAATATATTGCGGGGTGCGGCAGTTAGCTCAATTAATCGCACCCGGAAAAGATGGACAAACAAACCCGTGAGAACTGAGGCACGTCGTCTATAAGAGAGGAGGCCACTTTTTAAGGAAATAGGGTTTAGGTTCTGAAGCGAAAACACCAGTGTTCGCTGTAGGTAATCGGGTCCTTTGGTTTAAAATGGCAAAGCTGCCTTGATTGCAGTCGCAATGACACATTATGTGAGCACATATCGGAACAAAGGGGGCCCCTCCCTCTGCAGGCTGATGTAATCCAAAGCAACACAGTGCACACCCATATATTCTAAAATCCCCTCAGAGACGCGAGAGGGAGAAGGAGAGCAGAGGGGAGAAAAATCACTTCTCTGAGGGAATTCAGGAGCACAATTCCTCGTCTGCCCCTCAACATGTCACCCTTAAAAAAAGGTGGCTATTGATCCCTGGGAAGTGTCTGTCAGATTTCAGCGTGCACCTACTGCCCCCGGGCTCCCAGCTCAGCTGGATCCCAGAGAGGACGGTATTCCCCGGGGGCTGATTAAAGACGTTTTCCTGGGAGACTCCTGGGTCAGCTTTTAAGATCCATCTTCCCTTTTTACAGCAAGTCTGCTATATTCAACACTTGGAGAGTGCTCTTCATTCATAATTTGCCAAGGAGGGTAGTGGAGACACTAAAGTTGATCAGGATCCATTTGATAAGAAATCATCGAAGGTGAATGCATTTTTCAGGCTGAATCTCTTTAGGTAATTTTGACCTAACATTTCAACATTCCTAATAGAGTATGAAGAGAAGTCATCCATTGACAAGGAATTAAATAAAACTAAAATCAAGTAAAACTACTCACCTACTGAAGATCAATGCTAGACATGGAATGCAGGGGGAAAAGGAAAGTGCTTACACTGTCTTCTTTGGTCACTTCTTTTGCTTTTAGCTACATGCTATATAGATTACCATAAAATTAAATGTTTATTTGCCTCTAACTGACGTTTAATAGGTATGAAGTGAGAAGATAATTGGAAAGTGGTGCCTTGAGATACAAGTTTAGCTTGTTCCGCGACCATACGAGTAACCCAAAACATCTCAAATCATCTTACCCCACTAAAAGGAGTGGAAATGCCGTTGAACCTCGGGGTCTCAGATTGAATTGAGTGGACGCACACCGTACAGAGCTCGTATCTCAAAATGTTGTTTTTGCAAGTCAAAGCAAAAACTCAAAAATAGTGTCACTCGCATCTTCATCTTTTCATTGCTCATATTTTAGAAAACACGTTTCTGGGTCATGGTCACCCACTGGAGTTAATCCCTCACTGAGCTAAAGTTCACACATGAACTTTTGTGACGTAATCCCCCCCAGCCCCCAATTTGATTGACATCCAAATTCTACAACTTTGGGGGAGCTAGATTTAGAGGGTTCCACTGTATTTTTGAAACGACAGTTTAAACACCCAGAAATCGACCTGTCATGTGTGACCAAAGAGCAATTTATCAGACCCTTGTTCATTGAGCATCAAAAGATGGGATGTGTGCTTTTTTTCTTGCTCAACACTTATTCCAAAAGTAGGATTTGCCTCAACAAAGGGTGTCAAGAGAATAAGAACATAAAGTCATTGGATTAATCAAAGCATTAAGGACGGCCACGTCAACATATGCCTCTCAATCTTAACTTCTTTTTACACTTGGATGACGTTACGGAATGCTGTGAGCTGTATGACGCACGTTGGCAAGATGAAACATGTTTGCATTTCATCATTTTAATTTCATCATCATTATAACGGGTCGATCGTTACATTTCACTTTTAACGGAGCTTACATTCTTTTTACACTTGAAAAGCAAGAAATCAGCAGTAGGCGGTGACTCATCCATACGTGAACACCTTTGTCATCAAAGATAACGATGTGTTGTTACAGATTTTGGTCTTAAGAAGTGGTTCGTTTCTTTATACCGTACATTTACTTGGCTGCCTTTGTCATATTAAAAACATGAAATGCGGAAGTCACATCGATGACATGACAGAGCTTCCCAGTTTGCCTTTGTCATTCATCAATCAAATGGGTTCCTCGTGATTAAAAGTTCGGACCATGAGTTCTATTGGTTTTGCACCGATTTTAAAGGGGTGACAGTTTTACGCAAGAATAGATTATTTCCAATGAGTTGGTTGGACTTGGCTTGTGTTTGCCCTTGGCATCGCGTGCATAGAAGCAGCTTTAAAAGCAACGTGCTGTCTAAATGGCAACACTTCCAGTTATGCTTTGCAGTGAAATTGTCTGGATGCCCACCTCCAATTTGAGACCCCGAGGTTGCATTACCTGCAGTTTTCTGTCTCTCTGACGGGACCGGTCGACCGCGGGGGGCCAGGCTGACCTTTACTTTATCGAGTTAACCATGATGAGATTATAGAACAACCTGAACTGCCACGGCCATTACCAGCCTGTTGTCCATTAGTGACCTGTGGCTACGGCAACATGTGCACGGTGGATACGCACGCACAGACACAGAGACCCTCCCAAAAAAAAGGAAAACACCACACAAGCCTGTACTTTCGGCAAATAACGCATCTAATATTTGTATGTTACATATTTAGTTTTGCTGATCACATAAAATGGCAGAGATGAGGCGGACGGTGCTCTGCCTCACAAAAGTGGGCAAAGCATAATTACATAGGTCAACGTGTTTTTATTTATTTTTTTTAATCAAGTAAACTTTTACTTTTTTTTTTTTTTCACTGGCTCTGAATTTGCCCAGGTGTTTCTTGAGCCCATCAGGTTGTGATAATAATTATCATCATAAACAATAATATGTCACGGAATACAGCAATAAAGGTTATCTTATCTTAATATATTTAGTAATACAGTATCAATAAATTAAGGACTAGGTTGAGCACCTGGTGGAATTGTTTTTTGAAATAAAGCTATAAATTCCCCCCAAAAAACCCAAAAATAAAATATGCCATACATCTGATGTGCTGGAAAGAAATGATAACAGTAAATCACAAAGAGCCACCTCATGAAAATTTGCTTTCAACAGGTGTTATTGTATGAAATAATTTTTAGATTTGAAGCAATTGCTTTTGTTGAAATTAATGCGCTCGAAAACATGTCAAAAACTTGAATCAGTCATCAACGTTGAGACTCCCAATGAAAGCCAAACATGCAAGATAGTATATCGAACCATTCCTTAAAATTGGACGACCAATTGAAACAGGATCTAATCGATAAAGGAAGACCAATAGCGGACCTAAAAACCTCTGCTTCAAATATCATCCTTTTGCCTTACGGCGCAACAGGTCACCATGACTTTATGCGTGAATACTTTGAGGCAATCTCCGCATGTATCCCAATGAAGGTTGATTTCAGTATTTATTACAGTGTAGGTGCGCGTGTAATTGTCTGCACGTGGCGAAAGCGTAGTCGATATGATATAAGTGACTCGTCACGTGATTAAAGAGAGTCTGTCTCTCTTTCTCTCTCTCTCACTCTCTGCGTAATGAACACAGGAGATCCATCAAGTGAGCGCCTTTGAGGAGCGCCAGGCTCATCGGCGGCTAAAGAGCCTGTGATCTCTCGCCGTTTCAAGCAACCTTGATTAACTTGGCGGCGTATTAAATGGGAAGCTATTGAGTGAGGCAGGTGAGACAAAAAGAAAAAAACAAGACGCGTGTCAGTTTTGCATTAGGTATGTAAAGAACACGTCGGTGCAGATCCAAAGCTACATCAGCCGTCTTCGATCAGATATTAGTGATCCATGAAAAAAAAAAGGTTTTTTTTGGGGGGTGGGGGGGGGAGTAACTTCAAGCCATCTGTCTCTTTGACGAGGAACCTTGACTACATATGACAAATATTAGCCCTGATATAAAAAAAAGAAAAAAAAAAGTTTGGAGCTTCCTCTGAAAACAATAAGCGGTTCACGCAAGTCATGACAAAACTAATACACATCCTCCTAACACTTTAATTTGAGTTTCTTGAGATCCACGGTATCAGGTACAACAGGTCGGGAATAACTGGAAAGTTCTCGAGGTGTTGAGGGCAAACGGAGATTCGATGGAAAGGTAAACTTCAATCAGGCAGCGTGGGGACCAGTCATCTTATCATTTATTGGCCGGTGCTTTCGAGGGCCTGCTGGGAGTTGTCCCACTTACTCTGCCTTATACGCACTGCCACTCAGGTGAACTCTTATATAGGATCGGCCGCTGACTCTTAATCTGATCGCGGGCCTGTGGGAAGGTCTGCAAGCGTGTTCATTCCGATTTATTAATCCGGACGCTGTCACCCATACATTGAACCCAGGGTCAGTGGAACTGATTGAAAAGCAGAAATACTGCAGTAGTCACACTTTTTTTTTGCTGTTGGAATTGCCATCCCTAAATAGTGAGTGGTCCTTTGAATTGGCTTTTCTGTAGTCAGTCGTGGACTCTGGCTCCCATACTGTTGTGGGTAATTTCTTCCTTCATGTTAACTACATCAACCATGTCATCAGAAAATGTATTTGGTGTTTGTAAACACACTCATTTCAAAGTGCAAACTAGAGCGCGATTTCAAGCATTTTATCATTTATAAAGTGACCTCTCGACCCTGGACATGATTACATTGTGAAATGCATTGATTAAAATTGTAATTAAATCTGTCATTGGCTTTCTGTAGCTAAAAATAGCTAAATAGACACTATGGGGAGAGTCTTGCTAAGATTGCATTCGTGGCTGGTAAGCTAATACCCCCTTAAAAATACAATAAAATAAACTAGTTAAGATTGAAGTTACTAACTTCGACCGAAGCATTTCGACCATAATACAATTGAGAGAGAGCTAGAGTTAGGTTGTTTTAGATTAGATTCCATCAATCACTCAAAACGTCATTGTTTCTTTATATTATACTGTATTATAATTTTTTACATATAATATTATATTATCATATTATATATTCTTATTATGACTAATTCAGAACTCAACAGTAGCATGTCTTAATGCTAATGCTAAATAGGTGTTAATGATAAAATGATAAAATAAAGTTAATATTTGTGAGTTTTTAGAGATGCGTAACTGAAGTGGGGGTATGACTAAAGCAAATATGGTGGGCGGTCTGGGTACTGGCTAACTACTGGCTAAGTTTACTCTGTTGGTTAGCATCGGATGCTGTTGTACTCGGTGTGTATTAGGAGCATCTACGTGTGTGTTGTGGCCTATATTGCTCTATGCGAGTATTCATTTTGTGTAAGTGTTGTGTAATATTTATCACATTCAGTAATCGTCTAAAAGTGCATCGATGACAAAGGAAGGACTCATGGAAAAGTGCCATGAAGTTTTTAAATGCAAGATGAGGAGGATTATTTTTTGGGGGGGGGGGGTCGTCAGACGAATTTAACTTGAATTTTCATTGCGATGCCATTTGCTGGTGCAGCTGAATGTTGGCCATCCTTTGTGGCAAACATTGGGCCATTGGCGCTGGCTCATGAATGTTAAGGGTCACCTTTGTGGCAGAGACGACACGCCTGACCAAAGGCTGGCCATTTGCCGCTGGGAGGCCTTGGACTCCCGCATCCAGCTGTGTGTGTACGCTTGTCTGACCTTGGCCTCACATTGCTGTGGTGCGTGCAGCAAATTATAGCTAATCTGACCCCGGCTAATGCTCCTTTGGTGTCCCCTTCATCCCTTGTTTCATCCCGCCGGTCTGTTTCTCCAGGCTACATGAGGGAGCCCTGATGAGGCTTGTCAAAGAGGGAGGTTGGACACTGGAGAAAATGATCACAGTAACAGTTGTGAGCGGATCAAAATAAAATGTTGCCCAGACTGTGTCCACGCATTTCTGGTGCACTTTGCCCAAAAGAGGGCACTCTGTACCACCGCCATCTGCCCGTGACGGCTGGACATACAGTATACCACCAACATTAGTGACAAATCTTCACACCAGCTGCCTTCATCTGCACCATTTTTGTCTCTTTGGAGGCGTGAAAAACATTTATTTTCAAATTGAGTAAAAACAGCTTGTAGCGGAAAGGGTTTGACACCGCTTTTATGCACTGAGGCAATTCTACCAACTTCCTGCAAAAAGCCCATTTATTTATTTATTTATTTATTTTGGCTTTCGAAAGAACCCAGCAAGGGATTCACTTGTAAGGCGTCCCCCAGTAAATGGCAAATGTTTCTTTCCATGTAAACCACTCACCCACTTTTATTGGGGATCATTGCACTGGCAGTATCTTTCGGCGAAACATCAGCTTTGGCATTCAAATGCTGAAATTAATTCCACAGAGAGAGTAAAGAGGTGAACAGTCATAACACTCTGTGTTTTCCCATTTATTGCCGAGAGCAGTTTGATAATCTCTTTTTGTATGAGGGTGGGAAAATGCATTAATGCACAAGGCAGGACAACTTGGCTCATTGAAAAGTTTAAAG
Organism: Hippocampus zosterae; assembly: GCF_025434085.1. Lineage (NCBI taxonomy): Eukaryota > Metazoa > Chordata > Actinopteri > Syngnathiformes > Syngnathidae > Hippocampus > Hippocampus zosterae. The sequence goes on along the minus strand of NC_067454.1, from coordinate 8,690,177 downwards.
TAAGAATGGCATTCAAAAGAGCACATGCTTTCTGCCAAGGCCAAATTGTTAAGAACTGAAATGGAAAGAGGTGAGGTGTCTAATATATGCTGGTGTAGAAGCCGATACCAATAAAGCTGGAAGCTTATGAAAGATGGTGTAAAATCTTGAGGATGGTGTTTGAAGCTTTTGCTATGGGAAAAAGCGATATAAAATGGTTCAGAATTCGGTGTAGAAGCCGGTACTAGAAACTGATGCTAGCAACTGATGAATAAGTAGGTGCTAGGAGCTGGCGCTTGGAAGCGAGTCCTTGAAAGCCGGTGCTATGATTCTCAAAACTGGTGGAGAAAATGTCACTTGATGTTGATGCCTCAAGCGCCTGCTCGAAAATTGTATTCAAAACTGATCGACGCTTGTGTGGATACGGGCATATTGTTGTTGGTTAGTTACATCGTGTAGAAGCTCGTACTAGGGACTGGTGTAGAAGAAGAGCCTAGAAAGTGGTCTATAAAACTACTTTTGTAGCTGGTGTAGAGTCCAAGTGACATAAAAAGCGATACCAAGAGCAGATGTACAAATTGGTGTTAGCAGCTGCTTTAGAAAACGGGATATGCCTCTGGTGTAGAAATTGGGATGAGGAAACGATGTGGAAGCTGGGACTTGAAGCTGATGGCAGAAGCTAATGCTAAAAACTGGCATCGACACTCGTTCCGAAGCTGTTACAGAAACTGGCTTTGTAGCTGATGTACAAACTGCTGCTGGAAGATGGAACTTGAAACTCTTGGAAGGATCGAGTGTTAGAAACTAGACATTGGTTAGAAAGCTGGTGTAGAATTTTGCCCTCTCAAGGGGGAAAAATAGCCAATACTGTACTAGGAATTAACAAACACTAGATTCGAAGCTAACAAAGCATCTTGCATAAGTGTGTCTGTGCTTGTTGGCTTTAGTAAAGTATTACACAGCTCCAGCTGTTTCACAGCGTAGGCACGAAAGGAAGATTTATTTTCCGCCTTGCGTTTTTGCTGCCACTCCTCCCGACCGGCCAACTCTGACCCTGCCCTGCCGACACAGCAGAGACACTTAATCTCCCATGACAACTTCATTATGAATACACATTTGTCAAAAAGCATCACAACTACTGTACTTCTGGGTAGTTTGGACACCAGTGACCACCAGGAAGTATCAGGCCTATGTCCTCCCTGTGGTGCACTGTGCTATTTTCCTGTCATCTGAGAAGTGCGGATATACTGGGTTGAAATGGAGAGCTTGCGGAATGAAGTGAAAGCGTTGCCATATGGTCCTTCAGGTTGAAACAGAGACAGAAAACAGAGCAGGTCCCAGTAGTGAGCTTTGTTGGTTTCACTGAAGTCGGATAGAATGGGAAAAAAAAGAAAACGTCAACTTGAAGCTATGCTGCATTGTTTCCATATTTATACCTTGCCGGACCAATACAGTTGTACTGAAATTTACAATTTACCTGGATGTTCCAACACTAATTCTCTCAAAACAGCCGAGAGGAGGTTATTTTTGTTTTATTTTTGTGATGAAGCAAATATGGCTTGAGAGTCAAGATGATAGCAGTTGTAGCAGTAGTACCATTTGTATTATGGCTATGGGTGACAGGATTACTGTACTTAAGAGACGAAAACAGACCTTAATGTGCAAAAAAAGAAATTTTAAGAACCCTGGAAATGATACAATTTCACAAACTAATTTCCTTAATTGTTGCGGGATGGGGGTGGGGGGGTTACTTTGTTCCGCTGTAAAGCAGCGCTTTAATGCGGATCACAAATCGTAGGGCAGTATTTGAGTTTGTCATGGGTTATGTGTCAAACCACGAAAATAACCAAAAAAAGAAGTGGGCGATATTTCGGTGATGAAGTGCTGCATGTGATAATGCAACGGGGTCTCAATGGGGGGGCTCTGTTTCAATTAGTCACTGGGTGTGTCATATCACCTAGAACAAATTAACACCTCTTTTCAAAGACACACCCCTTTATCTCCTCTGGAGAAAGGGAGCAGTAATTATTTCAATTCGTAAATGCGATCATTTCACACACATTCTGTATTTGAACTGAGGAGCCCATTTGGTCTCCTTTGCTAACCAAAATAGCAGCACCCACCGATACCTTGCACAGTAATTTATTGGTAACGGGATGTGATCTTTTCTATTTTAATGTTCTGAACTGCAGTTTCACTGCCGGAGTTCTACTAATAGAATATGGAGTACATTTTCGAATATACGGTATTGTGTATTCGAATATACAGTACCTCACCTCTTCAGGTACAAATATTGTGATTATCTCTGTTCACAGACACCCCTGTCCACATACTCACTACGCGTTTACTCTGTAAGCCTATTCGAACGCTCTTGCTCAACAAAACAACACCTAAATAAGCAAATGTGATTTATCTTCTTCGTGTAATACACAGTTCTGATAATGAATATATATATATATATATATAAATATATATATATATACACACACACACACTTTTTTTACAGTGAGCTCAGCAACTGTTTGAGCTTCAAAACAAGTATTTTGAAAAAAAAAAATCATGAGAGGGTTTGACAAGCCTGTGACACATGAGGGATGTTTCTCTTTCTAGAGATCAGTGAGGTTGGACCAAAAAAAAGAAAAAAAAAGAGAGAAACAGAGACTCAGTTGGGAGCGTGTAACAAAAGCCCAGATGCAGAAAGAGACATTCAAAGGCAGCCCGTGATGAAGCTCATGCGTTGGGATCGCTGCTCTCGACGAGCCGCTCTGATGGAAGGATTTCATCGGTTTTATCTCCTTTGTCTTCTTCCCCCTCTGCCCTCCGTTCTACGTTGTACAGACCATGTCCATCCCCCCCCCCCTTTCCTTCCCTTTTCTTTGCTTCACTGGGGCAAAAGATCTTAATCGCGCCTGACCGTAATCTAGCAGAGTGGAACACTTTTCTTCAATAGACTAAGGGTTATTGTCTTGCAAAAAAAAAAAAAGGGATGTGTAGTTTGTGTGTGCTTCATCCCATGTATTCCTATTGTAGTGGAAGAGGCAGTCAATGTGCCAGGCAGGAATGAATAAGTCACAACCATTCTCTCTTTGAGGAAAGAAATGTGGCGTTTGCTATTTGCCTGTGCTCAGTCAGCGCGACACTCAGACAGAAAAACAAAGTAGCACAAATCAGCATCATTTGGGCAAAGTGATGCGCTGATGGGGCGACATGTCTTTCTCACGCAAGAGGATCTGGGTTCAAATCCCCGCTCAGGTTTTACTGTGTAGAGTTTACAGTTTACACGGTCTCTGGAAAACGTACAGACAAGTCGATGGATGTCTTTGTTGTACGACGAAGTCTGACATGACAACTTCCAAGCCGAACACACACACAGCTCTATTTATCAACAATTGATCATGGGTCCGCATAAAACTTTGACTTGGTCCGCGCCGGACAGATATTCAAATTGGACTTTCGAGGCATCATTTTGTTTTCTCAAGTATTCATCTGGTGCCCGTCAGAGACTCAATGTGGCAAGACAACAATGTAGCCTAATTATCACACAGTATTCACTTTTAAGTTTGACTTTCTCCATTGCGATGGCAGATCCCCCCCCCAACCCTCCCCAAGCCTCCTTTTGTCACTGTCACCTCATTTTCTTCTTGTTGCCTTTTGTCAGTTTGCCTCGCTCACTCTTTGGCATTTTTCTTGTTCTCTTGTGTCGTTGTCACTTCCCATCTCGGCTGCCTCATTTGTCATTTCATTTTCAGCGCTTGTCTTTTGTCGACAAACATGGGAACATTCTAGTTTTTATTTTTTTTAAGGCTCTGATGTTTGAAAGACTTTCAAAATCTACAAAAAAAGTGAGTAGCTCAAGAAACACATTTGTCATTATTAGATTATGTCATTTAATCTTACAAAGATGGGGACAGTTTTTTTTCATTTAAAAAAAAATCGTATTTTTAAAGTCCTCTCGGGGCCACACTAAGTTGATAAAGAACACACAATAGATTATTGTGGTCCAAATGTGTTTATCTAGATGTGATTTAAATGCTTTGCTTTAAATGCTTTTCAGCTTCTTATAGCAGTTCCTCAGAGGCATGTTGAGGGTTTTTTCCCAAACTCAAAAACCTCCATCTCACCCACAAAAAAAAAACTTTGAAAATTGAAATGGTTTGGTTTGAAGCAACCATTTTCAGGTGATTCTCGAGATTTTGTCCTGATTGTTCAGAAATTGTCACTGAACTGCTTGACATTTGGCAGAGATGTATTTTATGAGTACATGTGCCAAAAGGTTTCATGAACCCATTCCTCAAAAGACAAAGTCTTTCATTTTTTATGTGATTTTAGCCTTAAGGGGTGGGGCTTCAAAAGCAGACTCATTCTGGAATTTTAAAAATATTAATTACAAAGGTTTTGTGATTATAATTATGTTGTTTTGTGTTTTTATAATTCAGTCCACTGAGTCATAAAATTTGGTAGGCATGTCTATGAGGAGTAAACCCACAAAAGGAGTCTCAAAAATCCTGACCTAAAAAGGCATTAAAATCTGTCAATTTGGTTCAAAGCAGCTATTAGAGTCAATTAAAAGTCATTTTGGACATTTCCAGGACTACTTCAGAAGCAGAGATTTGGGGTGGCTGCTACCACATATGAACCACATATACGAGACAGACAGTGACCCTCAATCACAAACTATTTTAAGTTTTCATCATTCCGTGTGGGTGGAGCATGGCAGCAAAGTCTGACGATTTCACAAGGTCAGAAACGATCAAAGGTGTTGTGTGATCATGGTCAAGCACCGAAGACATTTATTGGCAGCCTCGTTTGACTGAACATTATGAAAATAAATAATTTTTAAAAAATCCTTTCTGGGGCTCTTCCTTTTGAATGAAGCAGCAGCATCATTTGTTACTCATACGAAAAGGATATATGCTAATATCAAACGCGAGTGTTGCGCAATGTATCCTTCACGTGTGTCTCACTCGTGCGCTTATGATGTTTCCTCGTTAAGTGCCGCCGCGGAGCGTCCAATTGGAAAGAGTCTTACCGGGCATAAATAATGGCATCTATGTGTACGGAGTTGCGGAGCAAAGGGGGAGCAAAGGATGCTCTTCTCCCCCTTCACCAAGTCTGCTCACTGCATGCTACCACTCACATACTTGGCTCCCATTAACGGGCATCTGTATTAATTCTCTTCAAATAAAAGGAAGAAAGGATGAATGAGGATGCTGATAAAGGAAATGAAAATATACCCCACTCAGCCATGGTTCAGAGTGTTCCTTAATGTCAATGCATTTAGTAGCATATCAGCGAAGCGTGATGTAATGTGACGTTTACGCATCCATCTTTAAACATTTGAGCCACTTGAAATTAGATGGTCATGAGGCAACCTGGCTTCCATTGTCCAACTCCTCTCAGGTCACTAAATACGACGATAACGTCGTGATTTTACAAGATGTTAAATGTTATCATGAGGATAATGTTGCATGACTAAAAGAGAGAGAGAGAGAGATCCAAATTTTATGAGCGAAACACAATTTCAAGAGGATAAAGTTTTGACAGTATGAGACTTAAGGGGTCATTTTAGGAGACAAAACGTAATTTTTAGAGAACAAAGTCCTGTTATAAGAAAAACTCATAATTTAATGATGAACTAGGTAATTTTACAAAATTTAATATGACAATGTCAGACTACAACAAGACAAAAAGTCATTATCGGCATAAAGTTTTAAAATGAAGAAAAGGTGTAGTTTCAAGAGTTAAAAAAAATCTGATTTGAAGAAGAGTCAAACAAAAATTGACATTTAATGAGAATGTTAATTTGATTTTAAAAATGTTACTTGAACAGAAAAAAATGAGAATAAAATTGGAATATTGCATACCAGTAATTGTCTGAGTAAATGTTTCATATTAAGAAAATAATTTCATCACTGTATTCAAGAATACATTTAGCAGTAAAGGAATTTTAAAAAAGTATACCATACAACAAAAAGGCGTAACTCAACAAGAGTTAAGTTTTAATATGAGAATAAAAATGTCGAATTCTACAATGACATTGCCATCAAAATAGTAATGTAAAAAAATATCCTAATTTAAAGGTAATATAAAGGACTATTCGCAACATAGGGAATAAAGTTGTCATCTGATGCAAAATAAATCCTGAAAAGTGATGTGAAATGAGCTCTTGCTTTTGTGGAACAAACACCTTTCTCAGCATGTTCCGCCATGTCAAATGAATAGAGCAATAATTTCAACAAAAGACGTGTACAGAGCTGACCACTGGAAATGATGCAACCTTTCATTTAAGGGCAAGAGCCCGGTGTGACATTGTGCACGTGTTCTGTCGACAACAAACAACCCAGTGAGCTACAGCACTTTCCACCACACACCTGGCGTATTTGTCAATATCCTGAATAAAAGCAAACGCTTCCCCGCGTCCAACGAGCCTTGTATCCTCTCATTGATTTCTCGCCGGCCGTTTGCTTGCCCTCCCCCACCCCCTCTCCAGCCGAGGCCCGGATGCAATTTAAGTGCTGTGTGGGGACGCGTTTGCAACATAGAAGCGGACACGGTGTGGTCAATAGCCTCGGGCGTTGAAAGAGCTCGAGTACCGTACAGATGGAGCAACTCGACGTACTTCCTCTTTCCAGCTCACCTCACGCCTCCTTGTCAAAAGAAATGATGGAGGCCGGAGGGCTTTCGAAAGGCCTCTGGAGAGTTTCCGTCTCCGAGTGGACGAGGCGGGACTGTGACGTTGCGCCACGAGAGGACACTTCAATTATTATTCAGTTTAATACGCTGTTGGCTTTCAACGGACTGCTTCAGGTAGTCGTGTTTTCCCAAATGGATCGTGTTTGGATTGGCAAAACAAAGCACGTGATGATTATGATGGTTGCTTTGAATAATGCCAGATTTTTGCTCAAGTGCAAGGGGAACAAGTACAGTAATTTTCATGATGTGTAATGATGAAAACAAAAGTCTCAAGATCAACATTCTTATTGTTATCATCAGACTTCATCTATTTGCTCAGTGGCGATGGAATTGCTATGAATCCCCTCCAAGCAGATTTCATGTAGCTCGTCAAACATGAGTAGATCACAAAATTCTCAAGAACCAGTGCCTGAAAAGGCATACGATATCTTCCATTTAGGTTCATTTTGGCCTCCAAATTTGACCTTGATATTTTGTGCCATTGATGGAATGTTGAGTTTTACTACCTATTCTGTAAAAAATCATACCCATTATAAGTAGATCAACAAAAAAATTCTGAAGAAAATGTGAGATAACGGAGGTCGGCCATTTTAGCTTTTTTTTTCTGGGGAGGGGACATTTCCAGGTATCAAGACTGATTGATTGATTTTATTTGGTGATAGCAAAGAATTGAACATACCAAAACCCATCATACAGTCAAGCATCATCGAGGATAAAAACGCAAAAAACCTCGGGCCATATTTCCAATGTGGTATTAATATAAAAAAGCAAACAAGACGAGACAAAATAGTTTGAGAGATTTTGTACGGTTACTCGAATTTGAACCATGACTAGACATGGCAAAGAAATTAAAACATATTTTTCCATTCGGTGTGGGCAGTATTCAGTATTCGGCAGCAGATGTTGGTGAGTAACGACATTTTTTCAGGTGCCTCGAGTTGAGGTTTGGTAGCCATGATATGAGTGCAGCGTGTACTACCGGAGACAAATTTCTTGTGTGTCCTACATACTTGGCCAATAAAGATGATTCTGATTCTGATGTCTAAAATGAGTAGCCCCACACAAAAAAAAAAAAAAATCTCAAAAAGCTGTGCCTGAAAATTCCGGGAAATCTGCCATTTTGGTTTGAAGCTGCCATGTAACGGTAATTTTGACGAATTCCAGGATTCCTTAAAAATGAATTCGTCCAAAAGATTTGGCCTGAATGCGATCACATTCTATCCCTGCGCACGATAATCAATTACGCTAAACTGCAAAGAAATTGAATTTCCATCGTACAGTCTGGATGGAGCATGGCTGCAAAGTTGGACGACTCTAAACTATTATAACTCATCCCAACAAACATGCAGTGTGTGATGCATGCACATTACCACAAATGTGTAGGCGCCCACTTGTGACATGAAATAATTCTGCTTCAAACAAAAGCGACTTCTGCATGGTGCAACTTCACCTGGAGGAAAGGCTATTTGCGTGCGTGCAGAACAATGGGGGGGGGGGGGGGGGGGGTGTTGATAATGCAAACAGAAATTCATGAATGCCGGCATAATAGTGTAGCAGCTCGACATCTTTCTTGCACATTTATTATATATTTACAAAGCATTGGGAAAGAAAAACATTTATCTGGGCGAGGACGAACCCATTACTTTGTCTATTCCTCATTCACGTGAGCCTCCAGGCCGATGGAGGGAAAATAAAATGGAAATAGCCAAAGACGCTGGCTACGAATACTGTTCATTTGACGCCGCCTCTTGGATACGTTCTGTGGCGGCAAGCTTCTCGCCACACTGTTTATTTTATTCCTCGACATGAGCGCGCAACACCGCTCATGCATGTGCGCTCTAAACATTACACTCCAATGTGCAGCCATGCTTGTCTTGTCCGTGTACTCACATGACCCACAACAACTACCTCACCAAACACACACACACACACACACATTCCACCACTAATACCGGAGGTTTTTTTTCCTCCGCTCAAGCTGAAGCAGAAAGCGTCTGCAATTATACACTCTGCAGCAAAATTATTCAGTTGGCATCGATGGCACCTCGTAATTCCTCACGCCCCCCCCCCTACCCCCCTCCTCTCCAATCTCGATGGGAAATAAAACAAAACCATTTAGACGGGCTTGGAGCGCAACCTTTTGTTTGTCACACTTGGGGAGCACAAATGGATTCTTGTTGTACAGAAGATTGAAATCGTATGCTTATTTATACCATTCTGATTTATTAAAAAAAATAAAATAAAAACTAAAATATATGAGAGCTACAGCCTCCCACACACAAACACTCACTAGTGTTTGTCCAAATTGACCTTCCTCTTCTAACGCAGTGTTTTCCCACCTAGGTTGATATTTTACATCAGAAAAATCTCATGGCAGATCACTGAACAATGATACAAGGATCAATACAGAAATCGCATATGGCGGTTGTGGAAGAGCCTGTCATGATATGTCACTGGCATAAATAGAAGAATAAAGACACATTTGGAGCAATTAAATCATGATTTCAGACCAATTAACTGATAATCTCTCGCAATACACACCTGCGTGAATAACAAGCAAACACGGACATCCCGCAGCAGTTATTGTCATCGCTAAATAGTCCGATGCTAAGACTTTTTTTTGCGTTTATTAACTGAAGTTTTTTTTTTTGCTGATAGGAAAAGGGATGTGTTTTTATGCAGTGTGACAAATCTGTGCGATGTTGTTGTGTTGAGCAACAGAGTTCAAACGGCTTCATAAACCATGATTGGATGACAGAAAGAGAAAGATACTTTGAGTTTGTTTTATCTGAAGTGGATGACCATTGCAAGCGCAAAACCCAGTAAAGAAGTAGAGGAAATAACCCACCGATGTGCATAACGGCACATCATTACAGACGTATCATATTTTCTCATAAATGCACCATGGTCCTCCGAGGACTGTATAAAAATTGAAGTGGTCCTCCTTAAAAAAAATGTTGATTGGTGACAGAAAGACGCAAGCCCACTGCATCTGGCCCGGTCCCCCCACTTCCTCAAATAAAGGGGCAGTCTTAACCTGACCCTTTCTGTCAGCCCACTCGCGATCATGTAGAGAAAGTGAACGCTGCACGAATGCTTGTGTTCCTCTGACTTTCACAAACACTCGCCAAGAATTAACATAAACAATCCCAGGACAATGCTAACACACAACCTCACACACACATGCGGTACATGCACAGAACCAAGGCAAGAGCGGGATTGATTTTATGATGATGCCCCCGGCTGGTTGCAGCCGTGGAGGAATTGGAGGCGGCAGAGCTTATGTACGCATGTGTGGATTTTTTTTTTTTGTGTGTGTGTGTTTTGCTTTTTGGGAAAAGAGGAGAGCCGCTGCTTGCTTTTTGGAAGCAGTCTCATGGACAGGAGAGGCTCTGCTGCTGCTGCTGCTGCTAGATCCACAGCTTGTACAACATGGATGATGTTTGGGGAAAGGGTGTTGGGAGGTGAGGGAGCGGGGGAGCAGCCATGGCCAACACAACTGCCAAGCGTCCCTTCTCAGCGCGCACAAACACACACACACACACACACACACACACACACACACACACACACACACACACACACACACACGCAGACCTGCAACTGCCAATCAAAGCCGCCTCGGGCGCCGCCACTGCCATGTATGCATAAATTAGCATTCATTTGCATGAGCAGCCACTCATTTAGTAGGCCCACTTGGAGCCCCCCCCCCCTCCCCCCTCCTTCCCTACAAGCAAATGGCCCTTTCTCCCCCCGGTTCCCTTCTCCTCAATTGCTCACTTTTGCTCTCCTTATCCCATTACAAGCATCGATAAGAGTTAGTAAATCGTCAGTTAACCCTTTTTATACTAAATCGCTCTCATAACACAATATTGAATGTGGGTGCTCGTTTGTTTATATTCAGGCGTACAAATGAGCCAATAGACAAAAAGAAACCAAACAGGAATCTAATGAGATCCAATACAAGAGCTTCATCCCAAATTCGATTTAGGCAGGATTTTGATTGACACAGTCAAATTCCATGCAATATCCTATGGAAACCTTTATCTCGCCGTTTGCTACAGCACACGTTGTCTTGAGGGTTGCATAAGAGATGGAGCCGATCCAGGCACATTCCATTATTCGGTTGCTTTATTTACATTCATTTTCCGATCTGCTTTATCCTCACAAGGGACCGAGGGACAATTTGGAATGTTCAATCAGCCTGCCATGCATGTTTTTGGAATGTGGGAGGAAACCGAAGTACCCGGAGAAAACCCACGCAGGCCCGGGGAGAACATGCAAACTCCACACAGGAAGGGCGGAGCCGGGATCGAACCCACGGTCACTGCATTGTGATGTCGACGCGCTAACCACTGGGTCACCGGGCCGCCTGTTTTGTTTACATTGGGAGTAAAATTATTTTCTATAAAAAGTTTGGTATTAACGCTGTCATCTCTGATATTGTCAAAGAAAAGCATTTAGTTGCTTGTCACAACTCTTATAATGGATCTCATTCGATAGCCTTTGACAAGGCAGTCAAAATTCTTTCAGAAGCGCTCACAAAAGACTACTTTTCCACCGCAGAGCTGCACAGGCACCAAAAAACACGCACCGACGAGGCTTCATTATCCCGAGAACTCTGAAGTCTTGTTTCACACCGGGATCAGCGGTGCATTCATGGCTGTCTAAATTACACTTTCCTCCCAACAAGAAAATTCAGCATAACGGTCAGCAACGGTTACACGGGGGGTAGGTAAGCCAGTCAGATCGGTGAATACAGCGGATAAGATGACATGAATTTTTTACCACAGATAGTCGAACATAACGCTATACAGGGTTGGCCTGCGTGGGGATTAATAAGTGAAGAACAGAGAGCCCTTCTATGTGCCCTGTGCACAAGTTTTGGGATGTAGTAATTGGCTGAGACTGTGCATTCCCAGTCAGGTCAACGCAGCGCACGTGACGCTAATGAAAGTTTCCTCTGCTGCTCCGTTGACCTTTTCCTCGCCCGTTGTGCATATTTTCAACAGTGTTCAAAATTGGTAAATTCTTCAAAGTGTCCTTTGGTACATAAAGTTGCTTACAAGTGTATTTTTTAAAAACAACTCCACATGTGATTATTCGTTTAAAAAAAAAAAAAAAACGCTTCCAGCCATAACTGCGGTTCCACGTTTTTACAGTCACGTATTATTTGGTGGTGGCGATACTAATTTCCAACAAGACTGTGTTTTTTATAGGCAACTCTGAAGTTGGTGTCTTTTATCATATACATATATCATATACACTTAAAGTTACTGAGCTGATTTTGCGAAGAAATGTACTCAATAACGATCAACCTCCCGTCATGGAAAGGTTGTCATCTGTATAGCAACACAGATGATTGGTTGGTTGAAAAGTAATTCTTTTTATGGTTTATCCATTGACACACCAATGATATTCCTAAATTTCAAGATGGGTCATGAGATGGGAAATGCATTCACACCAAACGGGCTCACTCACGCTCACATTCGTGCTTGGTACAGTTGTCGTGGCATATTTGCGGTTGACTTTTCACAAATTCACAGATTCCCGTCATTCTGCGAAACCTATCTTCAGTTATTCATTGAAAAGAACATAATCACATTTTCACGTTCATTGTGGTCATTCTATAGTTAATACACAGAAGATACCAGCAAAGCCCTGTCGAAATGGAAACGTAATACAGAGTCGAGGGAGAATGTTAACGTGATCTCTCTTAACTGAGAGGAGCTGGGTCGTCTGTGGAATATATGGAGAACCTTTGCCGCGTGTGCAGATACTGTACATGCGCACTTATGACGCCTTTTTTTTTTTAAATCAATCTGAAAGCCATTTTGGGGTGGGTCAATGTAAAATTTGTTCAAAATGATTCTAAATTGTATGGGATCACAGTTTGTGGTTTATTTACAGCTCTTGAATTATCAATAGTTGGTTTAAAACATTTTTAGGTGTTGGTATCAATTACTCTGCAGTACACCTCGCGATCCCCCACAGGTAGTGGGAGATCATGTTGTTCTCTTTAGCAGGTTTAACCTCGGGCATGTAGCTGACACGTATTAGCATAAATGTACATATGGAGTATGTATAGTGCCGTGTATACATTGTCGCTAGCTAATCTGGGTTGTGTACCACACGGGGGGCTCGCATCTGCAAGCCTCAAAGACACAAAGGGTATCTCATGATGTTTCAAGCACCTGCTGTTGGTTCCAGTAAGTGTGTTATCCTCTCCTCAATCTCTTTTTGTCCTCTCCTTTAGCTGAATCCGACTCAGAAACATTCTAAGAAGCACCACTAAGGCAATGGAGCTGCATGCTGTCTCATCCGATTTCCACATCACCTCGCCCAAAATGCAGCACACCCTTTTTCCCGTTTGCACTTTCTATTTATGTTGTTCGTGTCTGCTGGGAGTGAACTGCGCTATAGTTAAGGTGCCAGTTTTGTAAGGATAGTAGGTCACCATGTCTTCAGGGGGATCCACAAGTTAAATACGTCATTTCTTCAAGGACATGGATATTCAAAGTTAACTGCTGAGACTGCGGGAACCCACTTGCTAGCCCAAACAGCAGTACTTACGGAGGCAGTAAATGAGTTGCCCGTGCAGGAATAAAGATTGTGCCCCATGTGGAGGCAATTTTGTTAACAGGACGACTTTTAAGTTCCACTTGGCGTGTGACTTTGATTGTTTTTGTTCCTCGACATGGATACCAGTATCCCTTTACTGAATGACTATTCAATAAGTTGGTTGGGAGCCAGTCCATGGTGTAACCCGACACTTGACCAAAGTCAACTTGACTTGAATAGGTTCCAGCTCACCTGCGACCTTAAAAGGGACAAGCGCACTAGAAAATGATCATCCATTTTGTTGGTGAAAGCATCATACAAATCTATGATCAGGGGTGCACATAAACATGTTAGCATGGTTCTCTAATGAGCACCAGAGGTTGTTGTTTGGTGCATTTTTTTTCCCCCGACCTCATGGGCGAACTTCAAAACTCACCACTTGTGGTTGAACCATGAGATGTGTCAATCAATTCACGAATCAAAACCTTTTGAGAATTTTGTCAATTAGCTCCTCGTTAGATAACAGCAAGTTGTCCAAAAAGTACTAAAACATCGAACAGACGCGCATTCAGAAATTTGGAGAAGGTTGAATTAAGCTTGCATGTAAAGGTTAAAATGCATTTTCAGTTCATCCTACTGAGGAGATATGTTATGGCCAAGAAAGCGTCAATGTTCACAAACAACTGCTACTCCGCGTGCTAATGATGTCAACCGAGGGGCCTCCGCTTGTTGATTAGCCTAAATGAAGGGCTAATAGAAGTTGCCCGAGCGTAATTAATGACTGAAGGGTCGCCTAACGAAGATGAGAGCGCGCCGCCGTGGCATGCGGGTAGTCCCGGGGTTAAGTGCACCAATAGATAACACGGCAGGGCAAGCCTCATCAGCTTGGCCATGCTAGCTAACCCGTGATGCCCTGCCACCGTCACCTACGCCAATGCTCAAGACGTGGCCGCAGTCCCGACCGGGGCCTAATTAGCTGTCACAGCAGGTGGACCGGTGGCACTGTGTGGTCTTGTATCTCTGACAGTGTCGGACCCCACCAAGCTTCCCCTTGACACTCTGCACCGCAGTAGACAATGTGTGTGTGTGTGTGTATGTGTGTGAACATAGAATACAAAAAACATTTAGATGGGCAGAATAGAACTCTTTACTGATAGCAATGCTGGGCAAACATACTTTTTTGGCTTAATCTAAGACCATTTTTAAGTGCATTGACTATTCACGCTGTGCTCGCCACTTCATCAATATGCAGTGTAGGAAGGATAAAGTAGATTTCTAAGCAAAATGAATTATGCAACGTGATGCAATGTGGCAAGGATTTTTTAGGAGTTGAGCATTTTCTAATGTTCCTTGCATTCAAGAATGTCCAAAGTTCAGACTGAGGGCATCAAGCGATGATAGATCATGTTTGCCGTGGTCCACGGCATACTCCCCGAAAAATAAATGTCATATAATTACCATTACTTTATCACAATAATGCTATTTTCATTTGAAAGCTATTCAAAACAGCGGGCAAAACAGAAATATGTCCAGCGAACACAAAGTCACAAATGTCTGCAACACAGTCACTGTAGCAACATGTTATATAAATAATGAGAACGCCGCTTGCTAGTTTTTCATGATAACTAGCATCTTGCAAAATCGGAATCAACTGAATGCCCTGAAAAAAAAAATAAATAAATCTACAGAATCAAAAGTTTCCATCACAGCAACGTGCACATATGTGTAGAATTTATGTTATGTAGATCCCGGAATTTGTTCACGATAGCTGCCACTATGCAAAGCAGAAACAGAATGATAAGCAATAATGCACAAAACTAAAATAAAAAAAAAAAAAGTCTGAGCCACTCAAGCACTCCCTCAGTTTACATTTGCTATATTGTAATTACTGCAAGTGTTCCTCCTGCCAGTTATTCATGATACCCGGCAGGCGCGATCAATACAAATCATCAGAACAAGTATAAATAATCCACTGTCCAAAAAAAAAAAAAAGTCCACACCACTCAATTATTGATGAAAGCCGACAACTTGCGCAATATACTGTAAACACTATCCATACCCTAACAACAGCTAGAAATAATTTACAAAGTTTAAAAGAATAAAATAAAAACAGGGTCGCGGGGGCACATGCACAATTGATGCGTCGAGCATGATCCGATTTCTACTTTTGCCAGTTTACTCTTGAGAACTGGGAACTTCTGAATGGCCATGACGAATCCACAGAGTCAAAAAAAAAAATCCATAGCATGCATAGGCACATGCACGCTCACAATTAAAGAGTCTAAAAATCAATTCAATTTCTCTTCTTGCCAATATTTTAATGAAACCGACTCTTTGCACAATAAAATTAAACAGAAGGACTACAAATAACCCCCAACATAAAACACAAAGTCCACAACGGGAACGATCAACGCCGCAAAGTAAGGAAAGGTGCGCTAACGCTCAAATAGCCTCATGGGAACACACAAGTGAGTATGAAAACTAATTCCATCGATACATCATTTTTACCATCAATTCATACATAACATTCCATCATTGGCCTGCGTGTTGTTGTTTGTATACCCTTCATCATTTCCGACGCAAAATGCTTGTACACAGTGTCAAGTGTTAAACACACACGCAGACACACACACAACAGCGTGCACAGTGATGTATGGCTCATTTGCGGCGTGATATGTTCTACACGCGGTCACTATACATCAGCCACTGATGTTGCACGAACGGGTCCATTTGATCCTCTTTGGCAGATGGATCCAATCGGCCGTATTGGCCTGTGACAGAAAGCAATCTAACGGCGGCCTCATTGATGATGATGAGTTCTGTTCCATTGCGCCCGAGATCCAGTCCAATTTCAAAAGCAAATTCACCCATTCATCTTCCAAATAATTGTGGCACTTTATCAATTGCTCCCAGCTCTTTTATCTATCATTTCGATTGATGTGATCATTTTCCAAAATAGCCGTCTGTCCCGAGTCTGGTCGTGAGACAGACACACTTGTGCGGCGTTGCTGGCGTGTGTGTCCTTATACTTTTCAAGATATTAGCTTCATAACGTGAAAGGCAAAGGTGTTTTTATAAGGGTGAGCACACTTTTTTTTAAATTTAGATATAATATGTAAAAATAATAATTTGGTAGACATGCATGCATGACGAGACCCCTGTAAGTGTCTGAAAAAAGTACAGAAACATATGAACACTGCACAAAAAGATACAGGAAATCTGTCATTTTGGCTTAAAGCAGCCATTTTAGGGTGACTGACATTTTCAAGGGGTCATTCAAAAATAAACTTGTCCAGGCGATAATTTCTGATTGCTCTCAAATTTGAACGACATGTTGTAGACAGAGGTGGCACGGAGATAGACTAATTAGCACGTCCGCCTCAAAGTGCAAAGGTGCAGAGTTCGATGCCGTGGCCTTCCTGTGTGGAGTGCCTACGTGCCTGCGTGGGTTTTCTGCGGGTACTCCGGTTTCCTCCCACTTTCCAAAAACATGCCAGGCAGGTTAATGAAACACTAACTTATTAAGTGTGAGTGTGGATGGTTGTTCGTCTATGTGTGCCCTGCGATTGGCAGGCAACCAGTTCAGGGTGTCCCCCGCCTACTAGCCAAAGATGGGATACGGTCCAGCATGCCCTGCGACCCTTGTGAGGGTAAGCGGATTAGAAAACGCATGGATGTTTTAAACAGATGGACAACATGAAATCACATTTCATCATTGTGTGTGGGTGGAGAATGGTAGCCAACTTTATGAAATGCAATTAAAGGTGTAAGTAACGATAAAGTGACCCTTTGCGTCCAATGGAGGACCGGGGTGAGAATTCTGAGTTTGATGGAAAATCGAAGCAACCATAGCTGAGCTTGATATCTGAATGCATTTCTGTGGCAGATGCAAATCTCTTCCAAGCCAAAGAAGTTTGACTTTGTAGAACTGTCATGAAAATTTTGAGCTGGCATGCTCCACCCACACACAATGATGAAAGGTGAACATTTTCACAATTTATCACAATCAAATTTGGTAGCAGTCTGACAAAATATCTCAAAGAAGTTTGCTTTCAGGACAATGAGAAACGGCTAAAATTGTCCGAAATTGGACAAAGATAGCCAACGTCCCGAGTATTTTATGGAATGTTTTTGTGAGACTTTCTGTATGGATGAACATGCCGACCAAATTTCATGCAGAAAAGTGAAACCAGCCTTGGGGGCTAAATGAACATAGACTTGCTGATCATTCATGGTGGCGTGCGTCTACTCAATCTTATTCTTGTGAGGATGCACGAGTGACATGCAACCTTGTGTTTTTGTGGACCTTTTTACAAGTTTACAACAGGAAAATGCTTGGGTGAGGTCATTTTGAAGCATATTTTGAAAGTAGGAATTCGCAATATTGAAGCGTGACCTGTTGACTTTTCAGTGGCTTAAATTTACATACCACCTGGCTTCCACCATTCTTGGTTCATTTGCATGCACATGCAAGTCAACACTTTCTTTGATTTTGTGCTTGGTTTATGAAGATATTACATTGGCGCCCTGACCGACAGCTCCAATTTTTGCATTATCGTCATCACCCAAACTACTTAGCATTCTAAGTGAATGTACACTGGCTAAGATAAAACAAATGCGGTATTACACGACAGCCCTGTCATACCCCCCCATTTCAATGGTGGTAGTGGTGAGGGTTGGGGAGGGGGGATTTTAAGCAATTTGTTTGAGAGAGATTTTAAATATTACACTTTTGAGTTTTGTTGTTGGTTTTTTTTTAGACCGTACCATATTTGATGTATTAAATACGTTGAACGTACATTTGTTTTGCTAATTAAATTGCCACGGAGGGCATATTAGTGTCTACTCCATCAGCACAGCTGCATGAATAGTTGATATAATCACTCAGTTTCGAGGTGCGTCAAGGGAACAGAGCAGGACATGGACATATGTGTACGTCTGACAGATCCATGACATAGCATTGCTTTACATTTATTACTCCCGCCAATCGCTTTAAACTCCTTTAGTCGTTTCGCAAAGCATGGCTGGAAAATATTTGCGCCGTGGCCTTGTGGAGTGATTGATGCACCGGGGAGGTAACAAGTTATTGTTATGGCTTTGCATTTATGTGCAGGGCTTGTGTCTCTTAACCTAACCTTCTGTGATGTCGGAAGTATTCACTGGAGTGGATGTTTATTGATTTCATCTTCTCTTGATTAGTATGCGTGCAGAACTTTTATATAGTATATGCTGTACACGCGAACACACTATGCTATTAGTTGCGAATCAATTTGTCAGCATTCAAACATGGGATTTCTTTGGAATTTACATTATATATTAAAAAAAAGGAATGCACTTTCCGTATCACTCATGATCAATCTATTTTTACGTTGAAATCAGACAATCAATCCTTTATTGCTTCTGCTCAAAAGTCAGTTGGGAGAGGCTCCCGCTCACCCACGACCATGATTACAGGCACCTCCCAAAATAGATGGGTGTACATTGAAATCACCATAACTCGGCATGATTTTGACAACTAACTGTGTGTCCATCCATCAGTGTGAGTATACTGAAAACATACCACGATAAGATTAGAACATGACGTTCATTTTCCGAGGTTGTCAATTTTTAATGAACATGAAGTTAGGGCACTGTTGTTTGGTCAAAGCGACTACAGTGTATCGCTTCAATGTCTGTTTTGAAGGACAAACCTAGTAAGAGAAGATGTATTCATTGACTGTTTCTGCTACTTGCTTTCAACAGGTGAAAAATCTCAAAATCTTAAAAAGTCCAAGTCAAATTGGAGATACTGTACCGGATTTGCATCTAACAATGATGTTTAACACTTTCATGCACCCTGTAATTCAATAACATGATAAGCTGTCCACTTTAGTAACCACTGTCCCTGAAAGGGTTTCATCCATCTATTTTCCGATCCGATTTAACCTCACAAGGGTTGCGGGGGGCGCTGGAGCCTATCCCAGCTGTCCCAGGGCAGTAGGTGGGGGACACCCTGAACCGGTTGACAGTCAATCGCAGGGCACACAGAGACGAACAACCATCCCCTCTCACACTCACAACCGAGGGACAATTTGGAGTGTTCGATGGGGTCGTCTGTTTTCATTCTCACCCACACAATTTTGAAGTCATAGTCACAGTAAATATTTGTACGGAATTGAATTTGTGTTATCCAGTTCTGATAACACTGCAGTTAAGGTAACGTCCATGCTATTCCCATTGGTGGAGTTCCTTGCCGATGAGTTCACTTTGTCACATCCGACTTAGTTTGGGGTTTTGCAACACAGGAGTGCATTTCACCCTTCAGCAATTTGTCTGCCTTGCAAGGCTATGGAAATGTATTAGAAAAAGAGAAACTTGGTCCCACCCCTATTATGCAAACTAATTTACCCCTCATCTCACTTCAGTATGCTAATGCTAAACAGAAGCGAGAACTTGCTGCAAAAGTGAAACTTTTCCATAGCTCCCTGATCCCCAAGCTTCGCGTAACCGTGATTTCTTCCTCTAATCTCGCGTCTTTAATCTTACTTCCTTGCGTTTGGTATTTTCTCTCTCCCCCTTAACCCCACCACTTTTACTTCCTTTTCCAAATACTTTCTGCAGGCGCCACGGCAAGGCGTTCCCCGCGAGAATGAGTCAGAGACTAGCAAGGGAGAGCGGTCGACTCACAAGAGCAGACCTCATAAAACTCTCTGTCACTTTGACTAATTTGTTAGTCTTATCGCTCTGTGTCCAATCGTCACCCCTCCGCTAGAGGAGGAGGGAGGGAGGAATATAGGGAGGCAGAAATGGGGCAGTAAAGGTAATATAGCAGCCTGGCCATTGGGTACATGGACCTCCACGGCAATCCATCTCCAATCCAAGAAGGAAAAGAGGCTTTATGGAGCAGAGGATAACATGATGGCTCAATTTCTCATTCGTTTTCTGTCTTGTGCCCCCCCCCCCCCCCTCCACCCCGCCACCTCAGGTCCAACCAAAATTAAGCTAAAACAGGAGCTTTATGAGCACGGGCTAGCCCCGCAATCCCACAAACCGAATTAGATGGGATGACGGCGCTAAAGCGGGCGGAGCCTCTCAGAGGGCCAACACAGAGAGATATAAATAAATGTCAACGCTCATGCCTGGTGGGCAATAACAGGGAATGAGAGGGAGTTTACAGAGACAAAACCAAAAGGAAAAACAAACGCACAGGAAGATGCACTGCCAAAGCAATAAGTGCCAGCTCTATGTGACATTTATCGCAACGACATACGGTAATTTGACCTAAGAATAAAAGCTTCAATGTCATGTGGATGCCACAGTGGCTCGTGTGAGAGGAGCATTTCTGTTCTTGCTATGGCAACCACAAATCAGTCCCCTCTCGGACTGTGTTTTGTGATTTTAGGCAGCACCTAGCGGTTATCCCAACAGCCTCACATTTCTTTTGCTCTTGGTTTCAATCTCAGCTCTGGACATGCTGAGTTTGCATGTTCTGTTCAGCTGGGACTGACTCCAGCTCACCCACGACCCCTATGACAAGCCCCTGCTGGTTGCAGCCAGGTACTGCGCTCATGTTTGCCTGAATTGCTTCCAGACACCATTAAATTAAACAATAATTTCCACACAATCCGAGAACAAATCTGCTCATCTTTAGTTACGTCCTAATACAGGATAGGACTAGGCAAGAGCATTAAACCAACCAACGTTCACGGTGTAACGTGGGAGTAGCACACTAAAACCATCAGACAATGTTGAACAATGTTGGAGC
Organism: Hippocampus zosterae; assembly: GCF_025434085.1. Taxonomy (NCBI): domain Eukaryota; kingdom Metazoa; phylum Chordata; class Actinopteri; order Syngnathiformes; family Syngnathidae; genus Hippocampus; species Hippocampus zosterae. The sequence continues at coordinate 8,669,200 of NC_067454.1, read as the reverse complement.
GTGTCCATTTATGGACTCGACTTCCATGACTTTTGATCACGTCTTCACAAACTCTAGCACTCTCCATTTCACTTCAAAATTACATCACATCTCACAAGTGGCCATTGCTATGCCAGCGGTTCGGATTCTCATTCTATGGTGACCAATCTAGGGTTGACTACATCCTGGGATAGTAAGGATAAGCACAAAATTGGATCGGCGAACTCGAACTGTCACATTTCCTTTCTGTGACTTCAAAGTGCTGATGACTTCCCAGATCGAGGCCGTCTCAAACAGCATTAAAACGCAGAAGGGGTTCAGAGCTAAGAATAGCCCGAATTTTTCCATCCACCCTTATGCCAAGCTGTCAGAGCCCATTCCCTCTCCCTGCGACTCCACACTGAGCCCCGCTCGTGTGTTTCCCCATCACTCGGATTCTAACCCCGTCTGCTCCAACAAACTCCGCCGACTGAAACTCTCCCGACTTCCTGGCCTGGCGGGGAGGCGGCGGCGAACACACGCTCCAATTTGAGAGAGAGCGATGTTCCCGCTGCGCTGGCCCTGTTTCTTCTTTCACGCCGGAATGAGGGGCAGGGTGTCCTGATGTGTGAGTGATGGGTGATGGAAGGTGTAATTTGGGCCGGTACAGCGAGGCCTCTGCTTGATCTAGTAGCTTACCTGTCAGGGAAATCGGCCCCGAGGGAGATAATTGTTTTTTTTAAACCAGGGTGGATTTCTAACAACTACATCATCCGAATGGATCCTAAAAGCCTTTTTGTGGGGTAGCACACATTTACTCAAGATTTTTCTATGCTAATGCAGACTATTTTTCTCTCATTGTCATCAAGAAGAGAAGGGACTTGACCTGGATCTGCCTACAAGCTGCACTTAAAAAAAATGCTTTAACCTTTTCTAAGCAAGACTTCTGAACCAACACTCAAATCAAATAAAGTTAAGCCACAAAGTGTTCATACCCTGGCCGGATTTTGAATGAAATGTATTTTATGAATGAATATATTTTCCCGTTGACAATGACAAAGGACATCTGTTAAAGAGTAAGTCGCCACTACTTTCTTTATCGTTTACTTTTGGACCAAAATGATTAATACTTTTAATACTTTCAAAACACAAACCTGTTCATCTTCAGACCCGCATTCCAACACCATAACATATGACAGCTTATACAATGCATAAATATTGCTAAAATATTTTATTGAATCAAAAGCCATTTATCAAGAAAATGTATGTCTGCTATCCCGAGCTTGACAAATGCCGCTGTAGTTTATCCTAGAAGTCACCAACGCTATTACAAATGGTGCAAAAGATCCCATGATGTCTCCAAACAATTGCAAAGCATATCAAACACTGAGTTGAGAATATTTTTCATTTATAACTTTCTTGAGCTATTAACCATCATGGCGACATCCACACAACCCTTTTTTCGCAGTTTAGCACAGCTGCAAAAAACAAAAAAACCATCGAGCTTGATTTATTTTTTTTCAAAAATGTTCAAATATGAGTGCAATCACGAGTCATTAAATACAAATCCACTTGAACACTTGATTTGACCAGAGTATATTCAAATTTCTGGAAACCAACACCATAATCAAGAACTATCAATAAAACTCAAAAGATTTGGCGATTGTTTCATTGTTCTTTTTACCTTCGCAAAGGCAAATTCTCCATCCTATCAAGAGGCATTAACTCTTTGTTGGCTCATCAAGAAAAGTCATTCGACATTAAACACTTTTCATGAACGCCAAAGGCTGACAATGGCACCAGCAGCTACAATAAAAACATTGCAGAGCGACAAGAATCATAATAAGGCGGATCAAACAGATGATGGCTCTTCGAAGTGGAACTATGCGATGCTTAGTTGTATGTGATAAAAATGAGAAAGATGTTTGTTTCCTCCTTCGAGTAGGTTCTGTTTCCACTACAGCTTGTTTGCCCGTCTGGCAGTTGGATTGCACTAAAACGACCACCGTGGTTTTCAATTTTCCATGGACATTGACACAAAATGGAGTTTTATTGGAAATTTCGGTGCTCAGCGGTAGTGCGCTGCTTCTGTATTTGTTTTGGTAGCCGCTGTCGATCAAGCCCGACAGGACAGGATAACCAAGCAAATCTTTTGCCAGCTGCCTATTCCTCAAAATGTATTTATCTCCGCGAGAACAGCATTTTGGATTGCTCCGGTCATCTCTCGAAACTTGACAGGGTGAAGATCTGCCATTTTCAAGCATCCGTCCAACTACCGTATATAATATATTCTCATGTCAAAGCCAGAAGGTGAGCATAGCTACATTTTACACAGATTTATTTATTTTTATTTTTTTTTGCGATCAGCCCTAGCTTCTAAGAACCAACGATTCCTTGATGAAGGTGTTGATGAGGTGGTGAGGTGATAAGGTACTATGTCCGCTACTGAGACAGGGTCGCTCCCTCAAAACTGTACAGTTTCAGCACAACAAAAAATAGGGTGTGTAAAGTGTACTCTAATTCTTTACCTTTATTTCGACATAAATCATGTCACAGAAATGTTATTAAGAAATCTGGCCACTGTTTTATAAAAACATGTTTCTTCTTGAAATTGCAGAACACCACTTGTATTAATTTTAAAACCAATGTAAAAATGTTCAATGCAAGTTTTTAATGAATTTCTTTTTAATTATTATTTTGTCATTATTCTCATGCTGCTGTTTTGGAAAGACTAATTATACTGTTCAGACTGATATATTCACATATGGTTCATCAATTGATCAGTCAGGCTTCATATTATTGATAACTTCAACATCAGAATTGTTGAATCCATCTTAGAGATCTTTTTCTTCACTTTCATTTTGCCTCATTGAGAACTTATATTTGTCATGCAGCGCCATGATCGGCGCAGCTGTTTAAAAGTTAAGATGAGTAATGTGACTGGCTGAAGAGATTTATCATGGCTCCTTAAGATAAATACAACAGTTCACGAAAAAGACAGTTTAGGCTATGCCCGAAGAATCACAGGTGTGCTGATATCCGCACAACTTTTTTTTTTTTTTTTTATTGCAGCAGTGGAAAAAAAAATAATCTTAAATGCTTATTTCACATGAAGTGCAAGGGTAGCCTTTGCCTATTAATAAAAGACAAATGGTGGAACTAGCTATGCCCGGGGGCGGGATGTAACGAGTGTGTCTGTCTGTATGGATGGATGGATGGATAGATAGACAGGACAGACACATGCACACACCTATCTTTGTTTACTTTAAATATCCCTTTAGACAAAACATGGTCAAGTGTGGTCAAAGGCCAGCACTGACCTCGTCTCGCTTCGTCTATGCTGCACTTGTCATCAATCAGACACATTAAGACCGAGGCATGGGCATGCAAACTCACACTCATGCCCATAGAGTAGAAGTCCTTCAGTGGAACAATGCAAGCAAGCTCCGCTGTTCCACACTATTGCTTTTCCAACCCTCCATGTCTTAAGGACACTTTTATTCATCATAAAATAATGAAAAATATAGATTCGACGCCGCAGAGGGGAGAAGAAAAAGACAAAAAGTGAATGTATAGACATAAAGCAAATAGAGCATGAAGGAGGGGAAATGTAGGAGAGGGTTGGATGTAAGAAAAAAAAAGAAAAAAAATGGCAGGGATGAGGAGAACGAGAGATGGGCTCTCTAAGTGCGCCTGCGTAGGCGCAGCGCTGAGAGTTCCCAGGCAGGACAGCATGAGCTGCCTATTTGTCAGCATTGATCAAGCCATTAAAGGGGCTACGGAGGGAAGCATATTGGTTTTGGAGGCCAAAAGGGCACTCTGAGAGAAATACAAAGCAAGACGTGGATGGGGAACTGGGGTGTTTTGTTGTGGGGGCTTCTATCCCCTGCAGCCAGACGTCTGCCGGATGAATAAGCCCAACGTCTTCTTCCAAATATTGAGGCAACTTATTTTGTATAGGCCCAATGGGAAAACGCTAGAAATTGTTTTATTGAGGCTGGATTTACACTGCTAAATGCTTTAGTTTGATCTATTACCGGTATCAGATTTTTAACCCCCTTTCACACTGAATGTGTGGATGAAAGCTATAACCCAAATGTCACACCTACAGAGACACAACTGCAGCTTTGTGAAAGGCAAAGGCAAAAAGCCACGGCCAAGGGTCGAACTTAAGCCGCGGCTGATGAGGCTACTTGTAAATTATGCAAATTCAAAATGGCCACCCAAGATGGCTTTTTCATGGCTTGACCTTTGACTTTTATGTGCATCTTTCACAGCTGTGTGAAATGTACCAATGCAGGGTAAGAGAGTTTAAGATGACACACTTAATGTGCCAGCTTCGATCCTCCTGTCTTTTATCCACTGGTACATATGTAATTATAAAATATGGTTCAGTACTGGTGTAAAATACAGTGCATCTGTTCCGTATGTACTGTATTTCCATGGCTTGACAACGCAGGACTTTATCCCTTCCTTATGAGACAGAAATGGATTCCTCAAGTGTGCCTCTGCGTTTGTGATTCTTCTGTGCATCTATCACATCCTCCATCCCATCATCCGATTATTGTGATTGGCTGGTTTCAGCTGTCCAACAGTGACTGGTTAACCTGAGCTGTTCCTTCAGCTCAAGTGTGGAAAGCGCACGACTGATATTGTACCGGTAATTATTTTCAATGTTAACATGTTGAATGTTCATATGTAGATATTGGTATGATAAGAATATATCGCCAAGCCATAACGGATACACATGTCAATATTTTGCAGCGATAACACAGAAGTAAGCAAAAATAAACAATGGAAATGTTTAATGTAGGCCAGAGATTGCGAAACTGCTCCTGGGTGGCCCTGTTCGGGGTACATGAGATCAATAGTGTAATGGTGGTGTGTTATAGTAATTATGCCTTTGCAACTGTTTTTTTTCCCCCCCCGTCTGTGTGCGAGGTAGTGCGGGTGCACCAACTCCAATGTGATCGGTGTGTTTACACACATATTTTGGGGGTATATCTGACATGATGTTTTTTTGCCCCAATTATGGCCCATATATGAATTGCGGAACATGGAGGAACAAAAATTGGAACTTGAACCATGTTGTGTAAATCTTTTAAAACAGCGTTGCGACACTAAACTCCTCATTAGCCTGCTACCCCGGATAGACCAAATGAGACTCATCTTCATTTTGTGTGAGCAAAAGGGTTGGTGGTTGGTGGATGCTTGGCCCAAGGGGAAGGCAGGCTGCCTCTTTGCCCAGCCTCTGATGAATTCATATAATTAACTCAGCCTTGATCTGTTGGCTAATACTGCACGCCGTAATAAAGGATTAAAATGTCACCTAAACCACCTGCTGTTATTGAGCCCAAAGACTTTTTGTGCCGTTGTAAGAGAGAATGAGGGTGCAGGGGGGGGGGTACAGATTTCTTAAAAAAAATAATAAATGTGTACATTTTGCGAGGGGGCAATTTAAGAGGACTTAGCTGGTGCCATAAGCAGGTGCATGCTAGTAATGACTCAATAGTTGGCCCAGAAGTTGCAGTAACATACTTTCTCTGGAAATTCCTGGTCAAAGTCAGTGAAAAGGGACAGGAAAGTAGGACGTGCTGAAAGGTGTGGGAGTTTACTGAATCCTTCTTGCTCACTCTCGCTCTGACCTCCTTGGACCGAGCCGAGAAACAAAAAAGGAAAAAAGAAAGAAGTGCCAATTGGTTGGCAGACTGCCGGCGGACTGACGGGCCAGCTCGCTTCGTCTGCCTGCCGGGAACCCTCCACTCTGTTGCCTAGCAACCCCAAGTGTACTTTTGGTACGACTAATGACTTGCTTCAGGGTGGCGGGGCTCAAGGCCACTAATGAAGCTTCTTGCCCAATTGCCGTTTGAGTCTCTTTGGAAGCTTCTTGCCGTTTAAAAGTCCCACAAGCTGACTGATCAGCAAGCGGAGAGATCTTAGGGACTTCAGACTTTGCCCCTTATGCCAGACCAACTGTGACACTTCCGCATTTGAAGCAAGGACATAACATTTAACACTGACAATGCTACAACTGACCTACATTAGTCCTGATGCACGGCGCTTGCATCCAAAAACAGTCTTTATCCAAGACGCAAAGAAACGCATTTGTTTTTTTGAATCTATTGAATACTACTTAACCCTGGATGACTAAGGCATTTTTTGTGTGTATTCTGCATGTGATATGCCAACCAAGTAAAACTTTGTCAAAAAGCATCTGGCTTATTGTTTGTCTAAGGATAAAATTGAAAAAAAGTCATCTGAAGTTACGCCATTTGGGTAAGGAGGGAATATTTTCCAGCCGCATTTTAATCATGTGCAATCAAAGTACAGTTTTTTTGTTTGTTTTCTTTTTGTATGTGTGTATCTGCTATCCCACAATGTAATGCAACTCGAAGGTGATTGGTATCTTCTGAAATTGACTATTGGACCTTTACTACTGCAAACGAACGGCTTAGCGATACTCTCTACTTGCCTGGGTTGCATGCGTTTTTTTTTTTTTTTTTAAACATCAAAATAGCAGATAATTTATTTGAACATATTTATTTGAGAGGAAACTAGAGTGAGGAAGAAAAGGGACTGGTGCACCAAAGTGTAGACTGTGCGTCAGCGTCCAGACTGAAAGCACAGCAACCGGATGTGTCTGCTTTTTCAAATCTGACAGAGGTTGTTATGACAGACTTTTAGCAATCACTAGTAACTGGTTTTCAGGAAACATAATTTATGAACAGCAAGTCGAGCTGGACTCGGATGACTTGGATGCTTATCAACTTTGAATGAAGCTAGTCATCAGTAGCATGTATAGCTGTTTATAAGTGCCTTCACGCCTTCATCTATGCATCGGGGCAATGCATTTTGTTCCAGTGTCGCAGCACATTGCCGGACGAGTACATTGTGTCCTCGGGTGTCTCTGTGTATTTGATGGTCTATACATGCCCACCAGACTTGGCTCTATTTTTAGCTCTACGGTCCCGGCTCATGTCAACTACTGTCAAGTGTTGCACTGCCTCGAGGCCAGACACCCACCGTGCTGCCCGAGTTGAGTGATCTGAGCGGGCAGCGCCTTGTGCTGTTCACATGTAGTTGCCGAGATGGGCCCACATGTGACAAAAATCCCCCCACCAGAATATGATGCATGTGACCTGGATAAGCAAGGGACTGCAAGAAAAACTCCAGCTAAGGGAGGGAAAAGCAGACCTTAAGTGCTTTTCTGCTTCCACATCCAAACTCTTGGGAGTGACTCAAGATGAAACGACTAACATGAGCACAAAAGCCAATGGGAGGATTTTTCAAAAGCAGTTGTTTTTCATCTTTACACGGCCACATTTTCCCAAACGAAATGGATCTTCAAATGTTGTCTATTGATTTCTATGGTTAAATTTGTAAGAGCTATCCATGAAGGGGTTGGGCTGACCAGAGTGGTGGCATACTGGCAGCGATTCAGGGCAGGAAGGAGGAACGGATGATGGCAGGGAAAAGGGGGGGAATCGCTGAGGGCCAGGGACGAGCTGGTGACTGGGAGTCTGGAGCCGTGCGAGAACAGGAAGAGTGAGGGGCAGGAAAGAAAGGACCTCTGCCTGGAGGTGTGGGGAGTGGCTGATGTAATAGCATTAATCTCCGAGTGCCATCTGACACCCGGTGTGGCGCCGTCATTGAAAAGTGCGAACTCTGCTGAACTGTGAGGGGAATTCGGGCATCTCTGGAGGCGGCACCCTGCATTAATTATACCCACTGGCTGGGATTTTTGTGTTGAGCTCACAAAGCACTCATTACACACCAGGGCCTATTCACATCTTCAACCTCTTGATGAATTAAGTTAGCCCCATTGTTGTACGCTAACCACACTTTTTTTTTTCTCTCTCCAGATGAATCGACCCATCCAGGTGAAGCCAGCAGACAGCGAAGGACGGGGAGGTAAGTAACCTTTAAAAAAAACAAAAAATACAACAACAACAGACCCACATTGCACAGTGGTACAAGCACAATCCTTCATATTCTCCTCTTGCTTGAGACGCGCTGGGAGTTAGCAGCGCGGTCCGTAATATAGGTCACTTGCTTCTATTGACTTCCCATCTGTGCCAGCAAAAAGGGGGCTGTCGCGGTTCACAGTCACTGCGAGCAGGTCAAAGACAAGTGAGAGGAACACGGCGGAAAGACGAAAGAGGATGGCGAACAATAAGTAGACACTCTGAACCTTCTGCATGAGGCTTCAGGGAAAAAGAAGCCAAACAAACTCGGACCCAAAAAAAAAAAAGAAAAAAAAAAGAAAACCACTGAGTTTGACAAGATGAACACGCTACCTTGAGATGTATTATTGAATTGGGGGTTGGTGTGTTGAGGGAGGGCTGATCGCTTTGAATAAAATAGGAGATTAGATTTTGTCATTCCCTATTCCTCTTCCTACCGCACTTCTAAAAAAAACAATGAAATACACCCCCACCCCCCGACATCATGCCCTATTCTGAATCGCCAAGTTTCGGCAGGTGCACTCAAGCAGCAATAAATGGACCTTTTGGCACCCCCTTTAAATGGTAAATGCTTGAAGTTATTCAGAATCAGATCAACTTTCATATTAGCCTGAAATCACACTGACCGGCAATGTGATTTATATCACTAATTTAAAGAGACATGCTTTGACACATTTTCAAACACTTTGAAAAAATTCAAGTGTGGTTTATTTTGTGATTATCAAGTGGTATCATATGACACGGCATACTACTAACACACAGTCCGAATCAGATCCCCCAAAATTCTGTAAACTGCATTCTGTGAACAATAGTCGTCATTTTCCTACGCTAAAACAATGAATTTGTCACATACTAACTGACATTAGCAGCTGTAAAAACACCATGACAGAACCTATTTACAGTGTGTTAAATATAGAAGCAAACAAATGGCCACTACACCAACTAGTCCACTGGGTAATGCTTGTAACTTTGAAACAATATATGTTGAGACCATCTAAACACGGAAGCCCCAAATTTCTGCAGATGTGACTGAACTTAACATTTATATGTGCATTCAAAGTTTAAATAAACACCTCGTGAAAAAAATCCCCACAGATCCTCTCACATTAAGTGCAGTGTCACAATAAGACACGATGGTAGGATGACTGACTGCATGAATTCCATGACTACCATCACAGGAGGTTAATGCAGATGAAGCCAGTTAAATGTGCACACTGGGTGGAATTGGCTCTAATTGAACCAGTCAGCGTCTGCTTGAATTTCTCGGTGGCGCTTCGGATGGGATCAGAGTGAGCCACGTTGGTGATTTATCTGCCCCAAGTGTGAATCAGATGGCTCATTTCCATTGCCGTGCACACCCACAAAGTCGGTCTTATTTTTTGTCATGGTGGCACTTTTAATTAATGGACATCTAAAAACGGGCAAAGTCTGACCGACAGGCCTTGTGTGAGAGCCAATTGGCATTCTCACCAAGATATATTAGATCTCTAGGCTTAAGAGGGGAGGATGGATGCGTCCCAATATCAATTACTACTCCTCTTTCACCGAAAGGGAACGGAGACCAACAGGCAGTGTGAATGAAATACAGACGGCTCTTAGGCTGGCACAGCCGCCACTCGTCTGTTAGATGAAGTTTCTATATGGGTGGACAGGCTCGGCAACAGAACGGATTGAAATAAGACCAAGCAGACAGGCCCCAGCAGAGATATTGAGCTTTAATGGCAACAGGAAGTCGGCCGCCCAGCAAGGGAAGTAAACCACAGTCATGGCTGACAATGAAATGAGATTTACTATGAAGCTGTGCAGTTAAAGGGAAATAGACAGCTCGGGGTGACTAAGAGAAAGATGAGGAAGCACAGGATTCATTTGTGGAAGGACCGGTCAGGTATAATTACTCGTGGGAGCCATTCAATTGTCACTTGGGACATTTGCACTTCAGTAGGAAGTCGCTTCTATCCTTCCATTTTGTGGGTGCAGAAGATCCTCTTTTGTGAAGGCTCTTCTTTGTCTGATCTTGTTCCGTCTGATCGGGAGGCATTCGGAGGACAAGTAATGCTAAAAGGGCAGAAAACCAAGGCCTGGCCGCCATTGCAGACATTAGATGTATCCCAATACAGGGAATTGCATCCTCCCAAGGATATGCAATCAAAATTGATTGTAACTGTAAAATGTCAGGGTGGCACGATGTATAGGACCGGCCCCAGCATGCCCGGGACCCTTGTGAGGGTAAGCGCATTACCAAATGGATGTATGGATGGATGTAAAACATGAGTCTCAGAAGTTTTGGCCACAACTTTTAAAGGTGTTTTCTCCAGAACACAGATAAAATGGGTCTTTGGAAGGGTCCCGCCACTGAAACCAGTCAGAACTAATGGCTCATTTTTCATTTTTGTCCATGGATTATTGATATAGAAAGAATCATGGAAGCAGCGCTTCATATATTCTTATAGTGTATAGTGCACTTCTATCAATTTTCTTCTGATAGGAATAAGTGAAGAATGGAATCTCGACTCGCTTGCCCTGTTGACAGCCCATGGAACGGACACGCTATACGTCTCCATTCAAAAGCCTTGGCAATTTCCTTCATTCCAAAATGGGGCAAGAATCAGAAAATGTCAATTCCTCTTTACACTCTGCCCCTCTCTCTCTCGCGATTGGCTTTCTTCTTATGCCATCTCATTGGTACGCCGATGCGAGGAGAAAGATGAAGAAAGCGATAGCGAGGCGTACCGGGCCCATGGAGGAATTTGAGAGATAGAAGGCGGAATGAGCAAAAGGGCCAACGACAACAGGATGAAAAAGTTAACGGAGAGTGATCGAAGCAGCTGAGTGAATCTCAGTAGTAAATCATCTGTGGCCGCCCCCATTCCCTATCTCTTCGCCCGGGAATGTTCTCCCTCTGACCTTGTCTGTGAAGAAAAGATTGAAGCCAGATTATCCATGATTGGAGATGCCCATTATCTAAACACAATCTCTGAGCCGGAGTCCCACTTCGTTCGCCACTACTGTCAGTTAGGAGAAAGCTCTATGATGATGGGTCAGCCGGCAACAGCATCTACTTGCGAGGATGCCGATAAAGGTTCTGAAACATCCATCAATATATATTTTTCGGTTCTCAGTGTGCTGCCATCCCTGCTGTCTGTCTACCATTGTTCTACCTGTGGGCCTAATGTAATGAATCGATTCAAATCCTGCACAGTTCACTGTGCATGCCATTCATGACCACCCGTGATTGACTGCTGATGAGTCAGAGGTATCATCAACTCGACAAGGCTTCTCTTGTCACTGACACGATTTTCCCTGATGAAACGGTGAAAGCACTTATCCCGGGAAACTTTTGTATTTTATACTCCACGGTCTTCACTTTGCTGATTTCTTGCCGTCCTTATTCTACTCTTGGGTTCCACGTTTCTTCTTTTTAAGTTGGTTATGACACTGGTTTGAAGCGGAAAACCAATGTCTGGTACTACGTGATGAAAATGTGGCATAAGTCGACTAGAAAAGCCTTCCAGCCCTACCATAAACCCGAACAGGATGAGCGGTATTGAAAATGGATGGATGTTTGTCCTCATTGTTTATTAGCTCCCCCATCCTTTGGCTTTATTGGATGCTTCGACAATGCCGGGAGCTTGGCGGCTCCTGAATTCTATTCCCAGTGGTGCGAGTGTGAGTCTTTTGAATATTTCCATGCCTTTTGGTGTGTCTATCCGAATGGGAGTTTCTGTGAATGGTTCACGTTTGTCCTTGCCATCCTGTTCTTCAGAAGAATGACCCCAGACGGGACAGTCTGCAGATTGACAGGACCTTAAGATGTCGCGCAGTGTGCTGTCATAGCCAAGCCCAGCAGGCATGGGATAAGTGAGGGCCTGCTGGCTGGCGCAGTCTGGCAGGCCACACGGGAGCGGCTGTCTTTAGGCACCTCATGCCGTCAGAGGACTGTGTACCACTTTACATGCAAATGAAGCCAAAATACCCCTCTGTGCCCCGACACTACCGCCCAGCAAAAACTCTACTGCGGTTGGCAGTTTTGCGTATGAGCAGAACAAATCCGGGATTGCAGGACATCAATTAAAGGTTTGTTTAACATTTATTGATGGAGCTTTGCGCGAGAGCATTGGGACAAAAAATAAAATAAAATGCAACAGGCAGTTCTTCCTCGGTTTCCCCCCAACTGTTTTGCATGCAGTCCAGAGGGCTTCAGGCACCCGACAGTATACGAGCGTGTCAGCGCGAGTTGTAAGAGTTACGCATTTACATGTAAACAACCTTTTGTTGCATCAGAACACTGACAATTGATATGTTTGTTTTCATCCCATTTCCATTCTGTGTCCACAATGAAACGCCAGAGCACTCAGCAGGATGTTACTCTCATTGCGCTTATATTCAACCAATTAATTTCAATACTGCAGTTGAATCAGGCATTTAATAACATCTTATATGCATTCAACTCCTGGCAAGTTGGCAAAGGAACAACATTCAACAAGAGGGATTCACAACTCCATCAAGCGTGAATAATTATGAAAATGAAAAATAATGATTCCCTCCAATGGAAAGGTTTCATTTGGCTTGATGTGTTCCGAGGCTGCTTTTCCCATCTAACAACCTCATTGATGAGAACACCTCTAGAGAAATGTATCTGGAAGATTGCTCATTCAAGAAAGCAACCATCGCAACATCGAATTTTAAAAAAATTGTTGTGACCTTCAGATCGACTAGATGCTAGTCAACATCCAATTTACGTCTATTTAGTCCATTTTTTACCCATTGAAAATAATGGAAAGTGTTGTAAGCAACAATTTAACATTGAGGACCGTGACACAAGTATAAAAAGGAGGGAAAAGACGGATAAAATAACTCAAATTAAAAAAAAAAACATGACATTACTTTTGCTTATTGATATTGACTAAGCAGCTAGGACAGAGTTTTAATTGTAGTTTTGTTCATCTCCATCATTGGTAAACTTTTGTGGTGGCATCACACACACATACACACATTGACACACAAATCTCCCCCCAAAGAAAGTAGCCTTCAAAATCCCTTTGAGGCTCACTCATCCGAAGTCTCACGCGGTATGCTAAAGTCTCGTGGGATTTGCTCAAGGTTTGAGATACGCCTCATGCATGACGACAGTTCGACTTTGGAAGTTTTGTGAGGAACTTTTTGGAGTCGTAGTCAAAACCATCACTCCCATTTAAAAAAAAAATCTGAATCTGCCAAGGATCTTATGAAACACAGTAACTAATATGTTATTCACATCATATGGACGAAGCCCGGCCTCAGATCGAAACAAACCTCCATTGATGAACTCACCACAAATATAAATATGCCTTTAGACAGTTTGAACCGTAAATAAAACACAACCAACGTTCCCCACAAAAGCAAAAAGCACTTCAAGCTCATCCTGCGTTGCCCTTACAAAATACAGAGCTTACATATGCGAAAGCATTTTCATAACCACTCAAAGTAAAACAAGACTCTCTATTTATCTTTATATTTTAGAAAGCACGCTATTTTAGAGTGTTTTGGTCTTCCATTGAAAAAGATTAATAAGATTGAACAAAAGTTCAGTTGAAGGCTTTTTTTTTTTCACGACGTGGAAGTGGAAGGAATGCTCATTACCCCCCAAGCCTCACAATGGATTAGACCAAAAAGCAAATGGCGCGATTTACTTCCAAACTGATTCCCATAACTATCACGCAATTGGGACACTGAGTTGATGATGCGAAACAAAGCCCAACACAAAACAAAAAACACCCCCCACACATTTTAACATTTTATCGAGCCATTCTGTGTACCTTCATGAGCGAGTGTGTCCAGTGGCAAGCCTCGGAAGCACACCGGGGGGGAGGGGGGTATGAAATAAATAAATAAAGCAAAATCATTCTTTGCTAATGAGTCCATAAGAAGTGCAACTTCTCTGTTGTGCTGCCTGGGACATTACGCCGCATCTGAAATGCACCCGGCGGCCTGGTAGGCATCTTTTATTGTTGGGTGCAGCTGTCCATGCTTTGTGAGCACTTGCTACTACCAAGCCTCCTCTGACAATAGCCAGCAGGCATGATGGGATGAAATGGTGAAAACAAAAGATATTTACCACGGCACAGGAGCAGCAAAGTCATTCTTTTATATATTAAAAAAAAACAAAAAACAAAAACATGATTACCAAAGAAACAAAATCGAAATAGAAGCTTTATAGCAACAAATTATTTGGCTAGAGACAGAAGAGAAAGTCAAAGGATGGCAATACAGGAGAAAGAGAATGATATGATGCGAGCGGAGTGTTGTGTTGAGAGAAGCATCAATCTTGGGAGCACATGGCTCGTGTGAAAAATCTATTAGTTTTTAATATACCACGGGGATGGAATGATGGAATCCCTGCGGTACGGAATGACAAGGCATCCTGGAGACAAGCGACTGTCGGATGACTGTAGTATCCTGGTAACTTTTCTGATACCCATTTGTATGCGCATAGCTTAGGGGAGACATTGCAGCAGTCGGTCACTATTTATAATAGTTCACAGGTGTTTTCATAACATGTCTGATTTTCATCAAAGCTTTCATCAAAATACTTCACGGATTAGGACAGTTATAACTCTGCTTGGCTTTTCCCTATTCAGGGGTCAAATAGCAAATCAAAGACATCGCCATGTCTTGTCCAACGAGCTGCAAGTCTTCACTTGCTCACCACAACCATAAATCTCCTCTTTGCCTTCGACCTGTCGACTCCATTTCTCGCATCCTTCTTCCGATATGCCCTTTGTCTCTCCTATGCATGTCTTAAGCATCCATATTTGCCCTCTCTTGCTTTGTCTCCAAACCTTCCAATCCGTGCCGTACCTCTGTTGAGCTCATCCCTCATCTTGTCCATTCCCCATCACTCCCAAAGAGAATCTCCTCATTTTCAATCGTCACTGCAGCTCATTCTTTTGCATTCTGGTTATTGCTACCGTCTCCAAACCATACAAAATGATCGGTTTTCCTACGATCCTTGTTGTACACCTCTACATACACATTGAACCCAAGGTGTTTGTGTTTTCTCAGTTTTTTTTTTTTTATTATTCCATGTTGCTTCTATATGAACGGCCTCTTAATGCAAATATACGAGCGCACTTAAGGGCTCTTTGTTTTTTCGTACCTCTTCACTTTGAATGGATTGCGTTCTGAAGTCGCGGTGTCACAGAGGTTGCGTTACATGATAGTCATATTCATAAAACACCAATTTCCAAGTGTGGAAGTGGCCCTGAGAGATGTGGTTGTGGGGGGTTGAACTTGTAAAAATCCAGCGCGAGCAGCTTCGGAGACAGGTGCAAAGAGGACTAATTAATAGCAATCAATACTCGGGGCCAGGGCAGGCGGCTGGCCGGCGGAGACTCTCTCAGGTCAGGCAATGAAAAGATAGCAAGCACCAAATTCATTCTGCTCTCCCGGAGGACGGCACTGAAGTACACTCACACTTCCTTTAATGCCATCGCAGGGGTGTCATTTATTTTTGCGTTTGCCAGCACATTTGGAAAGTTCATTACCTCGCTCATGGCTTGTTAATTAGCCTTGTAAAGCCACCATTAGATCTCCTCGGGCCAGGACCAAGATGAGACTTTTTTTTTTTTGGTCCCACAACATTAACACACAGTAGGGGAGCCTGTAAAGCTGCACTCTGCCCATTTAACAGGGACCCCTCAGTGGAAATCTGAAAGATAGAGGGGCCTTCACGACAAATTAGGTCACACGTGCTCTGGACAGGCTGTGGCCTTCCTTCACATGTTCCTCTTCACTTCCTTGAACAGAGGTCAGCTTAATTTCCCCGAGCACATGTTCAAGCTGAATGTCCAGGGGTAAACATTTGACTACATTTCCTTGATCGACTCAAATTTAAAAGGGACATTTTATGGAAAATGTAGTTTTTAATTGCTTTTATAAACATAGTTCTCTGGAGTGCATTCCCAACCCTCAAGTGTGAATTTAAACAATTCCTGTCCGTTTGAGAGCTTTTCTCCATTTTCGTCACACTGTAAAACAAGAGTGGGGCTAGTTTTCACCGCCCCCACACATGCTTTCTCTTCCCATGACCTGTTCATGGGGGTGAATATTCAAAGCCACTTTCGACAAACAGTGCACACGTTCATGTAAAAACTTCAACATCCCTGAAAGGGGCCATGCCCCTTTTATTACATCAAAACTAAACGATAATCATAAAGGAGTTTATGACCTGCTGCAGTACAAAATTGTTTACACTGACCCCCAAGCTGCACCTCAGTTGTCGCTGTAATTTTTTTTTTTTTTACTGCTTTCAAAAATAAAAATCAACTTTTTGCATATGTTTTCACTCGATAAAAAGACCCTAGCGATGCAATCCATGTCGAGAAAAACCCAGCAAGACACCAGGATTACAGCTGCAGCAGTAGAGCCCAGGGCACTGAAGCCTTATTGATTATGCAGGTGGTCATTTGTGTGGCCAAGCGGGTCGTCCGCACGCGTCTCATCTGAACTTTACAGACATGAAATAGGATCCGATTTGGAACGGCCCCCGCTGCTTTATTTTTAGACCAGATGCATCTAATGGGGCCTGGCAGGTACAGGAGGCGTCACATCTGTTGAAGTCCAGGTGATGCTCTCGCCATCCTCACCTCCCCACCACCGCCACACCTCCGCACTCCACACCAGTGAAATGACTCACGTGGAAGATCAACAGTGTCATTTCCAATCAAGTTCTCTTCCTCTCGCTGCCACTTTCTATCAGAGCAGAGGACGGGCTCTTGTTTGTAACCATTTTACTCCACAACACATGCTGAATTGGATATGAATAATGGAAAAGATGTAAAATAAGATGAATGCTCTGTCTATACCAGGAGGATAGATTGGGAGAATTCATCTTTTCTATACTGTTCAAAATGACAGTGGAGTGCAACTTTTACCTTGCTCTTGAAAAGAACACATTTATTAACAAGCTGGATTCAATTTATAATGTAGTTTGCTTTTTACTTAAAAAAACAGATGCATCTCTGTGCTTGTGATCAATGTAATTCTTAGAAAAAAAAATGAATAGACTCAGGACGCGCTCACAGAACACACTCTCTCTTCGACTTAGTCGCTATTGTTATGAACCGTGCTCATAATTATCCGCAATAACAAAAGAACAATATTCATCATTCCCGTGCAGCGCCCTGCAAATTCCAATCGCGCAGTGATTATCCTTTCTTGCACTCTAATTGACTCGTTTCATTTGTTGGCGAGAACTTTTCCAAAGTTGCCACTTGCCCACAAAGTTCTCCATTTGTGGATTGTAATTGCTCAATCTGATCATATTATGTTGATCATAATATGATTCGGGGAGCATTCAAAATTAAATTCATATTGCAGGGCTCCAGACAATCTTATTTTATTAATTAATTTATTTTTTTACTGACTAGGAGCACGGTGGGCCCGAACCAGAAATGTTAAGGGTTTAAGTAGAAAGTAGTGTTTCACAGTCACATCATGGCTCAGCAGAACGCAACCATCAGCTGCTGTTTTTCCCCCTCTCCTGCTGATCCAGAAGACAGGAAGCTGTTTGTGGGGATGCTCGGCAAGCAGCAGAGCGAGGATGACGTCCGGCGGCTCTTCGAGACCTTTGGCCAGATCGAGGAGTGCACCGTCCTGCGGGGTCCTGATGGGGCCAGTAAGGGTCAGCGCACACACACACACCCACACATACTCATACGGTCCCTTGTCATTCTTTCTGCGTGTCCAGCTTCGCTTCAGCCGCCTCCGCTCGAGCATCCTTGAGGGAACACAACTCGACGCTCACTCGCTCGCTGTTACGGTGCTCCAACACTTCCTTCCTTTTCCCCGCGTCACCATTTACACTGGCGTCTTATTTCTTATGTAGCAGCTCACCTCCCTCCTCCCACACCTGTTATCTGAAACATGGCATGTTTGTTCCCCGCATCGCCATCATCCCTCCCCAGACGATCATTATGTCATACAGTAAATAAAGCAGCCAGGCTCGTAGTTTAGCTGCGGTCACTCTCAATAGAGCAGAAAACATGTTCACGGCTTATTACATGAAAATGTAGGGTAGGCTTATATCGGCTTGATTCTTAATTTTCTCCAAAGGCGACCACACATGTTCAAATGCTCAAATATTTGCTACCCTTGACAACTTGTCAAACCAAAATGAAGTGAACTGCACTACCAGCGCAAAGGGCTCGATAAGCATCTGTAAGCTGTGACACGTCCATCTAGACGATGTGTGTGACGGCAAATCGCCGCGAGATAATGCATGCGTCCTCTTGTTAAATCAATGAGAGAGGCTCACTGGTATTGAACCACGGGCCTTTCAGCATCTACATGGCTTGCTTTCACTGGGATTAACCAGCTCTTTCTCGTTGTGTCCCCCGCCACATTCGTCCACTGCCTCCCCGCCCCCCTCCCACAGCTGCTTGCTTCCACTCTTTTCATGCCCCCTCCCTTTCTCCTTCCTGTCTGCTCAGACGCCTCGGGCTGATTGACAGCACATAAAATGAAATCGGGCCGGTGCCGGCGTGTTCGACAGGAGCTATACTTTCGCTCCTTTTCACCCTCCTCGCGCCTTCCTCTCTCTCTTTGTGAGCCATATGTTTCCTCAAGTGGCATTCGTCTCTCACTCGTTACCTCTCTCACACTTCTTCTTTACCTCCCCCCATTGCCTTCCACTGCGACAAAATCAAGGAACATTAGCGAGGATGGTGGAAACTCGAAATGTCGAATGCCCCAAAGTCATACAAAAGTTCAGCTCACATTTTCCGGAAAAACACATCTCAAAAGTTGGACGAAAATTTAAATGAGATATCAACAAATGTCGGGAGACACTGAGCATCAAAAGGATTATCTCCCAAAGTGGGTTTCGAGACGAAATTCGTGATAACTATAGAAGCTGACATTTTTTGACATCCTTTTTTGCAACGTAGCTCCAGAGTGGAAGCAAAGAGTGAACAAGTCCCGGCTGCTCATTACTATAAAGCCGTCATCATTCATTCAAGAAAAACAGAATAGTTTACACTGCAAACAGATTTATTTGCTCTTGAGCACTTGAATATTTTCCCTGTCCTTCAGCTCAGTGAACAGCCGAGACATTTTCAGGGGACCGCTTCACTTTATTTGCCAACCAATACCATCATACGCATTTTGAAATCAAACACCATGAAAACTTCAAATAAAGGGAGACAGAATTTCTTCCAAGATCTGGACAAAATACAGTGAAGGAAAGCAAGGTATTTTTTAACGCACAAAAAAAATTACCTTGCTGCGCTTGTCAAGAGAGAACATTTCGAGACCCTAGCTTGGTTTCTTCTTTCGGAAGTTTTCGTCTGTCCTGGATATTGTCTTAAGATTCAGAATTCAGGTTTCTGTGCTTTGTGTCTTCAAACTCCTCTTTTCAAGTCTAGTAGATCACTAGTGAGTCCTTGGGACCTCTCAGTCCAATTCAATGAAACATCACTTTCATAGCTTTGCAACACGGAGACGTAATTCCGACTAGAAGTTTGTTTCATAATTCGAACAAGAAGGTGGACAGGCTTCTCAGTACATATGTTAAGCTATTAAGTTTAAAAACGACTCATATCCCGTCCAGTTTCTCGCTGTTCCACACATTAATTATAAACGCAACTTATTTTACCCATGCAGCAACAAGCTCCGGACCTTGTGCAATTCAAATGAGGCTGACCTTGAAATTAACTGCGCTGTCTTCTCCACGATACGAGCCCGACTGCCATGTTGATCTAAACGCGTGCTACTCGGTAGCCTTTCACAACCTCCTCGTCACAAGTTTCACACCCACCCCACATTTGCCATTCCATCGATTCTCTAAACTACTTTCGGCGTTTGCCGCCAGAGTTGAATAGAGCCCTGAGTTGTCAGGAATAATAGAGAGATGGCTTTTAGCTCTATAATTAAGTTGTGTTATAAATGTCACCCATCCAGCCAGATGGAATTCATGCATACATATTACTACCCGGGGAATTCAAAAGGCAGTGGCGAGATCCCCTCACTTGAAAGCAATACAATCTCTCTCCTCGCCGCGTTCGCCCCAAGTCATTCGGAGATGTCAAATTGGGAAGAGAAAAAAAAAAACTCAAGGCGTGTGCTATAATTCATGAGGCTCTGGCACTTCCATTTAATTGGAGATGTTTTTGCAATGCGTTACTCTTTCTTCCTGGGCTGCACATACGGACTCAAGTCCAAGCGAGTGGATGTTTGATATTGAGAACTTGAGAATATGAGTGGGGACCTTTTTCTTTTCAGTTCCATGGAGGATATGCTACATTCATGGAAAAAAAAGGTGATTCAACCAAGCAGTATTGTATTCCAGTGGTTAGCGCGTCTGCCTGAAAGTCGAGGGGTCCCAGGGATGAATATCCGCACAGGCCCCTCGCTTGAGTTAATTATAACTCTGTTCATGTGAAGGGTTGTTTGTCTCACTGGTATATGTCAAGTCAGCATGGCTAGGCTCCATCACAACCACAACCCTAATGTGGACTAGGGCTATCGAAAACCGATGGATGTCATACAAGTATAATAATCAACTTCTAATAAAAATGAAAATGCTAAAACGTAATACATGCACATAACACTCTTTGAGCGCAAGCAGCAAGCATATGGCAGCTAACGAGCTAGCATCGACACACACATGGGCTCAGATGAACCACAATTGTCGGTGACCAAAGTCCTGCCAAGTTACACTTTCATTAAAAAAAGCTGTTCTGAACAACTTGATCACGGCGTCGTTCTGGCGAAAGCCTGGCACAGACGATCAATTAGGACACCTGAAAACTGGACAAGCTTCTTTGTGCGTGTTCTCTTACCATTTCAAGCAGAAGCAAAACAAATAGGTTGTATCAAAATGTCAGTCAAAACCGCAAATGGTACAACTGTTGGGGCATTTGAACTTCAAAGATGCACTGTACACCGAGTCCTCGGTTTGCAACTGTCCCAACACACGTCATTTCGAGGATACACATGTTGTTCAATGAATGAAGTTTCCGCTGCATTATAAGTGGTTTGAAGACACTGTGATTCAGTCTTTAGGTTTGTGAATCTGGTCATCGACAGCGCATTCTTACATGCAAAATGTCAGAATAACAAAAATGTCAAAAAACTGAGGACCCCCTGTATCTGTCTCTAGCAATTGCATGGTCGGCCAGATCAAATATTCTGTCCGGCCATACATTGTATCCTCCAGATGCTCACTGGCATTGTGGTCCAACCTATGACCCCTGGTTGGAGAAAGAACCAGTCTATAAAACCAAAGATTTCCTGAAAGAACACAGTGAACCTAATAATTTTCCTCCAAAAGGTCAAATGTGTTTGTTCTTTCAAAGGCAGACTCCAAGTCACGTCTTTCAGTCAAATAAATGAAGACCCTTCCTGCCTCCAACCCCCCCCGAGAGCTCTTCCAGTGAAGTAAAAAGGCCGGGGACAGAATCAAAGTGTTCTTTGACGTTTACAGTTCCCCTCTGTAGATCCATTCAGCTTTAAGGACATTTGACACAACAACAAAACACACTTGAATGTCTCCACACAAAACGGTTTACGCTGCTTTTGTAGTGAATGGAAAGCCTCAGGTGAAAGTGGGTTTGGTCTTCTATTGATTGGGGGACAAAGCACAAGAGTCCCCAAGTTATGAAACCTTTGATTTAAAAAAGTTACCTACAAAGTCAGAAAAAATAACTACTTCCAAAAGTTGAACATGATACTAGGGATACTGACCTACCTCAAATGTGTGCGCATTTAATAAGATTCATCCCGCCATCCATTTTCTCAAGCACTTATGCTCTTTATGGTCATGGATAAGCTGGAACCAATCACAGATGACTTCAGGCAGGAGGCGGTGCAAACGCCGAACTGCTGAAACGCTCACCACTCTACGGCATTGCTGCCCCCAGTGTACATTACGTTCTTCCTTTTTGATTCATTGTCGCTTTAGTCATATTGGACTGAGCAGCAACAAAAGAGACTTTACTACATCGCCATGAATAGCATTCCTGGTTCTACGGTTACCGTTGCATTTGTTCCTTTCTGGTGCACTGCTGTGGTGGCATAAAAATATGAGAGGGGAAAAAAATTGAGTAAACCCTTTAAGCTGCTCACCGAGCTGACATCTCGCATGATTTGATTATGTCTCGTGTGACACACATGACAGTTTGACGAGATTTAGCTTTTTAGAAGTCAATTTTGTTTTTTTAATAGTCACATTTGGCCAATTTAATTTTTGGATATTTCCCTCTATCCGTTTCCCACAAAGTGAATATATATTCTTCTTATGGTAGCAGGTTATCTGGAGCATATACAAGCTGACTTTGGGCAAGAGTGGG
This sequence comes from Hippocampus zosterae, assembly GCF_025434085.1. NCBI lineage: Eukaryota > Metazoa > Chordata > Actinopteri > Syngnathiformes > Syngnathidae > Hippocampus > Hippocampus zosterae. The sequence goes on along the minus strand of NC_067454.1, from coordinate 8,646,951 downwards.
ATACACCCTGGATTGGTTACCAGCCCACTGCAAGTCACATATAAAACAACTATTCATACTCACGTCCACAACTATGGACAATCTAGAGTCTTCAATTAACCAGCCATGCGTTTTTTGGGGGGAATGTGGGAGAACCCAGAAAGTAATTTCCTCAGAGGGGAACTTCATTCTTTGATGGTTTCCTTGACTTTGGCTCATCTGTAATGCCTCCTCTAGTTTACCATTGGACAGTAATTACCCAAGTATTCCAGTGGAGCTCAAAGGCCCACAGCCAAAACCACAGTCAAATCATCAGCTAACTTGAATACAAAACTATTTCAAATCCGATTTCCCAACATTTCCCCAGTGCTCGGCTCAGGAAACGCGTGCCGTTCGGTGAGCACTGCTGTTACTCGATTAATGAAAAGCAGCTGAATAAATCCACAAGGTTGTTAATTAGATAGCCTTCTAAAGTTAAAACATGAGCGACCTGAGGCCAAGGATAAAAATAGGATAGAATAGAGTAGTCAATGATGGTAAAGCTGATGAATTCAAATGCCGTTTGCAAATGAATTACCATTCACTTCCATTTTAGTGCACCCATGGTGCAGTGGTGTAGTCCTGCATCTGTCCGTGGTTTAGGACAGGCATATTAGCGTCTAAATGTGCCAAAAACTGTCAAACTTTGGGATTGGACAAATGAATTGATGTCATCACATCATGTGAGCTGCAAGTATACCTTTTTTTTTTATTTTAATGCAGTTTATTTTCTTTTGGTAGTCTGCAACATACTCTTTTTATTCCCATTCGTGTTGTTACTCTATTGGACTTGTGAGGACTCTCGGCCAGTGGGGTCGAGCAGCTTTTTGTGAACGGACATACTGTATCACCAAACACGCTCTCTCTGATAATGTTGTGACGCAACGCTAATCTGTGCACTGAACAACAGTGCAGGGCAGTTTCATTTTGGGTTTTGACATGATTGTGGCCATAACTTGAAAATGGCAAAGCTTCACCCAGCCTAGCCTCAAAGTCATGGCCATAACTGTGAGGCTAATTTAACCGGCTATCATTCATCCCAGCCAAAAAGCACCGGTACATTAAAGGTAAGCAAACCCGCTCAGAGTTGTGTTGCATACACAAGATTATAGTTAGCTAACAATGTTAGCCTCTAATAAGAATACTGTACTTTATACTTTGTTGAAGTTCTCAGAGCAATGGGTGGCAGTTGTAAAACTGGAATAAAAACTTTTTTTGGGGGGCACTCTCTTTTTTTTCACCGCCCCCGGTCATTGCGATAAACAGGATCTGGATCGGTATATAGAGTTGTGCACTTACACGGGACAGCGTGTGCTTTAAATCTTGACTCGAATGGATATTTTTGACAAAGATATCTTGCAAAAAGCTGAACATTTTTTTTACATTGTGAAGAATGTTTTCCTCAATGTCCTCTCTGAACATTGCCTGTACAGTAAATAAGGTTATGATGGCATCAGGTTGGACTCTCCGACAAATTATTCCGAACACAGTTGATCTCAATTGTAATTTGTGGGGGGGATAAAAAGTCCACAAAAACTTTGAGGCAACACGATCTTGCGGCTTGCATATCTAAACAACCAAGTTGAATTAATATTATCCACTTGAATCACTTTTAATATCGTTTGAAACGTTAATCCAGCAAAGCTTCACGACCCTGCTGCCGATGCTTACTTCTTGTGTTCTGGCGAACTTCTCATGTTGACTCTTCCTTCCTGAGCCTGAGCCACACAACAGATTTAAGACTATTTCAATGTCCTTCGAGGCAAAAAAAAAAAAAAAAAAAGCCATCCCTTCCCAAATTGCCTCCTTCGCCGCCAACGCCAACGTCTTAAATTTGAAGCGAGCGACGATTCCGTCGGATAGGCCGATTATAAGACCGCGCTATTGTCGTGCTAATCTCCTTTATGAGTGACTGCACACAAATCACAATGTGTAAATATTAAACAGATTAATATTCACAAACAAGTCTGTGGAATTAGCGCTGCCGGGGCGAGGGACGGGATGTTCCACGCCGCTAATGCCTTTAGCAACGATCCCAACACACAAGTGACCAGAATATATTTATGGATCAGATAACGTGAAGACAATAACTGGTGATATTTTTTTTTCTTTTTGTACTTGATAAATCCAAGGCCATCTGCCTGATGTTGTTTCGCCTTTCTTTGTGTGTGTGTTTACAGGCTGTGCATTTGTCAAATTCTCCAGCCACGGAGAAGCACAGGCTGCCATCAACAGCTTGCACGGTGGACAGACCATGCCTGTAAGTAACGCATTCTCCCAATACACAAATAACAGAATTAGCATTTAATATCAATCCTAATTCTTTCATGGGTTGAATCACCAGAAACATCCGATTTTTCACAAGTCTGGACATTTAATCAAGCCATGCTAATGCGATTGTACTCCAAGTTTTATCTGGTACGAACCTCTTTGTTACAGCCAGAGAAAAATATTTATTACAGGACAAGATGGACTTGGGATAAAATTTAAAAGTTCGAGCCACTAAGTAACCTCCAATAGTTGCTTACGACCTGGTTGGTTCCACTCAGAATACTTTTGTATTGTGCTGAATAGCTCTCGTCTTCACAGAAATTTAATATCGTGTTGTATTAGGGATAAATCAGTATGTATTGTATTGTATTGTATTGTATAAATAAGGCACCACATTAATATTAATATATATATAGTATTTTCAGTATTTTAAAAGAATGGCCAAATTTATTCATATACTCTCTGAATATGGCAACATCCAATGCTACAAATCATTGTTTTATTTGATTATTTTATATGATGCCAGAAATGAGCAATATTCCTTAAAGCGATGAGAACAAAATCCCCTGACCCCCGGAAAAAATAAAAATAAAAAATCTTTACAGTCTTGTCACTTTTATTTTCCATCCAAAGAATAATATTTAGCCAGGATACAAGTAAGCAGCTCATCTGCATATGTTTAATAATAGTTCATTTTGTTCCATAAAACTATCATGTCCCCATACTGCAATCAGAGTCTTTTTCATGACATTGAATATATGGTGACCAAATGTCATCAAAATGGAAGTGATACCATTTTTGACCAAGGTGGAGCGCTCAAGAACCGCTACAAACATCAAATTTTAATGTCGGCCAAATTCATTTGTCTTCTGCTATTCAGGCCTTTCATATTGCGTGAAATGCTCACCTTTCCTTTAGAGAGTTGCGGTATGTGTCCTGGGGGAATATTGTGTGTGTGTGTGTGTTCACATCGATTGTGAGGGCAGACAAATCGAGAACCAGAGGCGGGTCGGTCCCCTTGGCGGGGAGCCACTCCTGTTGGCTCCCCGGATAAAATTGCTCTTGGCAGGCAGCAGTGGCATCCATCAGACATAAAGTGACCCAGCCCAGCAAAGACGACATGAGTGAAAAACGGTGGATAAATCAGAAGCTTTGGGAGACTTTTTGCTCATCTTTGGTCGACACATTCAAACACACAATAACTAGACAAGCCCAATTTGGGGGAAAGAGCTGAAAGATAGTGTTTGGAAAAGCCGAGTGGGAAGGTGATGGGACAAAGGGTTGTGTGTTATAAACCGAGCTAGAAAAGTATCCTTTTGATGTCATAAAGTCTTCTTTGCTCTTTTTGTGAAAAAAATATATACCGGTATATATTTTTCACTAATGAAGGGTTTGTTGAACATGCATATGAACTGGCTGGGTTTGGTACCTCTAACAAGGTTAAGAACCACAGAATTAGATCGTCAGGGCACAATTTAATTCCATTTAATGATCCCTTAATTTCTCAAATATCAATACGTGTTGTTGGCAAACACCGGTGCAGCAAATTCAAACACAAAGACATTCCGTGATAATACATAACTTCAACCTACGGGATGAATAGTTTTTCAAAGTCCAAATACAGAAGAAGTCAACTAATTTGCAAGCTAAACAAGTAACGTGTTGAAGTCAGTCATAGGATAAAATATACTTTCAATCAAGATGAACTTTCTTTTTTCTTTTCCTCATGAAGGAATGTTAAGTTCGGTAAAACGACAACCTCCATGCTAATCTTGAGTGTAATGGGCACCATTGAAATTTGAAGCCTTTCAAACAGGACTGGTGAAACAAAAACAAAAAAAAAAAACAAACGGAGACTTATAAAGAATGAATTCTGCAGTGTATAATACATCATTAAAGCAAATGTTCTCGACACAGACTGATATAGTATGTCATTGTTTGGACCTAAAATATACAATCTACAGACACGCTGCAGACATTTTTCACTGTTATCGCAGACAAAAGATCCCAAGAGTCAGCCTCTGCCTCCTTAAAGTGCACGGCTCCTTTCATTTCTTTGCACTTTATCCGTTCTTTCTGCATCGATTCAACCGAGGTTCCCAGCACACAGATCGCCTTTCCATTCGAGTCTTACAGAAGATACGATGACTGCGCACGCGCCACGCGCATCTTTAAATGTGTCCCCGGGAGACATTGTGCCGCAAATGTCTTATACGGGATGTTATTTACGAGTAACGGTTCAATCAGCGGTCAAAGAATGATGCAGAGGCTAATGTGAAACGGTTCTTACATAATTCATGCAAATGACAAAGATGAGACTTTGATCGGAGGGAAGTTGAAGAAGACTTGGTGGAAGAAATGTGTGTGCGTGCATATATATATATATATATATATGTATATACACGACATATATACATAGAGTGTGTGTGCGTGTGTGTCATTTTAACAACCTAGTATGATGCTTCAAAACAAGAGACAAAATGCTATTTTGAAATGACAGCAATACTTTAGTGAAAAAACAAAAAAGCAATGCGTTAATAATATTAAACAGTATGAATGAGCCTCGATCATCACTACTTCAAAGTGCAACTAAATCACATTGTTAGGACTGCTATGTCTATGAAATCTTAAGTGGAAATGTTCACGTCAGTTCACCCTTAAACGAAATATGCTGCTTAACCTTTAGTGAGTTTTAGTACTTAATTGTCACAAGGGCTTGTTGATCTACAAAGTGCAAAGCGCGATGATGGCGTGCGTGTGGGAGGCAAGAGAAAACACTGCGCGTGAGAGCGCATGTAAGCATGTAAGCGCATGTATTCTCTTATCACAAGGAGATAGGACTGTTTTGGCATGAAGGCTAAGAGGCCTCCGTCATAAGATGAACGCCTCTCTTCACCTCCTCTTGAAAATGTAAATGAGTGTATAATTTGGGGTTTTGGGTTGGACAATGTAGCTGGCAACCGCGAGCAACACAATTTTTGGCTATGCTCACCATCAAATACAAATGCAGGGGTTACAAAACAGCTCTGTTCAAATTCAAAGTTGTTTTTTTTTTCATTTTGGTTTCATGGCACATTTTTCCACATGTGTGATCATTTTGTGCAATGAAACCAACGGAGGGGACATAATTCCAGAAAATCATGTTGATTGATCAATACGTGTCTCGGATGTTCCTTAACATGTCATCAGCGGTGTAACCTGAAGTCCTCGGGGTGTTTTGGATCTTTCAAGATCCGACACCCTCTTCCAGGCGACCCAGCCATGGTTGATCAGACCCAGCTTGTGTTCAGTTGGCCTTTGCTACCCCCCCATGAATCTCTTCTCCTAATCCAGAGCCATCTTGAGGCTCTGGATGGCTCGTCTCCTCTGGATGGCTCCGGGTGATGCCCAGTGCACTCAAGATTATCGAATGATTGGCCTGCAAAACCTCTGCAGTCAAAAACGATGGTCATACACTTTGCCTTCCACTTTGCGGCAGTCTTAGACCAGTTCTTCTTCCTCTTGCGGGCCTCATCCAGGCAGTCCTCCCATGACACAGTCACCTTCAACAGGATAATGGTTTTCATCACCTCTGAAACCAGGAGGAAGTCAGGCCTCAGGGTGGTTTTGGCAATGTGCCGGGGGAACTTGAGTTGTTTCTCGAAGTCAACGGACAGCTGAACACTCTTTCGCAGTTGCCAGGAATCTGTTGAGTTTCTGGCTCCTACGATATTTTGCAACTGCTCTCCAGCCTTCATGAAGGTGATCGTCTGGGTAGTGGGGCGGGACCGCCTGCTTCTGCTGCTGATTCCCACCCGAATAGCTTTCGCGATGGGTTTCAGAACCTGTTTGTGGCGCCAAGTATAGAGCCCCTGCCCAAGAGCTACTGGACAGCAGCTCAGAATGTGCTCCAACATACTCCTGCCTAGGGACTGCGGGCAGTTGGTCGACTCCATTTTTCCCCATATGGAGAGGTTTGATGGACTGGGCAGAATGTCGTACACCGCCTGGACAAGCAACTTGATGGGCTGTGGCTCTGCCCACGAGAGATCTGTCCATGTGACGTGTCCGTTCATGGCCTGCTCCCACCTTGTCCAGGGACCCTGCTGCCTCAGGCCAACAGCTCTGCGGGTCCTTTGCTCCTCCACTGCTATCCTCACTTCCTCCTCACTTACTTTCAATTCCATAACTAATAGAACATAGCCAAACACAGCTGTGCAGCAAGTGCAGTTGGTCCCACCTCCAACTTAACATTGCTGATACGAGGACACACAATCAGAAACCACGCATAGACTTTTTGAACACACAAGTAACAATTCTCCGGCAACCAATCAACAGACAGCAGCGGTGCCAACTTCACCCTGACACGACTAGTTTTACAGTGCAAAGGCATCCCATTAAACGTCTGATGCTCTCTGCAGTTCTGTCAATAAAAATAAAAACACGCCACAGCCACTATCTAACCAGTAACCAAAATCTCATCGCTAGCTGGTGGGTAGATGATACAGACACTCAAAAAGGGGAGGACAAACCCTTGGGACCAATCCATTATTTGAACACAAAAATAATTAAGCCAGGCATAGTGTGTTGTAGATGAAAGATAAAGTGCATTTATTGACTACTTAATAGCAATACAACCGGTGGACAGGTAAAATGCTTCTCACAAGATGCAGCACCGATGGAAAAATGGCTTGCAAAAGGAGCGTCACTGCCGAATTGTGGGTTCAGGTTAGCCAATGTCATGGAGCCTAGATGAAATATTTAAAACAGTTATCAAGGGAGCTTTGAAGGCGGCGACTCGACGAGTTGGTGAACAAGTATGTCAATAATGTTGACACCTACTCTCCAGAGTTGAGATTGATCTACAAAACAAGGTCAGGTTATTAAGCTAGCCTACCTTAACAGTTTTGCTAATATTTTAGCCTGGCTGTTATGAACCCATTAGACCTTCATAAGAGTGTGTGACACGTGCCGTTTATCAGTCTACCTCCACCAATGGCAACAATATTACACTTGCTCCGAAGCAAGGACAAGGCTTTCTGAGTGAGCTGCAGTGTGCAATACAAAAGCTGTCCTTTTGCTTTTCCTCGAGTGGACGTAGCAGCAAATGCAATGCAGTAGGAACTGTGAAGTTAGCAGATGTTTTTTTGTTTACTTGAACATAAACTACACTGCACTGGTTAGTGTTTATTTGGGAATTGGAAAATGAGGCCACAAGAACCGGAAGCTGTCGTCAAGTGGCAGTTAATTATGAATCCGATATGCTTCCGACTCGCTCAAACAAGACCGTGTAAGTATACGAAATGATGTACGGCAGGACACACACGCACACACACACACAATCTCTGGCAAACATTCACTCTTCACACACTTCACTGATGTGCCGCGATAAATATTTACGGATGCTTCCTGGCAGCCATGAAACCAGATGTGATTTACGCTTCTTTTTGATGCAGCCTCATTTTTTTGCATTACATTGAAGGAGTGAGAGAGGGGAAATAAGTCTGGTTTAACTTTGCGCACAGTTGCTGCAAAGCATGAAGATCAAAATCCAACTCAATAATGTGAAATAGATTAATTTTTTTTATCGTCGATGTTGTCGCTGTAAGGATTTTGTTTCACCGGGGATTTTGAGACATTGTGGGGGGAGGGGGTTCAAAGTAGTGAAGCAACCAATAAAGATATGATTTATTAAAGACATGTCTTTCAAATATCGGCAATGGCCCGTAAGATTAATTGTTGATAAAATATTAACGATGTTTTTAATATACAATATCAATGCGGTGCTCTGAGCTTTGTGTTAACGTCACCCTTTTACTTTCATACACTTTTTTTACAAGCTGAGCGGAACATAAAAGTATCCATCAGTGGCGGCCATTATTACATTTATACATTCTTGTAAATCCAATTTAAAGGACCAAAGTTACATGTAAAACACAGCGATGGCTGCGAAAAGGTTGATTTCTGGTACTAAACTTGACAAACAACCGTCATTTGTGGTTTGCTCGTATGAAACAATGTTTTTTAATGCTTCTGAAAAACAATAAAAAATGTGGAGAACATTTAACACTCAAACCCTTATGATAAACAGCTTTTTTTCGCCCCCATGTTGGTTTACCTTCTTTCATATTTTTTTTATACAAAAACACTGGTCTACATGGCCCATCTAGTCCCCTGTGCCACGAGTGAGGATAAATATTGATGAAAATATATGAACGGACTACAGCCTTGGCGAAAGTTGCATTAGCTTGAGCCAGTTAGCCACTTGAGCTCTGCTGCAGATGAACTGTCCACTTTAACAAATGGCTCCACAAAAAGACCGTAGGGCAAATCAACAGCAGCCATCCATAAAGTTTACTAATACTCTTTATTAACTCAATCTCCTTCCTCTATCCCTGCATCTGTTATCCTCTTTGCACCCCAAATCCAACTTCCTCCTGGATTAATAGGCACTCAACTACGGGTACGCCACAGACGGGGGGGTGCGGTTAATTTGGATAATATCGCTGCCACATGTCGTCAACAACCGTCGTGCATGAGGCACGATTTGGCGTGCCGCCGCCAGCTGTGAGGTTTGCATGAACACCCAACATAGAATCTCTTAATGTTCTTCCTGTCGCATCTGCGTTACCTGGCACATGCATACAAAGCCATAAATATGTGTGATGCCCCCCAAAAATAAATAAATAGAAAACCCAATGGAGTAAAATTAATAGGGGGGGGGGGGTACTCAAAATCTGACTGCACTGTAAGCAATAGATACAAAATTAGTTCCATGCTTAAGTAGAAGTATTGATTCAAATCCAATAGTCAAAAAGTAAAAACACTTTTTATATTCGAGTATGTAAAATTCCTATTTTAATAAAGTGGCACGTAAGCACACAGAATAGTTTCCATAACTTATTAAAAACACCTTAAATGGTGTTATGAACCGGCAATATTTTGCTTCTCTTAATCCGCTGTTTTGTTTTGTTTTCTCTCTGAAATTGTCGACATCAGCGTCGGATGAACAAGTAACAAATCCAGTTTGACAAAACAAGAGAAAAATATCTTGTTTTCAAATATTGGAAGTAAAGGTAAACCGTCCTCAAAATCAAACGCGCAAGTGAAATACAGAAATATCTAAATCTTAAAAAAAAAAAAAAAGTGCTCCACCTACGAGCAAAATCGGGTGAAAGTTTCATTTTTGTTTTTCTACCGGAGACTATAGGTGCTTCTGGAACAAACTCAAACGACAGACAGTCTCGGTTGAGTCACGCTAAAGAGACACATGTGGCAGAACTTCAAACTAGACCGCGCCAAGAGTACGGCAGGCGGGCGGCGCGCAAATTGCCGCCATTGTCATGTTGGCTGTCACAGCACGGCTGACAGGCCCCGTGGCGCCTCAGCGACGTTGGCAGCAACAAGAGCGTACAGGTGTGTGTGATAGTCAACTTGTGGATTAATGAGTGATAAGACCGAGCCGGAGAGCGTTGTCGTGGCAACGTGTAGTGGATCAAACGCCACGCAGAGGTGTTGTGGAATTTCACGCCGTGACAAGCTACAAGAGGTGGTGGATGTCCTCAGTCCGAATGTAGCAACACTAAAACGCTCTGTTTGGATTGATGCAACGTTTTGATTCATTTATGCTCGACTTTGTTTGACGGGCTGTTTTCCTGACAGCGTTGTTTTGTCTCGAGATGGGCTTTTGAAGAAAATTTGTTGTTGGCGCGGGGAAGAAAAAAAATACAAATCAATGAATCACTTTTTTTTGTTTGTTTTCAATTTGAATGGGATGGGGAATGTGCGCATTTTGATTGTAATGGTTAGCATGTCTACCTCTAGTGTTTTCTAAGCTTCATTGAATCAAGGCCTGATTCGGAAATCTCGATCATGTTCCCCCTGTTGAAAGAAAATCAAAATGCAAATACTCCATTTCTAGCCCCGTCCAAATAAACACCTAAATGTGTTTTGGTCACGTGTTTTTTTTTTTCTCATAGCACAAATAACATGTTCTCTCCACGTAAACCGCAAACAGGAAATGCACGCACAAAAACACAAGTGTATTTGAAATATCTTGTTTTTCCTTGGCAGTTGGCAAAGTTTGGCACCTCCGTTAGAAGTCGGCAAATTCAAAAGATTGACTTGAAGCCCGCACTTCACATCTGTACCTTACACACAGTAAAGAACTCTGGGGACAAAACAGCTTAGCTTTCGTGAACATCTGATTCCATGCCAATGTTGCATTGAGCCGAATGCTGCCTTGATACATTCGTATGAAAATTAATTTCCCAAAGCTAACGCCATATTGACTTTGTTATGAACAAAAGCTAGTAGAGAGTGAATCAACAGCACCTCTGTTGAGACCATCGTTCCCAGGAGAAATGCGTTTCCTCAATTACTAATGTATCGGAAATGTTCACGTTTTGTATTGTCAAATGAATTACAGGCTAATGACCAATCTCATTTTGTCCAAAAGTCTAAATGACAGTATCCCTGTTCCTTTGTGTTTCTGGGCTTTCCGCGGCATCATTCAGCAGCTGCAGAAGACTTCGGGGGGTGGGGGTGGGGGGGCAAACCGAGACAGCAACATGCACCGCTAATGAGCGACAACTTTCCCGAGTGGTTTTACCAGCCGTGCAACGCTTGGCCCGGTGGGAGTTCACTCATTTACCAAAGAACTCTATCATACATTCAATTAATTTATTACACATGCTCGATGAACACCCTGAGAGTTTAAATGTGTCAACAAACTTTTGCTTATCCTTTAAAAGTATTTGGCTCCGCAGGGCGGTGCAACTTTGTTATTTTTGATAATTTCTGCGCTTATTTTCCCTCCAGACAACATCCGGCTGTAATATTACATAATGTCGCTCGAGATAGATGAAAATGAGTCTGTTTACCTGTTTGCACATATTTTACACACAATTGAGTCACGAGGACTGCAGCGATAAAGACTAATGCCTTTCCACGGGCGTAGTCGAGTTCTAATCCCTCAATTACCGTTGTGTATTGTTCCATCGTCACGTCTCCCGGCCTCTATAAAATCCAATATGGGGAGATTTTCACAAGTCAAGTGTGTTGTTTGAGAAATTAGATTAGTTTTTGAACCCGTCGCAAATTCCTTCGTTGTACCTGTCAAAAGTGACGGCTCCCTGTTGGCCCTTATCAAATTCAGCAAATTCATTTTCTCTCCAGGTATGAGGACGAGTGCTGCTGGAGGTTATTATTCTGTTTGTTTGTCGGCTTGGGATTTTCTGCATCCAGTCAGGAGAGGGTTGTTTTATTTTTTTTTTTTGTCATTGGCAGCCACCTGTTCCTTCATTACCGGGACACATCTCGCTCGTAATTTTTTGTTAATGGAAACTGTCGATCCACGAGATAAAGCCCGCATCTTGTCGGAATGCATCAGAATCCTCAGACGGATGAGATTTAGGCATGAGAAAGCAGAGCCCGTTTTTTTTTGGGGGGGGGGGGGGCTTCCTTCCCCACAGCACAGGCTGCCTTATTCTTTCACTGTTCCAATTGTCACAACTCATTCTTCCCAAGGTATTAAATGAAGATGAGAAAGCAAGGGGGAAGGGGTGAACTAATGCCCGGTATTGTCGCCGCAGTAGGCAGGCTTGACTGGCAGCAACGCAGACGGACAATGTTTGCTCATCGTCAGCCTCATTAATGCAAACCGCCTGGCACCTTCAAATGGCCACCAAAGTTGAGAAAGAAGTGGGAAAAAGGTCATGAAGTGCAGTGGAATCAAATTAGAAATGAAAAATAAAACCGTTCTGTTAATGCCGCCATGTCGCAGTATTGATTTAACTAATTGAAATGGCACAGAAGGAGAGGAATCAGACGGCTGTCTTCTGGCCCCAGGAGCAGCGCTCGCCGCTTACAATATTGGATCTGATGTGCAACAAAATGTCCCCTGGGGGGCCACGCTGATGCTCCCCAGCATGGTTTTACTGTACAATTATCAGCAGACAGCGAGCTCTGTGTCTCAATAGCCACTAAAAAGAATATAATCGGAGGGAAGCCGAGTTCCAGTCATACAATGACCATTTATTTTAAGTTGAACATCACTCACAGCCTGTTTGAAGACTGATTACCATGTTCCACTTTTGAATCAAGGCTAAACTCGAGTCTAATCCAACATGGTTATACAAAATACGCAGGTGTAAACTACCGAATGCTCTCACATTGATTGGATACATTTCTGACTCAGACTTTATTAATCACTGCACCTACTGTCACATTTTGAATGAGGTTCTTGCAGCAGCACTAGCGATGCATGTTCATTTGTTTCGAGCATTTATTTAGCATTAGTATTCCGAGCCGAACGACAGCTGAAATGCCATCTTGATTAGTTGTAACAATCGACAGCAGTTTGAAATGAATGCCATTTACAAGGGTGTAAGTGAACCATCAATTACTCAGGCTTTACGTAAAGTGTGTCTGTCATCCGTTAGCTTTTAATTTTGCATCACAGGCATCTAAGGGGTAAAGTGTCCATCTGCTTATCCGGGGCAGGTTTGCGAGGGCAGAAGCTTTTGCAGGGAAGCCCGAAATTCACTACAACCAGCCACTTTGTCCAGTTCATGTGGAAGAATTACAAGGGGCTCCCAGGACAACTGGCAGTCAGTCTCTCCAGTCTGTCCTGGGTCATCTCGGGGGCCTCCTCACAGTGCGATGTGCCAGAAAAACAGTCATCAGGGTTGTGTCCAGGACGCAGCCTAACCAGATGCCCAAGCCACCTGATCGGATTCCTCTCGATGTGGAGGAGCAGCAGCAATATTCTGAATCACTCCTGGATGACGAAGCTTCTCACCCTTTTTCTAAGTGAGAGCCCTGGACACCCTGCGGAGAAAACTCATTTCGGCCGCTTGTATGGGAAATCTTGTTCGTCACTACAAAAGACCAAAACACAATCTTCATCACAGCAGACACTTTACAGAAATCTTTCTGTCGATCTCTGAAGTACCACATCATCCAAAAAAATGCAGAGATGGTTGACGGAAGCCACCAACCGGAACCCCTCAACACCTTGGCTTCACCTAGTAATGCTGTCCAAAAGGTTTATGATCATAAACGGTGGAAAAAGGGCCGCTTTGGCTGAATCCAACCATCACTCGACACAAGTTTGACATACTGCCAGCAATGCGGACCAAAATCTAACAGCAGTCATACCGAGACTGAACAGGTGGTTCAGTAACACAAATTCTCGAACTCGCCTGAGGAACATCATCAAACACTTCCAAGGGTGCAGAAATGCTCCACTGTTACAAACCCACACTTCTCCTGAATCTGAGATTCGATTCCAGACTATAGCCACCTCTCCAGCACTCTTGAATAGACCTGACCAGCATGGCTGAGGAGTGTGATCGGCCAGTAGATTGAACTCACCCCTCTGGTCGACCATCTTAAAAAGCGGCGACCACCACCCTGGTCTGCCAATCCAGAGCCAGATTTCCATGCGATGTTGGAGAGGTATGTCAACCATGACAGCTCCAAAACATCAGGAGCATTTAGCCCCAGACAACTTAGCTGCCAAGATCACTGGGATACACAAACGGCAATAAAGTGACGCCTTGCTGCTCTGTTGCATTATTTGGTTGTCGAGGGCAAAGGCATCCATGTTCCTTTGCTTTTCCTTTGGGATAAAACTAGTACTCCTGTTATATGACAGGGGAGCATCTGGCACAGCTTTCTCAATTTCACTTTTATCACGCGTGAGAAACTTGTGTACGGCAGCTTTGAGCAGTTCACTCCGATTTTAAAGTCCACACTCCAGGAGACAATAGAAATCTGAAGCAAAGCTTCAATTTGAACTGACCGACCCTGTCAGCGTGAGTCATTTTCTAACAGAATCACAAGTTTTTGATCTCATCTCGTCACCTCTTTGCTTTTATGATATTACTAATCATATCCCGTCTGATCCCCTGCTACTCTTTCCAAGAATACCGTGCTTTTAATTAAACAGGAGGCCGGTCACAGTGAAATTTCTCTGCCCTGGATGCCATACGAGGAACTGATTCTGGTCTCCGTTTCTGAAATGATTTAATTGGATGCAAACTCAGGAGTACGGACATCAATACGGAACTATATATGCCGTAAGTTAAAGCCATTAGTCAATACTTCATCCTTCATATGCCGAAGGCTCTGGTCAGATCTAATTACTCGCAACTGTATGCAGCGGAGCTTCACCGCGGGACGACCGGAACCCCTGCGGTATATGGTTAGGTTCACAATACTAGTGGAGTTTGAAAGTTTGCAAAAGCACACATCAATCACCATTGTCTTCCATTTAATGCAGACAGCTAAATGACTGCACTCATATTGGTTGTATATTCAGTTCCACTGGCTTCATTGATGGATGTCAAGACATCCGTAAGAAAAAAAATGGCATAGAAAATTCTCCACGCGTATAGGCGCTGCACAGTCTTAACCACATTTCGTAGAGATGGGCATCACCTTGCATATATAGAAAGAGAAATTTACAACAAGGCTCAAATGTATTCTACAGAGTCAAAGTGCAGTGATTTAAATACGCTTTTGCGTTTGTATATTCCTTCCAACCATCCTGCCAAATAATGACATTAAAAAACATGCAGTATCTTTTCCAATTTAATTCAAGCAATGTTTAAGAACCATTGAATAAATTCTTAATCTTTCTCATGCTCATGGGGACATTGTTTTGGAACACATGTCTTTGCATGTAAAGAGAATATTTCACTTTATTGTAAGAGCAGAACATGTGGGAAAAAAAACGGGCTGAACTGTGAAGTCAGCTATTCAGACTCAAATTTAAGTTTGCTGTTCAAGACTCGTATTTTCACTTTTCAAGCCACATGAACCGAAACGCAACCAAGAAAACGGACAATTCACCTTGAAAACTCAAGCCTGCTGAAAAGCAACACATCGACATACGTATTCAACACCTCGCTACAGTTAATTTGCTCAACATGTATCCTAACAAAACATATTCGCATGTGTGTACCTACCTACAGGGCGCCTCGTCTAGCCTGGTTGTCAAATTCGCAGACACCGACAAGGAGCGGACCTTGCGCCGGATGCACCAGATGGCCGGTCAGCTCGGCATCTTCAGTCCCATGACAATCCAGTTTGGGGCCTATGGCGCCTACTCTCACGCTGTAAGTCTCAGCCCGGCGGGGGAGGAGACGGTGAGCTTGAGAACAGAAAAGAAAAACGCTTGTCATTGAAGGTTTGACCTCACTTCTCTTTCCCACTAGGAACGTGATGACGACCGTTTGTTTGAGTCATACAATTCACTGGCCACAACACTGGGTACACCTGCACAGTCTCATCGAATACAAGATACAGTACCAAATATTTGCCGTCGGTTTTGTTGTTGTGGTTGGGGTTGAACTGCACTATACAAACACTGCTTTTTATTTTGGGCCTCTCTTGCACCTAAATGCACCCATTTTTTTTTCACCATAAACATTAGAATTTTAAAACAAACTAAATGGCCATTTCTTTTGTCGATGAAGTAAAAAAATAAATAAAATAAAGCCACGATGCTTTGCCCACCCCTGACCTACAGTATAAATATGCCAAACTGTCCACAAAAGTGGAATAAGCAGTTTATTTCCTGATTCCTGGCAGATGATGAAGATTCTGGGAAGTGGGTGATTCAACCGATGTCAGAGTGACTCACAACATAAATTCTTGTATCTGCACCTCGATCAAGATCCCCACTAAAACGTTAATTGAGACCCATGAATCACTACTGAATGCACCATTTTGCTTCAGGTGGTCCAAGACATGACTAATAATCAATTCCACACAATTGACAGAAATCCTTATCAGTTAATTGGTTGTGCCCATTCCTATTTGGTACCGTGCTTGTATTGCATATACACTGCACAGGGGGCCTTCGGTTTGTGACGGTCCTCATGGCGCATACAAGACTAGTTTGGACAGTGTTGTAAAAACACATTCCACTGGATTGGAAGGCACACTCATTTACGGCCGCATATACTACTTTTCACTCGACTTGTTTTATATTCATGGCCTAGAAGTGTTTTCATGAATTCAAAATATGATAGTGTTAGCTGTTCCGACTTGTAAACAATCAAAAATAAAAACTGCTCTAAACCGAGGACCCCCTGTGATTAGATCATGTAAGTGTACCTAAGGTTTTGGCTAATGTGTCGGTAATATATTTTACAGAATGATAGTGTCCTTTTACACAATTTTTCATGCAATGTTTTTTTACGGTGTGTATGCATTGCTGTGTTGTGAATCTTGCGGCACTTCCCATTCAAGTCCATTTTTTAAGACTACTTATGTGAATCTTGTCTGCCAACACATTTTACCTTGCACTCAAAACTCAAGTGAATGTCATTACCGAGAACCAACACCGGCTCACCCACTACCCCTGCCAGCTCCCTGCCACCCCCCCCCCCTCCCACCACCACCGTTTCATATTCACACATGAAAGTCACAGCCCGAGTTAGAAGTCTGTGAGATTTTGCACTCACATTGTAGCTGACAACTCATCCCGACAGGTGAGAATCGCCCACTCACGAATTTGCAACCCCTCCACGCCCTCCCTCGTTCCAGCACATGTATAATGCCTATAGATGTAGAATATTGAATCGTCATCATATAGTCTTGATCATGAAGCAGTACAATGAGGCCAGAAGTGTGTTAGGGAACGGTCGCTGCAAAGTGATGCTGAGGGGGCGATGCGATCCAAGAACAAGGCCCTGGCCAAGTAAACAGAGATGTGAGAGTAAACACGTTCTGCTCCCGCGGCTATTTCACCCTCCTCTCTGTCCTTCCCCTCCTTCCCCCGCCCGCTGATCTCTAATCCTACAGCAGATGATGCAACAGCAAGCAGCCCTGATGGCGGCAACACAAGGGTCCTACCTGAACCCCATGGCGGCCATTGCTGCCGCACAAATGCAGCAAATGGCGGCATTCAATGTCAACGGTCTGGTGGCGACTCCGATGACGCCATCCTCAGGTATGAGGAGGAGTTTTCCTTGCTGTCTCACATATTTATCCAAATTGATCAGTTGTTGTTTGATGAGTTCTTGACTTGTGAGATTCTATGAGGTCTGCTGTTAAAAGCATGGTGCTAACATATTTTTACCATCAAGTGGACCACGTACATACTCTTCCAAGTCAAATTTGGAACAATCGCCTGTTGGCCTTTTAAAGAGGTTATGGGGGATTTTGTAACAGCAACACACTGAACATCAGGAACATAAGTCAGAGTCAGCCGTGACACATTTGCAAGATGTCCAGTGTAGCAAATGAAAATGCAGTTTTCTCTTTCACTGATGGGTGGAATGAAGGATTCATAATCCATATATTAATTTCAAGAAAGCTATTCATACAGTTGATCTGTAGTTCCGAATTTAACATTATAGACAATAATTATCTGGATATTTTTGGCTTGGCCAAAATTGACGCACAACGATACTATGTGTTCATAAAAAAAAAAAAAAAAAAAAAATCTACGTACGTGTTAATAAGTGACTGATCCGATCTGATCGGATCGGATCAAAACTTATTTTTTGCTTCCTCATCTAAAAACTCATGTATGACACTTTTCAATTACGTACATGGGCTGGTTTCGCTGATTTGTCTAATCACCAAAGTAGTTTGCAATTAATCGATTAACCCCATATAGGGCAAGGATTCAACTATCTTTTCTATTCTAAAATTGAGTTGTTTTGGATGTCACTATGAGGCAATACCCCATAGACTTCTCCAACCTTATCACATAAAATTATTATTATATAAAGTTCTGGATTGCCAGCAACTCACCAATGTTTGGCACAAAAGGTAGCATTCAGAATTCAAGCATTTTTTGCATGCCTTAAAAAAGCTACCGTACTTAAAAAAAAAAAAAAAAAAAAACACGCACTTTCAAGAATTCCAAGTGGCCGGAGGAATATTGTTTTTTACAGGCAGGATTATGAGAAGAAGCAGTGGTAATAAATTCATGCAAGGTCCTTCCTACATATGCCCTTGTTGCATTTTTTAAGACTTTACTTTCCGGGCTTGGAAGAAGCCTGCGTTGAAGGGAGGCCATGATGGTGGGACATGCACATTCATTGGCAGCCGCATTACGCTCTTCCTCTCACTCTTATTATCTCTCACTGCCTTGCTGTCACTTGCTCTCCGTGACAATATTTTTTTTTGCTCCTGGGAACGCCGCCAATCCCAATGAATTTGGATTCCGAGTCCTTGGTTGAGCAAATATAAGAGCGATGACTCAAACGCGATAATCCCGGACCTCGGTCTGAATTACCTTTTTGGCCGTTGTCACGAAAGACTTTTTTTGACGGCTCGACACTAAGTAGGCAGGTAGCCTGAAAGGAAGGGTCATTGCAAATACATGAAATAAAGTGTCTCTCCGCTGTACGGTGCATTTGTAATCCACAAGGCGTACACATACCAGGTAATGCCTATCAAACGTAATCCCAGATGTTTTAAATGCCCTTTGCCTTGGATGAGAAAAATAATACAAATCCATCGGCACAAAAGGCCGCTTAGAAGGTGACACAAGTCAGCCTTCTCCATCGAAAAGATGCACCGCATTCTCCTTCTTGAGCCTCATATTTGGGTCATTGGATGATTATCATCTTCAAATATGATCATTTATAATATGTTTGAATTAAAAATTGTACTAATCCTAATTTTCCATGCTGCGATGGGGATTTGAGCTGCTAGTTCAGCGAGCGTTTGAGAGAGTGAATACAGAGAAAATGACGAATTTGAAGCAAATCCATTCAGATGTTTGGTGACTAATTGTAAATTATTACAGACATTTTGTTGCTGTGTTTTGAGTCTGCAACGTGTAAATTCCCTCTTTTTCATGTATTTACCAAAAAAAAGAAAAAGCAACACCACATATTTGCATCTATGTTTGCAGGCACCAGCACACCCCCAGGCATCACTGCGACAGCCGTCCCCAGCATAGCCACCCCCATCGGGGTCAACGGCTTTAGTGCCCTCGCGCCACAAACCAACGGGCAGCCCACGTCCGAGCCAATTTACACCAACGGCATTCACCCTTACCCAGGTGAGTTGGAAATGTGTTTTGGGCTCCGGATATATTGTCTTTAAAGGGGAAGTCAATCCCAAAATGTTCTTCACAAAAATATGTTCTATGCAGCTCCACTCGTCTAAGCATGGTATTCTGATACATAATCGCCGATGTGGAATATGAGTTAAGCAATAAAATCCACTCGTTTTTGTCCATCTCGGGGCGGCCATTTTGCCACTTGCTGTCGATGAATGGCACGCATGTTACGATTTAAAAGTTGACAGGTCTGTTATCGAGTTTACCCAACTGTGACATGTCTTTTTGATTTGAAGCCTTTTAAGCTCTAGGCGCCATTCAACTGCATCTTTGGCAGATTTCAGAGCGGCCAACCTCTATATGATGATGAATCAATCATTTCATCCTTCAATCCATTCTGGTTAATTTGATGCGCGTCAGCCTGTCTTGAACTCCTTGATGCTGTCTGGGAATGATTCCTGGAGAAGTGACAGGACTCGCGCTCCCTTACTTGTGTTTTATGCAAAGAGAGCGGCGGTTGTAATGAACTACAAAGTGGTTTGTTTGGCACGTTATTAATATTTGATGGAAACATCTGGGTCGAACAGGCAATTTTGAAGAACTGAGGGTGATGACAACCCAAATATCTGCCATCTCTCAGTCTGATCTTACCCCCGATGGCTTTCCATAATCAGTGAAGCCAGATTTCCTCAAAGCGCTCCACTTCACAGTAGCTCACCAAAGGCCTATGTAAAAAAAGCAACATTTTGTTGAGCTTTATTCTAAGATGATGTAATTTTCTTTTAAGTTGCTTTTGCAGTCGGTTTCATAGTCAACTTCCATCTCTTGCGCCAATTTGCTAGCTAACAGCCAACCACAGTGATCAATTGTCACAGATGGCCAACACCATTTTGAAGACCGTGATCAAAAGCTCAAATGATATCTAAAAAAAATGCATGAACAAAAATCCTCTTCACTTCATCACAATTTTAAATTTTGCTTTTAAGTTCATGAACCTATGAATATGGATGATATTAAGATGTTCTTTATTTGTCCCACACTGGGGAAATTTACAGTCTACAGCAGCAAAATTGGGGGGGTAGAAAGAAGAAAAAACAAAATGTTTGCATGCACAAAAATAAATGTTTCAGAAGAGAGTTGTAGGGACTGTCCATCATGGCTTTTAGCTTAGCTAGCTATGATAAACAATGACTTCCCAGCCTAGTTGTTTGCTTACTATTGTGTGAAATTAATGACAAATGTGCCGTTATCACAAATGACCGAATGATCGGAAATTACTCAATCCATATAAAAATGGCAGGAAAGTCAGAGATGTCAAAATCTCCCTCGATATATGGATGTGACCGCCAGTAGCTCCGCCCCCGGTAATGAATCTTACATTCGTCTGTCTGCGTGAGACAAAAAAAAAAACAAAGGTAGCACACAGAGATTTGTCCGCAATCAGTATTTGAAACACAAACCTTACTGTTTGGCAAGACCCACTCATCGGTCCAGCTCATATTTCTTGAGAAAACCCTTTTTTCAATCCTGATTTTCACATTCACAAAACCAACCAAATTGGAGTGAGTCGTTGCTACTGTACCACACCAATCCGTACTGCTGAGTGGAAAGACAAACATTTGTCTCCCATGTTTTTGTCTTTGTCTCAGAGCCTCGCTTGACCACTCTCCAACCTCTCTTTGTTTTCCACTTCCGCCCTTTTCCACCCCACTGCCTCTCTTGCAGCACAGAGTCCGACGGTGACCGACCCTCTCCAGCAGGCTTATGCCGGGGTCCAACACTACGCAGGTGATCCGTCTGTCATGTCTCATCTCCCTCAAGTCGCTCGCTCGCTCCATCTGCAGCTCTGTCTGTTTGTCACACTGGTAGACACTCTGACAAGTCAAGATAGCCGGCACAACCGACTAATTTCCACCAGGATTAGGCTGCTTCACATTCGGATTGCGAAAGGATTTGGAGTTGACTTGATAGTACGCCCCCGACACAAAACTACACAAAGAGATGAGGTTCTGAACTTGCCATAGTCTATACTAGAGATGACATAAGGCTTCTCACTGTTGTCTGACATTGATTCTCATGAACGACGTCTTCATGGAGGGCTGAATCGCTGCTTATTGACGCTTTAGAGTACATTAGTAGCTCACATCAACACGACAATCCATTCAGCAACATTATCCCGTGCCAAAAATTGGAAAATGTAACCAGAGATTGGGAAGCCCCAAATATCGTTTGAGGTATGGGGACTATTTTTGAGCCAAATTGTGCATCACTTTTGGATTGTTTTAATATAAGCTACCATTGTATTTGTTCCATCAAATATGAAAACAGAGAAACGATTATCGCCCCCCCCCCCACCCCTCTTCCTTTCTCCCCCTTTTGCAACAGCAGCCTACCCCGCCGCCTATGCGCCAATCAGCCAAGCATTCCCACAGCAGCCGGCCATCATTCCCCAGCAACAGCGGGAAGGTAAGAGCGGGTGAACGCGCCCACCCAAGATAAAAGGTGATAATTGCTGTGTTCCATTCTAATGTTGCTGTGCCGCTTTGAATTAGCGACGGGAAGGGGAAAGAAAAGAAGGTGGGGTCATGGTACGAAAAGAAAAGATCGTCTTGGAGTATGAAGAGAAAAAAAATAAAGTGATGAAAAGGCTCCGCATTTCAAGAACATTAGCGACGAGACAAAAGTTACTCTGTCATTATTCAAAAAGCGCACTAATTCACACTCGGACTGCTTAATCAGTCCATTACAATGTATTTAAGTGGTTATAAATATTCATCAGATTAATTATCTGCATGCATAATCATTTAGCGCCATCAGTAGAAGAAGCGATCACATTCACACGCACTCACATGCAGACGCATACACACATCCAATGTAATAAAGCAAGGGATTCACGCTCATGTTAAATGACTCTTTTCTGACATATTTCCTGTAACTTAATTATTCATCCGTATGATTGTATGTAGGAGACATCTTAGTGAATATTCTATGTAGGAGGTATGAAATGAAGTGCTTTCAGAAGAAGTTTATTTATCACAGCGCAAGTGTCCGGAATCGAATTGTAGTGCGGCAGTCGCCTGCAACCAGCTATTGAATCAAGGGTACAGATAGACAAACAAGCATTCACAGTCAAATTGGCACCTATGGATAATTTTGAGTCTTTAATGAAGCCAACATCCATGATTTCGTGATGCAGGAAGTACCTGGAGGAAGCTTTTGCAAATACAGGGGAGAACACGCACACGACAAACAGAAAGGCCAGAGTCGAGATTTGTACTCCACAACCGTGAAGCAGAGGTGCTAACCAGCCCCCCTGGCGCATCCTGTTGAATTCCAAACATTCAGAGAGATTGCATTGTACAAGATGAGCAAATCTTGTACAATCTTTTTTTTTTTCTGTTGGGATTATTGCTGGGCGGCACCGTGGTCGACTGGTTAGCACGTCCGCCGAATCAATCACGGGGGCGATCCCTAGTCCTAGCCAGACCACTGTGCTAATCAATACACATTTCTCACAACCTTAAAATTGAATCCAGGGGAAACAGAAGTAAACTTCGAACTTTAACAACAACAGAACACACCAGCAAAATATTTTTTTCTGCATTCCTACATACGCTTTGTTGCTTTAAGCCATTCTACTGTAGATGAAAGAGGAGCGATTCAAAGTCTTCTTTGACCATTTTTTTTTGAGAGGACGTGTTCACAACATGCATGGTGTCACTTGAGTCTGCTGCAAGCTAAGTTTGAAAGTCTGGAAAAATAGTATGGATTGGTGACACAATGTGAAATTTAGCAAATTGTGTGGATTCCAACTGACGGCGAACTAAATACGGCTTCCCCCTCGTCTGAAAGTCTCCTGCGGATGTCACTCATCTCCTCTGTGCTGTCTGCTTCCCTCACCAGGGCCAGAGGGCTGCAACCTGTTTATTTATCACCTGCCCCAGGAATTTGGTGACGCCGAGCTCATGCAAATGTTCCTCCCTTTTGGCAACGTCATCTCGGCGAAAGTCTTTGTGGACAGAGCGACCAATCAGAGCAAATGTTTTGGTGAGTTCCAAAAAAAAAAAAAAAAATCAACAGTGGAAGTGATGTGGATGGGGAAAACATCTTTAATTATGCGGCCGTGTTGTGAAACGTTCTCATGCTTCTTCTTGGTTTTCTGTAATTAGCATTTGCATTTTTTCCTCCTTAATTCCAACTGTCTATCCTAATCAAGCTGCAATT
This sequence comes from Hippocampus zosterae, assembly GCF_025434085.1. Classification (NCBI taxonomy): domain Eukaryota; kingdom Metazoa; phylum Chordata; class Actinopteri; order Syngnathiformes; family Syngnathidae; genus Hippocampus; species Hippocampus zosterae. The sequence continues at coordinate 8,623,424 of NC_067454.1, read as the reverse complement.
AACATTTTAAAGGTGGTGTTTCAAGCCACTGAGCGAGAGGGAGTGGGGGGGGGGGGTTGTATATCTCGTTATCAATCAACCCTATCAGCGAAGGTTAATGCAGCGATGGGGACGAAATGAAAGATCAACACTTTGAGCAAAAATAAGGAAAACTGCAATGTGTTATAAATGCAGTTATGACGGGTAATTTATTTTTTAATGAACCATGCTAAGGCAGTAAACACGCATTTGTAGACAATTTGATGGAATTAAGTTTGATTATGATATTGAACAGGCTATTAATCAACTACTGGTGTTCGGTATTTCTTAAAACCTTCCTAACGTTTCTTTCATTAATTCAGTTGAGCACACACACAGTGGATAGTTTATTCATTTTCCGATCCACTTTATCCTCACAAGGGTCGCAGAGGGTGTCGGAGCCTATCCCAGCTGTCTTCGGGCAGTGGGGGGGGGGCACCCTGAACCGGTTGCCAGCCAATCGCAGGGCACACACTGACGAACAACCATCCGCGCTCACTCTCAGACCTAGGGACAATTTAGAGTGTTCAATCAGCCTGCCATGCATATTTTTGGAATGTGGGAGGAAACCAGAGCACCCGGAGAAAACCCACGCGGGCCCGGGGAGAACATGCTGGAGCAGGAATTGAACCCGCCGTGGATACCATTTTTCTCAAATGGTAGCGTCCACTCTAACAAACCTAAATTACCTTTACTTTGACTCCGACATGATCAAGTGGCCGTAGTAGACAACGAAAGTAAACACAGTCGTTGTAAATCTAACATTTCCACTACTTTTTAGGCGTAAATCACACTGAAGGACAATCTAGAGCAGTGGTTCTTAACCTGGTTAAAGGTACCGAACCCAACCAGTTCATATGCATGTTCACCGAACCCTTCATGAGTGACAAATAAGTCTGATTTCTTTTTACAAATTCAAAAAACACATTGATTCAACGTAAATAAAATTTCAAGATGTGTGTATACTTTTTTAACTGTGCACAAAATGAACCAGCCAGTGATGGCCAAGCAGGCGTGTCATAACTAATTGACATGTTGAGTTGGGTGTGCCTTAACCTCCACTTTTCTAATACAATCAGCACCCGCATTCCCCTCTTTCAGGCCTATTCTACCACCTTTAATGAACAGCATCTCAGTTCGCCCTCTTCCCCCACGCAACCATTTCATCAGGGTGGAGGCCGGTGGAGGTGGACTCCACAGGCTTAAAGAGATAATAATCGACTGTTGTGGAGCCTTGCTGTTGATTCAGTCGGACAGCAGCACCCAGGAGATAGCGCACAGAAGACTCCCAGCATTGGCTTTCTTTCAGCATCTCTTCGACACGCTTGTGCATGAGGCGCTCAGCAACCCCCACCCACTCACCCGTGTGTCCTTCTCAGGACAGAGAACCCCTTCCTCACTATCCGTCACGCTGTGGGAGACGACGTATGGTAGCGGACGGCAACCCCGTCAGTCTCGGGCAGTAATTAAAATCATGTCAACAAAGAAAAAAATGGCACATTCATTCTTCGTGAAGGTTTCCATGTTTTAATGTATGGCTAGAGAGTGGAGCCTAAGACAGAAACAAAGTAGGCAGAAGATTGTGTCTAAAAACCCCAAACAAACACATACAAAAAAAGGGTGTTTCAAGAATATTTCGGCTTCATATGTTGGACTGGTTAAAAGGCAAAAGTATGAACACAAGCGGCTATTATGCTCAACGGTACACGGGCGTCAGAACGAATAGTAAAGTGAGGTGGAAAGGTTTCAGATATGAGAATGAGGCTTTTTAAGTGAGCCTATTCTTGTCTGAAAGAAACTTGATATTTGCAAAATCTTTTCCCCAGAATCTTCTCATGCCGCAACTCTATGTATCGTTTTCTGTCTCTACCGCCCCCCAATGATTTTTAAAAACCCTTCAAGAAAAATCATACAAATATTTTCTTCTGACTCGAGATTGGGAGCATTTGACCACATTTCCACGTCAAACATCTCTGTAAATGTCTTGATTGTCTGTCTCCATGCCAGAATGATTGAGCAAAATGATGCCCGTAGCTGACATCTTTGGACAGCAAACCAATTGAGACTCTTCAGACAGCCCAACTTCTGGCACCAAAATATTTTTAGCACGCCCTTTTAATGCGCAAAACCCCTCACGCAAAAATGATCAGACAAAATGAAACATTGTAGTCCAAAAGTAAATTATGTATCGACCTAATTTGGGGAATTCAAAATTGATTCATTTCAGTTTGAAATGATTCAGGCAAACCAGAGAGCAACACTTGGTGCTCACCCTCAACTAGATTGCCGTTTAAAATCGTAGACCGCTACGTCATTTGCACGAACACCCGCAACGGCAACATTTTCCAGCTCAATAGAACACACGCATGGAAACAGCCATTGAGAACATTCAGTGATTGGAAAATTCCCCCCAAATTATTCAGTTTTTCATCGTCATGTAAATAAAGGCAAATGTGCCTTCATACTTCCTACGACATCAATTCTACAAACTCTGCAGCATCCCGATATGCTGATTCTTTTTCAGAGATCCCTTCCCCAACAAACTGCCCACATGCGCCAAAACAGCCCCTAAACTGTCTTGTGAAAACAGCCAATTAAATCTTCCAGTAGCTTTTCAGACTTTATGCCGCCCTCGAACAACACTTTGCCTCCTTCCTCCCCAACTTGCGATCAGCTCGTTTGGCATGAGGATGTAAATGTAAGGTATGGCGATTCATTAAATCCGGTTGGTCGGATCACAAGCGTGTGCGTGTGTGTGTGTGTGTGTGTAAAGTGGGGGGATTTGGAGGAGGGATCACTGCCAACTGACAGGCCCTTGCCTGCTCCGTTTTGTTTAAAAGGTTTGTAAAAGCAGCAGCCTTATCTCATCCGCACTGACAAAAGCCTGCCCTCTACCCCCAAATTAAATTGGACCCGTAGCAGTGCGATGAAATCAGCTGGCAGGCGGAAAATTCACGCCGTCAATCACCGCCGTGTCTGATAAGAATGGGCACGGAGTCCCGGTGTGGAAACCTGTGCTCTCATTGCGCTGTGACACCCAAGTGATAACTCAGTGCTGCAGGCGTCTATAGCCCATCACCCCCCCTGCCCCTTACCCGCTCGCCTGAACGCTTTTTCACGTCTAGCGAACATTTACACGGCAGTAACGGATTTGCCGACAACATTGTCAAAACCGTCCCCCCATTCATATCATCTTAGGAAGATGATTATGTTGTGCATGCCGCGGCGGCGGTCGCTGATACTTATTTACGTTGAAAACAGACACAATGTACTGTACACATTTGCGTAATGTCCCCATACGGGAGGCATGGAACCATTTTTAATCGGGCAACCTAAGATTCCACAAGATGCTACCAAACCCCTAGCTAAAAAGAAAAAAAAGGTGAAGTAGAATTTGGTGTCAATGAAGTATGTGAGAGTGAGACATCACAAACTGTTCTTAGATCGGTCACTAAGCTTTGCCCGAGGTTGTTATGCTGCAGCACGTCTTTGCCACAAGTGTGTTTTATCGCCGTTGAGGGGCTAACGCGAATCGTCATTATGACAGTCAATGATTCCGTTTTCGAAATTACTTATGCCAAACAGAATTTGTTGTTGCCAAGAAATGTTGACCACGTTCAACCTTTTACGAACTCTGATGAACACGAAACATTTGCTGTGTTCGCAACCATCCTTCGCAACATTACTTTTTTGACGGTCATTCGTGTTTGTATTTCATAGTTTGTTTTTTTGCACTTATGTGAATTAATAAAGGCCAAATGAATATAGGCAATGCATAGTCAATGATATACAGTATATATGTTTTTTTTTAATTAATGTGTAAATATTTTTATATTTTTATATATGCCGTTTGTTTTACGTTTTATATTTAACACTAATTTATATATTTTTTTTATAAATTAGTGTTAAAATAAATCTGCGTTCAACTGATGCAGACTTGGGATCGGCATTTCCGTGCCAGGGTCTTACTTCAGCCTTTCCAGACACTTGTCCCCATTTGGGGCACAGGTGATTTTGTGCGAGAGGCCGGTTCACCCAAGACATGTTGCCAGCTGAAGGGTACATAAAAGCAACCATTCAGACCTTTTGCCAAAGAGAGTCTTCACTAAACTAAAACTAAAATGCATGTTTTGGGAATGTAGGAGCAAGACAGAGCACCCATCCCGAACATGAAATATTTTGTGGTAAACTCAACTTTGCCAAAGTGTGGTTCGAATGATGATATGCTTCTTTCACATGTCCTAGTTAATCTGTTCACACCTTTATATGTTTCTTTGGTGTGTGTGTGTGTTCACTGTCGCGCTCCCACTTTGAATTTCTAATAGCGCCTTCTGTTTGATTGTATTATCTGCCTTATTAGCCTTTGTGCTATTTTATGTAATCTTTCTTCAATTCCCAGATTTTCAATTAATGTGCTGAAAAGACAAAACAAAGCGCTATTGTCATCTCATTGTTCGAAGCTAAAAGGGGGCCTCCTTTCAAACGCCGTCTTATCTCCTCTTCCTCCCGTCACCCTTTCCCATCCTTGCCGATCTTCCTTTTTCCTTCCACTTTCCTGTTCCTTTTTGTCACCCCAACCCCGCACCCGTCCCTCTGTGTTCTCATCTCAGGCTTTGTGAGTTTTGATAACCCGTCAAGCGCCCAAGCCGCCATCCAGGCTATGAACGGCTTTCAAATAGGCATGAAGAGGCTGAAGGTGCAGCTAAAGCGGCCAAAGGACGCCAACCGACCTTACTGACTGGTCTGCGGTCCTGATCAAGGTATGTTTTCAGCTGATTAAAATTGTCATTTTAATTGTCATGTCAATGTCAACCATGTTGAACAACAGCACATTGAGGACATGAATTAAAAAAAAAAAAACAAAGAAATATCAATATGTTTTTCGTTTTTTTTTTCCCTTTCATCAGGAGTGTCTCAATACGCAATTTGCCCTCTCAAAAGAAGGTTCGGAATCCCATTAGCGACTGCTGGACTTGCCAGTGTGAACTAAATGACATCATCAATACCCAACTGTGCATAATTACCCAACAACCGGAGACAGTGTTCGCGATCAATGCGAATTGTCGAGCGGACAAATTCCCCCCCCCCAAAAAAAATGACAGCCCGCAGAGACCATCTCGGTTGGTGGAAAGAGAGCTTGCGGCAACTTGCAAGTGGTGCTCCCAGCAGCGTGATTTCACGTGACAATGATGAAGCCAAACAATTTCAGCTCTCATCTTGAAAAAAACAAAAAAAACCTTCAATGTTAGTTCCCTTTGGTTGGAAAAGAAATAAACTTTCATATAATGATAAATTCTAAATCCAATTGTATTCCTCTCTGATATGTACTTTTTGTTGGGGAAATTTTTAAGGGGGGGGGGGGCAGGGTGGGGGTTCAAGTGGTGTTTTCTTCTACCAGTGGGAAGGTACTCAAATAGTGTTTCTGTGCAGAAAAGATAAACTTAATGCAAAAGATAAATACAGAAATAAAAAAGAAACAGTGCAGCCCTCACTGTGTGGCCAACCTCATCGCAAACAATGCAAGGCAAATCCAATTACTGTCGACAGGAGGGTTTTTGAAATATGCATTTTTGCCTTCAGGGTTATCTTTGTGCATATACAAAAAAAGACGGGGAAAATAAAGACATCGATTCATCTTTTTCAGATGGCAAGTTGTCTATGAATCTGTCCTCAGCATCACAAAAAGAAGCAAGTAATGACTTTCTTTGGTGGAGCGCTGATAATTATTTGTCATTTCTATTAACACGTCAATCCTGTTATTTCGTGTTTTCATTTACCCACTCATTGCCTTGCTTAGCAATAACAATAACAAGAAAACCGGGCGCATTATGACACAAGTCGATCACATTGTGAACGTGTGCGAGTGCCTCCTTCGGTTCCACCAACCTGGCTACCCAAGTGCCGTGCAACTGCTGACTTTTTGGGCTGGTATCCGTTGCGGTCGCTGCTGGGTCACAGAGACCATTTCTGGAAGTGGCCTTCATTAACCCTTTTATGCCGCTGAATGGTTGTGCCCTTGTGATGCTTTGACTTTCATCTATGGGGCTCCTGTGTACAGCGTAAAGTCCAAAAGAAAATGTTCCTTGATGCTGGTTGACTCCTAACCAACTTTTTTTTTCCTCATAGGAAACAATTTAAACTAAATGAAATCGTTGCAGCCTCATAAACTTCTATTAAGTGTGCAGGCAATGTTTTAAATAACATTAATTGAAAAATCATTCATTCTGAGCAACCGCATACTTTGTAATTAAGTGTACAGCCACTGCTTCAACTTTAACATATTTAACTAAAACTAAAATATTGTTACAAAACGTAAAGAATGTGCCACCTTGTGGCATTGCCAGAACAAATAGATGTTTCGATATTATGCCACCGTATGTGATATAAACGATCTAAATGATGTATGGATGATATATGATATTTCGATAGCATCTACTGTCCCCGCAGTGAAAAAAAAAATGGTGGTTGAATTTATTCGATTTTATTACGGCAAGATTTGAACAAAATAAAATCATCTGTGTCCAGATACATTTTTAAGTCGATGTAGATTAGACTTCGAAATACGTACTGTATCCGATTCAGATTTATTTCGTGCAACCACTTGACGAAATAAAATGGGACTAATGCAGCACATTTTTTCCACCTATGAAAGAAATTGTGAAATCGCACATTGCAGGACAGCACGATCAAATTAAATATGGAAAAACATTTGAAAATAAAAGTAATTTTATCATTAACCCTTTCAGGGACAGCGGTTATTACAGTGGACATCTTAGGCTATCAGGTTACAGGGTGCATCAAAGGGTTAAAATATACAGGAATTTGATGAAAAGTGGATTCAATTTTTTTCTCAGGGATGTGGGGAAAAAAAGTGTTGAAAGTATATAATCCACAGTACGTAATGTCAATATGTTGTACATTGGGCAGACAAGAGATTTAATATATTTTATTTTGAGAAAATACACTTAAAAATGCATATACACTTTCATGGTAAAATTAATTGCTATTTAATTAACCGTCACTCATTTAGGATAGTCTATGGTAGTAAAAACATTTAAAATAAAGACAACCCTTCAACTGCCAAAACAAGCAAATTATTTACCAGCTCAGAGTTACAGCTTCAGTGTGAGACTGTAACGTATGAATTTTAGGATGTTCGACATTGGCGGTTTCGCTGTATTGATGTTTCCCTATCTCACCATTTCCTCGTGTCCGCAGTGTTTCCTCTGGTGAGCAATTATTTGTGCTTTTATATGAAAGTCTTTGCAAAGAGGACCTTTTTCCAGACGCAATCAACAGCTGTTTAGCGGCGAGATGGGTTGACGCCGAGTTGACCCCGCCGTATTTGCGCGGCCTATTAAATCTCGCCAAGAGCGCGGGCAAATGTTGACACTCCACTTCTCGGTGGATTTCCATCTGCGTAGGCCTCACTCGCGCAAGATTGTTTTGTTTGCCCAACACCAGAATCACTTCTTGTTTTATTTATTTATGTATTTATTTAGGAGGCTGAAAACCGATTACACTGTGGCAACAGAGCGGCTAGCGCCGCCACCTAGCCGCATTAGCCCAAAAATATCACCGCTGCGGAGCCACGCTGAATGGATCCTGTTTTCATAGAGGGGTGCATTGTTTATGTGCCGGCATTATATTTGCTGAGAAAAAAGGTCCTTTCTTTGCAAGTTTCCAGTCTGGCCAGGTCAGTCCTAGATAAGGTTAAGTCAATTTCAGTGAGAGCGTGTTCTCTCAAAAGGTAGGCGATTCTGCCCTTCCTTTTGTCTAGCCAGATGCACCCATGAGACTGTCTGAGGGTGGGGAGGGTCACCGCAGGCGCCTTTGTGGCTTCGAGTACGCCTCTTAATGTTCTAGGAGCCTTTTATTGAGGCGTCAATGAAATGTGGCAAAGTCAGGTGCAGGAATCTGCAACAAATGCAGTCGAAGATCAAAGATCCAAAACAATCCACGTGTGCTGCTGTTCCAACTCTGGCTGGTTTGTGTTTTGAAGCAATAAAGCCAACAGCAAGTGATATGAAGAGAAAGGAAAAATTGGAATCAAACTGTTGTCTTCGCAAAAGCCTTTTTAAGGGGATGTACAGTGTGATTAATGGCAAGGCATCTGAAATTATTTAACATCTCCATTGTTCTTTTAGCAACCCAAACATGTTTCCATTTGCCATTTTTCTCTTTCCTGTATTAGTTCTTTAAATTTTAACACACACCAAACTATGATCCCAAATTCTTAAATCTTTCAAACTCACCTCACAACATGACCTTACTAAAAAAGAAAATGGCTTGCACTAACAAAAGAGCCAAAACCTAGCTCCTCCTTGACACAAAAAACGGGTCTCTCATTTGACATCCTATCCTGTCAAGATATTTTCTGGACACCACTACTTTTATTTAACCTTTTCCATGCACCCTGTAACCGATAACATGATCAGCTGTAGTAACCGCTGTCCCTGAAAGGTTTAAACGGGGTAATGACAGCTTCTTGTCGAATCTTTGGGGTTAGTCATGCTGTAGCGTCTCCGCATGCTGGAGCTTTAAAAAAAAAAAAATAAAAATAAAAATTGGGGGGAAAATGAATCACCAAACAGCACATAAAAAACATGACAAGACGAATTTGCTTTTTCCCAATATTAGAGTTTTTACTTAGTTTAAATTCTGAAATCGTATGACCTTTGGAGCAATACAAGTTATCTAGCAAAGTTTCAGCTGCAATGTTTTCCCAGAGCTGTTAGCATAGAAAATAAAATAAAACTCCATTAAAGCCATTGATCTTGTGCTCTGGTAGACATACAGCTCGAGTCAGTTGTTGCCTCCGAACCAGAATCCATAATCAGAACCGTTGGACATTTGTATGCAGCTAATGGCTGGCCTCGATTTGACTAACATCTAAAAAGCAGATCTATTATGGAACGATAACAAGCTCATTTTACAGAAGGCGGACGGTAGAACAAAGAGTGTCTGGCGGCGGGTTCGCATCGGCGAGTCGCGGCCTTTCATGTTCGCTCTTTCGAAGAGCAATTTGCTGTGATACCGCAGCCTTTCTTCACCCACATCATAGCTCCCAACATATTAGAGATAAACTAGATCTTTTATGTCCAAATCTCCGGCGCATGGATACATTTATCTGTCATGTGTCGACAAAGGCAGAGCGGTGTCTCACGGGCTCTCTCTCTTTTGGTTGGAGCTGACATCGCTGTCAGTCTATGAAATGTTTTCTTACTAGTTTTAGCCAACGGACAAACAAACAGAGCACTTTTAGTTTCGGGAAATGCCGTTTTCAATGTCGAACATCAGTAGAAAGCTTATAATGTTGTGGGGTTTGTATAAACGTTGTTTAACTTGGGCATCCGTTTTTGTTTTGTCCATTATAAGGCACATCCCTGATCATTACATGAACACATACGAAGGAGAGACCAATTTTTTCACATTTTGGTGTCTCAGAAAGCTTGACTTTAGTAAAAATCATGTCAACATCAGATATCCGATCAAAATCATTTCAAAGTCAAACCCCAATGGTCTTTGGTTGTCAAGTCAAGTGTATTTATATCGCACTTTCAAACAGCCATCGCTGCATACAAAGTGCTGTACATGGAGCAATTTAACATATACAGGAAACAGTAAAACAAATCGGTAATTCCCTGGTTGGATCAGAGATTACATGAGGGGTTAAAATAATCTGCACACCGCCTCAAGCTCACTTATTTTTGGATTTGATTGACGCGCGCACACGACTAATTTTGTTTCTTTTTTTCCTCTCGCCATCTGTGCGTCATTTTGTTGGCTATGCCTGCGAATCAGTCTGCGTGACAACTCCCTCGCTCTCTCCTGTCTCCGTGTGTCACAGGATGAAGGCCCCACAACACCTTATTTCCACAAGTGCAGTCAAAGTACAAAGACTCCTTGCTCTGCTACATATCACGACGGTCAGGTGGTCCCTTGAACCTGCTGGGACCCCACTGGAAGATTGAGCGACTGAGTGAAGATCCCAAAGTTGTTTTTTTTTTTGCAAATGCCCCTTTTTGTCTTATCAATCTTTGTTTGTTTTATTTATTCATTTATATATGTATATTTTTTTGCTTGGGCATTTCGTTGGAAGCGAATTTTTTGCAAAGACCAACTTTTTTGCTGCTCTTTTTTAGACGTGATGGGTTGAAAAGAAGAAAAAAAAGATAGACTCATGATGCTCAAAGCATGCATACCATCAAAACGCATCCAAACAAAATGCTATAGCTAATGAGAAATAACAAAAACAACAACAACAAAAAACAAGTTGTACATAAGTGCGAATGCCAATTCAAGTACTGAAGCAAACACAAATACACACGCATACATGCAAACACATATGTACACACACCAGCCTGCTGCCATTTTGGTTTTTGTGCCTACACAGATGTTGTGTGCTCTGTGACAGGGCTGAGCACTGGATGGATGATGACGGCAAAGAAGAGGAAGAATCCAGGATAATTTACATGCATCATTCCTTAGGAAATAGGGACCAAAGGACTAAAAAAAAAAACAACAAAAAAATACAAAAAAAAACGCTTTTAAAAGTATAAATATATAAATATATATTTAAAAAAACACATACCTTGTAGCTACAAGTATTACTCTTAGTCCAAAAAAAAGGGAAGAAAAAAAACAAATATCCAGTGGCCTACTGTAATAAGAAAATGGACTATGTATCGGGGGAAAAAATGGAATTGTAGCATAGGGGCTGATTTTTGTTTGTTCTGGATGCTAATCGGACACCACGTTGTATCATAGTGGAGTAGGTAAAAACAAATGTACATTTGCTAATTTTTCCTGTTGTTAAAAAAAAAAAACTTGGAAGTTGCAATGATAGGGGAGAAGAAAAAAGAATGAACAATGGACTGTACTGTCTATGCCACTGGATATTACGATCATCACGATGTCGGAGGCACCACAAAAGGAGAAACTGTTTCCCGGAAAGGGGCAAAGACTGAACTTACTTGTGCCTGTGCTGGACAGAGTGCAGACACTCAAGGCTTCTCCTTAGCCTTTACGTTCAAGCGACAATCCACTGTAAACGACCAAGCAACACGGACCCCCGGGGCGTCTTTTCACTTTTTTTTTCCCTGACCTTTTTGTATTGCGCAATGTGAAAAGCTAAATGGTTCAATGAAGGGCATTGAATGCAAAGGTTTTTAGGGAACAGAAAAGCTACTGAAACTGCCAAAAGAGTGAAAATTAAGTCACGTTTCCAACAAGTTGTATTGTTCAGTTTGCCACGGTATGGTTCTGCAGACCCCAATTACGCTTTGATCGTGACATCCAGAAAGGGTGTAATCAGTCATTTTTGCTCCGCTTTGTCCTATTCTTTCCTAGCCGACTTTGGGCAAGAGGCTGTGTGCGGCGTAGACTTGGTTACCAGTCAATCGCAGGACACACAGACAAACTAGTTACACTCACATTCATATCTATTCCTGAAATACTAACAAAAGTCTTAATTTAATATCTAACAAGCATGTTTTTAGAAATGTGGACTGAAATCAAATAAATCCACAAAGAGATCAAGTTACGATTCAACCAGATTTTTTTGGCTATGAGGCAGTCACACAGTCCGCCATTCTATAGCAGAACATTTTGCCACCAAATTAATCCAAGAAATTACGCTATAGTTCTACGCACAATCAGTACCTTCAAATAAATAAATTTCCAAGCCTTGATTTATCCGCCTTTTTGTCTGTTCAATGCTCTGTATAAACGACAAGGACATGTAATGTGGTGACAAAGAACCCGCCTATAATCTGCCTTCAAAGGTTGCATCAGAGCCGCAAAAGAGCTGCTACGATGCGTGCAAATCGTTTCCGGAAAGCTCAGATGGGTGCGAAGCTACGGTACATGCTTGACACTCACGTCTCCCGCTGCCGTTTGTTCAAACAATGTTGGGTCGCTTTGTAAAAGCGCACACGATTGCAATCATATCTCGCATTTGTTGGGTTGTGGGTAACGAGCGGAAATTTGGTTCTTTTGTTCCGGCTCTGAGCTGACAAGTGTGCTGCGCAAGAGCGATGGAGAACATGAAAGGGAAAGCGTGCGTCTTGCTCCATCTTACGCAATCGAACCGAAATTAATCACATTGACACACCTCAAAACATTATCAAATCCATACCGAACTGAACAGAACCATACTGCCCGTTGGAAACATGACATAAAAAATGTATAGCTTTCTCCAACATCCCCTCAAAAAACATCAAACAGTGTTATGATATGAACAACTACCTACATCATGTACATTCCATTGTGGACATGTTCCTTGACCTAATTTCTTGGGAACGTTCCATGTAGATTTCCGAAAAGATGAAGACACTCTCCTTCGGAAAAGGCCAACTTGTAAATGAGGTCAGAACGCTCCCCAATTTGCTCGGTTGAAACGCTGCACCGATACGATCAACAGCGTTGGATGGCAGGCAGTAAGAAGAACGGAGGCAGGGGGTGGTGGTGCAAACATCCTTCAAAGTAATGCTTCTAGGATGAAGCCCAAACACTATAAAAATAGAAGGTGTAACCAAGCTGCCGGTGACAAGCACCATATATCTGTGCTGTGCCAAAAAAGGGAAGAGGATGAAAGGGTTCAAAACATCCGGAAGCTTGGCCCAAATAGTTTGAGTATTAAATCCTATTTTGTCTCGAGAGACGGAAAACAACTAAAACCAGATTTATTGCAAATAACTGACAGGCGACGTGCTGCAGATTTGTAGATTCATTGTGATAAAACCCTGTTGCCAAGATAGTGTCAGAGCACCTTCCCTCAACTTCTGCTCTTCTCATTCAACTCAATGTCTCTCGCGCGACTGTTCAATTATCCCCCGCCCTTTTGTAGCTCATACTGCACTGCAATCGCCAGCTTTTTATCCAGCATCATTTTAAAATGAAGAAAATCACCAGGTATATTCACCGGGACCAAATGGTGAGGTGGAGGTGGAAAATTCTGAGGAAAGATTCACCAAAATGATGTTGGTGCCTACCCCCGCATTGGAAAGTCTGTTGATACCACAAACACAAGTTAGCAGATACAGTATAGAACGTATCATGTTGTGAATCAAGCCGTTTTATATTGCCTGTGAACTTCTCACCGAAATTCCAGTAGAGGTTTAAAAAGAGAATCCCGCACATACAAATAATTGTACATTTATCTTGCCCGGAGTCATACGAGGATACAATTGTTTTTTAAATGTTTTTTTTCAAATTCAAAATGGCTGAGGAACCAAACATTGATTTTCCTCCATAGACACTCAGCCTCGATAATTGCAAGAAGCGCCATCTACAGACCTTGCAAAACTAAACCTTAAGTGGACACCTCCTGCTATCCTACTAAAAACGTCCTAGAGAACTAGAGAAACCCCCCTCCCAACCTCTACTCTGACGGATAAGACCTTGTGTCCAGGGGGAACATATTTACCATGGAGCAGACATGGCGCCTGTGAAACTGAGGTTTATGGTCGGGTTTAAAGAGAAAGTGCTTCCAGGGGCAATAGTTTTAAACAGTAAACGAGAAGGAATTAAGGATTGGGAAAAAAAAAAACAGCCCTCAAAGAAATGCCTAATTGATACCTTGTACTCGTTGCGCTTGAAAGAATATAAAACATCCCCGGCCACAATGTGAGGAAATGCGGCGGGGCTATTGCTCTTCTCCCATCTGTCTTTCGTTGCTATCAGGTACATCCATGGGAGTCAGCCAAAACAAAAGCTCTGCAAAGTGCTTCCCTTCATGAGAGACAGAACTAATTGATGGCAAATCTAATGTTCCATAAGCAAGAAAATTTCCTGTGCTCACTTTGGCCCCGCGTTGCAGTTGCACGCTGTCGGCGGAGAACGAAAGCTCGCACGACGACTCTCGCAGGGTCGGCGCCAGATGCCGTTTTAGTTCCCGGTGGCAGGTTGCGCACCCAGGTGAACTGACACCCACGCTAGTCTATCACGCTGCTGACTAACCAGCGCTGAATTTACGACACGTAATTTCCTCCGGCGAAGTGAAATTAAAGTGTTAGATGGGCAGCTGGAAACTTTCAACAGAGATAGTCTGTATTACTTTTGCCCCTCGAGGACAAACATTTGAAAGTGATGGGTAGTAAAAATAGAAGGAGCAGTGTAGGTTTGATTTTTATTAACCTAAAAGTACGAAAGCATCTACCTGTACAATGCAATAACATACGCTGATTCACTCAAGACGGCAAAAGATGTCTCCATATGTACACAGGTATTTTTTACAAAATCCAAAACACCAAAACCAAACCGACCACGGCTTTTTAAAACGTCAATCTTAAGGAGCATTTTCAGTGTCGTGATCGTTACAAGGCAACAGTTGGTGCTCAAAGCCTTAACCCTGAGGACATTTTACCCATGTCAAAGCATGTCCGTGCAACTTGTTCGTTTTAGGGGGTGGAGACACCTCTTAGAATATTTTTAGGATCAGTTATTACATTGATTAATCAAATCATCTGATTAAAAGAAAATAAAATTGCATTAAAATGTATGACATGCTCTTTTCTTGATAAGTGTTTATTAACCCTTTCAGGGACAGTGGATACTTCAGTGGACAGCTCATCATGTTATCAGTTTACCGGGTGTATGAAAGGGTTAACTAATTATTGTTGCTCATTTGGTATTTTAGTCAAAGACAACAACTAAACAACAATGAAGCGATATTACGCAAGAGGGATTGACATCCTCACTAACCTTTTGGAAATGACCGGTCCGGGTATCGTTTTCCAAACTATAGGCAGATATTAGTAAATGTATAATTTTGAGAAAACACAAGAGGGAAATCAGTCTAATTTCATGAAGGACTACATAAATCAGAGAATAATTACGGCTGACAATTTTAAGATAAGCAGTGGCTCTTAATTAAAATAATTGTCGACTGATTTGTGAATCCATTCGTTGTTGCTCAAACGATTAATTTTGACACCTCAAGTTACGGTTACTTCTTGAATTTGCGCCTTTATTCAGATCCTAAACTATATTTTATGTGCTTGTGTTGCCTACATAAAGGCCCATTGAAGGTGGACTGTAACAAGCAAAAAGGGAATACAGTTCCTTGTGTCTGTACTTGTCACAGGAGCTGCGCCAACATGGACACCGCAAATAGAATGTGGTGGCAAAAAATTCAAACAAATTATTGGATCCAGACTACTGCATTGGTATGACCATCACCAAAAATGTGCAGGTTCTCGTTTGTCAGATGTAATCAGCCCTAAACACAAGTTGGGTAAAAATTGTGTCGTCCCACAAAAACAAACTCCCCACGCCCCCCAAACAAAAGATGCGGGGAAAAAACCAGTGTCAGCTCATCTTCATTTCCAAAATGCAGTTTTGAAAGCTCACTTTTTTATGCAAAACATTTTTCATAAATTAAATACCTGGGTTCATGTGGACACAGCCTACAGCTTTGCATGCTGTATATACTTCTCAGTTTTAGGTGTACCGTTAGCCTTTGAGGTCCCCTGCAACCAAATGTCATGACGGGCATGTCAACCAGTCACCCGAAAATAGAGATCGTCAAGCGAAGGAAGTGACATGTAATTGAAAGTGTAGAGATAATTAAAGTAAGCGGTTGGACAGGAGGGAAGAAATGAATGGCTCTCATTTAGGAGCTGCTTCGAGACAGAGCTTTTCCGTCATCTCACTCCAGTTGGGATGGCAAGACTGCTGTGGAAATTGATTTTTTTTTTTAGATGGAAATAGGCACTGGGTGGGTGTTCGTCAGGAGGGAGGGCTGAAACCTGAAAACTCCACAAAATCACTCCTGATACTCAGGGCATCGGGGCGCGATGATGTCATGATTAGTGGAGCGGTTGAGAGCCTCGCCTTCCTGCCTCATCCTGAGATAGGAGATTGCATCCCATCATTGGGATCCAGTGCGAACAGGCCGATGAATTCTTATCAATTAAGTAATAACAACAAAGAGATTACAGCGCAGGCTAAGCCAAGAATGCACAAACGTCGCTCGGGATGTACGCTGATGTTTGACTCCGGAACAATAATGACCTTTTTTTCCCCCTTCTTGTAAATAGCCTATAAATAGAGAGATTGTACAGTAGTGTGCTCTGAGATGCTCCACTCTCTTGTACAATGATGTCACTTGATACACCACAGCAGTGCTGGCATCTGCGAGTCACTTTTTCAGTCCCTCAAATTTTGAATTTGTTCTACTCTTCCCAGCATTGGATCGTGAATTAAGAGAGTAGACCAAGAATTTCCTTTGGGAGTCAGTGAAGTTATCCATCTTATTAAACAGAATTTGTTTCCACCAAGCACTTCAGTTCAACATGGTTCGATTCTGATATGTAATCGCCGATTAGAGTAGGTAGAATGGGGGTTTTCTTTGTGACGGCAATGATGGTGGACCAATCAAGGGACCGCAGCATTTCTTGTTGCACCTTTAACAAGGGTACCAAAGAATAATGAAGCATACTGAAGCCTGCCATTGGGAATGGCTAACTGACAGATTGGGTTGGATATTTTGCAATCCTTTACAATGCGGGGCACGGGGGCTACATGAACCTCAAACAAGACTGGACTATACGGCTTGGTGGAAACAAGGCTATAGTCGGAGTGAATCATGGGAGGTACAGTACCTCGGCAGGCACTTATTAAAATGATTCCAGATCGATAGAAAGCAGTATCGGACCCTAAATCGGAGGCTTATTGGAGGAAGGGGTTGAAGAAGTGACCAATTCTTGATGAAGCATGTCATCTTCCACGACTCTAGACCACACTGCTGCTACATCTCTCTTGTACATACAATATAGCTTATTTTTCAATTTTGTTCAGCCTACCTTTATGGACTACATACAATATCTCATGTTGAAAACTGAAAAAAAAAAGAACGCAAATAATATATTTCAGTCAAATAAAGAGAACCTATGTAATAATTTTAACAAAAAATGAATAGATAATACAATAATTGTATTTCTTGTACAGTGATTCACAAGGATTTTATACTCATGTTGGAAAATTGGTGATTTTTTTCCAATGTTTTCCGAAGCTGGGATGAAATCATTATCATGAAGTTTATTATGATGTTTTTGTTTTGTATTTATTTATATTTTTCAGGCTGCATATGTAAAAAAACAATAAATAAAAACAATAAAATAAAAAAAAAGCAACAAAAAATCCTTAAGGGATTCCGCATGCTGACAGCTTTTGGATCAATAATAAACTGGACAAAATGCATTTATGGGACTGGTCATGTGGATTCAAGGAGGAAGTCCAACACACTCTTGCTTATGTTGCTTTTGGGGACCCTGCAGACTTTTTATCCCCATAAGCTAAATTTTGGGCTTTGTTTAAAAGAAAAAAAACAAATGTCCACTTGTTTTTTCAGACCTGTTAAGAAATCACTTTTGACCCGTGTTAGAAAGTCTCTAATTTCCTGGCCGTGGATCAAAAGTGGTCCCTGAAAGGCTGGAAAGTCAAGAAAACCCACCATCATTATCATTATCACATCAAAACGTATGCTGTAACCTTGAAATTAAGACATGGATGAATTCTCTTGGTTTGATTCCGTTTCTTTTCTTAAGGGCTGGTGGTTTGACACATCTCTGGACTTCATCGCCACTGTGTTTACATTATTTTCTCATATTTTGCGGCGAGGGTTTTGCCTCCCAACCGCAATCCACTGGAGATGCTGATTTGCCAATACGACGAGGGACTTCTGCCTTAAACCCAGCCTTTTCCCCCTCTCTCTCGCGGTACTACCTGTGAACACTGCTTGGACACCCTGTATTGTAAAAAAAAAAGAAAAAAAAGGGATACCAAATCGCAAGGGTCAAAAAAAATTTTGTGTTAAATTTACCTCAAGCCCATTCCTTGCATGAATGACATTGTTGCCATCGCCATTGGTTACAAGGACCAAAATGTCGAACACAGAAGAGTGAGCGGCTTGCGCCAACTGAGAATCCAATCAGAGCCTTCATAGGAGGCCCATGGAGTCACCAGACAATTTTGCCTCATGGATTTTTCTATCACGAGTCATTCCCAGCTTTGTCGTCTAATCCTATTCATTCGTTTTCATGTATTTATTCAAATTAGCAATGAATAAAATGGTCTTACTCCATGATTCGAACCAACTCAAATTGCTTTTTTTTTTTAATTTTATTTTTGGGAAACAGATGTCATTTGAATTAATGTTGGCTCGGTTTCGATTTACCCTAGTTTTGGAGTGATATTCTCCCCATAGTACTGCTGAACGCTGTAGTTCTCTTAGTTCATTATATTCTGCTTAGACTAAAATAAAGCACAGTCCTGTAGAAAAACGATCAACCTCGTCCGTTTTATTCCTTCACATTGCAGTTTGGACCGATCATTTTATAAATGATACAAGCACGGCATTTGGTGAGTATGCTCCAGAAATCACTTTTTTCTTCCCTAAAATGGCCATCAGAGCATAAATGAAGGTTCTTGAACAAGTATCAGTTATCTGATAGACGATGAAAGTGATGAGATAATGAACTGTACGATTGAAGGAAATATATGTATTGTTGAACCAACAGGTACAAATTCTAATAAAGATTGAGTAACAAAATTGGAACATGTATGTCGTAATACAGAGAAACTTTGACATATTAGGTGGTTACTTAGCCATAATGATGATCGCTGCACTGAGGTTATTGCATGGAAAAGAAGATGCCCTCACATGGTGCAAAGTGATCTGCCAAATTCCCAAACAATGGTATACTCGACTTGCCCAGGGACAAAAATGAGGTGCCGGTTTTCACGCCAAGCGCACGGGCGCATGTCCATGAAAATAGAGCCCTTTGTGTTGTCTGGCAACCCTCATGTCACTTGTCGGGAATATTGGACAGGTCATTGCATTACCTAACGCAGCCAAATAACAAATCCGATGAAACGGTTAGGAGAAAATCATTGAAAAAAAGGATGAATAAAGCATAATAAATGGGAGGGAGATTGGAAGGAGAGCAGAATGAATTGATTAAAGAGAAATGGATCTTCATCTCTCCTGATTGAGGCGTTACCGCAGACCGAAAACCAGATGCCGCTGGTTCTCCCCTACATAATAAGCGGGAGGTCAATTGATTAATCATGCTACAGTTTATTGATGTCGACTGCATGCCAAAGGAGAGTAAAGGTCACATTGAAAGCTTTTTATTTAGTTTCCTTGAAATGGCCCTTTGTCTCTTCCGCACTCATTAATCCTAATATTTAACATTTAAAGCAGAGGTTATGCAAAGGATGCAGGCTGGCAGGTTCCTGATTTTCCGGTTATATTTCTGGTCAGGAATTTGTATATATTTCATTCTACTGACTGTAGTCAGAAGCTGCTCGAGA
This sequence comes from Hippocampus zosterae, assembly GCF_025434085.1. Classification (NCBI taxonomy): domain Eukaryota; kingdom Metazoa; phylum Chordata; class Actinopteri; order Syngnathiformes; family Syngnathidae; genus Hippocampus; species Hippocampus zosterae. The sequence goes on along the minus strand of NC_067454.1, from coordinate 8,604,086 downwards.
TTTTATCCAGAGGAGTATAAGGTTGTGTCATCAACAAATATATACAGTATGTATATATATCAACTTTAGAGACACAGCAGATGTCATTGTTGTACAGTAAGCTTCCTAGATACTGCTCTTGATTGGCAATGCTTATCCATCCATCCATTTTGGATTCAGCTTATCCTGAAGAGGGCGTGCTGGAGCCTATCCTAGCTGTCTTCGGACAGGAGGCATCCTTGAACTGGCTGCCAGCCAATTGCAGGGTGCACATAGACCAGTGGTTCTCTATTTTCTGTCATGCCCCCCAAAGGAAGAGGAAAACATGTCGCGCCCCCCGCACGACTATAAATAGGATCATTTCACCTTGTAGTACACATTTGCATGACATTGTATCCTTATGAACGTATAAGAGAATGAAAAAATAAAGTAATATGGACCGACTTACAAAGAATAGTTTTAGTAACTGGAAAAGAAAAGATTTAAGGTGAGTCTGAAAATTACATTAAATCCTTAATTTAACAATACATATTTTTTGACTGACCATGTCAAACCATACAATACTGAAATAAAATCAGTAACTTATAATGCATTCAAACTAATCACCAAAATTATCACAATTTAAAAAAAACTAACCGGCAAAACAAAAATATATAAAATATATATATATTTTTTTTTAAATCGAAGATGATGTCTGGATGAATGGCTACAATGAGCACGTTTTGCAATGCACAGCTTTTCAAAGCGAGGTTTGAAGCATGACACAGCAACTCTCGGCTCCTGCTCAATGTGTAGCCGGCACCTGTATTTTAGTTTACTGAAGTAGCAGTCACAAAGCGGCATGATTGTGGGCAATATTCGGCACGTCTTCGTGCAGCTTATCAAGCAGCTTATCAGCGTGATTGGGGTGAAATGTCTTTAAGTGACGCGTTAATTTATTTGGCTTCATGATGTCCGCTACCAAAATTTTTAGACAGGAAGCACATCGATCTTTCCTCCTCTGCCATCGCTGTCACATTGAAGCCAGGCGCTACATGCGTCTCGTCATATATCCTCCCTGAGAATGCTCCCAGAGCAAACTCTACCAATGAGAACGCTACTGTCCCCTAACGGAGAAGAAATCGGAAATCGGAGTACCCAGACAAAACCCAGGCAGATACAGAGAGAAGATGCAATCTCCTCACAGGAAGTCCGGATGCGGAGTCTCACCCTGCACCTATGCACTGAGAGGCCAACGTGCTAACCAGACACCCACCATGCCCCCGCATTGCTTATTATCTTGACAAATTATGGATGACAGAAATGCTTGGTATCAACCAAGCTGCTCAGCTCCGTTTCTAACCTGGAAATTTGAACCCTCCAAAAAGGTCTGGCTAAGTCCGCAAGTGAATCACAAAGGTTGGTATGCGAGATGTGCAAGTTCTTTCTGAAACATAAATCGACCAATTCCTACAGCACACGACTGCCCCCATCATGGTGGAAATGTCTAAACTCACTTTGACAGTTATTGTTCCCTGAATGGGACGTTCCACCCCAGGGGACGTCAATGACCAAACTATGCCACAGACACCCCTCATAAATCCTTGTTCATGGCTCTCCGTGGTATATCTGTGACCTAGCATTGGTGCAGAAACAGATTTAGAGTTGCTAAATTTGCAGGTGATCTTAAAGAAATAAATAAAGGGCGGGGGTGGCAAAGACTAGGCCACTAACTCTCGGCTATTCCCGCGCTCAAGTCTCCCTAGAGCCTCCCCATTGTGAGTGAAGACAATCCATGATTCCACATGACAAACTGGATTGTTCCTCGAGTGAGTCTTGCTGAATTATTTTGGTCGCTTTGATTGAATCTCCCACCCCGGGAGAATTTCCCTCCACTGTTGCCTTTGAGCCGTAAGCCTCGACAGCCACCCGATGTCGATACTCAATCTGCAGTGTGGCCTCTAAAGCTGAATCAAAAGTGCTAACGGGGGTGGAACGGGGGGGGGGGGGGGGTTGTTTGTCTCCAAAAGGGGGGAGTTGTCGGGATAGAACAAGACCCTTTTGACAGCTCCATTTTTCCAATGTTTCAGAGTTGGGGATAATCAAGGAGTATGGATTGGACAGGAGACGGAGTGCTGTCTTTATCTGTGTTTGACTTGTAACAAAAAGGGAGTGACAGATTGTTCCAATAGGTTATTTTGTGGGGGGAGAGTTAGCCGAAATTCTTTCGCGTCTGCGATGTCATTTATATTCGGAGCGATGGTCTTCAAGATCAATCACACATTTTTAATGACAAAGATTTCAATGATCATGCATGCATCTTGATGCTTTCCCAAAGGGTGTCACTTGGTGGACGTTTAGAGCAATACACCAATTTGTATTGGGCTTATATCTCGTTTCCTTAACACCTGAAACTTTTTGTCATTTTGTGGGAAGTCAAAATGAAATTCTCTTCTATCGAACAGAACCTCATTATTTGAGTTTTTTAGCAGCATTGCAAGTAAAAATGATCGGTGATGATTTGTTTCAAGCTGATACGAATGTCAATATAACCCAAATGTGCCCTCGAGCATGTTTCATTGGAGTGTCGGATGGCTCGTTTTTTCGTAATCCTGAATAACGACCTTTCAACTTCTTAACTGTGTCCTATGCAAATATTTATCGCATTGACTCATCACTTGTCACTTACCGCGCATTTAGCGCCTGACTTTTATCGTCCATTAATCTATCAGTGCATCCATTAGGGACACTCAAGCACTTGGATGCCTGTGCACTTTCCAGAAGGCCCTCTTTACTATTCTCTGCTTTAATGGCAAAGCGGCTCGCAACAAGTAAAGCATAAACCAAACCCACGGTCGGAACTTAAATTAGAGATGATGCATGGATGAGACTCGGGTATGCCTCGTGATATGCTCCCCAGGGGCTTTTGTGTGACGAGAGGTCCCCAGGCGGGGAAAACGTAGGCTCTCGACAAAAGGGTGGCAAATTCCAATTTCATTACATGCAGATTCTCAGAGTAACCGAGGATTATAACTAAATGAAAGCATGTGCAAGATGTCGGTAAGCAAATGCAGCAGAATCCCCGGGATCCCATTATGTATTACAAAAAGCGTAATCAATATCTAATCAACGGGAATACAGCGCGCCGTGTCTTATGGAGGTCTTTGTTGTCCGAGGTGAGGGTTGCCATGGCGATCGGAAAGGTGCGGGGAACTAGTGCTGCAGAGATATTGATGGAAATTAAGAAGCATTGATGAGACCTGACGAGGGCAGGATGGAAAAGGGAGATAATTAAACAGTGATGCGGTGGTGGGGGAGGGTGGACGCAGAAGACACTCAGTTGGGCCAACCCGGGGAAATTTATGACAGTGTTTGTGCGTGGGTCAAGAATTTAGTTGGAATGCTAAATTCCATCTCTCCATCCATCCAATTCCCAATCCGCTTTATTCTCACAAAGGTCGCGGGGGATGCTGGAGCCTATCCCAGCTGTCTTCCGGCAGTAGGCAACGGACACCCTGAACCGTTTGCCAGCAAATCGCAGGGCACACACAGATACATAACCATCAATGCTCACACTCACACCCAGAGACAATTTAGAGCGTTCCATTAACCTGCAATGCATGTTTTTGCAATGTGGGAGGAAACCGGAGTACCCGGAGAAAACCCACGCAGGCCCGGGGAGAATATGCAAACTCCATACAGGAAGGCCTGAGCCGGAATCGAACCCTATATCTCTGCACTTTGAGGAAAACGCGAAAACCACTGTACCACGGGGAGCCTGACCCTTTTTAACTTATTCATGCACCGTTGTTGTAGCTTGTCGTGTTGGTTTATTTCACCATTCTACTGATCAGTCACGCTGAGATTTCAGTTCAAACTCAGAGGCGCCTCAGAAATGACGCAGGCTTTAATTTTGAGGGCACGCAGGGGTGTGCGCATGAAATTGAATTTGGCCCTTGAAAATAACACCTTGTATTTATGTTTTAGATAAACTCAATCTTGTATTCCTGTTTGAGGAGTTTGGCATTTGGTCAATGCCATCACATGTTGAATATTGGTCAACAGTTGATACAATGGGTGAAAGCCAATTTGCATCCATTTTAACTGGATGCAACATGATTGTACTGTAATGTGCAAAAACAATTATCAGGATTTTAGAATTAGAAGTATGAAGTGACTCAAAGGTTTGATTGACAAGCGCAGTGCCCATTCCCATTCCCAATAAAACTCGCGATGGGTAATATTTCTAGGGGTTAAAATGAGCTCTCTAAATTGATGAAACTTGCATGGAGGCTACACGAACATACAAAATGACCATGTTGGTTCCCTGCTCAATTCATAGGGTGATAAAACTGTAAAAGAAGATTGAAAGGAAGCCTCCAATTTAAAAAAGGGTCCGACTGGGGGCTAAGAACCAGCTCGGCTGTTAAAGGTGCTCATCCTGCAGGGTTTTTGCCTGATTGTACTGTATGCATGTATTGCATGTCCAGTCTGTCGACACCTGATTAACACTCGAGATAATACGGTCATTAAAGTTGGCCCTCAATCAATACGCCGATAGAGTAATCAAGGCAGAGATTGAATGAACTCGGACCACCGTGGAGCACATCGGAGAGCTTTTTAATCAGGGACGGCGGTGCATTATACCAGACTGTTTCCTTTGTTTAACTGACAATATACTGTGGGATGATTTGCCATAATGATCCACTTACAGTCACGTAATGAATGAACAAATAAGGAGTAACTTGACCTTGAAATAACATCAGGGAAAAAAGACGAGCATGACTGACTGGCTTGTAATAAGGAGCATAACATGTCTGTCACTGCTATGGTGAACCCAGATGACCTTCCATGTGACAGGAAGGAAAAAAAATCATGCAGGATGATAGGAAATATCACAAGACTTTTTTTTGTTGCCATTTTGCACATTATACCAATAAAGACCAATAAACAACAGTTCTGCAAATAACGTTGAATTCCGATGCTACTATACTGAATATGGTAATACCGTCAAAAGAGAGAAGTGCAAATTTTGCCCCCCAAAAATGTCAAAGTTCATCAAAAATTTAAGAAGTTCATGTCATGAAAGAAGGGGCTATTGGAAAGTCTCCTAGTTTTAGTGTGCATTGTTTGAGAGTGCCTGATGTCTGCCAAATGTTCTTGTATCTTGTTTGTTGAGAGTGTCTCTGTGCAAGGTGAATTAGAGTTCACTCGATTCTAAGAGAATTCAAACTCTTTATGACTGCATTTTAATCCCAGTTACCATCCCAAGCAGTTACATAAAAGCAAACACTAGTAAAAGAACAAAAGAAAATCAGGAAAAAAAAGACACCACTCACCTACTTGTGGGAAAGAAGTGTCTTCCATGATGTGGAGGTTTGAAGAGGATTTTTTTTTCCCCTTCCTTGTCTAGTCCACGGAAACTTGGCTTGGCGGGTGCCGTTGGTTTTCTCAGTAGTCTTAATTGTCCGTTGCAGTCCGATTTTGTTTTTCTTTGTGGCAGCACCAAATTGTACTGTGATGGGGACTGACTTAAGTGTAGAACTGCCGCAACAGCTCCCGTGGCAGGCCATGATTCTTCAGCAGCCATCATGATGTGACGATAATGTCATTTACAGACACAGAGCAATGAGTCTGGGCTGCTCAGTGTACTAATAATTCCAGCAACACGCCCCCTAAAAATCATCTTCAAAGGCTGAGTAGTGTATTTTATTTGTTTTGTTTTCATGTATCCCTTTTGGATATTTAGGTGAGGTCACCACTGTTGGCCATGAGACAAAACGCTATGTGATCATGGATACTCCAAAAAGTGTTCTCGGTAAGAGTAGAAGCCAAGCGGCACAGCAGAGTAATTCAAAGCACCTGTGTGCCCAGGTGAGTGGCAGAGCTAATGAGATGGGTGTGGCTGACTGCCAGAGTGGAGCGGTGAATGGAAAGAGCACACTCGTGCAAAACAGTGGAGCCAAATTGTGACAATTACGAGCACTGCTTTGAGAACACTGTTCCCACTTAGTTACAGGGCATTCAGAAAGTATTGACGGCACTTCGATTTTGCTACACTTTGGTGTATGTTAGACCAGGGGTGTCATTTTGGGGTTACGTCATCCCTCAGAGGATGCGTCTCGATCGTCTAGAGTCACTGATCGGTTTTGACTGTCTGTGACGTCATTCATGCAAGACCCGATGCACCAGACAGGAGAGTGCCAATCGAAGTGCCGAGCAGTAAAAAAATACAATTAAATTAAATTAAAAAAGGAGCCTCATCCAGCATCTTAGATTTTCTGCACCTCTACTTGACAGTAATGAGACGAGGCCAAAATACCTTGTTGACAAACCTCCACGTTTTTCCCTTGTTGCTGTTGCCACTGTCGCAATCAAATGACGTCAAACATCACACGTGCCGGATGAAGCCACCGTTCCAAAGTGATTGTTACAGCAATCTTTCAGTTTGGTCAATAGCTTTTAATCATGGCTTTTGCCTGCACTCCAAAACAGCACATAGGTGAGTTTTTCAGCCAATACCGGCAGATAGATCTGCCGTTAAGGCCTAACCGCAAAAATGCAGAAGTTCATTACGTATCACTTTTATCTCCAAAACCTGAGCAGGATCAAACATCAAGAAAGGCAGAGAATGCTCTTTTCGAGTCAGTGCACTTTTCACCCAGAATAAGAGTTCACGAGAGAAATAGTCGAGAAGACAACAACAACTTAAAAGTCACCACCATTCCTTTTACCAACGCCAGTCCTTGATATCCGTTTTCATGTCTCTCAGAGGAGTGAATCAAGCCAGCTGTGCTATTACATCACCTTACAAGCAACAAAAGGATCCGCAAAAGCATCTCTCCTGGCAATTTAACAGCGGTTTGCCCCTGCAGGAGTTGGCATACGATGCCAGTGTGGTTCATAAAAAGGGCCGTCACTGCGGGGAAGTGAGGCTAATTCTTCTCCGAGAGAGTGGCTCTCGTAAAGAGGCATTGCGGCGAGCCCCCACTTTAATGGAGCTGATGCAACTCGGAGGCAACGCTTTGGCTTTTTCCGCCCTCGGTTCCCCGCGCACGCGTCGAGGAAGCAGGCCGCCGCCGATTGGCCCGTACGGCTCTCGACACGGGCCAACCCGCTCGTGAGGTCGTCGCATTTAGCCAGTTTGTTGTCATCCCTCCCCGAGTGTTGTCCATGCAAGTGCTTGCCTTGCTTTGCAACTCATTTCAACCTTGCGGCTGAAAAAGTTCATTTTCATCAAAAGGGTGCTTGAGCATCGGCCCGCCGGGTGCAGGATGCTGCCGGTATCCAAGCAACCTGTGTGGCAACTGAAGGGGGAAGAAGAAAAATCTTATTAACCTGTTGCTATGACTACACTGATAGACAATAACTTTCCCTGAGCACCATGATCAGAATAGCTTGTCAAAGAAATATGTTTTTTCCTGCGCAGGACTTTTCTAGATCGCCATTGCATTATCTTTGCACAGGAAACTGATGCAAACCATAGGCAAGCAACTCTGGGAAAACAAAAAAAGAAGAAGAAGAAAAAAAAAACAACAACAAAGCCTTTTGTGCCCCTCCTCTGCATTGAACGCCTTGGCGTGCAAATGCGGCATCTGATCAAGGCTGATTTGAAATGACGTTATTCCAGGAAAAGAGAACGAAAAAATATGTGCATTAATTTTTTTGTTGCTGTTTTCTTTGCAATTACGCCCCTCGCGTCAATTCATCAAGAGATTTGCATGGGGTAATTGTCGGTTCGCTGTCTACTGATGCATTTTTATTACGTTTCAATTAGGGTTTGAATCCAATTAGGGCTGTCATTCCCATCAACCGACAAGGGAGTTTCTCCTTTGCCAAAGACACCGCCAAGGCTGAAGGACGACTGTTGTTCTTAAGTAAAGCATATCGTTGCAGTCCAATGACAACAATGACAAATCTACCATTTCAAATGACATTTTCAAACTCATTTTGAAACCCATATAGGAAGGTCGGAGCCAAGATTCAAACTAGTGACCTTGACTGTGAGTCGGACTTGCTAACCACAACTCCACCCTGCTGCCCAAAGCTGTATTGTCAAGACAGACTCGTTTATGCGGGCATATTAAGATAGACCTCATCGTCTGTTTGTACCTTTGAACATATTTTGTGGTCTTAGCACGTGACTATTGCGTCATACCCCCCAGCCGAGTGATTCTGAGTTAGAATCTTCCAGTGTGGAGTTTGTCTATACTCGGATAAACTGGTGATCAGTACATGGCATAACCCGCCTTTGCTCCCAGAACAGGAAAAACTGTCATGAAAAACAAGAAAGAAAGAAATGGGTGACTGGTATTGTTTTGAAACTGGATAACCAAGACGAAGCAGAAAGGGTGTTGATAAATTTCAAGTGTAAAAGTTGATTCTTCAAAGACGAAAGTCTCTATGTCAGGTGAGAGTTAACGCGAAAGCTTGCCATCGTTTTTATTAAGCTCAGCACATGAAAGCGCTCACCTCAAACCAACCCCGACATGTTTCGTTCCCTTGCCGGATGACACAATACTAGCGAAATACGCTAACAAATCAGCCAACCTGAGAGGCAAATTCACGCGAGGTGATTTTTGTGTGTGTGTGTGTTTATTCGCATGTGAATTAGCACCCTAGTAATAATGATGTCAGAAGCGGAGGAAAGAAAAAGAACTGGACATCCATTCAAAGTGAGCCTTTCTTTTGGAGGTCGCCCTCTCATCCGGTGACATTGTGTTAATGTCCCTTTTCTTAAAAAGAAAGAAAAAAGAACTGTAGAAACTAGTCTTGAAATAGAAGTGAGATGGTGTGTGTTTGTGTGGACTTTGGGAAACAGTCTTGGACAGGCTTTGAGTATTATCATACTGCCCCCTAGGGATGGGCTGATGAATTGCAACCTGACGCTTCATCACCAAAGCACCAGAATGGCTCATGAGGAAGGACTCCCATGAGTGTCTGTCATCAACACACTAATTGGATCTGCCTTAAGAAAATAATGATGATGGGGGGAAAAAAAGTTGCAGCTTGTCTAAGTTGCTGTTGATGCGGCTAAAAGCACAGACGCAGTAGGAATCCCTGAGGGCTCTCAATATGTTAAAAGAGATAAAAAGTTTGGCGACACACCTCTTTATTCGTCAATTCAAATTAATTTTACAATCATACGTCCAGGTTATGGTAACATGTTGGATGTATGACTATAAAAATTGGATGAAACGATAATGAGCTAAAGTTGAAGTCCATCTTTAGCCCTCAACCCTGAATCATATCAGCAGTGTAAAATCTGGATGGGTGGACGGGTTTCTATGTCGCAGTGAGGTTTTCTGCTTATTATAAGTTGAGTTTTGACATCACAAGTTACCGAATTATTTCATTTATTAATTATGAAATTACTCATTATGTTTTGCTAGTATCTGTTCAGAGATCTCTTAAGCTACGGTAAGTTCAGTTTATTTATCTATGGTTATCATTACACTTTCCCTTCGTCATCAACGGACCATGCTGTGGTGCAATTATTAAAAAAATATGTTTTGTTGGACTTTTGAGGCATATTTTCCCAGGCAATATAATGGTCCAAGAGTCTGGACACACACATTTTCATCAGTGAATCAATCAGGAGTTGAACTGTTGAACTGCATTCCCCGTGAATCTTAAGTCTCCATCTCATCAAGACAGTATGGACATTTCAATTCTTTCATTTTTGTAGATGGAATTTGGGGAAAGCCATATTAGAAGGTTCATCCACAGAATGATGACCCTTCTGATAACAGACCTTTCGTTGACCTCACGCATGTTTATGCACAAGAGTTCTCCATAGACACCCTTCACGATTTCGCAGGAGAGCGGGAGCTGAGGACCAACTCCAAGTTACCTTTACTCAATACTGGCTTTATCCAAGTGTAGCAACCACAGCTGTGCTGCTTGTCATGTATCATTCAAGGGAGGAACAGCTATCTTGCAAAATGCAGGCCATGAGAAAAAGTTTTTTACGCCCAACCCCGCTGAGGAAAACCCACAAAGGACAAGGTGATTGAAGTCGTCCGTACCTTTTCCGACTTTGATTGTGGTTTTATTTTTCATTCCTTTTTTTTAAAGAAAGTAAATTTACCGTGTTCGGCTCTGCTTCCGTTTCTGTCTTGCACAAGTAATCCGCAAAAAATGCAACTGCAGCAGATTGCCCGCTTTGGTTGCTGCGTTATACTTCCTTAGATCTCTCAAGCGCGCATTTCGCATCACTGCGCCACTGTCCCGCCTCTTGTCATTCTTTCACCCTTTCCCTCATCTCACGGCACCATTGGCAAAAACCCTGCGGCCTCCTACGTTGTGCCGGCGGCGAAGCGAGGGGTTGGTATCTCGGCAACGCACCTAGCAACCGCTCCTTGTAACTATGGATGATAACCTGTTGCCAAGGGAGACAGAGATGGAGGATTGATTTTTTTTTTCACTAAAGCTTCAAGTTCAGAGTGAATGAGATGTATTAATAAGCAATATAGCAGTACAGTCAACCATTCCAATAACCATGAAGTTATTAGTATTGTGATACGTCGTAAAAAAAGTAAGTACATTTTATTTCTGGAGTATTCACTGTTCAGCGGGCTCAAAATAACTTCACATACTGTCGTTAAAGAAGACAGGCATACGTAGAAGTTACGTAGTTACAAGAAAAAACATAAATCAGATATTTTAAAATTAGTAGCAAGAGCAATCATGTATTCGAACTGACCGGTTTGGAAAATCTATAAAGTTGTTTTTTTTTTTCGTTTTTGTTAAAAAAAAAATTGCAGTGTATCATGTGAGAGGATTACATTGACCCATGATCACTGCTGTTCAGTAGGTGCGTTAAATAATTGGAATATTAACATTTATTCTCCTTTGTGGCAAAAAAAACAAAAAAAACAATTAAATGAATCATCCATCCATTCATTTTCTAGAGCCCATTCCAGCTGTCTTTGGGCAGTAGGCAGGGTACACCCTGAACTGGTTGCCAGCCAATCGCAGGCCACAGACAGACGAACATCTATTCATGCCTACAGTCACGCCAAGGAGCAATTTTGAGTATTCCATTAATCTGCCATGCATGTTTTTGGAATGTGGGAGGAAACAGGAATACCCGAAGAAAACCTACGCAGGCACGGGGAGAACATGCGAACTCCACACACCAAAGACGGTGCTAGAATCGATGCACCTCTTTCATATTTTGGGTATGTTTTGTATTTTTAGTATTTTAATTTTATACAGTGATTAAAAAAGACACACGCACACACCCACTTTATCTGTTGATTTTCGTGCATGGCAGGCAGCCATCACGTCATGTGAAGAGCAGCCCCTTCACCGACAAGTGCTCTGCTGTGGAAACAACAACTTGTCATTTCAACTCGGCCATCATTTTCCGCAACCTCTGAGCCGAAATCGCCACACTTTCGCCTGCCGTCCTGCAGACTGGCTTTTGTGAATGTGAAAGCCCACAATTCCCCCAATGCCGGCCCATCTCGCAGGCCCCGGCTAATGATAGGCTGCCACCGGAGAGCAGGCTGGAACTGAGCCGGCGTGTCCTTGGAAAGTGCAAGCTGGTGAAGCCACCTGCTCTGTGTCATGCTCGCTCGCTCACCATTTAACTCTCTCTAGGGTCCAAATTAATGGGTAGCTTCCCACTTTGGGCTTCACTTTCTATTAAAAGATGCACTTTAAAGTCGACAAATACACCACACGTTCATACTTTACATCATGATTTGTTTGGCTACCAATGGGTCTTATTAAACAAGATGTTTTTTTTTAGCAATGTATCTTGAGTATATATCATCATATTTACGTACAGTCGATGGCAGTGCTCAATAATTTGAAAAATGTGTGTGTGCGTGTGTGTGTGTGTCCAAAGTACATACACACAGACACACACACACACACACACACACACACACTACACTTGATAATTGTGTTATGTCAGTTACATATTCATATATCGGAATGTTTATATTATCAGTCCAAAGATGTAAAAAAATATTTTGGCACCATCTGGTGGTACTTTGTATGTCCACAGCTAGTGTGCGTGCGTGCGTGCATGCGTACGTGGCTGTGCGTGTGTGCGTGCGTGAATAGCTGAATGTGAAACTTTGTAAAGCCTTTTAGGCCACCATATGGTGGAGGTAACGTGCAACGTTGTTCACCATTTATTATAATTAAGAGACTAAGATTATAAAATGTGGTTACAAAATTAAGAACATAGGTACTACATGTGAATACAGTCTTGCCATTTATCGTATTTTAGGTCGGACAGTATTTGGAAACTAAGAATATTCAAAGGTGTAAATCTTTTTTTTTAACATTTTAAGAAAAATATAATTATGAATATGCTCCAGCATGAATTACAGTGTTTTATATAAATATGCAATATTTTGTTTGACAATATTATATTACATGTGGCAGTATGTATTTTAATAATATTTTGCATATTAATTTGTTTTCCCCGGCCTACTTCCCAGTGACAGCTGGGATGGGCTCCAGCACCCCCCACAATCCTATTGAGGATAAAAGCGGTTCGGAAAATGTATGAATGAATGAATATTAATATGCTGCATCCTATTTTATTATGGTATATTATGATATACTATAATAATTATAGAAATACATGAATATTTTTGTTACATTTTTATGCAACCCACACCTGACTCTTACGGACACTGGCATGGAGTACACGTTTCCGTCACATGAGGGTAGTCTAAGTCTGTTCCAGTCGAATTCCTGGAACAAAGAACAAATTGGCGGTCCAAAGCCCGCCAGAAAGTCCTGTATGTAAATTGTTGGGAGGGTTTATGCCAATCTAATTTCATGGCCAGTCAATCCACTGGGAATTGGACCTTGAGCCAGGAGAAGCATTGTTGGAAAGTGACAAGGGAGCATAGCATTGTAAATACAGACAAAGTCTAATGTTTCTGCATTTAAATTGTTTTAATTCATCATCTGTCTTTGTCACTGTTTTGTTTCTGTGGGTGTGTGCGCGTATGTATGTTAATGCAAAGGTCAAAGTTGATGAGGCACTATTTTTGGATGTGATCGGTCACCTGAGGACATAAATCTTGTGGAATGTGTTTAGAATTCATTTGGAAGAGGAGCAATGGACACATGTAAATATTGGCACAGTTTAACGCATAAGGGGAGGGGCTGGGGAGCCTAATCTACACAGCTAATTGATCAATTTGGTAAACAGAGGCCTCTTCTGGATGGGGGTGCTGGGCAAGCGCGGTGGGGATGCAGGGAAGTGTGTGCATGATAACACGAAAGTGCTAATGACTCATCTGTGGCTAAATTGAGTCAGGAGATGAGAAGGCAGCAGAGGAGCAAAAGCAGCTGGTGGTCAGCGTGGATGCAAAATGTGCCAAAAGGCTTGGGTAGGAAAAAAAATGGTTTGCATTCAATAGCACGCTCGGAATATCAAAGTGGGGACCACGTCATTAGGAACACCAGATTTGTGATTCAGCAAGGGGCAGATTTGCTCTTATTCTCTCATTTTTTGGGGGGACCCTATGCTCTGTTATTCACTGAAAAACTTAACGGTGCTTTTGTGTGCTCAGGCAAAAGCAATGTTTAATGTAAAAAATATTACTTTGGTGATATTTGGCCAAGAAACTAAAAAAAAACGGAAAACATATTTTGGAATGAATTAGTCAGGGTAGTCCAAATGATGCCAAATTGAGAACATGAATATGTTCACATGTATACAGATTCTCACCAAAATGTATTGAGGTCTTTATTGGCCAAAATATCTATCGATCCATCCATCTATCCATTTTCTAATCCGCTTTTCCCTATGAGGCGTAAAGAAACTAAATTTATTTTCAATAATTTGACTTTATTTTGCGCAATCCTGCAAACCGTGTATTTCCTCCCATGGTGACTCGAATCGAGGAAAGAAATCTCTGCATTCAGTCCAATTCTCCACAAAATTAATGAGTTCTTCATCTGATCCAACCTTCCAACAACATTTTAAGAAACTTTTTTTTGTTGTTGTTGCTGTTCAACACTGCTAAAAAGTAGCTTTCCTACTATTTACGTTTTTTACAGCTGATAGGAAACGACAAAATGGCTTTGTGACTTACGCACATAAGCTACCGTATTGGTTAATTCCTTCATAATGTGGTTCAGTCAGTTTGGTGCATTGTCGCCTTGCAGGGGTGGGGCCGTGGACGTGGGGGGGTAATGCACTGACAAGAAGCACTGTGATGTTCTCAATGTGCCGACTAAGTGGTGCTGAACGAGATGAGCTTGTGCGCCTGACAACCAGGTGGATTGGGTCCCCAACCTCATTCCCACCGTCTTTCATTTGAATAATGCATGCTAATTACCTACTTGCCAGAGCACAACTGTCACCCCACCAGGCTCCAGAAGACGTTCTCACACATCGCATGCACACAGACACAGACACACACACACACAGGAGGAACGTGCAATCGCTGGCACACACTTGCCTAAGCGCTGGCACGTCCACCACCGGAACTTCAAGAGAACCCAACAAAAGCCGCTGTCAAGTTAGCATGTAGGCTAATGATAGCGTACGTCCACCCCTCTGCTGAAGGAGCTGAACACAAGACTTATTCCACTTACCATCAGGAGCAAAAGTGGATCCTATTGTACCTAATGTATTGCATTTATACAGTATTTATTTGTTTATTACTGAAGTAGCGCTCAGTGAACCCCCACTCATCGCAGTTCACCTTTCACGCAGCATTTATATTGTGTTTTTTAAGCAACTCCTGACTGATTTTAATAGTATACATACATGTGGGAATGCCTTCGCATGTGGGAATGGAGAATCACCGTCGCCAAAGGACTTTTCAGCCAGGAGAGCAGTAAAATATACAAACACTGCATATTCATGCAGGTGCTGCTGTTAGTCACATCTTACAGCCAGACACTCACACGCCAACTCGCTGTCGTAGCATGCGAGCACACCAGACCCGCCTCTTAAAGGGGAAGTACAGTTAAAGATTTTCTTTACAATGATATGTTGGTATGTTATAGTCTAAAGACGGTATTCTGAGTCCAATCCAGGTGAGGGCTCAGGTAACAACCCCCACGACTCAACTGTTTTATGGGTTTGGTCATGCGATGTTTTCACACTGAGCCCTTAGAGCAGTGGCTCTTAACCTGGGTTCAATCAAACCCTGGGGGTTCGGTGAATCGGTCTCAGTGGTTCGACGGAGCCTCTGCCATACAAATAAATTTAAAAAACTATACTTATGTCTTAAAATTGTATTTACTTTTTTTCTGTTTTTAATAAATGTGTTTTTTAATGTCTTGAATTTGTAAAAACAGATTTTAATTTTTCACTAATGAAGGGTTCAGTCAACGTGCATGTAAACTGGTTGGGTTCGGTACCTCGAAGAAGGTTAAGAACCACTGCCTTAGAAGCACTGTGGTGTCATCTTCAGTTGGCAGCAAGTGGCAGTACAAGGTAAAATGACGCCCACTGAAATGGATCAACGCGGCTGGATTTTTCTGCTTAATTCATCAGTGTGCCAGCAATTCTAAAAGTTTGTGGATGATGCAAATGTAGCATGTCATCCACTTTCCTAAAATAATGGCCTTCACAAACTCCACCCCACCCCCGCAACCCACATACAGTTTTTTCATAAACCATGAAAAACTGCACCATATGCAGAATATATTATAGTTACCGGTACTCATAATTTCCTTTATGTAGAATTTACTGATTTTTTTCAGCAAGGGTTGATCTGATTTGAGCAGAGTAGGCCAGGATCATGAGGAGATGTTTGAGGCAAAAAGAGTCCCATATAATTTAGTTTTTGTCTAAATGTGGACTTAGGTCCTTATGTGAAGCTGGCAATGTGTACACTTCGTACCTGGTCCAGTCAGACCTCTGTTTTGCTACCTCCTTTTTGTTGTTTTTTTAATCCCATAATTTGAGCTCCGCTCCCACGGAAAAATGGTTTTGGCACAATCTGCATTTCCGCTGATGAGCTTCCTGGCTGCAAAATGCTGAGGTACAACTTGGCAAACTGTGTGTGTGTGTGTGTGTGTGTGTGTGTATGCATGTATTACTCAACTTCCAACTTCCATTCGCCCAACAAAAATTGCAGTGCCCGTGATTTGCGGATCATTTGGCACCCTCACTTTTTGTCCGCCGGTGAAAGTCCTGCCATTGGTATGCAAGGAGTGGCGTGCCCTCAACAATAATTTGAGGATAAAATCAATGACGCCGTCATTGAACGCTCTGTGGTTTTTACGGCCGCCATCAGTGACTTTGAGGATGGCGGCGGTGCCTCTCGGTCGACGCGGGCCGAGACTTTTTGACGGATCTTCAACAGCTGCGTTGGTGGAGGGGCCGTGTGTAAGCAGGGGGTTGAGCATGTTGACAAGGCTGTCCATTAACGCTACGCCTGACACAGGCGAGATGCATTCCGGCCCGTCTGTGCCATTTGGGTCATTATGTGACCGCTTTGCCACTGCGGAGGGTCGTGCTCAGCCGTAATGGACACCCCCAACGCCAGCCCCCCACGTGATCCCATTTCACTCAGATCTCCATTAAGATGTCAAAGGAGCCGTTCATATTTTTGAGACAGCCCCCTCCTCGCAACCCCTCGGCCTGCTAAACCGTTATTTATGATGCTTATTAGCAAGTGTAACCCAGCCATCAATTAATGTCCTGCAGGCAGGCTCAGCAAAAGGGTCCATTGGCGTTGGACCAAATGTACTGGAAAGTCCATTAATACTGAAATCCACACGTTAAGTGCTCATTTCAAGGAGTGCATTTCAGAAAGACACAAATGTGCAGCTTAGGGTGCTGATGTCTCACCATCGACCATATTTTCTGCACTGTAAGGCACACCTAAAAGCATTACATTTTCTCAAAAGCCGACATTGCGCCTTATAATCCGATGCGTCTTATGTATGGATCAATATTCTGATTTCTTGGACATAGTATTTTAACTGTTCTTTAAAGCGCTTTTGTTACATCTGCTGGGGTTGTGAAAGCTCAATGTAATAAAGCTGAAATGAATTGTATTGTATTGCTTTCAGCACAGTGCCATCTAGTGGATGCACAAGGCAACCACAGATACTATTGTACATTCTACTCTATGGACCTTCTAATGCGGTGCCACACGTGGTCTGTCCTTCCGTCTGTCCCTTTTCAAAACGTACCTACTTCACCGCGCCGCTGCGCGCCGCTGCGCGCCGCCACTGCGCGCCGCCACTGCGCGCCGCCACTGCGCCGCTCAGGCAGTGGCTCACTACGATCGCGCGGGCATCTTAGCGAAAAAATGTTGTCTACCCACAAGCATTGCAATGAAATTGTTAGTTATTTAGTAGAGCTAAACATCTCTTTATTTTCGCGATAAGCAATGAAGATGAACAAAAAGCTGAACTAAGCAACAACACTTTTGTGGGCCGAAGGCCCACCTTACCAGCCTTCCGCAGGAACTAGCTGATGAGCCGCCCGGAGGGCGGCGAACTAGCTAGTTATATATATATGAAAACAGTTTAAAAAGAGGCCATTCATTGAAGGCACACCTTAGTTATAGGATGGAAAATACGCTTGTCTCGTTTCTCCACTATACAGTAACTATCTATCTATCTATCTATCTATAGCAGGGTTTGGCAAATATTTTTGCAAATGGGGACCCATGAAATCCTGGAATACTTGGACCAAGCCAACATGCTAACCTCAACTTTTATTTAGATTTTCAATGTATTTAGAAAAAGCAGATTGTCTTGTGTTTTCCTATTTGTTATGAATATAGGAAATCATAATTATTCTAATAATTATTATCAGCGGCCATTAAAATGGCATCTTTACATTTAAAAAGTATATATAACGTACATTTTACATTGCACTTTGACTTCATAGTCATATGGAAGGCCAGTCAGAGACTATGGGCGGGCTGGATGTAACCACCAGGCCATACTTTGCCCAGGTCTGACCAAGAGTGGCGTATAGGAAGGACTGCCCCTCCCTATATAGAGAGAGAACATGCACTTCCTCATCCTCTGTGGGCTGAAACATTTTGAACACACAGTGGATGTGGATCTGCTCAATGCATGCAGATGTGTGCATCCATCGCGCATAAGAGCTCCCATGAGGTGCCTAAATTAGCACCATTTGCTTCAGGAAGAGAGAGGCAATGATTGCGGCAATGAAGAGACTCAACATCTTACCAATCAGAGGGAACACTCTGACCCAACTCGCTTCATCCAAATGATAGTCGGAATCAGGCATGAGTTTAAAAATAAAAACATCTGTGCTTGACATAAAGATGGGCATGTTGTTGAAATTTGTGGCTCAATCCTGCTCCTTATCGGATAGGAATCTCTGTCTCCAGTCTCTGTCTCGACTTAAGATCACCGCCCTCCAGCAACCCTGATTAACTTTTATTGAATATTATTTGCATGCATTGAGGTGAAAAGGAGTAGTCAAATGACCAAGTTGTGCTTATATGTAAAATATCGCCAATACATTGGTCCACTTTACAGCAGCCAATTTTGCATTTTACGCAAGCAGAGATTTTCTTGCTGTTCCTTCGAAACATACTTTGAGCACGTGGATCTCCTGCATGGATTCGAGTCAGTCTGTTTCTGCTTCTGCAATGTAGCCCACGCACCTCACCTGCATCGAATTTAAAGGGAATGGATGGAGCCACTCTGATTGGTTGGGAATCAAATCTGCTGTGTTCACTCCCATCCCACAACAAGGCAAACACCCATTCCTTGCTGCAGCCATCTACGAAAATACCAAAACAAATAATGCATGCAGTTGGACTGCACTTTGCGCTAGAATTGCTCTGGGCAAAAATGTAGGGCCCTACATGACAGACATTTGAGCAAATAATTCCCTCCCCTTGCTGCTAAACATTGACTTCATCGGCAACTTCACCAAGCTCTCGGCTAACGCTCTAGGCCAGTGATTGTGGAAGTGGGGTCCGCAGGCCCTCCATTAGTGATGAACATTTTGGCCTACTACGCTACTGTATTTCAATGCTGGTAATGATGATGGTACTTGGAGAGCTAAGTATTATTTAAGGTCGTACTTGGTGTAAATCACGATGCACTGTTTCAATCTAAACTAGTCTGTACAATGAACAAAACTCGGTGTAGCTTTTATTTCTTTTTGGCATGTTGATAACATGTTGATAATAACGCTCAAAAATTCCGTCTTTTTGTTGTTTTAAAGATTTTGCTTATTTGCTGGTGAAGTTCCCAAAAATGAAAAAGGACATTTTCTGCAAAATCTCTATTATTGCATCACCGAGCCAATGCCAGTCTGAATAATTGTCGTCTACCTTTATTATATCTAACGTGACCGTTTTTCCTTGAGCAGCAACAACAAAACAATTATTAAATCACAAAAGGTAACGCCGCCATCGCTCATATGAGATTAGCCAATTAGCCAACACTGTGTGCAGGGTGTTATCAGCACAATTCCATAGTCCCAGAGATGAAGGACAGGAGTAAACATATCCTGTGTATTGAGCAAATTGTGTTTTCTCATTCTGAGTGTGTGCAGTGTTGTGAAAGGAAAGTTTTTGTGTTGATGAATTGGGGGGGTTAGCAAAGTTTGTACATAAAATAAATCTCTCTTTTGAATTTTCTATTTGCCTGCAGAAGCTGGGAAAAATTCTTATAAATGTGAATTACAAAGATGTTACATTACTTCTATTCATCCATCCATCCATTTTCCGAACTGCTTGATCTTCACTCGGGTCGCGGAGGATATTGGAACCTATCCCAGCCGTCTTCGGGCAGTGGGGGGGGGGACACCCTGAATCAGTTGCCAGCCAATCGCAGGGCACACAGGGACGAACAACCATCCACACCCACACTCACACCACCTAAGGACAATTTAGAGCGCCCAATCAACCTGCCATGCATGTTTTTGGAACATGCATGGCAGGTTGCCTCACAGTGCCTCACAGTGCAGAGGTGCAGGGTTCGATTACGGCTCTGGCCTTCTGTTTGTGGAGTTTGCATGTTCTCCCCGTGTCTGCGTGGGTTTTCTCCGGGTACTCCCGTTTCCTCCCACATTCCAAAAACATGCATGGCAGGTTAATGGAACACTCTAAATTGTCCTCCTATAATCTGCTGTTAAACGGCAAACAGCATAAAGCTGCCATCATTGAAAATGCCTCTGATTAACCACAAATATACTCGAGCTGTTCTAGTAAGCTTTCATCGAGATTTTGTTTGACTTTTCAGCAGTTCCGACTGAAGAAAAACAGCTTCCAAGTTCAAAACCATGATACTGCCTTGCTTTCCTGACTGTACGGTGTACTTCTGCTCATGATCAGTGTTGTGTTTGCACCACAAACACCTTTTGGAATTATGGCTAAAAGGTTCAACCTTATATATTTATTTTTTTGGACCGTAACAAAATCTCTCAAACATGTGTGGGAACGGGTGTGGCTTTGAACTGTATGATTGAGGAAGCTGCGTTGCCAAAAATGATCTGGAAGGGTGGAACAGACGATGCCTTGATATTTATCACCGGAATACAACTTGCAGTAAACAGTTCCAGCGATTAGGCCAGAGCCATACCGATCCTGGGGCAACAAATCACATCGGTCAAACTCAGTTTCAGAAGCACAGACTTGCGGGAACTGGCCTGCATTTCAAATTGAGACACAGTGGGAACCCCTGAGGGATTAATTTAGGGCATGCTTGTCTTTTTGCAAAAGGCAGATAGAGTGGCAGACG
Organism: Hippocampus zosterae; assembly: GCF_025434085.1. Lineage (NCBI taxonomy): Eukaryota > Metazoa > Chordata > Actinopteri > Syngnathiformes > Syngnathidae > Hippocampus > Hippocampus zosterae. The sequence continues at coordinate 8,583,443 of NC_067454.1, read as the reverse complement.
TCCGTAGAGGACGTAACAATAACAAATGACAGACTCATGAATATTGCTGAATGCACACGGGCGCAACGCCAGGCTCTAAACTATGCATTGTTACGAGTCAACAAATGAAAAATAATGTCTGTTTTATTTTTCTTCCTTTTTTAAAGAAATAATGATTATGAATGCAGTTATCCCGAGATATGGACGCTCAAAATTACTGTTTAATTGATTCTTACGGAAATCTTTCGAATGGTGGAATCAGAAGATTAAGACATGTGCACAGTTCGAGGAATATAAAAAAAAAATAATAATAATAAAGTTAAATAATAGGTTCCCCAATTAAATGGCCAAAACAGTTTTGTTTTTCCATGACTAACGTACACTCAACAATAAAGTCATTGTGACAGTAAACAGTCAAATGAAAAAACTTTCAGACTCTAAATTTATAAATAGCAAATGAAAAGCAGTAAGTATGACGTTAACCAAGTGGACCACCTTGTGCTGTGTGGTGTATTATTATGCTGTTCGTAACCTTGAAATGTTGTGTGTCGGGACCCCGTGAAGGTCTTTTTACCATACCATTTTTTTTTTTTCCCCCCCAAGATGGCGCCCGAGTAGGCAGCCTTCGGCAAGTGCTCTTCAAGAGCCTTGCTTTTTTGTTCTTTTTTGCTGTTTTTGTCTTTTGTTTTGTCACATGTTGTTTGTTGTTTCATCGTGTGGACCTGATATGGACTGTTTTCAGCGCTTTTTGGCCACGACATTCGTCAAAGGAGCAGTATCTGTGCTTGGTGGTTGCGCCTTCTCGGCAGCACGCCTGTACCAGCACAGATTTTGATTGGGAGAAATGTCGGCGCCATTGACTGTCGGTGCTGGACAGACCTGGGGACGCTTGTGTTTTTTGCGCCAGTAATGGGCAGCATTTTTCACAACCCCGATTTGTTCAGTGGCTATGTCAGCGCTGTTGGACAGTTGGCGTTGGTGCGGCTGGATGGATGGCCGCTGAAGTTGAGGATGAGGAGAGAGGAGCGTTGGCGAAGAGCGCCGATGCGTATTTGGAACCGTGAGTCGCCGCTTGGAATTGAAATGGATTTCCATGGGACAGGAGAAGTGAACCAATCTCTTTTTTCGTCAATGGATGCTACAGCTTCTTGTTGACTTTGAAACTTAGCTTGTAGCCGACGTGTGCACATTTTGAGCATGACGTCTCTGATCCACTGGTTAAAGGACACTTTGATTCTCTCCTCTTTCATCTCAAACCGCTTCAAACAACAAAGCGTGTGACGGAAAAGTGGTTAGGACTGCACGACTGTCCGTGTTTTATGTTATGTGTTGTGTTCATTATTTTACTTTATGTTAACCGTTTTGTAAAGCGCTTTGTTACAGCTGCCGCTGTTGTGAAAGCGCTATATAAATCAGCATGTATTGTATATTGTATTGTATTGTATTCCGGTGTAGGTAGAGTTGTTGTTGATTTTTTGGGGCGGACGGGGGAGCGGCTTTTTCAAAGGTAACAGTTCACCCCGAGAATAATAACAGCTTGTCTTCTCTCCTTTGGCGAGATGACATTTGCCGCCTATGATTACCGGCGAGCGTCTGCAGCCACTTTTAAAGCGCACAATAACAAAGCCATTCCAAAAAATAAATAAATAATAAAAATAGGGCTGGTTATTTTACATTTGACAGCTGAAAATTACGGTTCATAGCCTTTTTTGTTGTTCTCGAGAGGAAAAACACAAACAATAACAGACCTTTTCAACCAGAGCCCCCCCCCCCCTCCATAATGTCACTGTTGTAGCGCTTTTGACCCATTTCAACTTGAGTTGGCCGCCGTGTATGAAGTAGTACGATGTTGATACGACAGTACAATGGAGGATAACAAGGATTTTATTTATTTATTATTTATTTTAATCCATGGAGGTGACTTTTGGCCACAGGAAATTGGGCACTGGAGGCAAAGTAGCAGGGTAAGCAATGGTGAAACTGTACAACAAACGAGAGGCGAGAATTAGTTTACAGTGTGTCACCAATATGGTCCACTTGGTGCCCTGGCTGTCTAACAAACAAACAGTACCCTTGTAGTGCTTGGTGGAAAAGCCCCAATAACTAGGAGAGCGTTGAAAAAATGTGTCTTGTGACCAACATGCCTGATTGTAGAATCCAACTTTTTAATTAAATAGACCACAAATTGACTGGTTTTAAAAGAGCTTTTATCTACTGACCATGGCAAGCTGCAGTATATTCCCCACGGTATCATTGTTTTACTATAAATAAACACACTCGGCTATTGCCAAGTCGCCATCTTTTGTAATTAAGCCTTTTCCAGCCGAGATAAAGACCCCTGTGTTGGAAAAGTTCTCCACTTCAGATGATAAGGCTAATTACTTTCTTTCAAATGAAGGTGGTGCCCCGACTCGCAGCTCATTTAAATTCAAATGCAGTTGTTCGCTCAACGCGCGCACACACACGTGGCTGTTAAACTGGATTTATTTAGGACCACACAAGACACTATTTTAATGTAAAGTATGCTTTAAATCAACCTGGGGGCTGCTGTCGAAGTTGTGGGAAATTATTTCTTTTATCCTCTCCTATAATCTGCTGTTATAATGTTGTGATGTATGAAAACGTTGTTAAAATGAAGGCGGTTGGACAGACCACCAAAATGGCAACCCCCGAACAATGCTGAGGCCTGAGTGCATTATAACAATTCACCGGCACCGGTACCTCGTTGAATATTTGTCACTTCAGTTAATGCGGGTTAGCCTCGGTTCCAATGAACCGTATTCTCCACACTAAAAGGTGCACTGGATTATGAGGCGTACCTTTAATGAATGGCCTATTTTGTAATTTTTTTCATATATTGGATGCACCGCGTTATAAGACGCAATCTACAATGCATCCACGAGATGGAGCTATGCTAAAGGAGAGACCAACAGAACGGTCAGATGTCAGTAAAACTGATTTTATAAAGCAGTGACACAGCTCACTGAACCAACAGCCAGTTATAACATAGACTCGTTAACGTTGTACTCACTTGCCGCTGCTCTATTTCCATGGTCAACTGAGTAACCCGATCGCCTTATGCCTGAAGTTTGAATTCTGCGTTGTAAGCATGTCTCGAGCAAGGAGACATTTTGGGGTCGAAATATTCCCTTAATGACCATACACAAGCCGCATCGGATTTTAAGGTGCGCTGTGAGCTTTTAAGAAAACGGAAGGCGTTTAGGTGTGCCTTTTAGTGCGGAAAATACGGTAGTAGCATAAGGATCAAAATAATCACTGGCAATCACATACAGTCGTATAACACATGTACACACATTTTGGGGGTCCAAGCGGTATCATGTTTGGTGACACTTGAAATCTATCGACTAAAATTGGATTGTATCAGAATTGTTTAACTAGTGTGCACTCAACATGCAATGAGTAATTCCCCGGTCCCTGAAGTGGTACTCGATGACCATTTCCGAATAGAAAAAGATGGAAATTAAAACAAAAAAAGTATCAAGATGATGTTTTTGCATTTTCTTCAACTTTATCTTAACTATGAGGAAATCGGGATGGCATAATCTTTTTCGGAATGCCAGCATTGTATTGAGGAGAATAATGCTGCCAGGAGCAGCCTCCCAACATTCCAGAGCTCATTATTTCATTTCTTTCAACACCAAACTAGTCGAGAGTGAATCAACAAGCGCCTCACATCGCACCACCTTTTGCAAGAATTTCAAGATGGACTTCCATAGAACCAGCTAGCTTACATCGAGCACTAGCTGCCTAGTTGGTGTGGCTAAATACTTTGAGGAGTCACTGCCGCAAAGACGACGAGAAGTTTTACATTCCGTTGTACTTGCTTGATACTTGTTGGAGAAATCTGAAGGAATCCGCTTGCTCACTTTGCAAAGCCACATTCAAGTACCATGTTTGTAGAACAAATCCCCAGCCTCCACAAGGCCACACAAATCAATGGGACTCGAGTGTGGTGCTCAAGGGAAGAACCGAACGGGTAAATGAGAAATTTTTAGAATTGTTTCGACGAGAAGAATAGAACATACAGTAGTAGCAGAGTCCGTTTTCATCATCATTTAATCTCTATGAGAAAAAAAAACTTTAGTGTGCAAAAAAAATAAAATAAAAAAATCAACAGATCGACGGTCTTCTGAAATGGATCAAGGTCAACCATTTTGGTTTATCTCTCGCCGATGCAATCTAGTCTCTGATATTAGCCGTTTGCAGCTTTAGGTCATTTACAATACAGCGTAAACATGTTTGACTGATAGTGTATGTTTATGGCCTGTGGGGAATTACTTCATTGCTGCCAGTGTGTGTGTGTGTGTGTGTGTGTTTACAGTGCCCTGTAGGGTAGTGGCTTCTGTCTGACACATGGGTGAGGGATGAAGGTGCGTCGAGTAAGAGGAATCCAGCACCAATTGCCTGTGGATGGGAAAGAGTGCGTAAAGCTGAACGGCGCATTTTTGTGTGTGCGTGTGTGTGTGTGTGTGTGTGTGTGTGTGTGCTTTGTTTTGGGTTTTTTTGTCGCAAGGAATGTTCAAAATTCCCTTATGAAAAGTACAGTATAATATTCACTCAAAATCCTTTTTGTGATCTTTTTACCTTTTTTGGTCTTGTGTCATAAGATTTTGTAATGCTCAGCATTTTTTTTGGATCATCAATATGTCTTGCATGTGTGGTTCAAATTTGGCAGCGATCAAAGCAAATTTCAAGGACAAATTTCTCTTTTAAGGACACCTGAAATGCCCAAAATGAGACTAAAATTAACACAAAATGGAATATTTTCCGAGCTGTTTTAGGCAATAGTTACTTGATCCTTTTTTTTCTCCACGTTATGATGATAGACATGCCTACTAAATTTCATGTTAATTATTATAACTGGCTTTGGTGGCTGGATTTTCAAAAACTCCCCCGAGGACAAGACCAAGACAATTGTGAGGGTTCATGCCTGGCACACAAAATTTGGGGATTTAAAAATATATATATAATTAAGTTATCAAAATGGTAATTTAGTTTTAAAAAAATGACAATAACTGAGTAATTACAAGATGGCGCACCGGATGCTTGGGCCCCGATACAAACTCAGCGGCACTGCTGTAATAAACCAGACTGGAGGTTTGTTCAAAAGTTGCTCGATAGAAATTGGGCGGACAAAGGTTCCCCACCCCGGCTGTAGCGCACAGAAGTGCACAAAAAGCCGCACGACGTACAAACAAGTGCATGTACACGTGCGCTATTCTTACAGAACGTCGAGATAATGCTTCTCCCTTTTCTCATCTGCCTCATCCTCGCTCATCCTGACACCCCCCATGCCCTCTCCGTCACACTGCTGCTTCTCATCACAAACCTAATCGTCTCACCCCCTCGGCAAGTACGTGCTGTGCGAATTAAAGTGCCCTTGCCCTCTTTTCTGTGTTTCTTCATCCTCTTTGTCTTCCTTCCTTCCCTCCCATGTTCCTCTTTCTAATAATTTGCTGCTTTTGTATGGAACGGGTGTCCGACATTTAAGTGGACACAGCATTTAAATAATGCGTTTACTTATCTCCATTTAAGCTATTGAGCTCCTGACATTTTCAATTTATGTTTACAAATTGCCAGCATTAACATGTAAATGTGGTGGCAGGGCACCTCACGGGGGCTCGCGTGCGCGGGCGGGCGAGGACGGGTCACGGAGTAGGACAACAAACCAGTAATGGCACAGCATGTTGCGAAGCCTTCGCACTAATGGAATCGGATGCACACTCAGGGGATCGGCTGAGCGCTGTGTAATTTATAAAGTCCTGTTTTTATATGAACTATATACAATTAGAAATTACATTAGTGTCCCCAGTAAAACAAAAGAGAGATGATGCGTTCAGCGTTGTACCTTCAGAAGGATAATGCCTGGATGAGTTATAGCCAGGGGTGTGCATCAGTGAAGCGTTGGTGTGCAAGAGGATGGAGAATTGAACATTGTGCTCCAGTTCAAGTTCGTCACAGCGATTTTGAGCACGAGGAATAGGTCAGATCAGCCTCGATTTGAAATCAAGTCAGCCCCGAGAATGATTTTTGTTTTTTTCCTGTGGGCCAATTTCAAAATAAAAGTTAATTTAGGCATTGGTATCCATGACAGCATTAATTGTTTCATTTTGAAGTTGACCGCTGGTGTGTTTCATAGTAGCCTACGAACGACCGTTGTGATGGCTTGTTTGACTGGGCTCACTCCCTGCTAATGGCTACATTCTCCGTGAGATGATGACCAAATGTGTCGCTAGAGAGCCGGCAGCCTTGAATGTTATCTCGGTTTCGATGGTCCGTCAAAATATGTTCTTTCGTAAAAGTAGTGCAAAGAAAAAAGAGATTGGGCACCAGATGGCTGCACTACAAAATTGTGCGAAGCTAGCTTGCCCATAACAGGTTCCAATACAAAGTCAGAGGTGAGTAATTAATTTTTCGAAAGAGCCAATCTACTCAATTGTGTGAAATATTAATTGAATATATTGTTTAATTTGAAAGAAAAAAAAAGAAATTGAATTGTTTCGTAAGTGGATGCGGTGTAATTAAGTTTTTGGAATTAGGAAATGAAAATTGAAAATGAGAAATAAACTAAAAAAGCTGAGGAAAAAATATTCGGCCACACTAAAATGACATAATACTAAAATGACATTGCAAATTAATGATAAACATTTTAAGTCATTAACTTCATCCATGAGGTCAGTGGGTCAGTTAAAAAAATAAAAAATAAAAAAAAATAAAAGAACAACAAACAATAGCCTCTGGTTCATTTTTGAGAAGGATCCCAAAAATGTTTTATGTGTAATCTTGGTTGTAGCCATCACTGGATGTGTAGCACAGCATCGAGGAAGCGCAACCTTGCATAGATGATATCACATTGTCTCAAGCCGCGAGGCATTTATTTCACAATACAAAACAGTTATATTTAACTCAATTTTACTCAATTATTCTATCAATAAATCGAATAACCAAACAAAAGTTTATTTTGCATCAGAGTATTAAAAAAAAGATTCCAGGGTACTGATTTTACATGATGATTGTTTTTTTTAATGAATTGTTTTTGAGATTAAAAAAAAAAAACAACTAAACAATTCATATCACACGAGAGGGATTCCTGTACTCACCAAACATTTTCAGTTCCTGATTTGGTCATTGTTTTCCTATTAAAAGTAGGCAAGTGAGGGTCTGTAGCGCTCACCCGACATATTGCTTATAGCAATAGCAAGTCCGGATTCTGTCAATATCTTCACTGTGAGTGAAGCCCCGACAACATATGAGAGAACAGCCCAGAGTGAGGCAAAAAAATATCCCAGAATATAAAATAAATGTTACTTTTGGAGGCAGCTTATCATGCACTAAACTGTGTGTATGTGGCATGTGAACACACCACTAAAGGAGTGGCCAACCTTCAGCATCTAGTTTTCCTGCGATTCGAGAATCGCAGATCTGTGTTGCGTTCTACAATAAATACGCATAGTTTCCAACATAAGACAACAAATAGCCTAGCTTCTTCTATTTCATCTTTTTTTTCTCCTTTCTTCTTCTGGATACCCAGAGCCACCACGCTGCCTCTCAACTGGACGACAACAGACATCTCATTTGGGGGAGGAGACTTTCCGTTGTCAGTGGAGCGAAGTTTATGGTTGCGGTGTGCTGTATTGGCACTCTCAAGTACATCACACACACTACAAGAGCCATAAGAACGTGTCAAATTATTTTCTCCCTTATATGGGTTTTCTCACATGAGTCAGGATGTTAAACGTCAGTATGTGATCACCCCCCACCATAGCCAAAGAAGTGGATTCCGATGCATGCGTTGGAGGGCTTCTCTGAGTAAACAAGTGTATATAGACACCGGAGTGTGGACTTTGAACCCGAATTAGCCGCACAGCATCCAGCCCAAGCAACAGCAGCGTATCATCCAAAGAAAATGGCTATCATGAAGCGGCAAGCAGCACCCTTCCCAGAAGGCTTTTTCAATCAAGCCAGACGTGCTAATTCACTTTCTCCTCCAAGCCACAGCAGGTCACGCTTGAAAGTTAAATTACACGGACAGACAGAAGGACTAAATGTTCATGAGAGGGATAAAGCAAGGCTAGCAAAGTCAAGATTCCGGGACTTCAAACTGTGCTTGGCCAGCGCTAAGAGTGGAGGCTGCCTGTAGCTGAGGGGGCAGTACAGCAGGAGTCATCTATAACTGAGACGCTCGTAATGAGAAAGATGTGCCAGCCGTCTGCTCACTGTGATAAGATGCGGAAGTTCCCTCGAGGCCGAAAGCATCGCTGACCCCAACAACAAAAAGACAACAAATGGTTGACTGCCCAAACCAATCCCCTCTTATTCCCATCCACCATTTACATTCTCTCTTCCACCTCTCTTAAGCACTTTTTGTCTTCAGCTCCACGTCCTTCTGCCCAAATCTAGCGTGGCACAAAGGCCCGCCGCCATTTAATCGGTTTCATCAGCGGGGTTTTTTTTTTCTTTCTTTTTTATTAGCTAAAGAAGAAGAATACGCGGTAATTATGGGGAGGACTGCATAGCGTGACGGTGGGGTGGGGAGAGAAGGCTTCACTCGGCCGCTGATGTGGAACAAGACGGGAAGAAAAGGAGGAGGTGCGCGACCAAGGACGGGAGAGAAATAGCAAAGACAGCAGCTGAAAGGGCAAGAGCAAGCGATAAGGCAGGCTTGAATGGTAACAGGAAATGAAAGGCTCAGAGCATGAGGGTCACAATGATTTTTCGCTCTCCTGCCCGGCGCAGAGGCTGAACGTCGGCGGAATGGAAATGAGCCCTAATGTCCTGCTAATGCGGTCCGCCAAGAGTCACACCGCAGCCGATACAAGGCTTGCCGTCTGCCTAATCCATTGTCCACTCCAATGGCCCATTCAGGACGAGTGCGCAGTGAGGGCGATATTTGAGCGTTGTTTTCATGCTAGGTGCGGTTTTATGTACTTCACAACCGCTGAGTGTTACTAATGAAGTGGACAAGAGGTGCTTTGGGCAACTGAGGACCTCTGGGGACCAATAGGATCTGACTGAGATTCCCCTGATGTGCTTGACATCTTAAAACGCAACATCTTTATGAGGGCCATTAAACATGCAATTAGAAAGGAATTAACCTTGTGAGGCTGCTGAACTGCTGAGAATACAGCAGGTATACTATAAGGGCAAAAGTCTTCATCTGTAGTTGGCACTTGACTATAGCTCATCCTGAATACAAACTCCTTATATTTAAAGGGGACAGATGGGGAAAATAATGACTTTTTGGTTGGTTGTTTGTGTGGCTGATGTCAGGAAATGTGTCTGTTTTGGCCTTAGAACTAAATAACCTGATCCTATAATGCACCAATAATGATAACCTGTAACCTGATAACATGATAAGCTGTTCACTGTAGTAACCACTATCCCTGAAAGGGTGACATTTAGATGTCATTTTTTTCAGTAAATTTCTTGACTGGTACTCGTAAGAGGGAGCATATAACTCTCACTCTGGCATCCCTTCACTGGCTCCCCATTCATTTTAGAGTTATTTTCAAGATCATCCTCTTTGTTTTCAAATCTCTGAATAATCTCGCGCCACCTTACCTCTCTGAGCTCATCCGCCCCTACACACCTGCCCGCTGTCTCAGGTCTGTGGACCAGTCTTTGTTAGAAGTACCAAGAACTAAACTGAGGATCAGAGGGGATCGAGCCTTTTCTGTTGCTGGTCCCTCTCTCTGGAATGACCTCCCACTGAACATTCGGCAAGCCTCCTCGCTGCCCATCTTTAAAGCCCTCCTCAAAACTCACTTGTATTCTTTGGTGTTCGACTTAGATTTGTTCTTGATTTTACTGCTTGGCGCTTTCTACCGCCTTTATTACCGATTCGTCTTACTGTTTATTGTGTATGTTAAATCGCTACATGGACAGCACTTTGTATGCAGCGATGGCTGTTTGAAAGTGCTCTATAAATACTGTTGACTTGACTTGACTTGACTTGCTACATAGTTAGAAAAAAGTGTGTGTGTATAGATAGATAGATAGATAGATAGATAGATAGATAGATAGATAGATAGATAGATAGATAGATAGATAGATAGATAGATAGATAGATAGATAGATAGATAGATAGATAGATAGATAGATAGATAGATAGATAGATAGATAGATAGATAGATAGATAGATAGATAGATAGATAGATAGATAGATCCATCGATCGATGGATTGATCTGATCAATACAATTTTTCGCAGAGGAAAAGTGGGTGCCCAAAACCCAGATGTCCGCCGTGGAAGAGCAGCACCTTACAAGATTTCATGTTGCTTATACACATAATACTGTAGATGCCAGAGAGTGCTGTGTGACAGTACGTCAGGGTTCACCCCCCCGATGCCTTGAGAGTGTGTTGGCTGGTCGAAGCCAATCAGCCCACCAGTTATCACACTATGCTCTCAAAGGAGCGTGTGGGTTCCAGCCAAGGGCAGAACACGACTATGACATATATAATGAGAAGCGTATTTATGCAATGCTACTGCCTATTGCCGTCTTTTGTTCACATTCATATTTGGATGCATGGTATTTGTTATTCATGTTGGGTTGCCGTTGACATTTAGACATTTTTGACATGTTTATATGATTGTTTTTCTTCCATTAATGCCAGTTTGCTGCTGTAAAACTACAGCGGCATTCATATAAAGCAAAGACCAGACTCGGAGTAAATACAGCATCTGCCAAGCTGTGCTAACATTAATTTTCTGCTGAAACAGCCAGTGGCCAGCAACTTTGCCTAAAGCTGAAATATCAATTATAGTTTTCTCCTTGGCAGAGAGCGCAAAGCTTTAATCTTTGCATGGCCAATCAAAACATTGCCGAGACTGAACCGAACTGAAAACGTATCGTGTCTGTGTGTGTGTGTGTGTCTGTGTCTGTGCTTGTGGGAAGGGGGAAGCGGGTCCGTTGGGAGCAAGGGGTAGTTGGAGATGTTGGCCACACTTAAAAAGAGCAGCGGTTTCAACGAGTTTGTGTCTCATGTTGTTGCTCGTGCAAATTGGCAAAAAGTGGGAATCACAGAGTATCGTACAAAGACGGGTTATGTCCCTGGTGTCGACGAAATCGGACTCCTGCACTGTACTATGCCTTTATACTTAATATTTTTTGTCTTGTCTGTCCTCTTTTGCCATCAGAAAAAATATATACCGTATTTTCACGACTATTCGACGCATCGTACTAATGGCCGCAGTCTCATTAATGGGTGACATTTCTGTATTTTACACATACACAGGACGCATCGTACTAATGGCCGCAGTTTTACAGTGGTAAAACATACGCCAGCTTAAACATACGGCATGCATGCGCGCACTCTAACACGTTAGCTTGCAGCATACGGTAGCATGCCAAGACATACAGATAAGATAAAAACACGTTTTTAAAAAGGCAACGAAAGCAGAACTGAGTTCGGGTGTATTTTATTTAGCCATCGTACAATGTTCTCACGTTTATCGATCAATCATCACCCAGAAATCCATCAAAGTCCTCATCCTCTGTATCAGAAGCAGAGGACTGCACATCTCAGTTGTCATTGAATGCATCACATGCTAGTGTGAGTTGCTACGCATTGCCGAGCGGAAAGAAGGAGTAGCAACAGCAAAGTCAACCACATTTGAACGTAAAGAACAGAGCGAAACATGGTGGCAGCGCGTGTGTGTGTAGAAAGAATTGAACAATTGTGCAAGTACCGTAATCCATCAAAAACGCCGCGTTCCCTCTCGTTGTTGCGTATTGTGGCGTAACTCGCCAAGTGCTGCCTCTCACTCTTTGTAAAGTTGTGTTTGCCACCGATCATCCATTGTTCCCATGCCGTTTGCAACTTTACTTTGAACGCCCGGTTGATGCCAATGTCCAGCAGTTGGAGTTCTTTAGTCAACCCTCCGGGAATAACGGCAAGCTCAGAGTTCATTTGCTTGACTTGTTTTTTTCACCGCTGCTGTGAGATGGGCACGCATGCCAAAAGCATAACCGGTGGCTTTAAGTTTGAACTGAGCTTCGTAGGCGTGTCTTTTTGTCGAATTTATTTTCAGGGGTTCTTAGAAACCAAAACCGGAGTTGTTTTGCAACAATGCACATTGCCACACTCTATACAAGTGTTGGTACTGGCTTGAGGCGTCCACTTACACGCCCACACGTCACCATTGGCGGACTAGCTTGCCTGTCCTCTTTCTCCCTCTCCATATATGTATATATACACGCCCACCCTTCCCTGATTGGCCGACTTCTTTCCCACATGCGGCCAGTCACTTCCGCCTTTTCTCTATATAAACAGCGTGTCGGCTGTCAGTCAGATTTTGGAACTCAGCGCATATAAAGGACGCTCCGCACCATAAGGCGTCCTGTCCATTTTGGAGAAAATGTAAGACTTTTAATGGCGCCTTATATAGGGTATACCGTATTTTCCGGACTATAAGTCGCATTTTTTTTCATAGTTTGTCTGGGGGTGCGACTTATACTCTGGAACGATTTATGTGTAATTTCCCATGTTATTTTCGTATTAAACCACAAGAGGGCGCTTTCGGCCTGCGTTGATAAATCGACGATGAGTCTGATGTAAACGACGTAGAAGAGGAAGCGGCGCATCGTTTACCTCCCGAGTTTGGGGAATTGTTTAAAAGTGACACAGATGATTTAGATTTCATTGGATTTAGTGATTTGGAGCGAAACTGATCGTTTGGTAAACTTGTTAGTATGTTCTTATGCGAGAGTTATCCGAGTAACTCTTAATATGTTACGTCATTATTGACATTACCAGGCATGTCAGTGATGTAATGTTAGTAGACCGTACACTTATTCAGACTGTTGTTCTCTATTTTATTTTTATTTTAAATTGCCTTTCAAGATGACATGTGTTTTTGGCATTAGGTTTTATCAAATAAATTTTCCCCAAAAATGTGACTTATACTCCAGTGTGACTTATAATATGTTTTTTCCGTCTTAATTATGCATTTTTTGGCTGGTGCAATTTATAATCCGGAGCAATGTATAATCCGAAAAATACGGTACATATAGAAGACAAAATGATCATCAAGTGGAAATGTGAGGTTTCATATGGATCTGCATACACATCCAAAATCTGATGGTGGACGTACAAACCGAGCTTGGGGCTGCTCTATGCTCTATTTCAAAAGATGATTCAAGACTTAATTTCACACTAACTCCTCAGAAAATGAAGAATGTAGCAAGTGTTGAGACGCACACACACACGCCGGCACTTGTGTCTCTGCACATACATTATGCGATAAAACATCCACGACGGGCTTCCTGGCTGGCATGCGAAAACTGTAATTTTCCGCCACACTTCCCCTGCTGTTTCTTCCTTCTCCTCGCTCTACGGGCCGGGTTGTGTAGATAGCGAGCGGAGAACAAAGTGCGGACCTCGCTAGCTACACTCCCGCTTCTCAGTGTGATCGTTAATGCAGCGGCAGCCTGCGTGGCCGACAGGTTAAAGCGACAATCGGCAGGCACGTGAAATAAGATCTTTCACGACCTCTTTTGAAGACAGATAGACAGAACCATGTGGGCACTCGCGCGTATACATTTCCTTGAACGTGCCTCTGAGTGGGTGCAATGCACACATAAGTGGTGAGCCGACTGCCTACTCTAGTTAACCTGCCCCAAGGGAGATGTTTTCATTGCAAAGACAAATGCCCTGCAATGTTTCTTTCTGTGGGTGCGGGGAAGTTTCAAAAGTCCAACCAAAAGTCTATTTCAAGTGTGATATTACTTGAGACTTCAGCAAATCTTTGGAGACATAAGCTCAGTGAGCATGTAAATGGAAGGTCTGTGTAGATTATGCGGTTGAATCCCAAAATTTTGTGTCACCCTGTTTTTGTGTTCTTCGACTTGATTGACTTTTTTCCTCCCACAAATGTGCTACAATTTACTGTCAGTATGCTTATATTTGAAATCAGAATATATTCTGGCAGCCAAATATTGAATGACCGCTCTTTTTATGCTAAGAAGGGGTTTGGTTGGGGAAAATGCTAGGAACGGTTTTATTAAAAACTTTAATTTTTTTTGGGTGCCGATTTCTAACAAAAATAAGAACATTTCACAAGTAACATGGAGACAAAACTCAACACTGTATTTGCTGTTGTGACCCTCAAAAACATCACAATCCAGTTCTCATTAGATTAAAAGTTAGGAATGGAAAATATTACTCAAAACACTACCTGTACATTTAAATGTTTGATGACAACTATAGTTCGGACTTGGACCCAATTTATTCCTTGAACGTTATTTATCAAAATTGCTTTGAAATGAGAACAACTTGGAAGTCAACCATTTGGTTTTGAATCCTGGTGCTAATCCAAATTGGAATTGTTCAGCCTTGAAGAGGTTTGCTCTCTGACTCTATGCAAATGATGCATTATAAACAGGCAGCAAATTAGAAAAATCCCGAAGAAGTAGATTACTTTTAAAGTGCTATTTAAAAGGAAAGAGCTATCCGTGTGCTTGCGACTAATTGAATCAAGTTAATTAGCATTAAGTGTGTGAGTTTGAAAAACATAAACATAAAAGGCTCTTTGTAAATAGAGTCGGCATGTTTTGACATTAGAAAAACAATTCAATCTTCCTTTTTCACTGACGCAAATATTGCTGAACAAATATGTTACATCAGCATCGAGTGTAAGGGTACACTTGCAATAACTATATGGCAATGGCAATTAGAAGGTGAATGAATGGTTATTCGACGAGTATGCGGACGCTATCTTTGATAAAATATCATTTTTGTCATAAACGTCTTTGTCTTATTAAGCTGTCAAATTATAGTAATTTAGGCGCCCCAGTGGTCGAGTGGTTAGCTCGTCGGCATCACAATGCAGAAGTGCAGGATTCGAATCCGGCTCCGGCCTTCCTGTGTGGAGTTTGCATGTTCTCCCCATGCCTGCGTGGGTTTTCTCTAGGTAGTCCGGTTTCCTCACACATTCCAAAAACATGCGTGGCAGATTAATGGGACACTAAATTGTCCCTAGATGTGAGTGTGTGATGGTGTATCGTCTATGCGATTGGCTGGCAACCCTTTCAGGCTGGCAACCGCCTCCTGCCCGATGACAGCTGATATAGGCTATATAGATAAAGTGGATCAAAAATGGATGGATGAATTATAGTTATTTACTCACATTCCTGAACAGGAGAAAATATGGTCTAAAACTGGGAATTCAGTGGTTCAAAATGGTAACAATTAATGTGCAGTAACTGAAATGAATGATACTGCATATTATGAAGCCGGTTGGCTTGTCTACCACTGGGCTTAGCAAGTGTTCTGGAGGAAATGCTGAATTGCTTTTAGGATATTTATTTATAATTGTAAAGAGACTGTCCTTTGAACTTGTATTGTCCCAAAACAAGATAACAGATATAATGTTCATATTTCCTTCACTCCAAAGGTCTCAGAACTAACCCAGAGCTTGCGGTGCATGGCGGCAATGGAAATCAATGCGAGGAGTGGAGCTGTTGTGTAAACAGATTATTAACGCCGCGTTGTGTGCCCATTCCACTATTTTATATGCCGCTGTGATTCTCGATAGTCGCCCCCCACCCATGAAAGCACAATGGATTCTCAGGCGCAGGCTCGTGAAAGAAATCCATTGGTAATTTCAGTCTGATCAATTATCCGCTCGAGCTTGTCACATTCTCCAATGGGTTTGTACCGACGTGCGACAATAGAAAGCCACTTACTGCAGTTGAACATATTTTTCATGGAGAAATTATTGTGCTTTTTTTTCGACCGTTCATACAGACACCTTATTTCTTGAACCACAACGTTAAGCACACCATGTCACACACAATGTCATGAGCTCAAACACAAGAGCTGTATCAAATATTCTACCTTGAAAAAAGGTAAACAATGCTCAACTTTTGTAACAATAGTTTTAATATTGAGGTTATCGGTTGTGAAAAAACTGCATTGCATCATGGTGCACTATGGCAGTAGCACATCTAATGTGGTTATGCGAGTGTAATGACAATCTTAAAGAGGAGATGGAAAATTGAGTTGACTACACATAAGCACTGCCTTGAAAAAGAAAAATGTTTAGCGGCACATTTATATGAGCTGACAGTGTGACTAGCACCTCTGCTGGACTGTTCAGCTATGTCGTAACTGGGTTTGGGCTTATTTGTTGGGAAGAGTGAAAAGCTACAATACTCACCCCTCTCCAAAAAGGTCTACACTGCATTGTGTTTTCCGATAGATGTGGCAATTTGGTGACAAATGATTTGATCTGATGGGAAATGTTTCAAAATGAAGACGCAAATTTGCGAATACCGGACTGTGACTATGCAGCCGTCCACTATTTTTGGTTGGTGAAGGCACCGTCCACACAGCTACAATAAATAACAAAGTGTAATCTGGAGCCATGGTGGTGAAAACACAATCCGAACTGCATTGGCACTTGCTTTATCGAGAAGCGGGGGATATGGTTAAAGTGGTACCTTGACTCGAGCCATTCATCTCCTCGTCTGGAGTTAGCGTCAGGGTCAGGAGTCTTAAAGTACTTGACAAAACGTTTCCACATTTTTTACTTTTCTCTAGAGCTGTCAGTTTAGCGCGTTTTTATTGGCATTAATTTAAATGAATTTTAACGGGATTAAACATTTTCTCGCGAGATTAACGCGGCACACGTCACAAGCGGATGTTACGTTGCTCTATAAATACACCAGAAACAAAACAACAAGAGCGCTGCAGAAGTCCACGCCCATGTCTGTTTTGCCAGCCAGCTTGAGACACCGAAAACGGATACTTAAAGAGTTTATGAATGGAAAGTTTACTTTTAAAAGGTTGCCATATTGCTCCACTGACAAGACCAAAGTTATCTGTGCTTCTCTCTCTCTCTGTATCATACAGGTATACAATGTATGCCACTGACGCGATTGTTACTTGTTTGGAACTATTTTGTGTGGAAGGTTACAGCGTTCCGTGTCCATATAAATACAGCGGGTGGAGGTTCTCTGTGTTCGTCTGACAGTGACAGTGCGCTACAGTGGTAGCGACCTAGCGAAAGTAAAATGTCTCCAGTGTTGTCATCGAACCAAGTGTAGTCATTCGAAATGAGGTCTACACAAAACTGTAGAGAGAGACTTCCGCGCAAGAAGGACCAACACAATCAACATAGCCTGACTATGTTAGGGGGAGTGAAACCCCACCCCCTCTTCAGAATGGTTTGCCCCTGCAGCAAGGGGGAAGTGTGTGTGCTTGTTTGTAAGACCAGCAGTTTCGAATACAGCGGCACATAATGAACACTGGTGTCCGGTGTCTCGTTATTCTTCAACAAACATACAGAAACAGACTGCTGTGTTGAAAGCAAACTTGAGAAAAATTAAGTATGCAACCATGGTTTAAATCCACTGTAGGCCGAGTACTAGTGTACCTTAGATGTGCACTTTATAATGTTATATGGCTCTGTTTTGATTTCATAAAAAAAGCTGTTAAAGAGATTATGTGGGAATAACTGCACCAAGTGAAAAATGTTCATGTAAAATTGAAAATCGAAATTGTGATTCCATGTTGATGAGAGCATTAAAATGGGGGAAAAATAGGACAAAAATGTAAAAGGAAATTCAGAAACAATAAAAAATGTGTGAGTAATCACGATTAATTTTTTAGTTCATTTGAGTTAATTATGACAGTTGCATTTTTAATTAGATTAAATATTTTAATCGTTTGACAGCTCTACTTTTCTCACACGGAAAAAAAAAAATCACTGGAGCCTTTAGGCAGCTACACGAAAAGTTGAAAATATTCAGAACTAATATTCTTTCACCTATGTGTATTTTTGACAGGAAAATATCAGACTTTTTTTGAAGGATGCCTGGGAACGGTTTTAAATGGTGAACAATATGCATAATACAGTTTGTCTCCTTTAAATGAGCAGCCATCTCATGTGTATTTACGAGTGAGTCATGACTACACTCGCAAGATCAGTGCTTTTGGCAGCACAGCCAAGTAAAGAAAGGAGGGGATGGGATTGTGTGTGAGCGTGCGTGTGCGTGTGTGTGTGTGTGTGTGTGTGTGCGTGCGTGCGCATGAGCGCGTTTGCAGAATTGTCCAAGTGTGGCAGTAGTGGTCCTCAGTCACTTTATCAGTGCCACAGCAGCACTTTTTCCTTTCATGTGTCTGCCCAGCGACGGCTCTCCCACCCTAACAGAGCATGAAAAAGAAACACTCCCTCTCTCACCAGAGGTGACACAAACACTATCCCAAAACCACTCTTTGTCTAAACACACACCCTTTCCCCGTCGCCCCATCCCGTATTTGTGGATTTGCCAACAACTGAAAAATTACCACACTTGACCCGCTCTGCACACGCTGTATCTATCCGCTCGCTTAACATCAGATGTATACCACGCTTCGCCTGGCTATCAGTATTTATTTGTCCTAAGGAAAGCTTTTCAGCAATTTTCCTCAGGTGTGTTTCTTAAAATTGATTTTTTATTTTATGATAAACGTAGACATTGCGGCCTCGTGTTTTCATATCATTCCGTGCATGGCAACGCCATTGTCAGCATTTGGCTTCAATTGGCTTCAACACTCAAAGGCTCGCTAATATGTCCAATCATCAAAGGTCTTGCCAAATAAAACATAGCATGATGTCGTTCTTGGAATGACTTGTGTCAGCAGGACTTTCAGACTGACACCAAATTCAATAAATAAATAAATAAATAAAACAAAGAATCTTAGCTTTTAGCGTAATTGGCAACTCTGATGCAGTTTTGCACGCTTTCATTGTCATTTCTATGGGATGGATATAATGAACATTTTTTGCCCCCCAAAGACTATGAGTTAAACATACTTCGGTTTTCGACCATAATCCGTTCCAGAAAGCTGTTCGAAAAGCGATTTGTTTTTCGAAATCCGAAACTATTTTACTAACCCACATTTAGGGTCTAGTACACAACGCAGAAATAACATTAAAACAGTCAGATTTGCGTAAATCCCAACAAACATGTCTGCCCACAATGAACGCTACACAAGCAAGCGTCACTTCCTTGTGTAACGAAAACGAGACGAGTCAAGTGGTGTCGTCGGGTTTGTTCAGTTTGGTCGAAAAACTGTTTTCGGTCATAATCCGAGGCATAAAAATCTCTAATTTTCTGGTCGAAAAACGATTTGATCGAGAACAGACACATTTGAAAACTGAGGTTTGACTGTATATGTTGCATTCAACATCATAATGAAAGAACAATATAATTGTTCAGCATATATCGAATTAGATTTGGATGGCAGCATGATGAAACATATGAACAAATGAAACCCATAGTGAGTAGCGTGCTAAACACTACTTACGAAACAAACAAAAAAAATGGTAGCTCAATTGTGGGGTTCTTGTGCCACTACGTTTGACTTTGTGAGTTTACATACAGCAGTGAGCAAAATGATGTTAGAGTAGTTTTTCCATGTTCTCTCGGCCAAAGTCAGCATTTCATCTATTCTTCTCCCAACAATACATCACGAGTGGGCATTTACTTTGTCGATCTACTCAAAGGTGGAGCGATCAATAAGAGTCACTTGAATTAACAACCCTGTTTATGGATGGCTGCGATCAACAGGCTGCCTACTTGAGTGCCGTGTTCATGTGCCTCCACGTAAACAAGATGGATCTCGTACCGCACACAGAGACACGGCTTGCGATGAATCATATTTTCGGATGTGTGGAAAACATAATGAATATCAAATACAAGCAAACTGCTATTAAAAAAATCCTACCCCCCCCCCCCAAAAAAAAAGCAGACGGTCACAAGAGTATCTCCTGGTATGGTTTGACCGATACATCAAGAGGTTCAATATTTTGAGCCTAATAACACGAAGAGTCTCATTTTGTATTAGCTGTCTCATTTGGTTCTCGGTGCTTTTCCCCATAAATGGCACTGACGGTGAAGATTAAGGTGGAGTGGGGGTCAGTGCTGAAGCTGTCCTAGACATTTTTTTCTATCATAGGCGTTAGAATCAGAGCCACACTGTCGAGTGTGAGGCTTCATTCCTCTTGCATTCTACTGTTATCTTGCCTCTAATACTCCCGCCGAAGGTGGAAAACTATGTCAGTGTCTTTCATAAAGAAAAGCGACTCATCAAATACAAGGCTTGTTTGGCAGGAATTGTGAAATAAGTGAACTTCTCTTGACCAAAGAAAGCAAACCCGGAGCTGTGAAACAACTTCACTGACCATTCAGGAAACCACCATCATAGAACACTGACCGGCCTGTGACAGCGCATCAAAGAAAAGTGGTTCAACAGTTTTCTGTTGGTTTTTTTTTTCTGTGACAAGTACATGAGCCAGAGCAATGAAAGGGATCGCCGTTGTCACATGTTCAAAGCACAAGACATATGTTCAAGAATTAAGTCTCGAGCTAAAGCTATCCAGCCATGGTAGACAGACATGCTAATTTTTAGTTATTTAGGCCTAATGGATACTGTGCTAGAGCTTGGAACGATAATGATCATCATAATTATTATATAATAAGATTTCCCCAAATACAACATATTAAGGGAAACAGCTAATGGCAAAAGGCCAAAGTAAAACCTTCTCACTCATTTATGTGGGGTACTCATGACATTAATTTGCCAAAATCTGAGCACTTTTCTTCTCCCAAAAAAATTGAGGAGAGGCCAATTGGTTGTGTTGAGTGTTTGGTTCGCATTTCTTAGAAGTTTCCCCCCCCCCCTCACACCCACAATAAAATGACATTTGTATTTTGACTTCTACTTTTGTTTTTCTTTTCTGTATTTTCTAGTTTTCCGTACTCTAGAAATCATGTGGCACTTGGCTGTCCTATAACAGATATCCAGTTTTGAAGTGGAGAATTGTTATTGTTCAAGGAGGTATTGTTGCCAGTGTGCTGTTTTGGTGACGTCAAATACTCCGCATACCATAAGAACAGTAATAAGTGCTGATTGTTCCTGAACATGTGTCTTACTTGTCAAACAATCACTTAAATTGCTGTTGTCACCCTGCTTTACTTTTTGCGATTGTGCATAACAGCCCTGCAAGGGAAGGATAACTTTAAAAAAAAGTATGGTTTTAAATCTGCACACGACTGGGATCTAAAAAAGAAAGAAAAAAAAGTCTGGACGACAAGCCAGCCAAAAGAAGGGAGAAAGGGAAAAAAGGCATTAGCACAAAAAGCTTCACAGTTGACGGCCTGCAGATTCGCTGACGTCTGTAATAAAATAAGGCCATCCGGGTGTGCAAGAGTTGACATTGCGTGCAGGTGTACAGTCAGGCATCTGCATAAAGAGCCGACGCTTCTGCCAGCAGCCATCATGGCCTCGACAGATTAGAAATTGTGCGCCTGTGTGTACGGATTCGCCGCAAATAATGAGAAATGAGTTTAAAATTGTGGCTCTGGCAGCAATGTGGAAAAATGGGCCTTGTCAATATGTGGCACACACGATGCAGCCGGTGAGCAAGAGGATTTAGGGGTGAGCAAGATTGGGGGAGACAGAAAGAGAGAGAGAGAGAGAGAGAGATAGAAAGAAAGAAGGGGAGGGAATCGGGGGATGACTTTGTTTTGGTTTACTGCTTATTACCATCATAATCCTTTGTCCCGTTTCCCCACTCTGCAGTCTGGGCACACCTCTCTCGCCTCGCCGTCAGTCGCCGTGATTGCCTTGTATTTAAGAAGCCTTCTGTGAGCCTCTGTTCCGACAAATGCCTTTCCAATACCAATCACAGCTGAGTGCGCCTCATTTGAATGTGTGAAAGGGGTTTTGATTCCATCAGCAGAACACTCCTCCAAGCGCGGCGTGGACCATTCAAAAGCAAATATTCTCAACCTAGTGTATATGTCTAGATATAAATGCGGGTGTATTGTAAAGGGCTTGGCTCTTCAAACACATTGTTCATTAATCCCTCTTTTATTCTCGACATACGGCCTCATTAGCTCTTCTCCTTTATGGTGCTTGGAACTTGTCAGCGGCGCACCAAATGTGCGATGAAACACGCGCTGGAGTGATCGTAAACCCCAACAAGGAGGGAAAACAAGCTAATTGCACTCAGAGTTTTGCGCTTTGAAAATGTTCCCACCACCTGGTCACCGGCTTTGCAAGAGTGACACCATTTAGGGAGGGAAGGGGGTTAGGGGGGGGGGGCGGCGGCATCTCCGCCTAAGCAGCTGGTTGACCTTCATACTTATCGGTGCATATCGTTTGCCTGCTTCTTGGGTCTATGAGGGCTTGGGATAATGCATGCCAATTAAAATCTTGAGTAAATCCCATTGCTTTATTACTCAGAACCACTGAGAGTTACCCAACATCACTGTTGAAGAGCTTCTTAAATCCCATCGTCATTTCCTTCAACAGACGTGTATTGGTGACGCACAATTAATCCTACACTTCAGCATTGCAAAACTTGGTTTGGTCCTGATGTTGTTTACTGTAATATCCGATAAAACCTTCAGGTCAGGTGTTTCTGTCTCTGTGGCTGGACAGTGCTATTTTCCCCCAACATATTAGAATATGTTTGAATCCTGGTTGAAGAAATTCCTTCTGAAAAAAAAGGCAAAACTGCCATTCTTGGCATAACCATCAATTCAGCCGTCTAGGCATCTTCCAATCGAACACTTTGGTGTTATGCTCAGTGTACGGTTTGATTGTGGGTGGAGGTCACCACTCCTCAAACTTGACAATTGCTCTCAGTAGTCCGTTGTACATCCAAGAGCATGATGATGGTTCATTAGCCATGTTATAACACTTAGAGCAGAGGGTCATCCACGCCGGTCCTCGAGGGACTCCATCCTGCATGTTTTAGATGTTTCCCGCCTCCAACACACCCGATTCAAATGATCAGTTCGTCACATCAACATGACCATATAGAATGCTGAAATCACACGCAGTCCTGCGGCCCGTTTTTCAATTTGGTAGTCTTCACGTGAGACTAAAGTTGAATTATGAAAAAAAAAAAACAAAACATTTTATGTTGCATGAAAAGCTAATAAATACTCGGTCACTTCATGCTTTTTTTTTTTCATTTTGCCGGTTGAAAATTTAAATAAATTACTTATGGCTTGACAGTATGTCTGCCAGTTAAGAATTTAATTCTGATACTTCAAAAATCACAGTTAATAAAAGTTGTATCGGGGCAATAGTGCCACCATGGGATACAGCTGACTAGTGTCATGGAACAGATTGTTTGACCTCAGAGGTTGCACTGTTGTGTGATTTCATTGAAACAATCATGACTTGTAAGCACAGCCAAGAAATCGCTCAAGAATTGATGAACTGAAGGCAAAAACATTCTCTGCGGCATATTACAGAATGAATCAATGAACACCGAAACCCAGTGTTTGAGATTAGAGAGTTAAATTTGGCAACGAATTGTTTAATCTCCAAACGTGTTGCTGTAAAAGTAATTTTTTCATTGAGATTTTACTTGGCTTTGGGCAAAGATTAGAATGGGTGCCATCTAGCTGAGACATTGGTTTGCTCCTCTGGACAATGTTCAAATTGACTAAATGTATACAAACTTCATTTGCGGTGCAAATCTTGTGGCACAACAGGCCTACATTATCTCATAGTCAATCTTTGGTTGTATGCTTAACAAACACCGGACAAATTGTACACAGTCCAACCCCATACATTACAATAAAAATCCAATGCTGCAGAGGTGTACATCCACCGTCCTGTGCATTATTTTTCTGTGACATTAAACCTAATTTCATGGGTGACATGGTGAAAAAGGATGAACACCCAATTTATATACCTTTAAAGGGAAACACGGGGTTGCAAATGCGCTGGCAACTAATCCTCACAGTACTCCGGGGTGGGATGCGCTCAGTCTTCGAACCCATTTGGTATGTCTTGATGTCTGAGGTGACAGAAGCACTGCCAAAGGCTCGTGGGGAAATCAAGAGTCATTGTGCCCGGCAGTGATTGCGGTGACTTGACGATATCAAAGGATTATGTTGTGTAGGGCTAACAAGACTAATGGCACTTCTTTTGCATTTTGATAATTGCCAAGACAAAATTGCTAATTCCTAATTTATCCCTGTTTCTAATTATTCGGCTCTTCAGCGCGAGCAAGCTGTGCGAGCAGAGCATTGGCAGGCAATTAAAGTCCTGCAATTATGCCTCTATTGTAAAACACGGTTTTACCAAGGATTTGTAAGCCACGGAGTGATTGCTTGGTGGGATGAATCTGGGATCGACCTGTGAACAACCGGCCAACAACAACCAAAATCTACAAAATCTGCAAAATCCAAAATCTTTCTCTTAGTTGTGGCTGGTAACCATAACTGGTTGCACATATTAGTTCAAGGCAATGATGTTTTCTTGTAGCACTTTTTTTTAAACATTCAGCAATTTGATGACTCCATGCCATTGTTAAAATGAATTGATACTGGTACAGGTATCTGTGAGACTGGGACTCGAAGAAAAGTTTTGGTAAGACCTAGAAGAACTTGGGGTCCATTGCCATCATTTACTTAAGGCTTCAGCTCAGTGACCATGACATTTATATATATATATATATATATATATATATATATATATATATTCATCTTCTTCCGTACCGCTTGATCCTCACTAGGGTCGCGGGGGGTGCTGGAGCCCATCCCAGCCGTCTCCGGGCAGTAGGCGGGGGACACCCTGAATCGGTTGCCAGCCAATCGCAGGGCACACATAGACGAACAACCATCCACGCTCACACTCACACCTAGGGACAATTTAGAGTGTTCAATCAGCCTGCCATGCATATTTTTGGAATGTGGGAGGAAACCGGAGCACCCGAAGAAAACCCACGCAGGCCCGGGGAGAACATGCAAACTCCACACAGGGAGGCCGGAGCTGGATTCGAACCCGGTACCTCTGCACTGTGAAGCCACGTGCAATATAGATAGATAGATAGATAGATAGATAGATAGATAGATAGATAGATAGATAGATAGATAGATAGATAGATAGATAGATAGATAGATAGATAGATAGATAGATAGATAGATAGATAGATAGATAGATAGATAGATAGATAGATAGATAGATAGATAGATAGATAGATAGATAGATAGATAGATAGATAGATAGATAGATAGATAGATAGATAGATAGATAGATAGATAGATAGATAGATAGATAGATAGATAGATAGATATGTATTCAATCAGTCGTTTGTCTACTTTTGAGGGTTATGTCACTACGGAAGGGTAAAACTGAAGACCGAGACGAGACACTCGACAGGGGTGGAGCTTCATGGTGGCCAGGGGTGGCCATGACCACCTATTGTCACTAACTGGTCATCCCCACATCTTGGGGCAGGTTTTGTGACCTGTGACTTTTTTGCCATTTTCACATGGATGGGAACTTTCTATGATCCTTATTACATCACCACAATTCATTCATATTAAATGCATATTTAGGGAACAAAGTAACAACTGAACCGAGTACGAAATCTAAAATAAGAAAACAACAACAACAACATTTATTTATAAAGGACATTTGATCCTTACTATTAATGTCAATCAAACCCACAGGAAGCAAACAACATGGCTGAGAAGTCATTGCTTATCATACCATAGACATAGCACACAAATACAAAGCTTGCCCAGCACAGTCTTAATGTAAGCAGAAACAAGCCTTAGTCTAAAGAACAGTGCAAATTCAGAAGAATTAAAAGATGTTTTTTTGTAAAATTCTTGCTACGCCCTTGACTACTATATAACTGGAAATAGAATTTACAGTACTGTTTACATCTCTGTCCTGGATGTTCAGTTTGGCATAGTCAACATTAAGTGGACATTAATAATATACAAACAGAATGTACCCTTATAGGCTGTTTCGTTTTAAAGGGAATGTCAAGCCCAAAATGTTCTTTAAAATAACATTATATGCAGCCGCATCAGTCTCAACACAGTATGAGGATTCATATTGTGTTTGTGGAATATGAATTGAGCAATGACATCACAGTTGCTCGGGATCAGGTCACAAACAATCACAGCTCATCTTGGAAACTTCAAAAACTCAGAACAGTCATCTCTGAGGGATGACAATTACTCCCCACCAGTTTAAAAAATGTGGCTTAAAACACCGCCTGTTCAGTTAATAACAGCTTTACAATGTCAACAATTTGATCCTGGAAATGCTAAAGTGCTAAATTTCCAAGACACCCCCCATCCCTCCCGCCCTGTGGGACGAATGGTTTTAAAACGTGAACAAATTGAAAAGGTTGACCGGCGCACCGGAACGGATTGTGATCGACCTCCCGCTGTACTTGCAAAGAGAGCATTTTCAGGGTGGCAAGCTCGGCAGGATTATAGCACTCGTGGAAGCGAGCGGTGACCTGATGCAAATGGGTGCTCTGGGAAGTTCCAAGTGGGGAACAGTGGGATGCAGAGGAAGTGAGGCCATCTGGAAAACTACAAAAACAGTTGGATGCTGATGAGAGGCGAGACGGCGGCAGGGCACAAAAAGAGACCACCGACATTGTCTCTATTTGTCTTACACAAATCACTGATCCAGCGCTGCGCAGTCAGATGGCTTTGGGAGAGCCAGGGTTGAAATCTTACACTGGGGCTTGAGTTGAAAAGAAAAAAAATAAAAGAAATCAAATCAATATCCGAGTAAATGATATGGGGTCCAAACTCAGATGGAAGACAAAAAGATGG
This sequence comes from Hippocampus zosterae, assembly GCF_025434085.1. Taxonomy (NCBI): domain Eukaryota; kingdom Metazoa; phylum Chordata; class Actinopteri; order Syngnathiformes; family Syngnathidae; genus Hippocampus; species Hippocampus zosterae. The sequence goes on along the minus strand of NC_067454.1, from coordinate 8,556,842 downwards.
CAACGGATGACTGGTTGAATGGTCACAACCAGCGAGGGTACAGAACGAAGAGTTTTTGATTCCCCTCCCCTCGCGCACCACACCCTCAAACAAAGTTTTGAATTGCTGTTTTGATGTCCACTTATTATCCACTTGGGTTTGTTTTGAAGAAGATATTTGACTTAAGGATGCACATAGAGTGACTTTCTCTCAAGTGTTATTTCGTATACTGTTCTGGATTGGAGGTAAAATACAACTGCTGACCTCTCCGCGGTGTTCACTTCTCACCCGAAAATCAGCTGCAATTGGTTCCAGTTCATACCATGACCCCGAAGCTCCCTGGACAACAGACGATTTTGAGATTTGGAAAAGGCCCTTGGAAAACGATCATCTCACACCTGCTCGCAAATTATTTGTCATTCCCTCATCTCACATTGAGATTTTATGACTCAGTTTTGCAGAGTCGCTATTTACAAGACTACAACTTGATTCTTTAGCCATTTTCCCCCCACAATGCAAATTTTTCCAATCATGCTCAGTTGCGGTTTTTAAATCAAACCACGAGTCAGATCCTCAGGTCATACAGCAAAGCGATCACAAATCAGTCAGGGTTGGTTAAAAATTTAAATTCCTCGCGGAGGAAGAAGGGTTTGATTGGAAAGGAAATGTCTCGATAATTACAGTTGCGAAAAAAATACTGTATATTTGTGATGACTCAGAAGCCACACAATTTCTGCGAGACAAATTGAAGCCAACAGCTACATACGAAAGGATTTGTAAAAAATAACATTTTCATTTTCTCAGCACACCTGCCTTTGGGCTGCAACGACATGGATTTTTTTTCTCATATGTCATCTCGATGGTTGAATCTTTCCATTCAGGTGCAGCATTGTTTGTCTGCACGTGTACAGCGAGCGAATCAGCACAACACTTTCAAATTGAAAAGTAGAGATGGTGGATTGTTGCTCCGAGGCGTTCATTATGCCAGAATTTGCCTGCGCATGGTCTATTAATTCACAATATAATTGATCACCATTTTTTTCTATAGCGTCCATTAGCTTTTAGCCTGGGGGCTAGTAGAAACAGACGCAGGAACAAAAGGCCATTATCAGCTGCGGCGGTTCTTGTCATTTCAAATAGGCATCATTCATCTAAGCGCCTGCAATACCAAATAAACATCTGCAACAGGTTTCCACTTGGAAAAATAAAAACTTGCATCACTTCTTACAGAATTCGAAATACCGTCGATGCTTGAAAATAAAATGACACTGGCAAATATGGTCAAATTATGGTATTATAGGTAGTGTAGGTGCAAACGCAGGTCGGTAGGTAGGTAGGTCGACAGGGTGGGTGGGGTAACAATGTTATCCTGGGCCACATGACTTCCATTTGCATTATTTCCAATAGGAAAGTCAAAACAAAATGGAAGGTGACCCAGTACCCTGCAAGGAAATGCGCCCAATTGTACTTCTGTCTCTATCTCTTTCAAGCCGTCTCATGTTGCGTGTGTCTTCAGTGAAACTTCCAGCTCGCTGTGTGAGACACATCTGCAATGCAGTGCCGAGGGAATGGTCGCACTCGAGGGAGCAGGGATTCGCGCGTGCGTGTGAGTGTGTGTGTGTGAACACCAGAAGACAAAAAAAAGGCAAGAAGAATAGCGAAGTGAGTGTTGTCAACCAACACGAAATAGATGCTTGTGGGACAGAGAGATAGTACCGCAAACGTTGCAATGTTGTTGTATACGGGATGTACTACTGTACCGCACATATCATTTAATATTTTAATATTGATACAGACACGGTAGGCCAGATAGATTTATTAACACACAATCGTAGAAAACACGTAATCATACAATAGACAGGCAGTTAACTGAAAATGGTGGACACAAGGGCAGGTATGGACTTCATGGCATCAGGGCAAACATGAGCAGATTTGCAGTGGGTCCAAGATGCCCAATCAATGTAATGAAAATTATTTTCTTCAACCAATTCTTATTTTAGCCCTAATTATTGCTCTTGAAAAAAAAACTACATAAAGCATGACCAATATCGTTTCGGCTGTTCCCGTTTTCCAGTCTGATGCAATGGACGGACTATTCCATCAGCTCAATGGTCATGTGCAAACTTGAACCAGGAAGATGATGACAAAATCTTGTTGGCGCAACTGCGACCATGAAACAAAGTTAGCCAAGTTCAGCGGGAAAAAAAGAATGAGAACATGGAAAACAAACAAACAAACAAAAAAGTAAAATCTACTATGTTTCAGTGTTTTGCGGTGACCATCGTGCGTAACTGACACCTGCAAGAGCCGGATTCACTCGGCAGTTGCTGTCAGTGTCAGCCGAGGGATGAAGGATGACGCCAAGGATGACGCGATAGAGAAAGTTCCATTTTAATTAGTGGTCCTATTAATTAAATTAAAATTCCTGATACACTGGTTAGATAACAATCCTAAAGAATGATTTTTAGGAGTTTATCCAGCTGAGTAAAAAAGAGAATTTGCTCAAATTCACCCTTTTTCAGTTGATGATAAAGAATATTCCAAAACTGATAAATATTAGGCACTGGACGAGGAGAACAACAAAAAAATGTAATTCATAACATAATTGTAAGGTTTCAAAAGCAAGTGATGAAATGGATGAATGATGGCATTACAATACACTCCAATGGGTAAAAAATGGATTTCATTTGTTTCAATGCATTGAGTTAAGACCTTGTTTTTTGTTTTTTTTTGCAATGAATTCAACTCCAAAGTGAAGGCACCGCTGTGTCACTATTTTCTGCCATTGCTGCAAAAACATGGCCCATTAAAATGTCCAAAAATCAAACACAGCAACCATTTGCACCTCAAAGTGCTGTCACACAAAAATGGCAGAGAGAGGGTCATCCACCCCGCCTCCCACGAGCATTATTAATGGCGTCATCATTTTTCCTTCGCTCACTCTATTTCCCCTCTGATAGCGCGGCCCTGCTCGCTCGTGTTCTGCCATGTTTTTGTAATTGCTCCAACAGCCTTCCTTATGCTGAGCGTATACTTTTGTGTGTGTCCCACAGGCTGTGTGCATATGCATGTGTCTGTGTGTGAGTGTGTGTCGTGACTCCCCTTATTTTGCCGCTCCAACCGGGGGGCCGGCTGTGAATTTGTGGGGCAGAACCGAGCTGCAGGGCGAGCGCCACACGGAGCGAAAATGAGCGCCTCCGGGCCACCGTTGTTTGATGACCGTGAAAACACTTGCGGTTAACGCAAGTGAGTGACCGGCTGTCGGGGGTGGGGGCTTTGTGTGTGTGTGTGTGTGTGTGTGTGTGTGTGTGTGTGTGTGTGTGTGTGTGTGTGTGTGTGTGTGTGTGTGCGTGTGTGTGTGTGCGTGTGTGGAGCCCTGACGATGCAGCACATCAACTACATTCAGCAGAGTGAAAACAAACAATAAAAATGGATGCCTATGCAGTTCCGTCAGAAAAAGAAATCAATATATATCAAACCGGTTAGCAATTATGCCCCCTAACTCCTACCCCCATTCCAGTTATGGAGTATGTGTGTGACTCAACATGTACTTGGACTTCGCTTGGTGCAACTTGATGTTACCATGACTACATGGGATCACAAACATTTAGCGGACAACATTTTGGTGAACTAGCCATTGCACATTCACAATTTAAGAAATAAAGTTAAAGCTGCCATCGATGCTAACATGACATCATTTGAGTTTTACTGCATGTCACCCTTATAACTTGTGATGGAAACTACCATTGGAACCTTAGTTTAATTTTAAAGCTTTGTTCGCAAACTGGTTTGGTTTGTTTATTGAACATAAAACATATACAGTAATAATTTGACATAAAATAAGGTATATAAAATAGTAAAAAGGAAAGAGAAATCAGTCATCATTCAACAAAGTTATTATGTTCAAGGGAGTAGGAATAAAGGTTTGTCATCAAAATGAATGGAATGATAATTTCCCTGCAATTTACAGCTGCGACAAAAAAAAGTATATAAATATCTTTTCATTCAAAATTTTCAAGTTACGAAACGTCTCAACAGGAGAATTTTGCATCTTGTTACGGAATAAATTTCAAGATACGAAAGGTAAAAAAAATACAGTATGGGTTCCTGCTCGCAGCTCTGAGTTTCTTGAACGCAACATACTTATAGCTGCTCAGCCATTGGCTACTACCGAAAATCATCTGGGCATCCCATTGGCTGAAAGGGACCTCTACGGTGCGAGTCTATGTGAGTAGATAGATAGATATGTGTTTCTCATTATCAGACCCTCGGACCATGAGGCGTTCCGATAATTTGACGTAAATGTGAATCACCCAGAAAAAGTTGGAACCGATAAGGGCATTTACATGGAAAACCTGTCTCTACTTACAAAATTTTCTACTTCAGAAATTTCTTCCAGAACCAATTAATTTCATAAATAGTGGTACCACTGTGATTGAAAAGGTTTAGTATTACCTATGAATGCCACTAGGTGGAGCCTAAGCACGACAAAGACAGGGCCGTGGTCTGACAAAATTAAGCGGGAAGGATAAAAAAAAATGGGGAATTTTGAAAATGTGGGGGTCGGGCGTCTGTGGGGGGGGTTCTCTAATCCATTCCTACCCTACGATTCCACTGTAGGTCGACAGATTTACATTGAAAATTTTTGTTGGTCTATGAGATCACTGTTGTTTTCAAAGCAAGGTGCAGCGCAGGGAATAAAAGCGAGCATTTTGTCTTGTTACTTTAAATTCTATTGACAGCACTATTTTTAGAAAACATAGGAGTCCGTTATTGCATCTTTAAATTGAAAATGAATTGCTTTTCCTCTGATTACTGAAAGACAAATGGGAAGCTGGTTGGTAGAAGTCATGAAAATGTACATTTAAAAAATCCATATTATAACTTTAAATAAACTACACAAAAAAATGAATGAATTAAAAGAAATGCGATTCTGTTCTTTTTAATGAAAGCCCAGGAGGAAAAAGCAGAATATTCCTTATCACTGATTTAAATCCTAAATGCAGTTGTGGTTACTTGAAAATGCAAGGGAAACCCTGGAGGAAAACAAAACAAAACAAAAACATGTGATGTTACTTGAATGTCTATGACCAGCTCTGAAAATTGAAAAAACAAAGATTACTTGCAGTTTTAAATTATGTTTATTTCAACATATACTGTAAAGGAAGTATTGCTTTAGTTTTGTTTTTGGAATTTTTCCACATGCCCTTGTATATCATGTTTAAAACATATCATGAAAACCTTTTTGGGAAACCTGCAAGGAAGAAAAAAAAAAATCCATATTCTTGCTTTCAACTCCAGCTGAGGTGAGCAAAATGCTTTTGTCTGGTCTTCCCGTACAGTCTCTGAGCACTGAATGTCACAGATATAAACCAAGGTTAGATTAAGTGAGGTGTAAGTACGAAGGAATTGCAAAGGGGCAAATGACCAAGCGTGAGTGCCCGTCACCACCGACAAGGCCGCCGTCCCCGACACGGCCAACGCCCCCCCCCCCCCCCCCCCCCCGTCATAATATGAAGGCAGGGGAGCGTGGGAGGGGTAGAAGGGGAAAAACACTCTTCTCAAAAAGGTCATTACATACCACTTCAGATCCCCTGACGGTTTTACAAACTTAAGAGCAGAAGAAGACGGTGGAAATTGCACAGACCACCGGCTTATAGGCTCTTTGATGAGGAGAAGAGAAGGACCGCTAAGTAAAGATGTTAGCTTCTCGCATTAGCTGCTGACGAGTTAGCTCGCCATTTCCTTGGTACTTTATATGGAAGGAGGCTTGTGTAGAGATTAGCTTCTTGCAACAGCCGCCGATGTTACAAAGCTTGTAACTTCATTTGGATCCGTGACCGGTGTCATACATTCAAGTCCAACGGTTTGTGCCGTTTGTCAAGACGTACAATATATTGATCCAATGGCTTGCGAAAGTATTCAGCCCCCTTGAACTTTTTGACTTTTTGCCGTATTTCATGCTTCAAACATAAAGATATAGGACCCTTTTTTTGTTCCCAGCAAAAGTTGAGTGCAGTCTGTGTGCATTGGTTGAGTTTTCTTTCATATACTGTAGTATTTTGCTAGACTTTCCACAGTAGAGAGCGGGGCATAACAGGGCGGGATGGAACGAGTCTTTTCCCGGCCAATTGTAGCAACAACAACAACAAGAAAAAATAATAATTTATATTTATATATTTGAAGCCTGAAATGTGGCAAAAAAAATTCTAAATGCTCAAGGGGTAAAAAAATACCTTCGCAAGTCACTGTGCGTTCACTTCTCATATTAGCCTTAGCCTTGTTAGCTGTCGCTTTGAAACTTGTGATCAAAAGGTGCTGAATGCATTTTGCCAAGATTCTGATTCTGATTCAAGATTCCTGGCCAAGATTTTTATGAACAAATGACACCTGGTTGTACGATTCTAAGAAAATAAGCCACGGTCAAATGTTTCTACTATGCAATGTTAGCTTCTCGCGCATGTTTCCCACTTAAAACCACCTCAACTGCGGCGAGTTTGTTCATCAATCATGTTCCAGACGCGACAAGCAATAAACTACACGCCGCGATGATGTGGTAAATACAGATGATTACAGAGCCGTCTTTATCATCAATTTAAAGCTCTCTGTGGTTAAATTAGACTTCTCTCACCCGCTGCCCTCCTACATTTGCACCGAAGCACCTCACCCCTCACCACAACCCACACTGCGATACTCACACGCACACACACATACACACTTTATTACGCAGTGACATTACCACATCCCTGTAGGCAGCTGTGCATCTCCCTATGACTGATGAGAGTAATTTCTCCCAAACAACAGAATGATCACTTTGGTGGCGAGCGCTAAAAAACCCTCTCCTCCTCCTCCTACTCCTCCTCCTGCCCTTGCTCGTGTCTTCTTTTCAGACTGGGATAATAAAAGCCAACAAAAACATTTTTTCTCCTCCAATGGAAACCCATCGCTGTTACATTATTCCTCTTGTTCTTATAATGCTAACTCCTCTGCCGAACACCTTTTGAGTAGAAGGAACAAAAAAAACAAGCCTGGCAACCCTCGCATTTGTTTATGGGCAACAGTTGGGTATCTCAGTAATGTTAATATTATCACCATTTATATGATGACCAACTGGACACACACACACACACACGCACACGCACACGCACACGCGCACACACACACACACAAGTATCCCTAGTATTGAAAGAATGAATAGTTGTAAAAGTGATTTTGAATATCCCCCAAACATTTTTTATTGAGACATAGACAAAATTGTTTGTGTTCTGTATATACTGCAAAAATGATCAAGCACGGCAGCCTGGTGGTCGACTGGTTCAGCGTGTCAGCCTCACAGTGCAGAGGTGCAGAGTCCACTCCGGCCTCTCTCTGTGGTGTTTGCATGAGCTCCCCGTGCCTACGTGGGTTTTCTCCGGGTACTCTGGTTTCCTCCCACATTCCAAAAACATGTGTGGCAGGTTAATGGAACACTCTAAATTGTCCCGCCATGTTGAGTGTGAGCTCGGATAGTTGTTCGTCCCCGTTTGCCCTGTGATTGACTGGCAACCGGTTCAGGGTGTCCCCCGCCTACTGCCCAAAGACAGCTCGGATAGGCTTCCACTTGTGAAGATAAAGTGGATTGGAAAATGGATGGAAGGATGCAATATTCATGATCATAATATCTATAGACTTTTGGAGTTGTCTGGATGGTGATCTGTGAGGTACATTGGAGATTGGAGACATGTGAAGGTGACAAGGTGGAAGCTCTCTGACGAAGGTCAAGAGATTCCCTTATTAGCATAAATCCTACACAACACACAGGCTTATACATTAGCCTCACATATAGCTGTCTTGGCACCACTGTTTACTGGGAGATATACTGAGTCGAAGGCTAGTTAGGACTCGTCGGTCTCTCTCTTGGCCTTATAGGTTCAGCCTCAGTGGGCTGTCCTCACACATTCTCCCATCTGTCACTCACATGGAGAAAAAAACAAATCCACCTGTCTACTGAGCTGATTAGGTGGACGCCAAAACTGTCTGGGCCTGTCTGGGGCGCAAGAAGCGAGTCGGGCAGCGCCACCCACTGGTGATGGAAACCCCATTAAGGTTTCCGTCAAGACTGAAAGACTGTCGCTGAAGTGATCCTCGGAGAAGGCAAATGCTCCCTGATGTGTGCTTAATGACTCTTTGATCACTAAAGCAAAACACCCATTTTTTTTGTTATGGTTGAAAGCTATTTAACCAAAATTAGTACAGGGGGCAAAAGTACTCACACTCTGTTTTGAAGGAGAAGTACAGATTCGTGTGTAAAACAAGACTCAAGTAAAAGAAGCAATATCGATTCCTCTACTTAATTAAAAGTAAGAAAGTACAGACTTTGAAATGTACTTAAATAGAAATGTCAAAATGACATTTTTAAAATTACCAATAATACAAGACCCATTTTGATAACTTAGTGTCTTCGATCTCTCTTTATATCATGTTGTCATCGGAGGAGATAAGATACGAGCCCTTTATGACAATGTAAGGACTATAAACTACAGATAGTCTCCGTTTTCAAATGTAGAGGGTGAATGTAAAAAAGCAGTTGGACAAATACAGTGAAGTGCAGATACCTCAAAAAAATCTTTTTAAATACGATATGTACCGTGTTACTCCCCACAATTGAAAATGAAAACAGTTTCTTGAATGATTCTACAGCAAAAGCTCTGTTGTCAGACGTGCGCCTACCTTTGCCAATGCAAAACAAAGGCTTCTTTTAGATCTGTGGATTGCGGCAGTGTTGACTGGCACCAATGTTTTACTGTACGTTTATTGCAAACATGCAAATAAAGCATTGTCATGCACTGCTTTGTTGATTCATAAAGTCACAAATGGACATTAGATTAGTGACGTAGCTCTGGGTTGGCGTGCAATTCGTTCCAAAGGGAGCACTAGCACGAGCGGCGAAAGGGACTCGGCGGGGAGATTGCCTTGTAAAATTGTTTTGTTTTTGAAAAAAGGAAACGGTGGTGTCCATCAGGAAAAGTGTGAGGATGAAAGTATCACACCGATACCCAACACTGGCATTGGCTGAGTGTCGACACAGAGGACCCCTGAGCTACGTCAATTCGCACGTGGAATGGAGCAACCAATCAGTAAGCAGACTGACTTGAAGAAAATGTAAGCAAAAATAATCAAAGATGAAGTTTTTAAATATTGGGTCCATTTGTAACATGACAGGATTGACTATAAAGAAGATTCCCATCACAATGATGGGATGATGAGCTGAGAGCTAGCTGAGCATATTTTTGTGTTCCAATCAACCCCTTTCAAACGACTATATGTAGATACATACATACAGTATGTATGCACACACACATTTATTTTTTTTAGTTAACAGAGCCACCAGTCTAGTGCCCAGATTTAATCAGTAGTGTACATTGAATGTCCTCTAAAGAGATTGACAAAGTTGCTGAGGAAATGAGTGACGGTGGTTAAAGGGACACAGCGAGCTGAGGCAGCACAGGAGGGGACTGTGTTTTGGATGGAAGCTAAAAAAGCCTGCGCCTTTAAGAGGACCTCCCCACCCCCCAACCCTCAACCCTCCTCCATCATGCCCCCCTGTCCCCCACCCTCACTGAGCCACACAGACACTCCTCCTGTGAGCCTTGCCGAAGCAGCTTCTGTCCCTCATGTCTCTTTGTGGGGAGCAGAAACATACTTCCCGCAGCATCACTGGAGACAAGCCAGAGCTCCGGGAGAGGAACGCTCCGGGGAACTCCGCGCAACTCCGGTGACTTGACTCGTGCCAGAGTAGGAATGGGCAAAAGTGCAAAATTAGATGGCGGAACTTATGAGCAGGACTGAAACGAGAGGTCACTTCTGAGTTGAGAGCGACACCCGAATGGACTGGACTCAAAGGTCAAATCTCCTTTAAGTTACAGGCGAAGTACTTCTTATATCCGGTCGCTTCTGCGGGAAAACTGAACTGAAACGAACAATATAGCCGATTTTCATTATCTTTATCTGTCCCCGAAGCGCTTTCCAAATGCTGTGAAATGAAGAGTCTCTTTAAAGAACATCTTGAATGGTCCCGGCAGAGCTTTTGATTCACAAGCCGGGCATTTATCTTAATTCTCTAGCCCTTTCAGAGAGCCTGCATTAAAGACTGCGTTGATATTACTCTTAGGGGAGAAGAGGGTAATGTTTCTTTGATGAAGTCTCTTTGTAAAAGTTTACAGCTGTCAGTCGGAGGAAGAGTCCGGTGGCTTGCCATGATGGAAAAGTAAACATCTCAACTCGAAGTGAGACTTTTTGAGGACAGGAGCCATGTTCACAGGGGATGGTGTGGTCAGTGGTCACTTCCTGACCGGGGGTCAGTTCAAGCCTCATCAGGGACTGCAAGTAAATGCGTCAATTCAAATGGAGAATGGGCAACACTTCGGGACCTTTCCTCCATACCAGGCTCAGACTTACGCGAATGTCAGTTTGCCCAAAGTGGAGAACAATGTTATCACGACCACGTTCGAACCGACACCCCAACCTGTGCCTCCCGCTGCGCTCAAACTGGGACAGGACGGCTTCAAAAAAGTCTGCAGATCTGAGGAGCGCAGTCCATGTCCCTTCCCCGGACTGGCCTCGGGGGTACTGGAGATGCGCGTTAAAGAAGGGAGTAAGATCCGCAACTTGATGGGCTTCGCCATGGCCCGGATGGAGGGCGAGAAAGGACTCTCCGGTGCCGGAGAAGGTGGACTCAGACAGGTGGTCTTCACCGGGTCAGGCCGCGCCGTCACGAAGACCATCACATGTGCTGAGATCATGAAGCGCAAAGTGGGCTCGCTGCACCAGCTGACCAAACTGCAGTACAAGGTGGTGAAGGAGGTGTGGGAGAACACCGAGGGGGGCACGTCAGAGATGACCGTGCACAGGACGGTGCCCTCCATCAGCATCCTGCTCTCGAAAGACCCACTGGACCCTCAGGAGCCGGGCTATCAACCTCCGGAGACTATCGGCGCACTGTGGCAGGACAGAGAGGGATATGCCGCGCCGTCGGCAATCAAGAGACCTCCGGAACCTTCACTGTTTCGCAGTTTGCCGCACTGTAAGCGTGTGTGCTCGGGCGAGGGGGTTTCCGTGAGCCCCCTAATGCACTGACTGGATGTCAAACAACCAAGTTCACTTGGTACTGCCCTCGACTTGAGCACAACACCGAGACAATCAGTACAGTCACTGGGACAGAACGGCGCTTTCTACCAATTGCAGCCTGACTGGGACATTAAGAGGCTGCCTTCTGTACATACAGCCGTGAGAATTGAGTACACGCTTGAAAACCTTAAACCCCATTACTTGACTTTTAAGATTGAAAACAAGCCATGAAGTGCGAAAACTCGTCTGGTTTTCTTGTTTGTTTGTTTCATGCTAACATTACGAGGGAGGGACAGCTGAAAACTATTGATGACAAATGCAAATAATGAACTTTTTATTGTTTATAGCGGAATATGTTACTCTTCCTGATGATTCTTTTTGGGTTGTGTTGAATGTTCAAATTACACAAGGATATTCATGAAAAAATGTTTCATCCCATATTTACTTTGAAAAAGTAATCCAACCTAACAAATTCTTTTATTTTTTTTATAGTTTTATTTTGGATCACTGGCTGACTCCAATTTACCCACAAATGGTGTTTTTGTTTTTCCCATTCAAAGTATGGAGCAAATTATGACACCTTTGAAAGTGTTCTACAAAGTGTGTGTTGCAGCCGATGCATATTAAAATGAAGTGTGTGTGAGAGTGTGTGTGTGTGTGTGCGCGTGTGTGCGTATGCGTGCGTGCGTCACTCCAAGACATATGCAAAGCATGACATTGTCCAATTTTACTTGCTTCAGTATTAAACGTGAGACTGTATTCTTCCCAATGCAATTTGGCTGTTAAATTAATAATTTGTCAGAGGATATGCAGAACAAAAAAATTAAAAAAAAAACAATTCCAGCATTGATAAGCGAAAGGTATAATATGTTTACATTTCTATTGAAGTGTCATCTGGCTTATGTTGGTCCACCAGGTGATGCTACATTTCCCCATTTAAAGCATGTAGCAAAATGGGTCTGTGTGGAAAGGATGGAAGCCACTGAAATTCATTTTTTTTTTTTGTAAAATCATAAAATATCATTCTCACCAATGCTGCTTTGGTTGTAAATCGTCTTTAGGTTGAAATTTCCTGAGGATATTAATTTTCAAAAATATCAACTTGTCCACTCAGTGGCACTACCTTTCTCTATTAAAAGCATGCAGCAAATTGTGACACCTTTTACCATTTGCTGTAAGGGTTATAGTATGCCAAAACAAAGTGTGTGTGTGCGTGAGTGCGCGCGCGCGGTTGGTTGAAAAGCAGCTGACATCCACTGACAACAAACGCAAATCACGCCATTGTCCGTTTTTATTTGTCTCACTATTAAATACTCTTTTCGCCCCGTATGGAAAAGCCTGCGCTGTATTTTATCTCCGCCCGACTGAATGTGCAAAGCTGTGATTGAAAAGAAAACCGGTTTGCCGATGCTTTCCGATAAGCGTGACGACGGTAAACTTTTTGGACGTGGCGTAGAAAAAGATGATTTAATGACAAAGGCTGTTGATAAGGCGCAACTCCTCAGCCCACCCCAGCCTGGCGGAGGAGCCCGGGTTGGCGCAGAAATACAGGCAGCGATTATCATTAAGATAACAACATAACATCGCACAACACAGTGGAGGGAAGGATTAAAACTAAGGTTGACAGTGGCTCACACTGCACTCTTCCGGAAAAGTACGTAACACAAAATATTCCCCATACTGGTGCCATCACTGTTCGCCTCGGGGCCTACATGCACATCTTCTGAACAAGGTGCATTCTAATTATATTTCTCAAAAAGCTGCCTTAAACAAAAACAATTGATTCTGAAAGGGAAATTTTATCCTAATCAACGAGTTATTTTTCTACTTAATCTACCGTGCCTTTTGGGGATAATAGCCTAGACAAGTGGAAGCGTGTCTGAAGCCGTTTGCCATTGATCTTAATGAAAATCTGCAAACGCAGATGTCAGCATCCTTACGTAAATTAATCAAAGTGACTCCGCGTAACCGCGGCGACAAATCTGCTCTGCATACAGAAAGAAAGAAGTCGCTGCCTTTTTCCACGGGATTGTCTTTCAAAGCCCTTCATCACATTTCGACGAATGGTTGGCGGTCACCCAAAGAGTCGAAGAGCCAAACTTAATGATTAACCTCGCGGCAAATCCTATTTGAGGAAAAAAAAAAAATTGGCGCAAGGCTGAATAAGAAATGCTGCGACTGCAAGCGCTTATGTGCGAAGCGAAACGGTGTGTCCTCGAAACTAGCCGGAAGGTTATCACTCCAGGGTTGGCTGTTATCAAGCAGGTAACAGCTTTCATCCCAGAGCCTATAGGACAGTCGCTGCGGAATGCAGGTCAAAAAGATATTCCCTAATCGACCTGCATCTGCTATCTGGGAATTCGGGTGGGCGGCGGGGTGGGGCAATTAGTGGACCGGGAGCACAGTTCAAATATTATGACAAAAGTATTTATCCTGGAGCCAAATCCAATGTGGCTGTGAAGAAATAGCCGAGGAGTCAACCCAGTAGCAATGTGGACAAGGTTAGTCACGTAACCCGAGAGTCCATTACAGCCATTTTTTTTCTCTACGAAAACAGAAAGTCAACATAGATTTGGGGGAGATGCAGTTATTACCTCACGTGGCACACACAATGTATTGAACCCTTTTTCTTCGCAAGTGTGTCATCGGCTCATCCTGATATGAGCCTCAAAGCTACCCGATACGATTGGAAACCACTGAAAATGCCCACATTTATCTCAACATAAACCACCGCACTTCTTTGATTTTAACATTACAATTTGAATCACTGCCACCTTTTCCCCATTCAAATCATGCGGCAAAAATCTGAAACTTGCACGGTTTTTGCAGGGATGCCTCTCAACCGGAAATTACTGTGCATGTCTGTCTTATTTTAACACCAGCTGTTGCGATCCCCCCCCCCCCCACTCCCACCCCCCAACTGAAAGCATGCAACATAGGTTAACACCTACTGTTTTCTGAAAAAGCACCTTGCTACCAAAATGACAAACATTATGATTGTTATGATCGGTGGATGCATTCGTGTGTGGGAAAGCACTTTTCTCCAGATAAAACATGGTGGAGTAAGTCACACCTTTTACAGTTTAATGCAAGGGTACCCCGGAATTCAAAACATATGATGACATGTTGCTACTGGTGTGGGATATTGTGTGTGGCTTCCTTATATGCTCACCAGATGCCAGTACTTTCCCGTTTCAAAGCATGCAGCAAAATTTGGCAAAATCTTTCCCAATTTATAAGTCATTTGTTTTTAGAATTCCACACGCACCATGATAAAATAACTCAACGATAAGTGGTCATTAAAAATAAATAAATAAATAAGTTCCATTTTATATGTATAGTACCGGTATATTTCAGGTGGAAGAACTCCTGAGGTCTGCATATTTTAAAGTGAACTATAGCGTTTTTTGGGAAAGCAAGAATGCACTGTATATTCCAGCATGTACAACACAATACTCTAATGTTGTGGAATTAGAGTTAAACCGAATGATCCACCAACATATGAGATCCAAGATGGCGCCCGAGTAGGCAGCCTTCGGCAAGTGCTCTTCAAGAGCCTTGCTTTTTTGTTCCTTTTTGCTGTTTTTGTCTTTTGTTTTGTCACATGTTGTTTGTTGTTTCATTGTGTGGACCTGATATGGACTGTTTTCAGTGCTTTTTGGCCACGACATTCGTCAAAGGAGCAGTATCTGTGCTTGGTGGTTGCGCCTTCTCGGCAGCACGCCTGTACCAGCACGCCTGTACCAGCACAGATTTTGATTGGGAGGAATGTCGGCGCCACTGACTGTCGGTGCTGGACAGACCTGGGGCGCTTGTGTTTTTTGCGCCAGTAATGGGCAGCATTTTTCACAACCCCGATTTGTTCAGTGGCTATGTCAGCGCTGTTGGAGAGTTGGCGTTGGTGCGGCTGGATGGATGGCCACTGAAGTTGAGGATGAGGAGAGAGGAGCGTTGGCGAAGAGCGCCGATGCGTATTTGGAACCGTGAGTCGCCGCTTGGAATTGAAATGGATTTCCATGGGACAGGAGAAGTGAACCAATCTCTTTTTTCGTCAATGGATGCTACCGCTTCTTGTTGACTTTGAAACTTAGCTTGTAGCCGACGTGTGCACATTTTGAGCATGACGTCTCTGATCCACTGGTTAAAGGACACTTTGATTCTCTCCTCTTTCAACTCAAACTGCTTGAACCAACAAAGCGTGTGACGGAAAAGTGGTTAGGACTGCATGTATTGTATTGTATTGTATTGTAACATAAGGCTGGTGCCCAGTTGGGCGAAATTATTTTCAGCTGTAGAACATCAAGGCACATACAGCAGCTTGCCGGTTAATGGAGAGGGCGATTGAATTGTGTCGGCTGAAGCCATCAGAAGAAGTTTAGCAAAAAGTAAAAGTGGTGTACATCAACTGTCTTGATGTGAAAGATATGGCCAAAAAGAAATCATAAGATGCATTTTTTACATAAAAAAAAACAAAATCCACAATCAAGGGGAGGCAAGGAAGAATGAGAAAGAACAAATCTTACCCAATTGTATAAAAGTGGATTCCACAAATGGCAAGATGCATTTTCCATTTCACAACCCTTTGGCTTTGGACACACTTGGTAAACACGTGTGCATATTCCGCTACGTTCTGCTGGTCTTCAATTTTGTGAGATGACACACAAGAGCCTGTCATGACAGAAAGTGAAACCGTTAGCAAGGTTAAACAACTAACTTACTTTTGCTCAAAACTACCAAACAAACAGAACGTGTTTGTTTGAAAACACAAGAAATCTAATTTTTTTTTTTAAACAGTTAAGTGAGTACTTCCATTTTTGAGTGTGGAGGCCAGCAAATCCGAGGAGCATAAAATGCAAGGGTACCAAAAAATCTATTCCTTTGAAAGGTGATTTTCAAAGTGTGCTTAATGTCTGTTATTCTTGAGAAAGTGCTGTCGGTAGCTTTGGTCCGTGTAATGAAATTGACGCTGAGCATGTATCAACTGTGTGGTTTTCAAAGTGGGCAGGAATAGGACCAATGTGTGTACTCAAATGTTCGCACTCTTGTGAGAGTAAAAAAGACCTAAAAAGGCGGCCCATACAAGACAGAATGTGTATGTAGGTTTAAGTAACTTTTTTAGAATAAATTATTTTTAAACGACAGTAAACAGAAGCTGGTAGAGAAGATAGACACCTTTAAAGTACCTGAGCTATGCCAAGTTTAACTACATCCAAACAGACACATTGCTTGGTATTTTCTGCCAATTAAAAATTTAATTCCTATTTTTAAATTCCACTCATTTCATTTAGTGCTAATTTTTTTCTCAACTCGTGATGATGTGTGGGCATTCATGAACAGTTCCTTGATTGACTCTGGGGAAAATTAACAATCAGCTTGTCAGTGGAATGGGGAAATCTATTTGACTGTTCTGAACCTCTGTTTCCACGTCAGTTTTTTTTTAATCAAAAACAAAAAAAATGGGTGCAGCTCAACTTCACGCAACACGGCGTCACGTTGGACTTCTTGCGACGGGAAATTAGTTGAGACTGAATCAACATCATTTTTGCTGGATTCGGACGAATAGTGCACTCCATTTCGATGCAAATACTGGAATCAACACTCTATTCAACTAGATTCTGAATGATGAATTAATCGATTTTAGGGCAGTCACTGTCAAACCTTTTCCATCGAATAATTGTAGTAATTATAGTCTACAAACACCATGCAATACTTTCCAACGCGCAATGCTGGGGTAACTCGTGATAGTGGTTGAAAAAAAAAACACTTTACCTTGCTACTGAGCAATCCGGTGGTTTGCTGCGTTTGACACAGGGGCACGAAGGTTCAATTCGCAGTCACTAACTCTGACATACTAATGGGTAGGCTAGATCCTAAATCCTAATGTTAAAATGAGTGGTATGGATCAAGAAGTAAAAACTTTAACCAGTGTAAAAAAAATTATGACCAACATATCAATACTGGAGGCGACACTTTACGAAAGCTCACCGATTGCAGTGTCAACTTTTTACCAAGAGAGGGCGCTAATCAACTGTGAAAAGGCCATGATTGGCTTCGATGGAGGTGGCCTGTTAAGTTACATTTTACATTCTATTTAAGAAATTATTTAACAAAAGTGTAGAAAATAATGTATATAAGGAGTAAACAACGACTAGGCATATGTAGTAACATTTTCTCTCACTCATTTTGTTTTGATATTTTTGAAGGAATTACTATTTCCACAAATTTCAGGTTCTATGGATGTCTGTTTAAGGTTCCCATTCCCTCAAAGTGATGGTAGAGACACTATTTGTATGCAGTGAACCCCCGCATATTCGTCTGGAACTCAAAAATTCCCCTATTTGAAGATCTCTGTTATTTGTTGAAAAATGTACCAAATCACTGTTTCTCAAAGCCACGTCTTACATAAAATTGTTGCTTTGACAACATCCTGATGCATCTCGGTGCTGAGAAACCACCTCAAAGCGAGGAGAGGAGCTTCATTTAGTCAGGGCAAAACGATGTTTGATAGAAAAAGAAGTGTTTTCCTTGTGTTCTACTTAGGCAACAAATATTTTGGGCTTGGTGTCAATTACTCACAGATTTTTTGCAAATACTCATCCTGCAACACAAACACTAATAATAATAATTTAAAAAAGCTTTGTCAGCAACATTCATTTAAAAAATATTAATTGTTGTCTTTCTTAGATGATTGGGTCTAGAAATGCAGTGCCGCTTCAAATATTTTGACCCTCTCACGTGGCTAAATGAGGTAAGCAAAATATTCCAAATACCTAATAGCACAATACGCTACAAAAAATAAATATTATTACTTTTAGGGCTGACCTGGCGAAGATTTCTTAGGTGCGGATGTATGAAAACATTGTGTTTACAGAGGGGGGAAAGGAGCAGCATCTGCTTTGAATGCCAATGAGTTCATTTTGGAAGTTAACATAATGAAAGTGTCGGTACTCATTCTTTCGACCGCCGCCTCGGATGAGAGTGAGGTCTCGCGGATGGCGTGGGAGTTTGCTATCTGGCAGCCTCCAGATGGCTCTGTGTTCTCTTATCTAGAAGAATGGGGTGCTGCCTCAATTTTTCAAGCCGCCTTATCTGGGAATCCTTTTAAATTTAATATTTACCAAGGCCTATGTTTTGTGCCGGAGTGGAATCGACATTGCTCTCGTCGGTTGTGTAGCCGCTCTTGTTTTTTTGTTCAACAATTCAAGTGAGGGGAGGGGATGGTGATTGATTACGTGACACAAACGAGAGAATAGAAGTGGAAGAAATGCTGAACAAAATAAATAAGGCTGGAAAACAAAGCATTTAATCTATAGCTTTGCATTGAACGCAAAATGAGGGGGAGCATGACCACTATATATTTACAACAAGGCACACACTTGAATAGATATAAACACACCGCATGGAATTTACTATGGATAAAAATCCACATTTTACAAACACAGAGCCACATTGGACCATGCATTTCCGAACCAGATGTATGACAAAAATGCAATTTTAACTATAGATGAAATATGCAATTTGCATGCTTGATGTATTTCATTTTTGCTGCTGTTTTGTTTTTTTTTTTTTTTTGTTAGCACCAGAAGCTCCTTAATGCCCTAAGGGAGAACTGAGAAAATGAGTTACTATAGTATAGCAATTGACCAAGAATTTTTTGTTACGTAAACACAAGATCGCATCCATTTAATGTGTGAAATCCAATACATTACATTAATCACCTCACGTATTGACAATTTTAGGAGAACACTTTTGAAGGGGTCATTGAAACGTCGCATTGTAACGCAAGGTCTAGCGACGTAAACGAGCAGCTCCTCCTTGGTAAAGTGACCGCGAGTGTTCTTTTCATTTTGAATGAAAATAAATAATTAAAATAATAAAGCCTCTGTGTTGGATTAATCAGCGCGTCTGAGGATGTAATTGCAGCGTTGGAGTCAGAAGCTGTAAGAGCAGATAATGAACACATGGCCACGAGGCTGCCAACATCCAGGGCAGAAGAAATGACAAGTTACAAAACTGTGACTTCAGCATTATTTAAAGCCTCGCTAGGAAATGAGGGCACTTTGTAATTATTCAACAACAGGCCATTTGTCGAAGCAAATGTCACTGCACTTCCGTCTCACTGGTGATTACACGCTGAAAAATGTTTTAGTTGAATTTACTCAATTTTATTTTGTAAAGCAGTTGCACAAAATAAAACCACAGTGCAGAGGTCATGGGTTCAATTCCGGGCCCCGGCCTTACTGTGTGGAATTTACATGTCCTCATCCCAAAAACATGCATGGTAGGTTAATTGGACCTATATGGATCTATATTGTCCTTCGTGTGATTGTGAGCGCGAATGGTTTCTTCGTCTCTGTGTGCCCTGCGATTGGCTGACAACTGGTTCAGGGTGTACCCCACTTACAGCCCCAAAATCAGCTGGGATGCGCTCCAGCACGACTGCAAACCTCATGAGGATTAGCAGTTCAGATAATCGATAAATATCTACCTAAAAAATGTATCTGCATCGAGATGTTTTTTCTCTTTTTTTTGTCTGTGTGCAACCACTTGATAAAATAAAATTGAGCAAATTCAACATACCGTTTTCTTCAGTGCATGAAAACAAACTAATACTTCAAAAAATTTAATTTGTAAATTTGACCACCAGATGGCGACACTTGTTTTCCATTCAAAGCATACAGTAAAATGTCACATCGTTTGCTGAAAAAGTATGCCACTGTTGAAGATGGATAATTGGTCCTTCATGTCAAATCTTTTCACCTCAAGCCCCTCTGAATTGACGGACACGCCCCACTTCCAAAATAAATAGCACATAAATAAATAAACACTAGCTTTTGGCTGTATTGCATAGAGAAAGTTGCACTGTGAAATATATATTTCTTTAAAATATGCTTAATTTACAAGTGGCACAGAAAACGGATAGATGAACAGTTTTAACTGTTGTGGCAAATATCCTTGACCGAAGATGACAGTTGTATGTTGCTGCTCTCTGGTGGACACATTTTTACAAAGCCAGTTTTGTAAACATTATAGCTGTACTGTTTTGGTTTAAAATACCCACGTTATTGTGTCTACTGCAGATAAAATGGCACATATTAAAATGTTAAAAGTTAATGGTCATAATGGAAATGTTAGGTTGCACTTGAAGCACTGTCTTGAGATTTTTCTCTCATTCCAGAGCTCCTCAAAGCCACTAGGAAACATACTTAATTGTGCTATCTGAGAATCTCTATCAATTGTGAACATGTCTAATCTCTAGTTAAAAGAAGGTGACAGGCCTTTGCCACATTGCGCATTTGTACACTCTAATTCACACATACAAATCACATTTAGTGTGAGGAAACATCAATCAGTAATGCAACTGAAAAAGTTTGAACTAAACCATTTCTTGCAACATTCACAAGCAGCAGCAGAAGGCGCCTATAATATAATTACAGTAGCATTATATTAAGTTCTGTTCGTATCTAAATGAAATACACGAAGTATAAAAAGTACAAAGCACGAGTGCACAAAATTGTATCATAAAATAATTTATTGAAGGGAATCAAGTCATAGAAATCTTTTTTTTTCTTTTTTTAGAATGTGGTAAATTTTGTTTAAAAATATACGTCATACCAAAGTCACTACTGCCAACCTTAATTTACAATATAAAAGTAACTATAACGGTGGATATTCATTGACAGTTTCGCTTTTGAGGGAAAAAAAAGATAAACAAAGAATTAAAATACAAATTATAAAACTAAAATGAATTGAATTGCTCAATTTAACTGACTTAAAAGTAAATCTAATTCTGAATTATTAGCACCGTTCTGTCACTGCACAACTTGTCATCTGTACTCCCTGAAAAAAACAAAATTGCTCGTTCAGTCAGAGAATGACTCAGCCATCCGTGAATGAAAGCTTTATCGACAAAGAAATACAAAGAAATATACAAACAAGAAACATAAGTTAAAACAAACAAACCATCGTTGCATGCAAACTGAATACTTAAATCTTTTTTTTAAAAAAGTCTCTTGCCTTCCAAGGGGATAAAAAAAAAAAAAAAAAAAGGAGTCAAATAAATAAATAAATAAATAAAGTGTGCACCCGCCCCGGAATCCCATGAAATCAAAATCTCCTTGGCCTTGTGTGCACTACTGCTGCTCTATTGTATAATTTACACCACATCAGCGTGTGGAACCGACAGCTGTGTGATCCGACGACTGAAACAACGCACAATAAAAAAAAAGGTTCGCCACCACTGCTCTAAATAAATGTTCTGATAATGTACATTACCACAATCTTATACAAAGATACCAAATTCGAATGCGACCTTTGAGCAGCTAAGCCTTTCGGTGGGATGGTGAAGCACCTCCGCTGTCCGTTCGGATTGGTCATGAGTAGATGGTGATAACCTCGCGCCCGCCGCCTCGCACCAGCAGCACTCTTTCCAAACCTTCAGTCAAAACCTCCAAAAACTCCATATCTGAAGTGGGGCAAAAAAGTGAAGGCAATAACGGCAAAAATGCTCTGATGGTGCGTTTGTTGCCACGGCGGGCAAAAGGATACAGTTCTCGTCTCCATCTGTGTCACGAGGCGGACCGGGCATGTTGAGGAGCACCAACCGAGCATCGTGGGACCTGTTGACGATCACCTCGTTCAGCTTCACGGCCGTGTGCATTCGCCGTACGTTGGACTGGTCCCTGGAATTATAAATGTTCAAATACATTTTCTTCAAAAGTTTGCAAAGGTCGTTATACACCCTCACAATGTCACTGTATGCGGAGTTTGCACACACCTATGAGCAAATCAGCCTCGTGTCATGTTGTGAAATTGTGACTCACGGTTTGAGGCTCATGAGCTCTCTGAAGTTCTCGGGCGCATTATTTCTGATGCTCCTCTCGGCCTCGCACTTCTCTTTTGTCCACGTCCTCTGAATGTTGTCAGGCAGAGGACTGTCCAACGTGTCCTCCTCCTCGTCTGAGTACAGACTACCCATTCGCACCAGCAAATGTCTGTCCTTAACAAGTTGGGCCTGTGGGGAGAGAGGGATGAAGGTCAGAATTCCAGGCATCACATCTTGATGACACGTGTGTGTGTGTGTGTGTGTGTGTGTGTGTGTGTGTGTGTGTTACCTCTCTCTTCCTCTCCGCACTGGACAGCCTCATCTGCCTCAGCATCTGAGATCTCTGCTCCATCATCAGCGTGCGCTCGTAAGTGTATGCCGAGATGTCGCTGTCATGCTGAAAAGCATGAATACATTCTTAAGCAATTAGCATAAAAATGAATCATTATCATCTTGATTGTTCAGGTGCACCTCACGTTGAAAAAAAAATGTACGTGTGCATTGGCATTTCTGGAAAAATTCGTCCATACCCATATAACCAACCGCCCTAACTATCGACTGACATAACATTGATCTGATGTGCTGACTGACGGACTGACTAACCAGCTGCCTTACTTGTTTAATTCCCAAACCACCTAATAGCCAACCCAACTACCCAAACCACTCATCCCTCAAACTAACAAACAGACTGATCGTCTAACCAGCCGCAACTAACCAACCAGTCACCTACTTAACTATCATAACATACACCTACCAACCCAACCGACTGACCAACAGACTTAACTGACACCCCCCCCGAGCGCCCACAAAAACCGCCACTGACTTACTGACACTCAACTAACTAACCAACCGCCTTCGTACCTCCATACCCACCCCACAAACTCATCAACCAACCACTTTGCTCGTCCTCTTCGTAATGTGCATTACAGCATAAATAAAACTGGTACAAATGTACACATATAAGAAATTTTAAAACGGTATCAATCAAATCCATCTATATATATATTGCGCGTCGTCCCGCACGCGGTCTGTCCTTCCGTCTGTCCCTTTTCAAAACGTACCTACTTCACCGCGCCGCTGCGCGCCGCCACTACGCCGCCACTACGCCGCTCAGGCAGTGGCTCACTACGATCGCGCGGGCATCTTAGCGAAAAAATTTGTCTACCCACAAGCATTGCAATAAAATTGTTAGTTATTTAGTAGAGCTAAACATCTCTTTATTTTCGCGATAAGCAATGAAGATGAACAAAAAGTTGAACCAAGCAACAACACTTTTGTGGGCCGAAGGCCCACCTTACCAGCCTTCCGCAGGAACTAGCTGATGAGCCGCCCGGAGGGCGGCGAACCACCACCTTACCAGCCTTCCGCAGGAACTAGCTGATGAGCCGCCCAGAGGGCGGCGAACCAGCTAGTCTTTTATAAACAGCTGTGAACTTATTGTGTTGTTCATTAACATCTTACGTCTCGCTGCAAGAGATCATCTCTTACCATCTCCACCACTTCCACTTCAGCCTCTATCCTCAGCTGGTAGAGGAACGTGGCGAGATCCTTCTTCATCTGGATGCTGTTGTCATCCATCTGGGCTACGGTGAAGATACGCATTCTGCATTTTCTCCACACCTAAGAAAAAAAAAAAACAAAGCGTAAGCTCACGAACCAAACTCTCATCCTAATGGTGTTATCGATATCATTTATGCTGGTCGCACTTTGTGTTGCTTGAGCAGAAAAGGCAGCAGCATGAGCATGCCCCCGTCATGGACGATCCACCACACGTCAATGCTGCCATCAGTGAAGCGCTCGTGGTTGCTCGGGTAGAACGACACGTTTTTGGGCACCATTAGAGCCAGGTGTGCCGCGGTGGTGCAACGGACTGTGTCTGTGCAGAGATGAGAACATGAAGGCCATTAAGGGCTTAATTGAATCGTAGCGGGCCAGGACACGAGAATGCATGGAGTCACGATGTCCCTATATAAAATATGTCAGGCGGCAACGATACCGGGTTGTTCACTTATGGTTCACAATTCAAGCGCAACTAGTTAGTCAATTGTTAAGTGTAGGCCTTTAAAAGTTACAATGAGAAGAAAGCAGAGTGGATATATAAAACTAGCAAACTACAGTATATTTCAATTGGAGGTAAGCCTGGTCATCGTTGAAAATCAAAACAATTTACGTCGAGGCGCTAAATGACAATATTTTGAGGTTTAAAATAAATCAGGAAAAATGGAACGGAGCTCTAAAGAGGATATTGGAGGAAAAGAATATTTGAAGATCGCCATAGAATTGCCCTGGAAAGGCTTTTGAATCCAGGTTAAACACGATGCTCATTTCCCCATTACTATGATTGGAGCCTTTTAAAGCATTTGTCATATAAATGATCTTTTCGCCCTGTCTGTTCTTTTCTTAATTTGAGCAAGAGATTTTTCGCTTTCTAAATTTTAATTTTTCAGATACACACAAAACACAGAACCGTACTTACATTCTACCAGGCAAACCAGGGGCATATGTTTATGGAGCTGAGTTGCAAAAGCTTACTGATAAAAGTCTTCCAAGCTCGAGGGTCCTCGCTTTGCCTCCAGCCATAAGGCCATCCCATCATCACCGTGTTGTGCTTCATTCCCCCGAGACCGCTGGACTGGATCAGGTGGATGATACCCTCCCGCACCTTGGTCGCCACCACCACCTGACAGAAACCCTTGACCCTCTCGATGTCCATCATGTTCTTGATGGTCTGGCGGGATAAACCAATCCAGGTAATGGCCCACTTATCACCTCCGCTGATTAAACGCGCTCAAAGTTCTGATCGCACACAACGCAGGAATGTTGAGAACCGTCTTCCATTTTACCTGCTCTGCTGCTTGCAGTTCCCCGTAACTTTCCAGGAAATTTCCCTGGATCGCAGATCCCACGATGGTAAGACCCTTCCCTGCCTTCAACTGCGAGGCAAATGTCAGCAGTCGGGGATATTTGATGTGGAGGTCCTCATCCAGCTTTGACAGAACCAGCAGCTGCGGTCTGTTGGGACAGTCAACAGGGATATCGTTACTTTCAAGATGATTTGGTATGACCTAAATTTGAATGAAGGACTCAGCAGAGCTCTACCTCCAGTTTTTAGTGTGCGGAGGACCAACTTCTAGCCTCAACAGGGCATAGCGTGCAGCACTAAGGGATAGACCTCTGATGCCGTCTCCCCACTCCTTTTCCGCTCTGTTTGTGTTTGGATGAGTGGAAAAAGATAAGTCCGTATGATGCTAAGTAAGACTAAAAGAGGTAAGACTAAAGTAAGGTCCTCTTAGGTCCTCTTTAGTAAGACTAAAGAGGACCTAAGAGGACCTAAGAGGACCTAAGAGTCAAACAGCATTCAAGCCATGGACATACCCCTGGTACTCGATGTACTTGTAGATCATCCCAGCGATGCCCATGGCCACAATAGCGTAATACCAGGATGAGATGAACATCAGGGCCAAACACATGCTCATTCCAAGGAAGGATAGAGTCCTTTGTGGAAGATTGTGAACAATTCATTGCAACTTGTACTTGGCCAAAATCATGCTCAAATCTTCAGATACAGTGTTCGACTCTCTCGCGGAACCCAAAATCCATTTTTTTTCCCCCCAATTGCAATGAAGCAAATTTAGATTGTCCTCACCAGTGGTAATATCTGAACCTTGGCCTCCAGTTGGGGGTGCGCAAAAGTGTTTGCACGGCACAGGCCAGGTTAACAAAGAGATAGCACATCAAGAAAAACCTGTGAGGGGGGGAAATACAAAAATGTCTGAATAGTATAACCAGTAAATGGCCAAAATAGTACAATTCAACAAAAGAACCGCATAGAAAAAAATGATGCCCACTTCTACAGCAATAAAACTTACACTGTTAGTTTTCAATGGTGTCACACTGCACTTATCACTGATGCAGTCTGCTATAATTGGAGCTAAATGAGGCAGTGACCCACCAGACCCGGCAACAGGTGTGATATTTCTCAAATCTTACCGCGTGCCAGTTGGCACCCAACATTATTGGAATGGAGCGGAATAGTATCAACCAGCATGTGTACCAGTGCATTTACCTTTTTATGGTCAGATTTTTAAACATGCTTTTTTTTAATCTGATCTATTGTGTTTATTAATTGGATCTACACCAGCATACATCTACAAGTCAGCTTACATGGAAAGGATCGGAGCCACCATATCCAATGAGGCGATCAGGATACCAAGCTCAGCTATGAGGCCAGTCAGCAAAAGGGCCCATGTTGGCTCACCGTTAATCTTCCCATGACCAAACACCTGCAACCAAGAAAAAATTAATCAGCAAAGCAAAAAAATAAAATAAAAAAAAATGCTATAGCTCTTTGCGTTCTGTTCTGATATGTATAATCCACAACATGAAATGTCGCACTCTGAGGAAAGGGATAATATTGTCCTTGGCGATGGCCTGAAGAAGTCTCGGAGCTCCAGTGAGCGTCTGTAGACCTGCTCCCACCGTGGAGAAGAAGGAACCGATGACAATGACCCAAGGGGATGGCCAGGAAAGGGTTCCCACCACCAAATTGTTCCGAACTGCATCGCCAAATCTGAAGATACACACTGGATGAGTGAAATAAAGGCGCAAGCGCGGTCTCTTCAATAGCTGGACTTACTTGTCTCTTAGGACCACCCCTTCGACACAGGCCCCAAACAGGATAACAGAACTTAAATCTTGAGACAAAAAGTCAAGGAATTTAAGATGACACAAGGCGAGTTTAGAACCAAACGATTTGACTCAATATGGTCCCCAAAATAAGGATACAGACAAGAGTAGTGGTGGTAATAGCTAAGATGGTTCCAATGGGAATGGACTTCTGAGCATCCCGGAGATCCCCAGACCTGTTGGAGCCGGCCATGATGCCTTCAAAACACAAGGTCAATATCATGGTTACGTGTCATGTTAAATGTCTTTGTAGTCGATGGAATTCACAAGCGATCCGAAATAGCACAGCTTACAGTCTCCTCTTTAAGACAAAGACCCTGAAAAGTACCGGTAACTGCATCACACCACTAACAATCGCGAGGGAGAGACTTGCCTGTGGCCGAAGGGAAGAAAATGCCCACCAGCAACATGAACGACGTGGCGATGTCTGCGGACACGTACATGCCAAAGTTCTCCATGGTGCTGTGGGAGTCCACTGACGCGAGGCCACCCTTCTCCAGGATCTCCCCCTTGTGCATGTAGTCGGCCCATAAATTGTCTGACAGAAACCAAAGACATGTTCACGTGTTATTAAAGTCGATTGTTTAAACATTTTACAATGAATAGTGCTTAACTTCTTTTTACACTTGCACACTTCACCACAGCAACACTGTATACCTCTAAATATTCCACTAGCTAGTCCGGGAATGCCCTGGATTTCTGTGACGTTATTCTGCAGGAAGTAGTCATCGCACTGCGCACTGCTCAAGTTCCCCGGGAGGCAAAACAGGTCCCAGAGTTGACTGGGTGCTGTCGTGTTACCGATGGTGACGGTCTTTGCACACACATCGAAACGATCTCTGACCAAGGTCCTGTTGCCGAGCATGCAGATCCTAAAGCGATAACAGGAAAACAGTGAAATAAACTCAGCAAAATATTTCAAATATCTCTTCCACAAACTTACGGGAACTCTGGTGGGTGAGAGATAGACTTGATCGCGCCGGCGTAGATGGAGACGATTGAGATGATGACACAGGCAAGGAAGAGGGAGGCCAACTTGTTGACATATTTGACACCCACGAAAACCACCACAGCCATGATACCGAGGCAGATGGTGCCGTAGACGCGCATGTTGTTCAGCATCGCGCTGTCAGTGCCGTGGTGGTCTGCGGCATGAAAGATGGCGGCTTGAGGTAATAGATATTGCTATGAAAAGAAATACAGAAATATATGACATTTTATCCCTTACATGGGACTCACCGAAATACAAGATGATTTTTGGCGCACTCTACTGTTAAATTGATTGGAGATTAATTTTCTCGTCATTAAATATTGAGGGGGCGGCCCGGTAGTCCAGTGGTTAGCGCGTCGGCTTCACAGTGCAGAGGTACCGGGTTCAATTCCAGCTCCGGCCTCCCTGTGTGGAGTTTGCATGTTCTCCCCGGGCCTGCGTGGGTTTTCTCCGGGTGCTCCGGTTTCCTCCCACATTCCAAAAACATGCATGGCAGGCTGATTGAACACTCTAAATTGTCCCTAGGTGTGAGTGTGAGCGTGGATGGTTGTTCGTCTCTGTGTGCCCTGTGATTGGCTGGCAACCAATTCGGGGTGTCCCCCGCCTGCTGCCCGAAGACAGCTGGGATAGGCTTCAGCACCCCCCGCGACCCTAGTGAGGATCAAGCGGCTCGGAAGATGAATGAATGAATAAATATTGAGGTAATATTCAACTTTTCAAAAAAAAGTCAATATTTGATCACATTTAACCACACACTTCATGTGTCATGGTAAAGGTATCAGTAATTACAGTCACTTGGGCTACTTCTTTGTTGTCTATCAGAGCCAAGGCCACAATTTGAGCAAACACATTAGGTGGTTCTTCTTCTTTACAGAGAGAAATTCTGGCATCTTCAACGCTAGTTGATGGCGCCAAATATGGTTCCTGTGTTTAAAACTGACCAAGAATATTTCAATGGCTCCAAGGATGTACATGGCGGAAGCAAAGGTAGTGCCAAGATAGAAGCACAGGCCCACGGCTCCTCCAAATTCTGGACCCAGAGAGCGCGAGATCATGAAGTAGGCCCCACCAGCTAGAAAAAGGAAACGCATGCTTACAAACCAGATGCTCCCAAATGCAGTTTTATGTTTTGTTTTGAATGCAAGACTATCAGTCGATGTATGGCCACGGTGATTCAAACATTACCTGGAACAACACCATTTGTTGCAATTGCACTCATTGATATGGCCGTGAGCATGGTCTGCAAAAGAGAACGGCACAGTGCAGTAAAAAAAAAAAAAGGTTGTCGCAACGGAACATCTGTGTGGCACGCTAACATCCACCCATCAAAGTGACGCTCGGGTACATCAGCTTCCAAATGACTGAGCATAATCTCTCCTGAAATGATCAATATATCAATGCCGTGCCCTGGAAAATACATACGAGTACAACACTGATTATGTAAAACGGTGGGAGGTAATGGAGGCGCGCTCTGCAGAAAAGTCAAAGTGGGCCACCTATTCACTACAACAGAAAACATATCGTTGACCTCTGTCTGTAGTATCTTTGTCAAGACCGACTTTTTAATCTAGCTATTGTATTGGGCGGGGTATACCAAATGTGGCGTGTGAGTGTATTTTATTGACCGGTACGCAGTCGGCACAGGCTTATGACCCACATTGGTGGTGAAATCCACCCGGCATATTAGCCTAGTTAGTGCGTGTCTGCTTGTGCACACTTACACATGTGCAGCACATGATAACAATCAGCAGGGACTGCATGATGCCGGCCACCCCGACGATCCACGTCAGCCGCAGGAAAAGGATGACCCCGAAAATGTTCTGTAGGCAGGGCAAATAGACGCCCATCAGAGTGCCCATGTTGGGGGTCTGGTGAGGCAGAGAGAGAGAGAGAGAGAGAAAGAGAGAGCGGTGGGTGATTATTGAGCAATTCAGGAAACATCAGTATTGATGATCATTATTGATGGTTGTACTCTTTAAAGGTCAGAGCAGAATGTTTCAGCTCTTGCATGAACAGTGGACCCTATCCCATGTCCAATTTTCTACATTGCTTCAACACATTAGGATCACCGGTTCTTGGTTTTACTGTTTGGTGCTTTCTACCGTTTTTATTACCGATTTGTCTCACGGTTTATTGTGCATGTTAAATTGCTCCACCTACAGCACTTTGTATGCAGCGATGGCTGTTTGAAAGTGCGATATAAATACACTTGACTTGACTTGACGTATACACCCCACCCTAAGCATCCGATCAGCTTCACATTCACACAAAAACTTTTTTTTTAATACAAAAAAAATCCCGGAACAGTTTCAATGTATTTTTATTTCATATCTATTTCATATCTAATCTAGGCAGATTTTTTTTTTTAATCTCAACAAATCAGTCCTAAATTGGAGAATGTCAGACCTAAGAGGGTCCATTGTATTAAAGCCAAGCTTGTCGGCCAATCTGTCAGCAAGTTTTCATCCAAAAGTTGGAAGGGAAAGCGCTGTAGGTGGAGGATAATTTTATAAAGGCACTGACCTTAGGAGTCTTTCTTTGCGAGGCTCCCGCGCTCTCCTCCTCCTCATGCTCCTTCGCTCCCTGGGTAATGTTTGTGTAGCTGACCAAACGACTGAGCAGAGATGACACCTTGGGTCGGATGTCCAGCTCTTCCTGAATGCAGAAAGAGCAGAAGAATGGGGGGGGGGAAGAAATCATGCAATAAATAAATAAATAAAAGATGAGGTCGTTTATCGAATTTGACAACCAAAGATCAAAATACCTCGAACAGGGCCAGGTTCCGATCGTAGAAGTCATTCTTATTCTTCTCGTCAGGACTGTTGAGAAAGGGGCTGTCTTCTTTATGATTGCCATGTCCTATAATTGAAAAACAATGCAAGCTAGAATTCAGTCGATATGAGGATGTACTTTGAGCAGGTTTGCAGACATATATTTCTCACTCCATTGCAATAACTACCAACCATCGATTTTCTGTAGCGGTTGTCCTGAGTAGGGCTGCAGCTGAGCTTGAAGCCCGTCCTAGCTGAGTAAGAGTAAAAGGTGGAGTATACCCTGTACTGATCGCCATTGCGGTCTCAATACTTTTGGAAGGGAGTGTACTGATTGGGCAATTTTGATAAGTGTCTTCAATTAAGCTAACATGCATGATTTCGGAATATAGAACAAAACAAACTCCACACAAACGTACCACACAGGAAAGCACCGAACCCTAGCTAAAAATGTTTGCATACAAATGTATTAACCCGAAATGCCAAAAGTAAAATAAAATCTTACATCCGCTTAGGGGGCAAAAAAAGTGTTTCAAGAAATAATCTCCTGCAGCACCACGGGTTAATAATAAATATGTCTCGCCCTCACTCACCTGTGCTCAGTGCTGCAGTGGTGCTGCTGCTGGTGTCACTGAGGCTCAGCATAGTTATGAGCGGTGTTGTGCACGCTGCACTCCGATCACCAACTACAATCCAGGACACCCGCTCACCCTGGGTCAACACCCACTGCAGAGCCTGACCCAACATGTGGCGCATGAAGAGGCAGTGCTCATTGCACTGAATCAGAATCGCTTTTGTCATTGTATAGAGTACAACGAAATTTGGGCGCCTCTGTATGTGAGTGAAGTGTATTTACAGTGTTACTAAATACACACATAGAGTATGGTTTTACCACCAACAAGATGCTACACAGATGAGGTGCAGCTAGGTGGAGCATTAAAAACAAAAAAAGAGCACAACACTGCTATCTAGTGTCCATTTGAAGTAATTACATTGAAGCGCCATATGTATTCATCCCTTTATACTTGGAAGAATATTTCCTTGCCCTTATGAAATGTATGTATTATATTGTTTTAATTAAAACCTTGTTGCTGTCACACAACCAGTTGCTCTCTGATATTAATGTATTGTTGTGCTAAGATAAAGCACGCTGTGTCTTCTTGCACCTCAGCTCATGTTCACAGATGAAAAAAAAATAAAGCATACACACAGAAAGAACACTATACCGACAGTGAAACATGGAGGAGGCTCTCGTGTTTTCTTTGCTACAACTGGGCACAGGATAATGACCAAAAAAACAGAGCTACATCAGATCTAAATTCAATTGGAAATCTGCGGAAGAGGCAGAGAAACATGCCGTCTGGTGAAAACGCCCTTCAAATCTGCGACAAGTGGAGCAGCTTGCTCATGAAAAGTGAGCCAATTTACTTGCTTAGGTTATTGACTCAAAAGGTTGTGCAACAAATTATTAAGTGATCATTTTTGTCCAGGCCTGATTGAAGAGTTTGTTGAGTTTGGATATAGGGGCAGTCTGGAGCTCTGATGTAATATCATGTTGTGGCTGCCTTCTGCACTTTCTCAACGGTGTAAGTGTCCATCAGCTATTTATTGGAAAAGCCTCTTATCTGCTCAACTTCCCCTTTAACGATTGAATTAAAGGTTTAACACCGAGAAGCAGATTAGCTTAATCTATTTCCTATTGAATACACTTTCTACCCCACTGCATAAATACTCTGATATTCCTTCCAAATATAGGAAGACTCCCAAATTCTACACTCAATACAGTAAATCAGCTTTTCTTTGATGATAACGTATTGGCCGAAATGGTGCTCTTCGCTCAAGTAGAAGCCCTGTCCAAAATAATCACCGGCTGCACCAAAATAAATAAACACAGCACCCGAAATTGCGACACTTTTCCCTGCTGCAGTTACATTTACAATGTGACCATGTGTCACTCCACATGTACAACACATACTGCCTGCACGGGACTTGTGACATCTGTAAAGCTAAGGTTGATGATGCTAACTCACTTATATTAGCGGCAAATACCTTTTTACGTGACAATTAACAAGTGATGGTAGATAGCACTTTTTTTTTCAGGATGATACCGGTATGTGTTGTCACTCTCTAATACTCAGATATACCGATACCAAGTACAGATACCACTTTTCAATTTCACAGAGCACAATGACAGATAATTCTAAACAGAGACCTTTCTTTCTGTGTTTTTGACGAACATGATGATTCACTGATTTGTTAAACGGCTGCAGTAAATTGGTGAATTGCAGATGAAACAAACTTTGAATGACAATTTTGAACAAATGAGACATGGCAACAGCTCTGATCGCTACAATTGCAAGCTACAATTACAAGCTACAATTGCAGATTGCTGACAACTTCCGGTGATGCGAGTTGCACGCCACCGTAGATCAAAGGTCACCTGCTTTTTATTTTAGTTCATTTTTTTCATTACTTTTTTGTGAAAATGAAACTGATAGGATGCTCAGGGTTCAGTATCGTGATCGACTGGTTGGGCACCCCTGCCTTATCCCTAATACATGTCAAGCTCATGCTACAGGGCAGTACATAAACATCCCCAGCAACTATATGGTTAAATACAGTTTACAATAAATAAGGATTTTATCTTGATAACTATTTTACTCTATCGGTGTATAAACCAAGCACCTGCGTTCATTTGTTAACCTTTCTTCATGTAACAAATGCTGTAGCTTTAGCCACAAGCTAATCCAGCCTCATTGGATGTCTTCCATGCAGAACAACATCTGAAGAATGTGAACCTGCTGAGATGCACAGCAAAACATATTTGCGCTGATCTGCGATAATGATGAGCAAAAGGCGGACTTAGCGTGATCCAATGAACTCTGTATGCTTCTACGCGGTCATCACAACACAGGAACCCAAGGCTAAACATGTGTGTGATGATAAACCTAACGGAGTAGGAAAGCATGGACAGAGGTTGCCAACGGTCACATTGCGCAACTGCAAACTATCCGCCCAATGTGGCGAATGTATGAGTGTGCTCTTTTGGCTCTACCACAATGATCGCAGTGTTATGGGCGGTGGCCTGTTTCTGGACCGAACAGAGGTGTTTTCATAGGCTGAGGATGACGTTAAACTGTGTCAGTTCCTCCCGGGTTACGTGTATAAGATCATCATTCCCACAATAGAACAGAAAATGACTTCGGGCACAAATGCGTCATTTACTATCTATCCATCCATCCATTTTATACACAGCTTGTCCATTTTAGGGTCGCAGGTGAGCATATCCCAGCTGACTTTGAGCGAGAGGCATGTACACCTCGGACTCTTCAGAAGTCAATCGCCGGGCACACATAGACAAACAGCCATTCACATTCACATTTATATTCCTACTTAACACTCGTGAGAACACAAATGTTTCTGCAATGACCTACAGTTAAAATTAAGCTCAATGCAACTCCGCAGGCAAATGTCAAGCACAAAAACAATGACAGCAACTGCAATCGGCTCACAATGAACCGAGAAGGTCCTCCGCCACATCTTTTGCATTGATGACATTGTTAGAGTACATCTCCATGGCCATGTCGTAAACTGTTTACAAGGCCTTATTATAGCATGCGTCTGTTCTCCTGATTCACAGCAGTCTCACTTCCTTTTATGACTGCATGTCATGGCAGCGAAATGCAGACTGGGATGTCAGTGCTTCAGGAAGCTCACTGCGCAGCAACAAGTTGAGAGGGTTCAGCGTCAAAGTAGTGCATAACACTCACAGAGACAGCCCTTCATGGGAAAAGTCAACACACAGTCACATTTCAACTGCATTGGCGTGCTGCGTTGCAAATGTTGCAATCGAATAGCCAGGGTCCGTTCAGCCTTTATCAACAGAAACAACTTATTGTATTCCCTCAAGTGATTAAATAAGTGGATTGCATTTGTTGCACTTGCTCAGTCATGATGTTGAAAA
The DNA here is from genome assembly GCF_025434085.1 of Hippocampus zosterae. Lineage (NCBI taxonomy): Eukaryota > Metazoa > Chordata > Actinopteri > Syngnathiformes > Syngnathidae > Hippocampus > Hippocampus zosterae. Next base: position 8,522,520 of record NC_067454.1, on the reverse strand, counting down.
CTACTTTCACTAAGTTTGTCTCCTTCGGGTATCCGTAGCAGAAAGATGGCGGCAAAGCATGGCAGCATCCTGTTGGGGAGGTGCGCCCTATGTAAACATAATCTACCTCACCTATAGTTACTGTACGTCGATGTGATAAACATTTTTTTTAATATTACTGAGGTGAAGTGTCTTTTATAAATAATGAACACTGAAAAAAACAATATATTCTTACACACTGTCCCTGTGGAGACAATATTACTTCTGTTGATTGTTTTTGGATGGTATGGATATTTTTTGCAGTATAAAAAGAAACTGAATATGTTACATTTTACATTTTGGGGGCTATTTATTTTTATTTTTTTTACCAAAAAAAATGTATGATCCAATTATCAACTAATAAATATTCCAAACGCAAGACTGTGCTGCTTTCATCATATTTATATAAGAAATGTGCAATGCCTAGACAGGCCAGTGTCACTGAACTTTGGGTGACTCAACAGAGTTACGTATTGCCCCCCCAGCCACTGTTAATGTCGTTGAACCCTGCAATTGCCTTTAAAATGCTGTGTACTAGCTCTCTGCCATGCCTTCTTCATGCAATTTAATGTGTTTTAAAATCATTTCCAAGTAAAATAATACAAAGTTCCACAATTGTACCCAAAGGAAATCTGTGTAATTTTCAGAAGAACTAGAAGAAGTGTTCAGATGAATTTATTTGTGATATTTTTAAGTGAGTCTTTAGGCTGTGCCAGTATGCATTCAATTCACTTTGAAATAAAATTTAAAAAGCAGGCAGACAGTCTGTGGGTGTGTACAAAGTGTGGCCTTTGGTTCTGTCAGGTTCATTTCAAAGACCGCACCCAATGTGAGTCTTTTATTCCATCACATGTTTTTCTTTCCTAGAGCCCATATAAAAATCCCACATAATCATACTCCTCTTGCCTTGCTCCGTCTCTTTGCTTTGTTCTTTCTTGTGTGAACACGGTAGAAACACGTGAGTGACAAGCTGGGGCAGAAATGCGCTGCAGCCCATTTTGGTAAAAGCAAATCCTCCCTCGGCACAAAAACAAGAGCACCATCTTTTCTACCGGCCGCCTCTTGAGGCCTTTTTGTGGTGCTCTATCAGCACACCCCAGTTGTGTAGTTCTCACCACTTTCCCACTGCGTTTGGGTTTAACCTACTTTTGAAAAACTTTTTCTAGCGATTTGCAAACAGACGGAAGCTTGAAAAACTGGTTAGTAGTCGCGGTATAATCGCCATGGTAACCGCCCAACCAGCTGTTCAGGAGACGGGCTCGCCACGATGAGCTAATCTCGCTTCCAAGTATCACCACTGATTCCAAACTTTGACAAAGTTGTGCGGCTTACCGTCAGAGCTGACGGTGTCTTGATTATCCGGTGGTCCACCGTCCCCGTGGTCCACCGAGTTGATCCCCTCCAGACTGTCATAGCCAGACAGGGCTCTATCCTTCACGGGTACTACCGTGAAGTGAGGCATGTTTTCATCCCCCCAACTCCGGCTAGGTTTAGCAGGCTAACTGTTAGCTCCTCTTCCCACGAATGGCAACTACATTCCACTACCCTGGGCTCATTTCCCCCGGACCGCGTATGCTTGTACTCCACGCCCACGGCCCGGCCCCCCGCCCCCCTTCCTGATGTAAAGTTTTTGCTGGGAAAGAAGCAGAAAGAGGAGTGTCCCAAACGGGATTGGGTTAAATGAAGTTATCCTCTCCTTGTAAAGTTAAGGGTAACCCCCCTTGGCTTGTGTGTGATCCCGATTTGAGCCAACAGAGTTTACGTGGTGTGTTCAAGGGTCCGGACAGTCCCTGCTCTGTGGGTTTTTTGACTGCTACGTGGCAGTCTGGAAAATACGCCAGAATCAATGAGAGCTGTACCTACAAATTGAAAGTTTGCACTACCATTAACTCTCTGCCCCCGCACTCCAAGAATAGTCCTAAAACCATAAAAGCGGTCGATCTGATCTAAGCAGAACGTATGTTAAGACAGCCATCAAAGAGCTTGCCAATGACACTTTTTGGATGGCACTTTATGACTGAGCTCTTTTACTTTTATTGTAAAATCGCAAAATTGTAAAATTTATTGGAATCGCAAGACAAATGGCCTTTGGAACACAGTCCGATTGAGGATGGATTTCGGTGCCCAGTTTCGATTTATCAATTTCCATGGAATATGACAGCCTTTATGACAGAGGACACCCATTTTGTACACATCGGTGACAACACAAGTCAGCCTGCAAGTACTGTATTACCACAGGTGTCGGTGTCGAGGGAGCAGGAAGAGTGAGAGGAGTGAGAAGAGTGAGGTGAGGAAGCCAAAGAAGAACACCTGGAGGTGAAGAAGGATGAGGGAGAAGAGGACAAGAAGGTGAAGGTTGAAGGAGATTGATAAATAGAATCACTCCTTACATCAGAGCGACAATACATTAGTGGACCATGTTATCAAATATGGAATGAGCCAGACACAATGTAGAATGAGTTGTTTTCTCCCCATCTAGCTACTCAATGAAATGAGTGTTTGTTTGGTTGTTATTTTTTTTGGGGGGGGGGGGGGTGACATGGAAATCACAGTTTTTATGTTTACAAACCTTGATTAAAAATACGCTACTAGAAATGTGGATCCCTGTTTGTTAACAGAACGATGACAGAGGTATGATCTCAAAACTGACATAGCACAGAGAAAACCCAAAGCCAGATGTGGTTTTCATTCTTCCCATGAGTGCGTAGTTGGCGCATTGTGTTTTTACTAATATGACGGCTTGTTATAATTGTAAGTAAAATACATGATAAAAATTACGAAGGTTAGAAAACTTAAGCAACACTTATTTGCTCTTGAAGGAGAACCAAGGCGCTTTGACGTCATAGCCAATATGGTTAAAAAACAAATTGTGCTGCTTCAGCTGTCTGAAAAATACCGGGACTAAAAACTTCTGACTGGTAACTAATGTTGTCAACCACTAGATGTCAACGTTGGATCGCCTCACTTGTGCACAGTGCTGCCAAGTTTACTGCTTGATTATGACCACTAGAGGTCAGACTTATGATGACAGAGCTGCAGCCCCAAAAAATAGGCACAATTACATTTAATGGGTTCCTACAAAAGAGTTCGGATAACAAAATGAAACAGCATGATGATGCAGTGCATCTTTCAAAACGACAATAGTGAACAAATTGTGGCCTCTCAGTCAAAAACAAGCTTTATTAACTTTGTACGTTATATTATTTGTTGTATTAGGTCTGGTCAGATATGACAGATGTACCTTTTATAAATTATGTGCGTTTTGGTAAAGAAAAAAAAAAGACATGTTTTCTGTTTCTACAGAATATTTCTGACATTAAATACATACTTTACAAAGCACGACTAGTCAAACTGTCACTCCTAATTACCTCTTATGTTGGGTGGGAATGTAACATCAAAAAATTGTTTAACTGGCATTTCCCAGACAGTGCATCATTTACCTCAGTCGTCCATGTCTGCTATTCAAACAGACATAAGATAAAGCACAAATGAATGTAACTTCATGACTCAAATTGGGAGTGAAGCCTAAGCTCCAATTGCTTCTGTCGGCCAATGACATTGATTTGGATTTTCTACTGAGCCTGAGGGGGCTTAAGACAATCCAATTAACTTTGGCTGCCATCAATAGCTTGACATGGCTGCCACAAGACTGTTTGCAATGGTCACACAATAGCTGCTTGTGGCGGCTTTTCTGCAAAACCAAAGAACAGGCTGTAATTGTTCTAATGACCCTGGGAAAATACAACTACAAAGTGGTACAAAACTTCAGCGCTAGAACCAACCCGACGAACAAACTCCACACAGGAAGGCCGGAGCCAGAATCAAACTCTGCACCACTGCACTGTAAGGCGGATGTGCTATCCAGTTGACTACCGTGCCACCCTTTTGTGGTGAAATGGGACTCTCAAAAGTGCCTTTGATGACCTTGCCTTTTGAAGACATTGAAAAAACGGCATACAGATACCTGACGTGAAAAACTTTGTCCCTATTCAAAACTTGACCCAAAGTTGTAAAACACTGAAACCTGATTTCAAACTAGCCTTATAATATTATCCAAACAATAAAGAAAGTTTAACAAATGGCTGCCTTTTTTCTTTTTTTTTAATCGTCACTCAGCAAAAATATGCACGCCAATTACTACTATCCTATGAACCAGGAGTTTGTCATCCTCTTGTGGTGCATCTTAGGTTGTACAGTACAAAAACGTGTATGTCGGTAAAATTTTCCCCAAAAATCTGAAACTGGTTTGAGGCAGGGGAGTATTAATTTTACTGAGTTACTTCACAACCAATCTGTTGTGCTGTTCAAATTACGGTGAGATCAGATCAGATAATGACTGGAAAGGACAGCTGGACGAGTGTACTCAGATCGCAGCTGACTCTGTGCCGGTTACAAAAAAAAATCTTCAGAAAAACTCTAGTAGAGATAAGCACAAATGTATTTGTGTACACTAACAAAGTAGACTATTAGTACCTCGGGTTCACCATGTACTGTACTATATACTGTCCACTTTCTCAACCTTACATTGGATTCAGGTGACAATTCCCACCAGCTACATTGTTTTGCTGTGCATGTTTCCGTTTTTTCTGGAAATAAATTTTCTCCACCCGAGGTCAAAAGGGAGCTGCGATAAGACTTTACCATATGGTCGCATCTTTTATTGCCCTCAGAAAATGGCGTCCATTAGATTTATGTCTCCAAGACAGGAAACATGCCCTACTTTTTTTAACTTATGTCAATAAAGGGTATGAAATGAAGGTGGTAGGTAAACGCACGGTGTTAAGAGTACATACAAGAGTCTGATGGAGGAAACATACAGGGGCTGCGGAAACAGGAAGTGTATCATAGAGGGTGCCGAAGGCCATTCATACACAAAGTGTCCCAAAGGTGCTATTCTGCCCTTAAGCCAAGTGCTTCTGGGGCTGCCAAGATGGTATCATTTATCACAATAAACACATGGAGTACTCATGATGATTGGAAGTGAAGTGAAAGCAAGTAGTGAGGGCTATTTTGTAAGCAACACTGGGATGGATTATATACCGAGTAGCAAGGGTTTTCAATCAATAGTATATAGAGAACAGCAAAAAAAAAAGAAATTAGTTCAGTTTAGTTGGTGTCTCACTTTTTCCTTTTCCTTTTGTACTTTTTACATAATTTTTTGTGGGGTTTTTTTTGTTTAGTGTCAAAATGAGTTAGAAAAGCATGCCGATGATTTTGGCCTCACTGTATCAGTTTTATTAAAACTACTGTACTTACAGTACATGACTATATTAATAGAAGAGGAGCAAAGTATTTTTCCTGGCGGAAGTTATTGACTTGACTAGACTTTTTATTAGGTCTCCCATAGGAGAAACTTGTCTTGGAGGATTACTTTATTTCATTATTTATTGACATAAAAAATATGAGCCTGATATTATTTATTGATTCCTCTTTTTATTCACTGCTCCAGCTTTATTTTCAGGATCATTTTCCTTCACCCCCCCCCCCCCCCTTTTTTATGGTTGTGCTAGAGCACGGTATCAAAGTGAACGCCCGGGGGCCAGATCTGGCCCGCCACATCATTTTATGTGGCCCGCAAAAGCAAATCAAACATGGCAACTTCCATGATGCTTGCTAAAATATGTACCAAAATCCTCAAATGTAATAAATAAGAGAGACACTGGAAGCCTTTTCGTATCAAACTGCTCATTTCAGTCACTTAAACAATAGTTGAATAAATTGTTATTCTTGACTTCTTGATATGATTTCAGTCATAATGGCCCTACAAGGGAAATGGTAACTAAAATGTGGCCATTTCAGTTTGTCCTCACTGGTACAATCAATGAGATACTCACCGAGTTGGAGTTTTGCTAACATAGCAACAAGCATAAGGCATTCACAACTGACAATTGGATCAAGCGCATGGGACAAGTTGTCCCAATCAAGAAAAGATGTTAAAGAATGACCTTGTTTTGGCCCAATTACATTACAGCTGCATGGGGCTGCCAAGAAAGACAGGCTGCACATCAACTTCGATCGGCTGAACACGTTTGGCTAAAGTTGGAGCTGTATTGACCTTTGAGAAGCCCAACGGTGACAAAAAAAAAAAAAACGTTTGACCAGTCAGGAGGCTTTAAAGTTTCTATATGGATACGCATTTTATATTTCTTGATCTGTTAACAAAAAGTCTTTAAATTTCTGCTGCGTCCACTGTTTCATTTATTTGTCTTCAATTATTATTATTTTTTTTCTTCTGAGGTTATGTTTTTATTTGCTTTGAATTATTTGTTTTTCAAGTGCTAGTTTGTTTTGTCAAAGATCCATTTTGTTTTAGGCGGGGGTTGGGCGGGGGGGGGGGGGGGGGGGATTTTGACAGTTTAAAATTTAAATTCAGCAACCTGAATCCGATTCACTTTAGCTTGTTTTTATACTTTGTAAAGCTCAAGTGCCCCTCATTGCCTCAACAGAAACAGTCCACTATCCACTGACTGCACTCTATTGTTACGAAATCCATGACCTTATCCTCATTAGGACTTGTATTCTGTTACTAGGAGTTTGTTCATAAAAAAATATGAGTTTTCATGAGGTGATTTTCATAGATAGATAGATAGATAGATAGATAGATAGATAGATAGATAGATAGATAGATAGATAGATAGATAGATAGATAGATAGATAGATAGATAGATAGATAGATAGATAGATAGATAGATAGATAGATAGATAGATAGATAGATAGATAGATAGATAGATAGATAGATAGATAGATAGATAGATAGATAGATAGATAGATAGATAGATAGATAGATAGATAGATAGATAGATAGATAGATAGATAGATAGATAGATAGATAGATAGAGATATCCCCCTGTGTGTATCTGATACTTACTTTCACTCATATGAGGACACAAGGCTGAGCCAAGACCAAATGTGCAGGAGTGGACATTGTTAGCCTTATCAGTGTAGCAAAAAGGTCACTCTGATGACAGCCCACATCGTAGTGCAGCAGGCTGAAAAAAGAGAGGCCCAGCAGAGTCAGCCGTTCTGAAAGGCTCCCACTCAGCAACACAACAAAACCCACTCAAGAAAGTTCCTGTTGCACTTGAGTTTTACAAAGTATAAAAACAAGCTCAAGTGACTCAAGGTTCAGATTGCCAAAACTACAAGTTCAAAACCGAACTGTGGGAAAGGATCAAACCAATAAATTTTTTCTGTCTGACTCTATACATCCATTAAAGTAAAACAAGAGCATGGGGGGCTGGGGGGGGGGGTACTGAGAGAGAGGCCAGTACTGTAAGAGATGTGGAAAGGATACCAGAACGTACTGTTGGTTAGCACAGAGACATATACATATATTACTCCTGGAGACAGATCTGCGAGAAGATCGTGGCGATGCAACAATGAAGGCAGATAGCATGAAAGTAAGTCTAGAAGAAATACTTTATTATCATAGTGTGACTACATCTTCATAGATATTTGCCACTCACGTTGAACAGGACATTATAGGATATTTGTATTATTAGACACGATATTTTTGTAAACATAGTCCAGGAAAGTCCAATATTCCGTAGGCCAGGATTACGCTGTAGAATAGTTTGGATTATTTTAATATTTGCTACACATCGAACACACATGATCTGACATTTAGGACATTTGTATACTTTACATTCACATTTTGTTATAAACAGTTTGATAAATACAAGATTAGATATAACAAAAGAATATAGATTTTTATATTCTATATGTACTTCACACACACGCACACGCGCACACACACACACACACTATATATATATATATATATATATATATATATATATCCCTTGTGGCTTCACTTTCCGTAAAGTTGACCAGTCAATTAAAAAAAATGGAGCTTAATTTTCTTCATGGCTCTTGTATGGCAACTAGGAAGAAAAAAAAAGATGCATGTGACATTCCAGCATATTTTATAACATTGTTCCTTCCCAAACTGCAGATGAAGGGCCCAAAACAGGCTTTTTTTTTGGGTTGTTGTTGGACAATTTTATGAATCATCACACATTTTTTTTCGATTCATGTTCATTAACGATTCATGAATATTGATGTTATGGCGATACGTGCGTATTTATGTAAGGTCGGGTCTGTTTCGTGTAAATCCTGCCTAACGGAAACTTAAAAAGCCCAACACACACAATCACATCTCTTTTATTACGCCTTAGAGGCACTGGACGACACAAAGCAAACATTACAAAAAGTGCAAAGGAGTGTTAGGACCACCCTGAAAACCCCCCAAAAATATGTGACAAGAATAAAGTCACAATATTGCAATGGCAATTTTTATATGCGAATCAGCTCAGAGCGAATTTGTACTTTTTCAAAGTAAAGAGGTTGATTTGTACGAGAATAAAAAAAAAATATACGTATATTTGAAGAAAACTGTTCACCGTAATGTTGAGAAAATAATGTTGTACTTCTGCAAGACTCGGGGTTCTATTTTTGCACCCAGAACAAATCTAGAGCGAGACACGGTTTTGCACACGCAGGCAAGCAGATGCGCAGTGGCGGATTTAAAAATACAAGAATACTTTAATTATGGGTATATGATCGATTTCTGGAGAATAAAACTATATTTTATTTTCTATCAATTATTTTTTAATCACAAAAGAAAGCAAAAAAAGATGATTTAAAATGATAATATAGTGTGAACAAGTTCATTTTTCAGAGAAAAAAGTTCTAGAGAATAAAGCTATATTGATGAAGACAGTCACAAAATACGACTTTTTTTTCCTCATAACATGTCGACGAGATCTTGTATTTTCTCATAAATGTCAATTTTATTCCTCTAGCATAAATATACTATATATGCATACAGCATATATATATATATATATATATATATATATATATATATATATATATATATATATATATATATATATATATATACTTGTTTGTTTTTTCAGAGTGGCCTTATGACTCCTTCATTGCAAAGAGCTTCATACAGTTCCACTGATGTTTCACCTCACATTCAGCATATTTATTTTTTCTCTTTGGAGTTTTGCATGGAAATGTTGTTTTCCCTTGACAACCAGTTTTTCATATATATACCTGTATATATATATATAGTGTGTCTGTGTATGTGTGTGTGTGCGTTTATGTGTGTGTGTGTGTGTCTGTGTGTGTAGGTGCTGCGGCTTCCTGAGTCAATAAGGTTAATTTTTACAATTTTTTTTTAACCGCTCCCCAAAAAGCACTACAGAAAATAAACGGAGTGTCTCGCTTGATTAAGGCACAGATAAGCCAAAACAAACAAACAAACAAACAAACAAACAAACAAACAACAAATAAACAAACAATCTAGCAAATATGATCATTTAAATAAGAACAACATTCATAAGGCCAAAAAAGGTAACAAATAAAAAGTCTGTCGCGTGTCAACTTTTGGTTTTGATTCAGTGCCTTGCGGGAGATAACAGTCGACGTTGCTGAAGTTGAGTCAAATGAATGCAAATAGGAAACATCGTCTACGAGTACATGTATCTAATGACGTGAAACGACTTGCGGACTAATTTGATATCAAGTGCTGGCCCCCCAAAATAGCCTTGCTAAGTAGCAAGAGTGATACAACAGGGTTTAAAAAAAAAATTTAAAAAGCCCGTCATGTCTCTGGAATGGCGACAATTGCTGAAAGATTCTTGGGAGTATTCATCAGATAGCCAACCAGTGCCTGAGCTGAGAGATGAGAAAAAGAATACAGAAAATATATTGTCATGTTTGCAAGAAGATTGGAAACAACAGCAGCCACTTTTTGGCAAAAACAAAAAAAAAACAACTTACTTTAAACTGCCGTATGTTTCCCTCAGCCACTAAGTGATGCTCGTGTTCGGGGGTGATGCAATAGGCTATTTTCTGCAAAACAATCCGATGACACGGTTGTCAACAATCACAGCATGTATATAGTACACAGTGAAACCTCTTGGAACTCAGGAGGCTGTTCAACGATGAGATCAAAATCGGAACATTCTTATACTGTGAGGTCGACGCGGTAACCATTGGACTACCGGGCCACCCGTGCAAAAATAAACAATGCTAAATTGCAATTAATATGTATTATTATTTCTCATGGAGAAGATTTATTTGACATTGAATCAAAGTGATGGCCAAACAGACTTCTGAAGATTTTCTTTTTTTTAATCACACCAAGTTACCTTGAGTATGAAATATGCTGTAGAAATAAAGCTTCTTTGCCTTTCCTTGGTGGAAAAGGAATGCAATCAATATTTCAAATGCGAGCTTGATGCTCCCATCTTCAAACACTCCCATTATCACAAACGGCGGATGTATTTAAAAGCTGATAGCGGGTGATAGTGGGAGGAAATGACACCTCTGACAACCGCAGAAGCAACCTTTGAGTGCAACAGGAAGTGCCAATGAGGATATTACCGGGATGCGGGCGCTGTTACGGCAGAGTGACGCTGACACGGAAGGGATGAAAACAAGCCTCCACTACTTTGATGATTGCCATCGTAAATTCTTGTGGGCTTCATTCCGAAAACGAAGTGCTTATTTTGGACATGTTTTTTCGGGGGAAACATCCCCTTTCCAGCTTCAAAGCATAGCCGCAACAGCAATTACGCTGGCTGCCATTATCTAACTTCTTTTGTGATGTGTTCCGTCACAATTGGCATCTATAAACATCACACTGGCTGCCCTCACATGAGTCCCTTGCTCTTTACCTTCCTCAAATGAGTTTCACTGACCTCTCTGAAGGTTCCAGGGACGCTGCAGAACTTGTACACGGCGTAGACGGGTACAAACAGCATCGACGACATGGCCACGCCCCATCCCAAGACGTTGGACCAATGGGGGAAGACGTAATCGTCGTACTTGAGGCCAGACGAGGTCACCGTGCTGGCAATTACCACAAACTGCCAAGGGAAGGACAAGGAGAAAAAGACTTTAGTCAATGCGGAATGCAGAATTAAGGGTAGACCGAAAGTGCTGCCATCAGTAGAATCAAAATGACGAAATGCTTAAGATCTCAGCGTTTATTGTACTCTTTGTGGCACAAACCATCCCAGATGGGTTTCAAAGTGTGTTGCAGAGTAAAAGTTTGAGCGAGAGCCAGAATTCCTACTTCCAGGAAAGGATATCCTGCCATGTTGAGCTTTGATAACATCCTAAATCGCACATTCCAAATCTGTATGGGACCGAAAAGTGGAATCGTCGACAAATTGTTGCAGTGTATTTCTTTCACCTTCATTTATCCACATAAGGCAATTGAAAACAGATTCTCATTTGCAATTTCAACACGGCTGCTGAGAGCAGAGTAAAACAAAGCCAAATAAAAGCAAATGCAAATTCTGTACCTTGATTTTATTCATACACTTACATATGACAATGAAACAATAAAACATATAATTGGATTGCCAAATGCATATGGAACACTGTGCGGTTGATGACTAATCTTAAAGTATAAGAGTCCAAAATAAATAAACCCGCTTGTGAAGTGGGCTCAGCTCTCATTGGCCCTCTCAAATTGGTGCATGAATTGCTTGTAATTAATTTGGATGAGAAAAGCACCCAGAAGCTAGAATAACACACCTTGATGTTGACTGAGTGCACTCTTACAGCCAAACTTTGGATTGTGTGGGGTTCTCCATATTGGCCGCTATTTGGACGTGAAGTTATGCTCCGCTAATCATTTTGAACGCAGCACCGGCAACGCATACATGGCGTTAGGGGACAATTATGAACGCGTGTTTCAGGAGAAGAGACGCTAAAATGAAGACTGAGGTTAACACCATAAGGTCACGCACCATATTTATTCATTTATTTAACTGAGCAATTAAAGCAATTTAAGATTTAAAAAAAGGCACTCAAGCTAGCCACCACCGAGATTTGTTTGTCCTGTACATTGAGGTGGAGCTCGACCAGCAACGCTGCCTGCCCAACTCCACAATCGTTTCAGTTGCCGCCCTGACTTTGATTTATTTTGTGCCTGAAAACACAACGTGCGGCATTGCAACTTCTTCATAAAGAATAGGGTATAAATTTTCACAATTTGTTGCTAATATTAATTCGTCACCATTCTGAACACAACGAGCAGCAAAATTTAAATAATAGCGACTCTCCAGTATGTATCAAGCTTCAGCATGGAGTTTAATTGTATTAACGCTAAGATTAAGGTTTCAGGTATATAACATCAAGTTGATATTATCTTTTTTTTCTCTGTGCTTCAATAACTGTCCACTTGCTACTAAGTGCTTTTGTTTCCCAGTAGTTTGATCCGCGAAGGACGCGGCCGATAAATGAGTTATGAAAGCGCTGGAGCCGCGCTGTGTCAGCCTGAGGCAAGTTGGCTTGGCGACAGAGGTGGCGGCTGTCATGTTGGTGTGTGTTGACCTGGGCATTGTCAAGGTGTTAAGTACATTCGACAGATGGGATGGCTGGCATGAGGCTTCCCGGTGTGTCCATTAGCGTCGGCTACGGTTTGCTCCCAATGACATTGTTCATATCAAAGAAGAGCGTGAATGTCATATGGAATGCTTTTTGTTTCGTGTGAGACGCATCGGGACGCTGGAGAATGGACCAAACCATCTGTACACCATCGCCATCTGATAAAATAAATGTCAAATTGAGAGCTGCAAGCAGCATTGAGGGGGCACCTGGATGTTGTGGGTGACCGTGAGAGCAAGTGAAAATGAGAAACATTTGAAGCATAAATTGCTGTTACACTCCTGTGAGGGAATGAAAAAAAAAACCTAACAAAACAAAAACAAAACAAAACAGTGGCCCATGTTTGGGAATGAATGAAAACTAGTTGCGCAACAGTTCCGATGGTTTGGTCCGTGTCTCTCAGTGTGCGGCGTGCCTAAAGGTATCTAAAAGTGGTGGATGGAGATCGTCTTCCGATGCTGAACGATAGTTTTCCAGACCACTCAGTAGAAAAAAAAAAATGGAATGCTTGAGAGCGGTCAAAAATAATTAAATAAAAATAAAGCAGTTGAGTTTCCAACTTCTACTCTTAGGGAAAAAAAAAAAACTTTGACAAAATGTTGAAGGATTTTTGGCATTCTGATTCCAAAAATAATTCAGATCGAATATCGACATTGCACCAGAGACCCATGCTTGTAATGTGCATTCTAGCCTTTTTTTTTTAAGTCATTGGCCATTCGAGTGGGGGTCGTATCTTTTGTATCCATTGTATGCATTGTGGGCGGCCCGGTAGTCCAGTGGTTAGCACGTCGGCTTCACAGTGCAGAGGTACCGGGTTCGATTCCAGCTCCGGCCTCCCTGTGTGGAGTTTGCATGTTCTCCCCGGGCCTGGGTGGGTTTTCTCCGGGTGCTCCGGTTTCCTCCCACATTCCAAAAAAACGTGAGTGACAGGCATATTGGACGCTCTGAATTGTCCCTAGGTGTGAGTGTGTGTGCGAATGGTTGTTCGTTTCTGTGTGCCCTGCGATTGGCTGGCAACCGATTCAGGGTGTCCCCTGCCTACTGCCCGAAGACAGCTGGGATAGGCTCCAGCACCCCCCGCGCCTCAGTGAGGATCAAGCGGCTCGGAAGATGAATGAATGAATGAATGAATGAATGAATGAATGAATGAATGAATGAATGAATGAATGTATGCATTGTATACCGTATTTTCCTTACCAAAAGGAAAGCAGGGCTGACAAACTTCCAGCACAGTCTCCAGTAAAGTCCTGGCTTGAAGCCCATCATCCGCTCAATATCTTCACTGAAGCGGTCCACGCCTGAAAGAAGACGATACGTTTTTCAAGTTAACTTGCATGTTCTCCCATAAGACAACGCTCACCGACCGACTTGTGCTGATGTCTCGAAGAAAATCACCAAATTTGAAGTAACATTTTTATTGGCCGATTCTAATACTTGAATATTTAAGGTCTGGGGAAAAAAAAAGTTTCCTTTCCAATGAACGCCTCACCCATGATACACACCTTGTCGTCACCGTGGCCACTATTTGCATTTACGACTCCCGTTAAACTACATACGTATGCTGGGGATACAAAAGTCAGACATCCGTGATCTAAACAAGAGCCTAAGATAGATCATTTCAAAACGGGCGACGGCTAGATAGAATTCTGAACAATCCCAAGTCAGTCAGCGACATTTGCGAGAAAGAAACATCAGCTATAAGAGGGTGTGTGCCCTGGTGCCACTGCAGTTTATTTCTGCTTCCCCTTTTGAAAATATCACACATTTATCGGTCGCATTTCATGGTTAAAAAAAGTTTTGAAGTGATTTTTCTTTGCCTCGCCTTTCATATCACCAAAAAATCAGACTTTTTAACTGGTGTATCTAAACTTCACAGCCATCGTAAACTGTTCATTTACTCCATATTTTATGGTTTTGAACAGTTGAGTATTTTCTTTTAATAACCCCCCCCCCCACCCCCCCAAAAAAATAATGACTTGCATTTTTCCATCCGGGAAAACTTTTTCAACCCACTGTGTTAGTCAAACTCAACTATCTGGAGAAAAAGAACTTTGAGTGAATTCCCAAATCGAATTAAAGAATATAGATTTCTTATCTGGCAATGGAAAATGGCAATTTCCTATCCAATCTCCTCGAAGGGTCTCCATTAAACCCTTGCATGTGTACTGCCGGGCTACACCCGGAGGGTCACACAAAGGTGACCAACCTAATATGCTGCTGCTGCAAAAAAAAAAAAGAAAAAAAAGTGAATTAAGCAAATCCAATAGCCAATTGGAAAAAGAGTAAAAGAAGCAGGTTTAAAAAGGCTGATTAGATTGAATCGTTATTTAATTACAGAATCTACCCAAGTTCGCCAATAAAAGCGGCATCTGTTTCTGAAATCCTCTGTAATTCATTACAGGTATGGACATCCGGTATCAAATCATCGCAATCACGTCTACTCATTGGGAGGTAAAACGCATTTCACGCGGCTCTTTCGTGTCACCTTCCGTTCAAAGGACGAAACGCTTTGTTGTTGTTATTTCCATCGACACTTGCGCTCGGCTTTTCCATCGTTCTGTTTCAATTAACAAGACGGAGGACGCGGTGAGGTTGTTTCAAAGGCGGGGACACGGGGTCATAGAAATTCCATACCATAAAACCACGACACGCCGATGGCCTCGATCAGCACGGCGAAAAGAATGGATGTCCCGGCGGCGTACTTGTCCAACAGAGTCAGCACGTAGATTCCCCCCTGAAGAGGCAAGGAAATGTCTTTAGGGTTTGTTTTTTTTGTTATTGTTGTTTGTTTTTTCCTTGTTGCTTTTTTGACAGCGAAATCAAAATGTTGTTGCGTTCAGCATTCAATGGTCTCCCTTTAAAAGATTGAATTATTCACCAGCAGATAAGCGAGTCCTTAGCAGTGCATGTCAGCGGTCATTTTAGTGAGTTGGGTTCTTTGACTTGTACTGTATCTCGCATTCCATATCTCATGTGAGGGAGGAAGCAGGCGGAGGACATTAGTCCACTTTTCTAATCATTTTCCAAATTTCTTTAACAGAAGGCAAACAATTCATTTTGCGACCATCGGGAAGGCTGACAGAAGTTGAGGAGAAGGGAGCAGATCTCGCATCCCGGCGGCCTTTTTCATGAAATGCTAATCGGTTAATCTGAGTTCGGCTTTTGATCGCTCGATTTAAAGGAGCGTCTTTGATGTTTCCAGGCAGCAGGAGATATGATGAGTTCCTTAGAGCCAGCGACACCTTTGATGCTATTCCACCGTGTTTTGACACGCGCTCGCAGATCTTAACGCATCATCGAAGACTGAATAGGTCAACGTTGAATTTTGATTCTTCATTTAAGGATCCGATGATGGCCGGGGAAAGAAAAACAAAAACAAATGGACATTTTGGGTGCTTATAGTATACAAACAAGGCATGAGCTGAGTCCAGATTTGTAGGCTGGGACCTTCAAAGGCTCCTCCTCATGTAGCCTACTATTTTTTTTTTTTTTAATATCTAATGGCCGCTTCGTTTTATTAGCCAAAGATTCGGTATAAGTGCGACATCAGACAGTGGCATTGGTCCACTGTAATGTGTTCAGCAATTTCATTGGTCAGATTTGATGAGACTGTCGGTCAATGCTTTGACGTCAGGAAGCTTCTTACGAAAAATCCATCAATTAATCAATCGCGTGATATTTAAAGTTGCAGGCTCCAAATGATGGAATAAAAGGAAGTGGCTTGTAGTCTGAAAATTAGGGAATATATTTCCTCAAATAATGGTAAAAAAAAAACAAAAACAAAACAGTCCTTCAAGTCAGGGTTAGGGTTTTAATTTAGGGTTCAGGTTTTTAATTTGAATACACCTTTAAACCCTCGAGATTTCAAACTAGGGTTTCAAAATAGAGTTTGAGTTTCAAATTAGGGTTGCCACACTTGATTTGGGATTCAAGCCAGACTGAGGGCTTTAAATTTGGTTTTCTAACTGGGGTTAGGGCTTAACTATTGGGGTTCCAACCTGGGTCAAAATTTCAAGAGAGGGTTTCAATATACGGTAGGGCTAGGGATTGAAAATATGGCTTCAAGGGCAAGATTAGGATTTTAAAATAGGGTGTTATAACATGGTTACAATACAATACATGCTGATTTATATAGCACTTTCACAAAAGCGGCAGCTAGGGCTTTACCCTTTGGTTACAAGACATGGTTAGAGATTGCAGCGTCAGCCCAGCCCATTGTGGTTCAAGTCCGGGTGAGGATTTCTAATTACGAAATGAACTCTGCCAAAAAATTGTTTCGAAACAGTATCATGACTTCAAGAATCAGCATCAAATTGGAGTGTGAAACAAGGGTTGTGGTTTCATATTTAGAGTCTGAATTGAAGCCTTGACATTCGAAGTTCCCCTCTCAGTCATCGCAACAATTAAAGTTTGTTATAAAAGTGTTTATTTAGGTAGTGAAGCCCAGATGATGGGCGAACCTTGTAATACTCACATTCGTCACACAGAGCAGCGCGAACAGGAAGGTGCCAAAGGCTGTGGCGAAGGTGAAAAGCTTCCTGTTCCTCTTGAGGAACTTATAGTCGTCTGTCAGGCCTGTGATGACGGCCTCCATGCCGCCCATCTGATGGACAAAAACACACACAGATGGATTGCTGCATGACTTTGATCCTTATAGGGATGCAGAACAGATCCTGAGTTGTGGATTGTCACTCACAAATAAAAGAGGGAATCAAAATGGAATATTTTTTTTTCTTTTTGCGTTTTTGTTTTTGTTAAACATATTTAATTTTGAATTGAGAATTTGTTTTAGTATTAAAATCTTTAGCAATAGCTCACACCATTTGGAAAATATTTATGTTCATTTTTTTATCAGTAAAAATAATGACAATAGCCCAAAGCATTGTTTAAATAACGTTTGGTTCATTGTTATTTAAATACGATATTTTAAATATGATGACAATTAGAAATAAAAAAAACAAGGTATTTTTTCAATGATACAGAAATGGAAAAAATTGAGTATAAAGAACTGAAAGGTATTTTTTGTGGAAAATAAGCTTTTTGTAACCTAATTAAAACTAATTTTACAATTAAAAAACAACAAAAATAATGGAAAAATATTTCCGATAAAAATAATGGAAAAGGTAAAAGCTCTTTTCTGGCAACCACATATTTTCTTGCCTTTATTTTTTTTTGTGACTAATGCAGTGTCATTAAAGCAAGTGGTCATGTTACAACATGATACGTTTAAGATTTTTGTCTTCTTAGATGCTGCTCCATCAAGATATTTTCTTCTATGCTGTCCAGTGCTAGAGTTGTGAATAGTTGTGTAGAAATTAGCTATTATCAAAGTGTATTTTTTTTTAGACAGCAAATTAGTTGAGACTGAATCAACTGTGCACTTGATTTATTTTTCTACATTGTGTCCTGATGTTGACAATCAATTCTACACAATTGTTTCATGTATTAAAGATGATTTGACCGACAAATCAATTACGATGCCCATTCCAATTGTTCGAATCCAATTTGGGATTATCTTGAAAAATAAATTAGTTGGGCCGCAACAAGCGTTTATTTTCATAATCGATTCATCTGTTAATTATTTACGCCATGAAAGTTTTATTTTCCATCCCCTTATTCAAAAACAGAATTTCATTCCGAATTGGCAATGCAGAAAATCAAACACGATGATTCAGTTCCTGGTTTGGTCTGTGACATGACAGAAAATGGGCAAAAATGTCGATCCTTGTTCTTCAAAGTGAAAGCAGATGTTTCGAAAAGTTTTTATTTCGAATCAACAACTACAAAAAAACTGGGCATTGTTTGCCTTCTTGGATGGCGACAGAAATCTGAAATTAATCATTGCACCTCTACAGGAACAGAATTCGGTCACATTGGCGTCCATAGCTACCTTTGGAAGCTGTGACGTTTGAGTTCTCACTTGTGACTTACCGAACTGTCAATGCCGAGCGTCAGCAGCATGATGAAGAACACAATAGCCCAAAACGTGGAACCTGGAAGGGTAGAAATGGCCTCCGGGTAGATGATGAATACCAATCCTGCCCCTGTGCATGCACAAGTAAACATGTAAAGACTTAGTGTATGGATGCAGACGTTCGTTTTTCTTTCTCAAACTGGGCTTCGGGGGTCTGCAAGTCATAATTTGCATAATTTAGTCACTTTTTGGGGTTCTTAAAGAAGCCACGGAGTTTATGGGAATATCGACATCCAGGAACAACTGTTCCATCACATATGACAAATCCTGGCATAGAAGACAAAGTTCAGAACATTCCGCGGGAAATATAAACAATCCCTTGGAAAAAAAAATAATCAGTTGTGCATTTTGACACATGCCCAACACGAAGTAGAAATAAAAAAAAAAATGTGCGAATCGGAGAATTGCCTTTGGGGGAACACAATCAACACAATCAGTGTTCAATGTAGCCAATTTCTGCTGCGGGAAGTTCATCGTTAATTCGCATCCCTCCGATTATACCGTTGGTGACAAATGCAATTGAGAGGAAACGACGTATTGATTCACCCTCAGTCGCCACGTCTTCTATTTTCACTCCGTGTTTGTAAGCCATGTAGCCCAGCACGGAGAAGATGGCAAACCCTGAGAAGAAACTGGTGACGCAGTTCACAGTGCTGGTCAACAGAGCATCCCTGGAGAGGCCCAAAAAAAAAAACACATTATTGTTCAATATTATTTGTTAACAAGTGGGTGAGTCAGTTCAGTGTGGTGGGAGATCATCATGAGTGACACAGGAAATTATCCGGTTTCATTTATGAAGTCGGTTTCAAAGCACAGCGCAATTTCACAACGCTCTTGTTTCGGACGCACTCGGGAAACCTCAAAGATGATTGAAGCATCCCATTTTTTTCTTCTTTCTTCTATTTTGACGTCAGGCGAGAGCTCACTGGTGACATCTTGGAGCTGTCGTGTTTTCGTAACACTGAGATAGCGCATTAGTAAATCAGTCAAATCCCCCACGCTGCATTAGACTCACTTCACAACATCTGTCGCTGATATGAGTGTGAATAGTGGTTACTTATTTCGTAAGCCCCCTTGAAACTTGGCCAGCGAGTCTTCAAATCATTTTTATCTGCGATATCAAATTACACTGTACATAGAATGATGATTTTGACGTTTCTTCTCTTGAATCGCCTCTCGTTCTATTGATTCGGTGTCCCTACTCAAGCGTTCCCGTGGTGTATTTTGGTTTGGAAGATTCTATCTTCGTCAACTCTTTTGGCGGGCAGCTGACAGCAGACATTGGACTGCAGGAGCTGCATCTGTCTGACGGTCCCATTAGACCAGGGGTGTCCAAACTTTTTGCCAAGGGGGCCAGATTTTATGTGGTAAAATGTCGGGGGGCCGACCTTGGCTGACATTCTTTACATTGAACAACAATATTGTTCAACAAATTTTAGTAAGCCAGTCTGTTTCACATTTCCATTTGTATTTTAATTTCAACAATCTTAAGAATTTCTTTTGGTTCATTTGAAACAGGTATATCACATGCAACTGCTTATTCACTTGACTTTTTCTTAAACAGAAGTCTCCTGAGTGCAAATTGATTGATTTAAAACTTAAAATGTATCACCATGACTTTTCAATAGTCACAAAACCTTTGACTCGAACAACAGGGAAATGAACAAGCAATACACATATCCACAACTGCAAGGATCATTTGAAATATGACATATCAATCAATATAAACACGGAGTGATGTCTTGTTAACTTGTGAGTGATGCCCTCTAGTGTCTAAATGCTATTACTCATTTAGTGAATGCTATTACTCATTTAGCCACTAGAGGGAAGCAGTACTCTATGAAACATCACTCCCCAGTCTACGAGACCTCAGTCAATGCAACACGTGTTCCATTGCGCCCAACCTGCGGGCCAGACGGCACTGATTTTATGACAGGGGCCGAGGGCCGGATGAAATTCGACCGCGGGCCGGATTTGGCCCGCGGGCCGGATTTTGGACATGCCTGCATTAGACGCAGGCTTAAACAGATAAAGAACGTCAATCCCACTTCTCAAAAATCTGTCTCACACGAATAGTCTAATAATACCACACCCCCTCCCCCTCAACAACAGATTCTTCCGACCATGGCTTGGCGGCGACGTCTGCACTCCAACTGTAACACTATGTCAAATCCCAAAGGTATGCAGAGCTGCATTTACTTTTTTGGATGCACATTTTCGGCTTAGCGAACAGCGTTTCCATCTTGGCATCTAATAAGTGGCGCGTACTGAAACGCTCATCCAAGTTATCGATGTGGGGGAGGAGTGTATTTGTATTTGGTGATGTGGCCACTCCGTGCGCCACATGCATGGATCCGATGTACTAATTGACAGGAGCAATCGAATCCACATTCATTTTACACTCAGGGCTGAACAAGTCGCCCCCTCTAGCTTCTTACATAGACGTCATGATAATGTAAACTGGAATCAGCATTGGCACAGCAGTAGAAGGCGCAGGGGGAACAGGATCGCCACATCCAAATCAAGATTTCAACCAGGATGTTAAAATTGAATGTGAAATGTGACTAATTATGAGGCTATTTTGAGATTGAGTTGGATATCGGGTGAGAGTCCGGTCACCAGTCAATCACAGGACACATTTGGCAAACACCCACTGACACTCATATTCACACTTTTGGGTAATTTAAGAGGTGTCAATCAACCTAATGTTCATGTTTTGGGCATATGGGATAAAGACGAGGAACCCGGTCAAGACTCAAACCAGCTCAGTGGGAACAAACAAACTCCAGACAGCATGACCAGAGCCGAAATTCTAACCCAGAGCCTTTAAGATCTTTAGGAAGTATGTAGGTGGACAGGACGCTTACCTGTAACAGTTATTGTCAAACTTGTTGTAGCTAGCAAAGGCAATGAGCACCCCGAATCCTGCTCCAAGGGAGTAAAATATCTGCGTGGCTGCATCGATCCACACCTATTGGCAAAAACAACACAAAACAGCTTTTTAGTACAAAAAAACATTTTTAAAAATCACCAAGAAAATACACCTCAGAAGCCATATCCGCTCAGTAAGCACACCGAAAGAATTATTGTAACTCCACAGTTTCTTCAGCTTTTTTTTTTTGTAACATTACCGCAGGAAGATGCTGGTCAGTTTACCTCCGTGTGCATGTTAATTGCTCTTTACACTTGATGATTTGAATCAGATTTCCAAATACCACTTTGAAATCAAATGTCCACAATTTCCGACTAGGAAATCAAGAGCATTGTAAATTTGACCAAATGAACACGCATTTGGTGAAATATCCAAAACAAAACTATTCTTCTGCTTACGAACATTCATATTATCAAGTTGTCCCACAAGTCAATTCTATTTATTTCCACAAGATTCTTTTTTTCCCCCAAGATAAAATAAGAAACAATTGCACAATCAAGTCTGTGTTGAGGCTCCCTGACAGTTTTCTGTTCAAGCTTGCAAAATGTGTGTTTGACTACCTGTTGATTAGCTGCACATTTTACTAAGACTAAAAAGTGACATATTATGGAAAATGTACCTGTAATTGTTTGTACAGGTCTCTGGAGTGCCTGCTCAATGATTAAGGGTGAAATTTAACCACCAGGTCAATGTTTTATCTGCCTGATTTGGAGAATGTGTCGATGAAGGAGCTGTCTGCATGTCTGCCGCACTTTTAAGGAAGGGAGTGGGGGTTATCCATCCATCCATCCATTTTCCGAACCGCTTGATCCTCACTAGGGTAGCGGGGGGTGCTGGAGCCTATCCCAGCTGTCTTCGGGCAGTAGGCGCAGGACACCCTGAATCAGTTGCCAGCCAATCACAGGGCACACAGAGACGAACAACCATCCACGCCCACACTCACACCTATGGACAATTTAGAACGTCCAAACAGCCTGCCATGCATGTTTTCCGAATGTGGGAGGAAACCGGAGCACCCGGAGAAAACCCACGCAGGCCCGGGGAGAACATGCAAACTCCACACAGGGAGGCCGGATCTGGAATCGAACCCGGTACCTCCGCACTGTGAAGCCGACGTGCTAACCACTGGATACCGTGCCGCCCGGAGTGGGGGTTATGTTATGAGTGGGGGCTATCCAGTCAACAGCCTGGATAGAAAAAAAAGTCATACTGCTACATCTGGAAGTGTAAAAACTGTGCCAAACAAATCCTGCCAGTGAGTCACTGTGTCATTCCAAGACGAGATAAGCCTAAATTCTCAACAACAACTGCAGAACAAAATCCGACAAAATTCCAACAAAGAACACATTCTAACTGAGCTCAGTAGGAAAATGACATTAGTATTCAATTAGTGCATTGAGCTGTTGTGTCTTTTTGCTGACCTCCAGATTGTTGAGCCTCTTAAAATCGATGTGCAGGTAGGCCCGGATGCCATCCATGGACCCCGGCAGGGTGATTCCTCGAATGAGCAGCACAAAGAGGACCACGTAGGGCATGGTGGCTGTGATGTACACCACCTGAGGGGAAAACCAGACCAGACTCATTTGAAACGGAACTGTGCGCAAGGAGAGCAAGAGCAAAGTGTGGGCGTGTTCCCACCTTCCCTGAGGACTTGACGCCTTTCCACAGGCTGAAGTAGAGGATGAAAACTACCACCACCAGGCACAACGACAGCTCCAAGCGGGGGAGGCCCAGGTCACCGATGCCTCTGCTCTCGTGGAGGTGCAGCACGCCGCGTCTGCATTGGCGCAAACACACATAAGACGAATGTCAAATACAAAATCAGTAGAGTCTTACAATTTTCCACCAATCGTCAAGTTGTCATGTATCATTGGACCATGTCAGGGAAGACATTTATTTTGAATGAGATAGGACACAAGATGTCGTTGCGTGGCATAAAGTTGTCTGGGAAATACTCCAAATCTGTGTATAAATTCTTTCCAGAAGGAAGCTATCAAAACCACCTCTCGGTTTCTTTAACTTCCCATGTGCGCAAGTGCCAGATTTCCTGTTTGGAGAGTCACTGGAAAGACGAACAAGAAGAAAGAATGTACACATGGCGAGAAATAGAAATTGAAATGTGACGGGTGATAACACTGTCCAGTTTTGTCAAGACACATCATGACTGTACGCTATTGAGTTTGTATGCAACGACGACAGAATATTAATCTGAACACACTATAAATATGTTAAAAAAGACATATGGGCTTCATAGCAAAATGGCAGATACTTGGAATATAATGGCAGGTAATCTGTTTTGTCCATGGGGTTGGCCTGTGATAACAATTTCAGCAGGAAAAATTGCATATCACAGTGGGAGGGGTTGGGGGGGGGGTGTTAGGTGATGGAATTCAACTGAGAAAAATAGATTCAAATCAGACAATAACTGTCGTATAAGTATTGAAACAAGGGTTTATTTGACAGCGGTACACATATGTATCTTTATTATAGACTGCCTGCTCCAAGAGTCGGTTGTGGGAAGATGACCAAAGTAGGATGTTTTACAATGACATGTATCTTCTTTGACTTTTTTTGGTTTTTTTTGGGTGAGATCAGTATTGCCAGAGAATGGCTTCATGCGACCTGTCCTCCATCAAAAGACTTTGAGAGAATTTCGAAAGACCCTTCACAACTGCTCACGGTTGAAGGAGAGCTCGAGTCTCACGCTGAGTATTTACAAAGACTGTGAATTGTGCAAGGCCACTATTTAAATTATCTAAATTCTTGGGGATTGCCTTAATTGCACCCAGCGCTCATGCATCCATGTGTGCCTCCTTGGGGGGTGAGGCAGAAATGGCCAGCGAAGCTTAGCGCATCTAGCAAATTCACAAACACACTGAATCAAATCATTGCCCCGGCAGAAAAATGACAGTGCGCCTGTTTTTACTCCCAGCGCAGACTACTTCCTGCCACCCAACTATCAGGTGTGTTGCTTCATGTGCTTTCAAACTCCATACAGGTGCAATATCATCCCAAAAATGTAAAAATGGATTGACGTGGCACGAAAAGGAATTTTCGGAGCCCAATGTCTCCGGCAGGAATCGTTCTCTGAGCCGACAACATTAAACAATTCTCAAAAATAAAGCGGTGGCTTAAAAATATCGTATTTTACGTCTTCTAAGGTGTTGCGTTATTGTTGTCTACATTTCGCTTGTCAGTCATTAATCAAATTACTGACTAATCAATCATCAATTACCGGTAATAATTCAATCATAAACACCTCAATAGCAGTGATTCTACCAATCTTGGTTTACTTTTTTTTTTTGCATCATGCGATCATCTGTGGAGGATCAAAAAAGTAACAAGCCTATGAATTCATATAGTAGCTCGTAGAAAGGAAAGATATGCTCCATATTTTCAAGCAGAGGGACTAAAAATAAAAAGTTAGCTGAAGAATAAACGGTCAAGTAGACGACAAATAACCCGCAAAATCTACTTAAGTCCGGTAAAGACAAATTTGTAGACCCCCCCCCAAAAAAAGTTTGGCACTCATCGACAATGACCCTTTCTTATGGCCCAAATAAGAATGTAAAGCACCAAGGACCGACTGTGTTTCACTTCAGTCTCTTTTTCTGTCTGTTTCCTGTCCTCTAGATTTAATTGAGTCGGCATGTGATGCTGTCCTGATAAACGGCAAAACACAACACAACATCCAAGCACAAACAAGACACGCAAAGCAGAACCACATCCCGGCAAAGGGATCTGCGTATGGCCACTTTTATGTGGCCTTATCTGAGGGCTGATAATAGATTCAAAGGTTTTTTTTTTGTTTTTGTTTTTTCGGGGGACTTCTGGGAGCCAGATTCAGACACAGACTCATTTGGAATGAAAAATGTACAGCCAACGCTCTGACCTGGACGCTGTGTGTCGGTGTTGCAGTGCCCTAAGGCCTCCTTGTCCAGCTGATAGCGTTTGAAAGCGTGCAGCCTGTAAACGCTCGCTGGTAACATTAATCCAAGTCCCTTTGGCCCAGTTACTCTAAGCACATTTTCCCTTAAACAGCGAGCTTGCTCTGCTGCTGTGCTCACTCCCCAATAATGGCAGTGAGTCGGGTGTATGCAGGCTTGTCTCGGAGGTGATTAAAAGAGCAATAAAACAAAAAGAGCACCTTCAAATGAAACGCTGAATGGAGTTACATGAATACGATCGATTTGACTGGCATGATTCAATTCCTGATTTATTTGTCAATCGAGTGTGTCTAATCCGTCAAATCTCTGAAAACGAATCCTGTCTTTGGTAATCGGGTCAGACTTGTTTAGTTATGCCCCCACCACGAGTGAAAACAGTAACTTTTTCACAAGGTCAACCAGAAAGTATCTCGCTGAAGTTGACATTAAGTTGCTTCAAGCTATTTATTAAATATGTATGGGATGTGTTGCCTATGCACTAATCAAAGAATGAATTCGGTCTACTCAAAATGGTGTATGAACAACGGACTTACTCGTAATACTCTGCTGCTGGGGTGATCTTGTACTTGGCGTACGAGGTACCATTGCCCAAGACCGAGCCATTGATGGCCTGGGGGTTGGTGCAGTTGGGGCTGTTCCAGGGATTGTCACATTTCAGCCACGGCAGCTCGCGGGTCATGGAGGAGAACAGGTAGTGGAGCGACCAGGCGATGATGACGTTGTAGTAGAAGCCCACGTAAAGGGCGATGACGATCACTGTGTAGCCGACGCCTGTGGGGCAAGGATATATGCAATAACTACAGTTTACCTGCATTACTATTACATTTTATCACATTCATTGCCTTTTTATTGTTACTTGTATATTCCTTTGACATTAGGGACTCTATTTTCCATGACCTGCAAAAGTCTGGCACAAAGTACAGTCTCAATCTGCGCAGGGGCGGGCTAGACTTTGTTTTGGTATTTTCACACAGCTTGGGGTGGTTTAAGACGGCACCCAATGTGGCTGTGAACGCAGCCTACGTGATTTACCGCCAATAGAAATGGCTCCTCTCATTCCCTGTAAAATCACAGCCCGAGAGGCGGACGTTTCTTGAAATGGAGGAGAGAGAGAAGAAAAAAAAAAACAACAACTATGAACTAACACAATTATGTAGCACCACAATGTTTTCTCATTGGAGGCTCGATAGAGTCTTTCGCCTTTCTCAAGAGAAAAATTTGGGACACTCCTGTTGTCTTATTGCCATCTTCCATGAACCAGGAAGTAACCTGATGACTAACAAAATGGAGGACAAACAGAGGTTGCATTACAAATGTTTCACTTTTGTTCATTTCTCACTTTTTTTCTTATGCATCACGGTGGAAACTTTTGCTTTTCTCAAAGTGAAAAATATGGTACAGTCGAGCCAGCCCAGCCCATCATCGTGTTTCCACATTGGCGGGGGTCAGTGTTCTGATCAGGGAGTAATGTATACTTTACTGTGACTGTAATTATCTTTCAAAAGGCAAAGTTTGGTATCATCAACATTGTTTTTTAAAATCTCTTATAAATGCACGCGTCAAAGTAAATCACAGGTTGATGATGTTTTTTTTTTGTTTGTTTGTTTTGTTTTTTTGTGAGCACAGTGTACAGTGCAAATTATAGTTCACCTTTAAAGATGGGGCAGATCTTCCACACGGTGGCCGCCCCCTCCCTAGTGTACTGGCCCAGAGCCAGTTCCATGTAGAACAATGGCATCCCCGCGATGACCAAGAAAAGAATGTAGGGGATCAAAAAAGCTCCTGAAAAAGAGAAATAATTGCGTTTGGAAAAAAAGAAGATAATCAAGTGAGCGTAAGCACCCTGTGGATGTGTGACATAATGATGTGGAAATGTCACAGTGATTTGGTGGACAATAGAATTAAGTAACTAACGGAACAAGACCATTAATGATAATTAGAGGCAACAGGTTGACGGTAGAACGAGCCTGAGGACTTTTATGTTGAAGAGAGGCGGCCATCTTGACATTCGAGGAAAGCCAACACGTGCATGTGCGCATGAAGGGAAGACTGGCACGCGGCACGAGGAAATGATCTTCAGTAATTGGATTTTCCCTCATGTTGCAAACGACACATTACGTACAAGTAATAAATAGCTTTTTGCCCTGGGCTAATATGATTGGCTGGCCAGTGCAGTAGCGGAGCTACTACATCTATCTGTCCATCCATCGAGCAGGTCAGCCCGCATATTAACTGATCAGGTGACCAACTTGCCTTCTTTTTGTCATTCTATTCAGAAATCCAGCATACTGTCTTGCCAACCGTTCATGCATCTGTCTGTCTGGCCATCAATTTTAACTATTGTGCATCTATTTCAGGGTGAACCATATTTTTGAAACAGAGTTACTTTTTGGCTACTGATTAATGCGAAGACCAGGTCAGTTTGACACACTTCTGAACTAAATCTGCTCAAATGGCCTCAAATGATATTGAATTATGAATAAATAATAATATTCATCGATTTGAAGACATTTAAAATGTTAATACAACAACATAGGAAACAAATAGCAATATGCAAAACTGTGTTTCTATCGATCTTCGTAAGTGATCACTTCTTCAATATTCCAATGAAATCCCGTTTTCACTCACCACTAAGTGAGCTATTTTTAGAACAAGCCCTTGGGTTACTCAAGTGGTCCTGGTGGTCATAACCTGGTTCCTCTGAACACCAGGTTGGTGACCCAGAACCAAAGCCAGTCTATCCATCTAGTTCCAACCATCCATCGGTTTGTCTGTCCGTCCATACATCAGCTCCAATGTGTTTTTTTTTTATCTGCCAGAAAATGGAAATCTACCATCTATCTGTCAAACCACCTTTCATGGAACCCCATTTCAACTTTTATTGTCCAGACAAAGTTTTTTGCTTTCACTAGAAGGGGATATTCGTATAAGAAAACAGCTGAGTTGTAAAGCTGTCTCTCTCATGGAGCCCGGGGGAACAAATCCTCCAGAGCATTTGAAGCCAACCAAAACAAAGCCTGGTGTTCAAAAGGAGGCACATGCTGCCGGTTAAAAATCTTTCAAGACATAAACCTGAATAAAAGCAGCTGTTAAATGCCTCAGGTGAATCTGTCCACTGTTTGTTATCTCAAACCTGCTGAGTGAACCACCGGCTTTATGGGACCTTCAAACATTACAAACTCATAAAAGAAATCCCAAACTTTCCACGAACCCTGTTTGTCCTGTATTGATACAGAACATGTTGTAATCATCCTTTATTTTCCAAGTGATTTGAAATGTGGACTTTCCCATTTTAAGCCAAAGTATGAGACTTCCACTTGAAAGGCAATGATAAAGCGATCTGTGTGCCTCTCAAGTCGAGCACTTGTTGCTTTCTTTGTACTTCATCGTGAGTGAGGTTGAGTATTTGTATGGATGTGTCGAATACTGCACCACACTGAAGGCGAACACACACTTGTCTTATTGGTGCGCGGTTGGCCTGCTTAGTGGTTTTACAGACTCACCCCACTGACACGACCATGACGATGACATTGGCGTGTTTGGTGAAATCCAATGTATAATAATTCCTCCTTCGAAGACATAATCGTCTTCTACTATAGTAAACTGTATACCGAACCATCTAAGGACCAATCAAGAGAAATGAACAACCCAGACAAAGTGCAACCGAGAATCTAACGGAGTTTTTTTGGGTCAAAAACTGAAGAACCAAAAAAATTAAACTTCCTCTGCCCGTGCCACTGCTCATCAATGTCCAGTCCCTCAAAACGAAAACCAACGAGCTGACTGTAACAAGTCCATGAGCGCCTGCGTCGTGGCACAAAAACATGGTTGGACAACAACATCTTGTCAAGTGAGGTGGGACGCCTTCAGCTATTGTGGACTACCGGATATGACAATTGCAAAGAAGCCTAATGGAGTTAGGGTCTCCTCTACTCAACCGAGACAAGTAGTGTTGGACAGTGGAGGTGAGAGTTTGCACATCCCTGATACTGAAATTCTCTGCATCTCCCATCAGCCTTACGATCTGCCCAGAGAGCTCCTTCAGATATCTTTGACTGTCACCTTTTCGAAGACAAATTTTGGGAACCTGCTAATATTTTGAAACTCTTCCTCAAAACTTGAGTCACCGTTTTCTGATGCCCCAAAGCATCAGAAACCGTTTTCAAATGCCCGGTTATTCACTTTCTGAGCAGAAGTGAATAACCATCCTGTGAAAATGTTCTGGCGCACGTTATCACTCTGTAGACTGTTTTTCGAATTATGCTACAAAACTGTCAAAGAAGACAACCTTCTCTTCATCATTGCTCTCGTCACTCTGGAGCATCTGGCCACAATGTGGTTTATCTCTTACGATAATGTTTTAGAGGCTCCTGCAAAACAAAAACAAGAAGCCCCAGGATTGTGCAGTTAAATGATGGCATCATGACAGTATCATGGCCTTGCAGGTTTCTTTTATCTACACAAACTGGAACGACACAGTCAGACACACATTAACACCCCCCCCCCACCCCCCAAACACCAGTCTTTTCAAACGACAAGCCCTTATCCTCCAACAAATTAAAGCATCTATAAAATATATGTGCATATTGGAATTAGGATGACACAACCAAAAAGGAACAGGCAAAGTACGAGGAGAGTTAAAAGCTAGATAATTACAGTTACACACAGACGATTGAGGCGACCCTGGTGTCGGGGCAACTCCCGTGAGAAATGTCAGGGGATCAAGGCCGTGACCAGTGTCCCACGCAAGGACAGAAAGAAACCGTCATCGATCCCATCTGGAGATAAGGAACTCTGAGAAGAGCGACGAGGCGGAATCATGCTGCCCCCCTTCATCTGTCCTAAACATCACAGAGTCAGGTAGATGTCTTTCACCATTTTTAATTGCTGTCAGAGGAGGCTATGGCAAAATCTGTAAAAATTATACTATAAACAGTGTGTTGAACATTAAGTCGCTGCGTTCCCTGACATAATTAACACCTTCCATGAAATCTCCAAGGAGTCACTCGCCTGTGTAAAAAATCCACAATCGCATCAGTGCCAAAACTGCTAAAACCCAGCGAGTTCATTGACTTCTGACCAAGAGCGCCGATCGACATAACTGGCCATGAAGTGCTTGGAACGTATCCCAAACTCACAATCTTATGGCCCGCCTGGAATTTGCTTGTCAAGGCTCCTCCATTGGAGGTGGATAATGCAATTCTGACATGTACCTTTTGCACCATCGCCATGAGAAACCACAGCCTCGTTCTAAGATTGCAGCTGGCTCATATCTATCTGTTGTGAAAATAACAGCCTCCACAAGAATGTTTTATGTCCATTACTATAAATTCAAGCACGGGCAATTCACAATACACCCATGAAATTAAATAACGGGGGTGACATAACTCTCATGACCCTTCTCAAGCTTGGGGTGGGAAATCATGCATCAATTTCAGTCTCCTTTACAATACGGTTCCAAAAGTCACAATTAGTTACGCAGTACGAAAACCTCGGCATTGCACTGGATAACCATCTTGAATCGTGGTCTGATACTTTCGGCATTACAATAATAAAGAATGAACATTTTAAAGAAACTTATAATTTTAAATGTCCGATTTCAATCAATTTGTCCGAAAATGACTTGGAATTACTAATATGGGTGCTTCCGGAAATTCACTCGGATACCCTGACATCACGATGAGAGCTCCGCACCCATTAATTTCTAAACACGGCTGATGTTATAAACCAATCAGCAGCTCGTGCTTGAACTATTTCCATCACAAGTGGCTGACCGTGTCACCACCATGTCCCCATTGGGTGCGCCTAGAGCAATGCGACACGTCTGCTCCAACTTGGGAAGAAAAATGTGCAACGAAGACCACCTTCATGCAGTAAAGTCACTCATTTTGACAGCAAAGCTGCAACGCTACGAGAGCATGACCACAGACCGTCGTTTCAAATGATGACTAATCATACCTGTCAACTTTTAGGAGCGCCAACCTGTATAAACTACCAAAAAAAAATCCTTATAACATACCAAAGCATTTTATATGTCAAAAAAACCCCACAAAATTTTCAATGATATTTATTGTAGATCTCATTCTACTACTATTGTTCAGAGTTGTATTCCTGCGTTTCACCAACTCCAAATCATTTGGAGTTGGTGAAAAAAAACCCGGAAATGTTCAGAATCCGTATGATTTGTGCGATACGGCCATATACGTAAGATTCACCACAAAATCCGTATGAACTATGGCTAAACCGTATGAGTTGACAGGTATGACTAATACACCAACAAACTCTCTGAGTCTCCGAGCAGTCAAAGTGAAGCAGTCCGTGTTCAGAGCGCATTTCCGGATTCACCTGATACCGCAGTGACATATCCTAACAGAAGGAAAAATCACTCTCCATATCCACCTGTTGATCTTCAAGCAAATAAAAAAAAAACAACCAAAAAAAAACGTCATGGCTTATTGCAAGTATATCTTTATTTTCAATGAAGTCCAGACTTCACAGAGTTAGTAGTCAATTTGTGAGTAGAGACAAGATCGTCACGATTTAAGCATGCTTTTTTTGATTTTTTTTTGGGGGGGGGGATGGTTTGCTGTGAGATTTTCCTAGTGTAAAATGAGTGATGTAACTCAATAAAGGTTAGGAAACAGTGTTTATAAGGGCCGTTACACCAGAATGTAGTAAGCAATTCGTGCTAAACAGTATGTATGATTGTTTCCAATGTTATTGTTTTCCACAAAAAAAAAGAAAAATGCACCAAACATTGTAGAATTAAGATGCAAAACTCTAATTATGCGCTTACATCCCTGAACAGAAGTTAGTTTTAACTTGCTGAAATTGAAATATTCCATATCTGTACTGTAAAGCACATTATTTCTTGATCAAGATGTCAAGTCATATCACTTGCATTCCTGAACAGATATCTTCATTTTAGAAGACTGAACGAGTGTGCATTCAAGCCAGATGGTCTCACCTCCATTTGATGACAGGTGCTCTCGTGCGTTTTTTTTAATGCACTGTGCATGCAAACACATCATTCTAAAATGAACATTTCTGGATCCAAATCATTTTGTTTCTGAATTGCATGCATTGAAAGAGTGTGGTACGCACCCCCGCCATTTTTGTAGCACAGGTAAGGGAATCTCCAAACATTCGCCAAGTCGACGGCGAAGCCAATGACTGAGAGCAGAAAGTCAATTTTCTTGCCCCACAACTCCCGCTCCTCCTCGGAGTTGGATCCGGGTGGCCCCATGTATCGGCTTGGCGCGGGAACGATGGACGAGCTGGTGTACTGCACGCCATTCTGATCCTTGACCAACAAGAGCTCGACCTCCTTTTTTTCCACGTTGCATTGTTTGAGCGGGGCCACCGACGAGAGCTTGTTCTCGGGCGCAACTTGGATGTTCATCTTTGGAAAGGTGCGCTCTCACGGTCCACTCGGCGCGGTGTGCGGGCGGTGTGCGAGCGGGCGGGTGCTCTCCACGGGAAAAAAGAGCCGGCGACACCTTCGCGTACATGGGCTGCGAAGGGCAAATGAGGTAGGTTAAGGTTATGTGATCGTGCGTAAAAGTTGCGCCTTTACGCACGGAGAGAAATACATTTGGCGAATGTCTTTTATTTTTTTTGCGTGTGCCACCAACAAATGCATACTTTTGACAAGACACAAACGAATCAAGACTCGAGAAATAAGTTTTTAAAACGCATCAAACTAGCTCATTTCGCAAATGCATCGCAAAGAAAGTAAAAGAGCGTCACGGCTTGTTGGACGATACAAGGTGAGGACGGCGTAAAAACACGTACTTGGTAACTTAAGTACAAGTCTCCATGACCGGGTGCCGCTCTGCTCTGGATGCGTCTGAAGGGAGCTGGCCCATCCTGAAGAAACTTTTAAGACTCGCCTTCCTCCAACCGGAGACGCTATTAAAAGAGGATTTTTTTTTCTACCGGGTTCCCCACCCACGTGATCGATGCACCACAATTGGCCACTTTGCCTCCACTTTCGACTGGACGTGCTTTTTCCTGTATTTATTTATTTTACTGTTGTGCATGAGGAGCCCCATTTCTCATAAATGCTTCATGGGCATGCATTCTGTCAAGATTTATTTCGGAGAATTAAAGTCCTTCCCAAACGCAGGAAACCCTGGAAGCCCCCCACCCCACTTTCATGTCACTGCTCCCACTATATATATATATATATATATATATATATATATATATATATATATATATATATATATTCCCATTTATTTATTTTTTCAATCAGTTGTCGGTTAATTGATGACTCATTAGACTTTTACTTTTTATCAAGTACAATTGTCACACTCTCCCAACTTTGGTTCTAAACACAACAGATGTTAATTTACCACACCAACACAAGCTGCCAATTATGCTTCTGCTCGATGATTGATGAGACATGAAAATTCTCCGGATTTTCCCAGGATTACGGATTTTCAAATTTTTATGAAATTTCCTCTGGACAATTGAGGAAAAATGTCCTAAAATTAATCCGGATATTAGTTGACAACATTGAACAAACAAGTTTGAGGTTGTTGTTTTGCTTTTACGAGGGTAGCCATGTTGCGGCACAAACACTAGTAACAGTAACACACCTCGCCTTGCATTCTCATGGCCTCGCCATATCTCGGAGATTTCGAAATTTCGTCGAGAACGTAAGCCACAAAAGGTGCACGTGTGCGCACAAAAGGCAGATTAATCATTGAATGTTGAGTGTTTGAATACCGTTTTGTGGAAACTAATTCATGCGTGATCGGCCAGGTACGGCCCCAGCGCAATGCTCAAACAGGTAGACAGGCAAGCTACCTGTGCAATCGACGCGAGTGTTAGGAACACGTTCAAGTAGTCACGGCTTGAATGGAGATTTTGTTGTCCGACTACATTAGAAAGGTCGACAAACCTGGCAAGTCAGTTAAAATTATATATACTGTATATACAGTATATATATATACAGTATATATATACAGTATATATATATATATATATATATATATATATATATATATAGGCGGCCCGGTAGTCCAGTGGTTAGCACGTCGGCTTCACAGTGCAGAGGTACCGGGTTCGATTCCAGCCCCGGCCTCCCTGTGTGGAGTTTGCATGTTCTCCCCGGGCCTGCGTGGGTTTTCTCCGGGTGCTCCGGTTTCCTCCCACATTCCAAAAACATGCGTGGCAGGCTGATTGAACTACAACTCTAAATTGTCCCTAGGTGTGAGTGTGAGTGCGAATGGTTGTTCGTCTCTGTGTGCCCTGCGATTGGCTGGCAACTGATTCAGGGTGTCCCCCGCCTATTGCCCGAAGACGGCTGGGATAGGCTCCAGCACCCCCCGCGACCCTAGTGAGGATCAAGCGGCTCGGAAGATGAATGAATGAATGAATATATATATATATATATATATATATATATATATATATATATATATATATCTGTAACTTACAAAAATATTGTTTACATTATGGACTCGATCTGTTTCTTCTCTGCACTAAAGTGATCAAATTAGGGTTTTTCGAAGAAGCAGTAAAAGCATTGTGTTCCACACGTAATTCAATTGCACATCAGCTTTTGCCAGGGGGAATGATTTCTATTAGATATGGTTGATCAGTTCATCCCATTAAAGTCAATGACTGTCCTCTTTGCTCTTCGGGGGTTTGTTTTATAAAAGCCGAATAGGCTCGGTTGTTGTGTTGTGTGGAGATTGATTAACTGCAGTGAAGGGAGCAGGTAACAAGAAAAGATTACGGTAGATTCATGATGTTATTTTTGTTTTTTTTTCCCTGAGTGACTTCTGTTTGTTTGGTCTGTTGTGCATCTGCCCTATTAGGCACCAGGAACCAGGTGGAACTCGGACGGCGACAGGCGCACACAGCGGCTGAATGAACCGGTAACATTTGCAGTTGTAACATTATTGCTTTAAAAGTCATGTTGATTTCAGTCCTGCTTTACCTCGATCGCACTTGCCCTCGCCGTCCTGTTCTTAATGTTTAGTCGCTCCGGTTGTTGACCTTCAAGACAAGAAGTTAATGAAACAAGACGTAGCCTCTCAGCAGTCACACCATGAACCTCTGGAGCATCCAGCTGAAGTCACAACCTTTTGCCTTTTACCTTTGTTGACCCACATGCATGAGTATTATCCTTACTTGCACGCAGATGAAGATTTTAAAGTCTCAGTGGGATTTTATCGTCCATATATGCATTTCCTCTCATCTTCTGAGGTCCTTCCCCAGACTGTTCACAACAAGTATGATAATTGGCGGAAAATTTCTTTATTAAATGAAGATTGAGAGGGCATGAAGGGGTCTTTTCCAATCCTTGTTTACTTTGAATGATGAGCTGCATGCTTTGAACGCAAGATCCAAATTTTCCGCCGAGCCAATTTTAGGGTTTTTTGCATGTGTGTGCTGATCAGGTCCAGATTTCAGTCATGTCATCTACCAAAGTTCACTAAAATTTTCCTTGGTCAATGAAGATGAGCATTAAGATAAAGATGGAATTTAATTTCACTTTGACGTCAGTGAAAGGGTCCAACCGCCGAGAATCATCATGGTATCGCATTCCATGAGCCTGATAACTTACCACATGGGAAAAATAATGGTGTGTTCAAATGACTCTATTTTATTTTGTCAGGTGGCAGCGCAACCAAATAATCTGGACTAAGACATTTTTTTTAGTAGATGTATTGTTTACTTCAAAAAATGTTTCAAAAAACACCAGTGTGTTGAAAACGTTCAATTCCATTTAAGATAAGATATTCCATTATAGTATCTGCAAATGTGTAAGTTGTTTCGTATTGTTTAGCCATACTCCATATGTTGCATGATGTGAAAATATCACAATTCAGGTGTTTGTAGAGAAGGAGGACTATGGCACATCTGCAAAAACGGTGGTTTCAGCACAGCGGGTGTGTGAAAATGCTGTTCAAATCCTTTATCTACAGGCTCTCAGATGCTTTGGTGAGGAGGACAATGGCGGGGTGAACCCAAACTGGTTCGTATGAATGGTAGGTTGCAATTAGAGGGAGGTACAAAAAAAAGTGTGGCTTGAAAGCAGGAGGACTGGCATATTTGTGTAGCAGAAGTGAGGGAAGATCAAGGAAAGTTGTACCATCATTTTAAGTTATTCCTGCATGGAAATAATGTTTTTATTTGAAAGAAATTGTGAGATATCAGTTTTCAAAGTTGTTGTTTGATGTGGCCTGGAAATAATGCCGCAAATATCTTCCACTATTTTTATTTGGACTCTGATGTCAAAACTACGCAACCAAATTGCTTGTAAAAGAAAATAATGAAAGAAAAAATAAT
This sequence comes from Hippocampus zosterae, assembly GCF_025434085.1. Classification (NCBI taxonomy): domain Eukaryota; kingdom Metazoa; phylum Chordata; class Actinopteri; order Syngnathiformes; family Syngnathidae; genus Hippocampus; species Hippocampus zosterae. The sequence continues at coordinate 8,485,924 of NC_067454.1, read as the reverse complement.
AAGTCAAGCCAACAGTATTTATAGAGCACTTTCAAACATCCATCGCTGCATACAAAGTGCTGTACATGGAGCGATTTAACATACACAATAAACAGTAAGACGAATCGGCAATAAAGGCGGTAGAACAATAAGTTTGACGGTGCCCAATGTCATCATGAAATTGACACCATGCAATTCGGATGATTCACTACATCCAGATCAAATTTGCAGAAACAGCTGCAATCGAAGCAAACAAACTACAAGTTGCCAATGAATCAAAAACAAATAATGCAATGCTATGAACTAAATTAAGACAAATCGAGATGATGATTTTTACAATATGCAGTATTAAAGTACTGCATTTTGTCTATTTTTACAACGCTTGCCACTTGCCACCCTTCGTCCAAAGAACACCATCTGCAAGCACACAATTGTGAACCACCCAAAGCACAGGGACAAGAAAATAAACCTGTTGTGCAGAGAGCCACCATCACACCACTGACGTTTCATGCGGACCTGCCCAAGCCCGGACTTCACTGTTTGGACAAGCTATCATGCAGGAAATGGGGAACAATCACTTCGCTGAGAGAATAATGTCGGGGGAGAATCAACAAGGTGTCAGTCATCTGGCGCGATAAGGAAATGTAACAATGAGGTCTGGAGGAACTCCCTGATGAGCCCAACCAGACAGTTTTCCAGAAAGCAAGCCCTCAGGAGTCAGGGGGATTTTCATGAAGACTCTCATTCCAAAGCCGCCGCAAAAAAATTGAAAGAATAATCAAACACGGCGCACAAACACCAGCTTTTTGTCTTTGGGGACACGTTTCTTTTTTTTTTAATAAACTGGCCTTAATTCCAGGTTGAGAAGATCCCTGGACATTTATTGACAAAGGGGACATGTCGCTTGAGTTGACACAATTCTGAAATTCAGATATACAGTATGGCCTATTGTACTTTTATAAGTGGTGTGGAACCAGAAAACACTTTATTTGTGCGTCAGCTACTGTATATGTACAACAAAGTAAGCTAATGAGGTATGCTAAGTTGCTAGTACTTATCATAACCTGCTAACAGAGCACTACGGTGTGTACGACTTACCTTACCATGCTAACAAGCTGCTATCGATTTTCAATGCTATTTACAAATTATCCTGAAAAAAAATAACGGAAGAAATTAAAAACTCTCTATGTGCTGCAGTCCCACACAATACACTAGGATGCTGGTCAATCCCAGATTTGTTCGCTTTCTGGCAGCACATTTCTCTCCAGAATAGTCCGATAGTCAATGTTGCTGTGTACCCTGCACCAGTTTTAGCAAAGCAGCCTCGGTACATACTGCAACCAATTTTGAAAAGTGGGTTTGACTGTTTCACTCAAAAAAAAAAAAAAAGCAAAATGATGCCTAAGGAGGTACACTGGTACAACAATTTTTGCCCTAATTCTTGGTCAAAATTGACTGTACAGGTTTGAGTGTGCATCAGATTTTCAAATCAAGGGAAAAGTTGACTAAAAGACCCATGAAACACAACTAGAATGTCAATATAGATCAGAAAAGCTACAAGGAGCAACTGCCTCAAACCATTTCATTAACATCTGTCCAATCGTTACATCGTATTTTTTTCACAACTTTTGTATGGCCCTTGGAGGACTTTAGAAAAGCTGAAACGCTCAGGGAAAAAGCTTACCCGCCCCTGACTTAATGTCGAGCCCCAGATGGCTTGCAATAATCAGTACGTTCCGATACTGTATATACTACAGTACATCACATTGTAAGACCTTGAGCGACACGACAATGACAAAATATGCTCAGTTAATGCACATCTTTTGGATGGATTTCCTCGGAATGTTTTGTATACACAAGTAAGTATGTGTGTGTGTGTGTGTGTGTGTGTGTGTGTGTGTGTGTGTGTGTGTGTGTGTGTGTGTGTGTGGATGTTTGAATGTCCATCCCGTTGTCATAAACAGGAACGATCCATCCCAGAAACATAAAGCACAAATAATAACAATTTGTTCCTCTTACGCAACACTCCAAGAAAATACCCACCCTGGTGGAATGCAATGTTTTCAGCATGATATCCTGATTTTGAATCAAAATACAGTTAATGGTCCCGAAAGAACAAAGTTGGTTGAATTCCAACTGAAAATCACATAAATGAATTCCTTCTGTCACGATGATACGTGAAAAAAAGTTACACAGTTGTTCAAAAACACAAATAAGTCATCCATTGCAAGATACAGCGAACATACAGGAAAACTACTTCATGCTTGAAAACTCCTTAAAGACAGGAATATGTCATAGGGAGCGGAGCGCCCCTGTCCTCTGAATAGCAATGAGCAAAGTTAGCCGTTGTGTCATCCGCAGGTGTAATGATTAAACGTAAGGCGCTAGTGACAAGCTAACCGACTGGATGCTAATCATCATTACAAAGGAGACAGAGAGAGGGAGGAGAAAAGAGAGTTTAAAAAAATACTATACACAGGTATAAGTACAATTTTAGTTTAGTTTTTTTTTTTTTTTGTTCTAACGAAAAGGACTTTGTTGACTCTCGAGAAAATGCATACTGTAATTGAGTAAGTAGTTGCCGCTCCATCAGAATGAGTTGTCATTTCCCCAAAATTAGTCTGGTTACAAAATGTTTGTTTCATAAGTCCAATTAATTCCTATTTGCTGTGGATCAACATTCATCATCCATTACCATGACTTGAACTTCATCAGACTAAGCGCCTTGGTCACAGACGGGACCAAAAAGTGTTTTGCTTCTCTTTCATAAACAAGGGAATGAAATTGAATTAAAATGGGCAGAAAGTTGAAACGTATCTTCTCTGGATGGGTGCTCGCTCAGCACCTACAAACCTCGGATCCGAGAATCACCCATGCTTAAATTCGAAGCGGAACACTGTGACATAAGAATAAACAGAAGCAGAGAAAAAGGATTCACTGGATGAAGACAGCCATGTGAAAGAGACTCACGGAGAGTCAAACTGCAACATCGATTCCATCCTTCTGGGGTGACATCACAAAAAATGCATCATGACTACGTAAAAAGAAACTCACTGCATAAATCCTGAAAAATCAGCCTTTCCCTACCCTGTGACATCCCGGCACAGACCTGGAACACTGACTTGAGACGGCTCACTGATCTGAAGTCTTCCGATGTGAGTTTATGCAACTCTTGAGCCCTATTTTTTCCAGAGCATTTTGATTGCATTCCAAATTGTACCACTTTTAAGATTCCTCTAGGTATTCAACACCAATGAATACTACCTGAGGCAGTACGGTGGACTAGTGGTTAGCATGTCGACCTCACATCCACTTAATAGCAAGACCCATCCCTTTTGACCTCCCTGAGCCAGGCCCGTTGTCCTCACCGTGCGTTCGGTGCCCGTGCGCGGCGCACGCTCCTAACTGAGGCCGTGTGCTGGCTCAGCCAGGTCCTGCCACCAAATCACATTAGGAGGTGTGTATCTCCCACAATCTGCTGCGACAAGATCAGCCCCCAGGCGCTGCTGAAATGGATACAGCAATATATACAATGTAAGAGCAAGGATGGCTGAGGGTGTGCGTGTGCATGTGTGTTAGTGAGGTTGGTAGGTGGGGAGCACACAGGAAGAAGTCCCAACATCTTAAAAAGGGACGAGGGGCATGTGCCTCCATTGATCCCATCAGCTTGGATCCAAATGAAATGAGACACTTTGAAAAGGTTAAACCCGATTGAAAGGTGGAATTCACAAGTTTGTTTTCACGGTGGGGCTTTTAATAAAGCCGCCAGCCCGAGAATCATTTATCTCAACATCTCACGTGCAAAGGGCAAGAGGGCACAGTTAAAAGCAAGCATGGCCCGATTCATGCATAAGTCCAACATCCTACTTAGGATCAATAGATTTAAACCGTACTCGGGATGAAATAACTTTGCAGTGCATAAACGTGTGTAAAAGATAAAAGAGCTGAGTGGACAGCTTGATGCTAAAGGTACGAAAAAAAATAATGGTGACGGGCGATGACCATAACGCACTACAACCTGATTACATTTCATCCATGTCTTTAGAAGTGTTTAACAAATAAAAATTAAAAACAAACACTTGTGACACATGGTTGGCGTTTTTATTTTTAGTTCAATCACAACAACACTCACAATTGCCAATTTTCTTGTGTTCACTATGTAAACATTTGTAGTAACGTTTATGGAATAAAGTTCATTGAAATGTTGTCGTTCAGAGTACAGTACGAACATGCCGCATGGGTGGGGGTGAGGGGGGGGGGGGTGTTACCACTTTTGAAGGTACTGTACTGTAAAAACATTTCCACAAGATTGCTGCCCCCATGTGGTGGCTAAGTGAATGACACAGCGGTGGCCCATTCGGTCGGAGTGCCTCATCATAAAATAAACACGTTTTTGTTTCAGTGCAAAACAATATTAATTAAACATATGTCTTCTTGTTTTACTTTCAAATTTTGCAGAGTCGACAAAACAACAAACAAAACTGCTTGTTTGTGTGAACGCCCTCTGGAATACACTGTTTGGCTTTTTGCTCACAAATTGCCCTATTTTATTTGCGCTGGAGTTGACTTTCGTGCTGTCTCAGCATGTCGAGTTGGGATGCAAATAGATAGAACATGCAAAGCAAAAGTTCTGGCTAATTATACAGCTGTCTGACAAAGGTCCATGTCCCTGAGTACACACATAACGCCGACAACATCTGCTTGCTTGGAATCCTAATAAAGCGGACTGTACACTAATTACACCGGCACACTGAAACCCTTTGCCTCTATGTGGAACAAATGAAGGTGTTAGCATGGTAAACTCAAAGAAAGTCACATGAGGTGGAAAGCACACAAGATATAATGCACACAGCAAGTCCAAGCACATGAATTAGTAGTTTAAAAACACCGAAAACGGAATGTTTATTTTTCTTTTGGGGATGAACACGGCTACCGCACATATGAAATCATTTGACTTTTTATTTTATATATGTAATTATTTACTATGTATTTCTTGTGATACAACATATGCAATTGTTCGCAAAAAGACCCCCACCCCTTTCAGTGCAATGTTTTGCGAAATTAAAATCAAATTTGCATCTATATTTACATCACTTCCTCAATGATTCTAGTTGCATTAAACCAATTTTTGGGGAAAATGATGTTGCTCAAATGCCGTACAAAAACTCCATTATCAAGCGGGTTATGTGTCAAATTTCCTGTGGATAAGTAAAGCTGCCTTAGAAGCTGAATTAAAAAAAAAAAAAAAAAAAAGCTCAATTTTGGCACCAATCGAATTGGTGGGAAGAGATCGTCGATCAAAAATGGCCACCATGACACACGACACCACTTCAAACCAGAATGGGTTGACTTCCTATGTCTTTCCGGTCAGAAGTTCTTGCCTTTTTTTTACTGTCACAATAGAAACAGATCTCTACTAACTTTCATGTTGCCAAGTGGCCATTGCCAGGCGTCATTTCTGAAAGTAAAGTACCGTAACATAATATCCGTCCGTCATGTATGTGCCTGAAGAAATTCAACAAGGTACACACAAAAGAAATACAAAAAAAAGTGTTGTGTGACCAAACCGCAACTATGACAGGTGCACCAAAATCCACAGAATTAGTGCCTGCCCCATAAGGCACGACTCAGCCTCAAAAGAAATACATTTTTAAAATGTCAATAAAAAAGGCAAGCAACATGACCTGTCCTACAACATGGTTGTGATGGCTAAACGGGAGTGAGAGGAAAGCGTATGGGGTTAGTCATCCTTTTTGTCTGAGGTGCTGTCTTCCTGATTCTCCCCAGAACCACTGAGCTCCAGATCCCCGGGCGTTGCTTCCTGGATGGCCTGATACCTCTGTAGCTCCAGATAGGTGGTGAAGAGCTTGGCGTACTCTGGGTGTGTTGTGGCAAAGGCTTGAAACTCACCTGAGGGATCCCCAACACACGGAATATTTTCAAACTGGACTTGTCAGGAAGGTTAAAATAAATAAATACCGGTAAATAAAAAGTTTGCGTAGACTGGAAATGTTGATTTTGGTGGACATTGCTGCCACCCGCAGGACACATGTGGTATTGACAAAGGATTGCGTTTTCCTTTTTGTTTTATGAACTTCATATTCAAGTGGTCCAACACAATAAATGATTTGTTTAGTTTTACAAAATATGAGCAGATGAAAGATTTTTAAATTTTTGCATTCAACTAACAACAATTCGTTGCCTTCTTTTATTGCAATTTTTCTGGGAAATTCCTTTCAGCTGGCTTCTTGGCTAAAATTGCCTTAGAGTCAGTTGCAGTTGGTGATTATAGCACAACCTGCTGCTTTGGCTTTCCAGGCTGCAACAAATGTGTTTTCAGGGTGGCTATTCACCCAGAGAAATGCCATTCATCCATTTTCTATCCTACTTATCCTTACTTTGGCCGCAGATCAGCTAGAGTGAATCCCAGACATACAATCATTCACCCTCAAATTAACATTTTAGGACAATTACATTTTTTCCTAAAACATAAAATTATACATGCAACAAAAAAAACAGTACAAGTGTCGCAATGTTCTAACGCTTTCACAGACGGATCTTTGCACACGAATGGTGCAGTAACACAGGTAGACAGACAATATCACAATAAAGCAAAACACAACTAATATTACTGCAGTTTGCCGAGTCACTTGCAGTAGTTGTGAGACTCTTGTTCGGTTGTGTCTGCATGACGGCATTACACTACCCCCGGTGGTCAATTCCCAGACACCAGAAAGTGCAGCAAAGGCTCAATCATGATGCATTAATTTAAATTTTTTTCCATTCCCATCTAGCCATTTAATTACAATATGTTTTTTAAAACTAACATTTTCTACAGTGCTATTTTACTTATTACAAGAATTGTTGAACGTTTTAATGGCATTTCCATTGACTAAAATGGTGAATGATGGCTTGAGATACGAGTGTTTGTTAAGCACGTTCATGGAATGAATTCACCTCGTATCTCAATGTGCCACTGTACATTTGAAAGGCAAGACAAGGATAAAAAGGTGGATACAAGTTTTATACTCACTGAAGGTGATAAAACCAGAGCCGTCAGCGTCAATTTCCTTGAAAAGTTTAACCATGTTGAGATCGGAGACTCCCAGAGCGGAGCGCAGCAGTGCTGTGAACTCCTCACGGGTGATTTTCTCATCTTCGTCGGTGTCAAACAGCTAAAACAAGAAGAAATATTTGGATGATAAGCCTGTATTTGGTGGACATAAACAGACCACAAAGTTTCTCTGGTGAGTCACCCTGAAAGTGAAACTTTATAATAGGATTCTTTTTTTTTCTCTCTTTCTTCCAGTCCTTGTCCAAAACCATATTTGTTGTCCTGGTCGGGGGAAATTGACTCCGAGACCGACTCCAGGACTCCCACAGCGCTCGGCAACAGACACAAATTATTACCGTGACATGATCCAAATGTCTCTGAATGCAGCTGTCTGCTTCCATTTCACAGCAGAGCCACACACTCAGCTTTCAGCCTTGTTCAGTATTACTCAAACCAAAGAAAACCAAGTCCGAAGTAACGCTAAATCTATGCTGTTCAAATCCTTTACTTATGCGCCTGTAACATTAGTCGTATGGCATTAATTATTTCATTAAAAGTCATTTCAGAAATGCAAAGTGAACATACCCGGAAAGCCAGACGCAGCACTTCTTCTGTGTTAGCAGGTCGACACAAGATGGTCACGCCGATGACGTACTCTCTGAAATCTATGGTGCCATCGCCATTCTGGGCAAGAGCCATTAAACATGCAAGCAGAGACGAGAGAGTAATTTATTTGAACCCTTGCCTGAACAATGAGTACAGCTTTACTTAAAGAAATATGAGGCAAACTTGAATCTACTTGCTTGCAAAGAAGCAGCTGTCTACCTAGCTTTTGTACAATTGAACAACAAAGAAAATCTGAGCTGAGCGAGCCATTCCGAATTTTGTTGCACTGTTAGGTCACAATTTGGCAAATTTACATTCCACCCCACACTGTGTTTCTCACCCCATGACGGCTAGGGTGAGTGAAAATCTGACATTTTCAAGCATGATCATCATTCTCAAGCCAAAAGGGTAAGCAGAGCTGCAATGTCAGCCTTTCATTTTAATCGGCGGCACATATTCGTGTTTGGTCAAGTTGTCAATGTCAAGGAAAGGGGATAATTTATGTTTTGCCATGAACTAAATGTATGGATCCACACACCAATTTATTTACAAGTGTAATTTGGCAGCTTGATGATGAAGTGCTGCCACATGGGGTGAAATTACCATCGATGCCTTTACCATCTTGCAATTAAACTTATTGCAACTGCTAAAATGTTACTCAAAGGTAAGCAGAACTTCAGTTTTAGCAAAGATTAGTATTAGCTAAACAATATTTTCTTCTAATAAGCGTACCATAATCAAATGTATAGCCAAGTCACCAATGTGAGCGAGGCACATTCGTGTTTGGCAAGATCTGTCGCACGCATCACTTGCACAGATCCAGGATAGAAATTTATAAGTGTAGTAAGGCAGCTGAGTTCACAATTTATGCGCTTACAGTCTTAACACCCTGGATTAGTAGTCGCCACCAGCCTTGTCTCTCGCCACTGTAAACTGTGCTCAGTACTGCCTCTACAGGCGAGGTAGAGCAGTTGCTCACTTTGTGACATGGGAAAGAGCAGTCTCCAAAAAAGGGGTTAAAAGAATCAGTTCAAGTCTGAAGCATTCTGTAATTCTTGATCCTTGGCTTATTTTGACCAAGTCTTGAAAATCCTGATTATCTTGTAAACAATATTCAAAAAAAATATCTGAATGTCTGCGAAACGAACTGTGTGTTTAGATAAGTAAAGACGTGTATTGCTGTACCCGGTCAAAGAGCGTAAAGAGTTCCTCCAGGGCAGGATTGACGGGGAGCTTCAGGAAGCTGGCAAACTCCTTGATGCTGATACGTCCGCCTTTACAGGAAGTGGCCATGGCCGCGAAACCGTCCAACTCCTTCCTCACATTGTCCCATTTGATACTAAAGAAGAGACGGCGGGTTCATATCACATCATCTTAAAGCCAAGTTGTTATTCGTCCTACTTGAGCTTGCGACTGATTTTGGTGAATTCAACCAGGCCGGCTTCCATCGGCAGCGTCAACTCGCCGGCAGAGATCATCAGCCGGCAGTCTTCATACGTGTGGTCCGTCACGGGAACACCCAAGGCCCTGCAGGCGTCGTTGAGCACATCGTACACAGAAAAGCCAGGTTTGACTCTTCACACGCATTTCCTTTACTCACTTGGCCATGATGTCTCTCACTTTGCTGGCAAGCAAAGCGGGACTTTTCTTCTCCTCCTCTGTGGGGATGTGAGGCGGCAGAAACTGAAAAACAATATGAGGAAGGTCACATCAGGGACATTCAGCAGCCATTTTGACAGTGCTCAAATGCGTATTTTATATCAACATATTGGAGACGAAAGGCCGCCATGTTGCAGATTTTCCTGTTCAACGTGACGGTGCGTATATTTCTTGTCTCCAAAGATGTCGACGATGTGTTTGAAAACTGTGTTTAAATATGTTTCAATGTGATTACAGCGTGTGGGAGCGGGATCTTAAGGTTGAAAGTGAAACGTGCAGTGTCTATCATAACCATGCATGATTTATTGACTTCTAAGCATTATACAGCAATTCTGGTATTTCACAAACCTTCAGAAGGCAACATTGAGACCAAAAAATGAAAATAAAAAATTGTAAAGCCAAGCAGGTTAGCAGGTTACCTCAATCTCCACTGTGGTGTAGAGCTGACACAGCGTTAGCAGTAGCAGGGTCCTCCTACACACAATTTCATTAAGGGCAGTTGGTGACATATAAATGTATTAAAGGCAGCAAAACAAGGGAGTAATTTATGTGTTTGGTTGTGTTAATTTGTAAAGGAAAGACCAATTCTTAGAATGAGGACACTTACGAACTAAAACCTTGCCAAGTCCATGTTACCGTGTCCTGGATAGAAGGAAATGGGACAAATACAAATCTGATTCACACAGAAAGGACGTATACAGTTTGTTCCAGAGCTACATCGTTCGGTACACATGCAGAATCCGAGGGAATCAAATTCAAGTTCTGCATTCAAGAAAGACGTCTTTGTGTATATTTATCGTGAAGACAAAAACTTACTATTTTATTCGGGTATCTCAGAATCACGGGCTGCACAGGTACGCCTGGAATAAAGGCACCTATAGGACACAATGTAAGCAAATAAAGAAAGTCATGATTCCTGGAGATATTTTCCCTGCCCCATCTTTTACTTTGAACAAGGAGAACAGTGTTCCCTGCATATTCATAATTCACGACTTTACTGTCTTGACGAAACTTGGTGCCAAGGAACTATGTTGAAGTGACCTGAGTCACCTGTGACCTACCGAAGACAAGTAAAAGGATGGATGGCTTTTTGTACTTTACCTTGCTTGAATGTGATGAGACAAGAGCGGTTTGTACACGTCCCCTCAGGAAATATCAAAACCTGAAGAATAAAATGGTAAAAAAAAAAAAAAAAAAACAAGAAAAAAAACAATATAAAAACCTGCTTCAAAAAAAAAAAAACAAAAAAAAAACACTAAAAACCCACTTCAAGGCAGGAGAACTCCATTCAAGGTAAGTGATGCTCAACTATCGTCAAAATTAACTCTGAAATAATATTTTTTAGTAAGAAGCGGTTCTATATTTATGTGTGTATTTTCCTTTTTTATACCTGTGGCCAGCGGCCTCCTGACTTGGCTCTGCCAACAATCTCTTGGATAGTGTTCTTCCTTGAGTCGGGGTCTTTTCTGGACACCAGTACTGGCTGGAGGCAGCGAACAAACCCTGTGAGGAAAAATATTACATTACAAAAAAAAACTACCGGTAAATCATAAATACATCAAAACATGGAGTCCAGTGAAGCACATGACAGGTTTATCAGATTATCTAAAAGATGGGATAAGATAACCATCATAAATCGGCAAAATGACATACTGAAACTAACCAGCGTAAAATTACATCTAAATATCGAGATTAGCATTCGATGCTGAGGCTTTCCTCCCACCCCCACACCCCAACTTTTTTTTAAAAATATGAGCAGAAAGACAGAAATGTTTTATCTTGAGTTGCCTTCAGCTCCAAAAAATGTCTACCGTATTTTTCGGATTATACGTCGCTCCGGATTATAAATCGCACCAGCCCAAAAATGCATCATTAAGAAGTAAAAAACATATATAAGTCACACTGTAGTATAAGTCGCATTTTTGGTGGAAATTTATTTGATAAAATCCAACACCAAAAACATACACGTCATCTTGAAAGGCAATTTAAAATAAAAATAAAACTAGAGAACAACAGGCTGAATAAGTGTACGATATGCTAACGTTACATGACGCTTAACAACAAACTGTGAATGCGCCTGGTATGTTCACGTAACATATTAAGAGTGATTTAGACAACAAAGAACGTGCTAACAAATTTACCAAAACCATCAGTGTCACTCCAAATCACAAAATCTAATGAAATCTTCATGCTCGGTGTCACTTTTAAACAACTCCGGAGGTAGAAGATGCAGCGTTTTCTCTTCTACATCGCTTACGTCAGAGTCATCGTCAGTTGTTTTTCTCAGTTACCGCCAAAAAAGTATCAACACAGGCCGGGAGCACCCTCTTGCGGTTTAATGTGAAAATAACATGTAATGTGTACAATGTGTTAACCATTTCACACATAGCTCGCTCCAGAGTATAAGTCGCACCCCCGGCGAAACTATGAAAAAAAAACTGCGACTTATACTCCGTAAAATATGGTAATACAAATGTTTCTTTTTCCCATAAAGTGCTCGAATGAATGAACAGATTAAAAAAAAAAGTGTCTCACTGCCAAATATGGGCGTGGCCAGGTTCTCCACACGGGACACAGTGGAGGGCAGGCCCGCCACGATGCACACAATGCCGTCAAAGAAGGTGGAGTGGGGGGCCACGGCCAGGATGGGGGCCTCGCCACTGCCCACCTGTTTGCCCTTGACCACCACCCGGAAGCCCATGCAGAAGTAGTAGGCTCTCCCCAGGGCAGCCATCACACTCTGACACATGAGCCTGCAGGTGGCACGAGTTTTCGTTAGACATGTCAACGTACTCAGCATTGGTTGAGCCCATAAGGGCATTTTTCTCCCTATAATATCCAATGAGTTGTGGGGGAGTGGGGGGGGGGGGGTAGTAAAATTAGAACAACTTGAAAGCTAACCAGTGTCACTGAACAACTTATAAATTGTTCTATTCTGTTCTACTGTGATGATAATAAGTCTCTTGCTGTCACAAACAAAACAAAAAAGGAGTTAACTTTAGCTTCTACACTACAATGTGCAAATCTAGCAAAAGTCGTGTTGTAGTTTAGATTTATTTGAACACCCGTATCGTGCCACTTGTTCCTTGGCTTTAAGTCTTTGCAGTGAGGATTGCAAAACATTTTACAACTTTGGCTGCAACCATTATCGACTTCCGTCACTGACTTCCTCATTGCTGAAGTTGTCCCTTTCCACAACTATTCCGACAGCAGACACTCATTTTGATTTAAGCAATTAGATCGGCAGATAATGGAGGAATTAAAGCAGAGCAGTGGATGAACCCAAAGAGTTGATGGTAATCATTGTTTAAGTGTTATGGGAAGCGAACCGAAGTAATGCTGCTGTTGGAGATATGATCGCCAAAAAAACACAAACAATGTCAATATCTATTTGTTTTGACAATACGCTGCTTTGGCTGGCGGGCATTTTTGTTTTTGAACGCAAATCCGAGAAAATGCTGCAGCAGAGTCACGCTCACAGGACAGACAATGGAGTACACTATGATATGATTACAGCCCCGCAGTTCCCCCCAACCCCCACAGTAAAACTTTTGCATTTTATATGACCATATGACGAGGACTTTTTACAAATTCAAAAGACTCACTCAAACTGTGTTTCGCTTTTGCATGTATTTTTGTGTAAAAAAAAAAATCATTACAAGGAAAAACATGACAATTACAATCAAACCAATGACGGAACTTATTTTGATGGTTGTCAATCTCCTCATCATTTGTGCTGTCCGTGATGGTGAAATGGATCACTCCCCAGACTTCTGTGCAGAAAGCAGGCATTCACTTCCCACTCAGTGATGGTGTGAATGTGACGGCGGAAGGTTGTTTGTCTCTACAGTGCCGGGATATGTGACTGCTGATCAGCCCAGGGGGTTCCCAGAGTCTGCCTTTTCTTAAAGTTAAATGGGATAGCTTCCAGCTTCCCACAATTCTGAACAGGATGTGTGATACAGAAAATGCATTTGTTTGTATTGTTATTGTACAGTACTGTAGTCTCTGTTTAAAGGTTATTGGACGTTATGCGAGTCGCTGATGGTATAGTGGTACACTTGCCTGACTTGTGTGCGAGCAGCGTGGGATCGTTTCCACTCAGTAACGGTGTGGATGTGTGTGTGAATGGTTGTCCGTCTCTTTTATGTGCCCTGCGACTGACTGGCGACCAGTTCAGGGTGGACCCGAATAGGCTCCAGCAGCCCTGAGAACTTGGCCAAGATCGACGGTATTAGAAATGGATGGATGGGTGTATGATAGCTGTCTAGTAGTATATTGAATTATGTAAAGGATAAACATGATTTGCAAATCGTATTGCGTTGGATTGGATAAACTTTATTGTCAAATGTACTGTATGTGAAACAGACAGCACAGATGACATTTCTTCCCTCTCAACACAAAACAAGACAAACAAAAAAAAAAAGAATATTCTATATTCAGCAACACCTTAACTTCATTTGAACTGGGTTTTGTACAATGTAAACATATTTGATTTGTAAGCATGATATATATATTTTTAAAACTAAGTATTGTGGTGCCTGTGTTTGAGAGACATGCGTGTATGTACCTTTGTGAAGTAGTGCCTTGTTGGGTTGGTGTATAACTTCAGTGTGTGCATCTGTAAGCTTGCGTGTTTTACTGTTAAATGGCTGAAAAGTGCATCGGCAACTATGGCAAATTTTCTCCACATGCAAGGACATTCCAATCAGCAAGTATACAGTTGCGCTACAGGAAGGTTGTTCTGACTTTCGGCTCGTTCCATAGTACAGTATTAACACTTTATAAAAACGTTTTATTTACATTCACTTTAATGGTGTAGTACTATGTACAATGTACTTATACAATACAGTGCTATTTTTTTCTTTAACAAAAAAGTCCGTTTTGTGGGTTTATTAATATATTTCAATGGGAAATATTGATTTGCTGAATAAGTAAATAGTTTGGTGAACTAATTACATTTGTAAGTGAAAGTAGTGTTTTTCTCCCTTTGAGGAACGTCAATTAGAAGGGTTACCTTCTCCATCCTGTCATTGGCGCCACGGCTCCTTTGAGAGGATGTTTGAAGGTGATGATGACAGCCACTGGCCAGGTTACCATGAGGACCAACGAGATAAGGATGGCTCGAAGAGGCACCAGGAAAATTCCCTGGAGGATACACTGAACACACGCATAGTTATTGTAATGTTAGGAAAACACACAATCCATGTTTACAATCCTTCCGTGCGTCCAATCCAAATCAGTAGGTAGCCGCACACAAGGGCTCTTATTGTTCTTGCAGCACACAGCATTGCAAAGCAGATTACATGTACAGAGGCCGGGGGATCGTGCGCCTAATCGCACACATGTCGACGTGCATTTATCGCTTCTATGCATTGATTTTAATTCGCCATTGTGACTCACTTTGATTATGGTGGCCTTGGAGAGTTCGGTGTCCTGCACAAATGGGTTAATGACGGCAGGCAGGAGCAGCGATTGCTGCCTTGGCAGGGCGAAGACGCGTTGAGACGGCATCGCGAAGCAGGAAATCGACGCAGGATGCAGTCACAGCAGCAGCTTCATGTTATCATTTCAGTTCCTCTATCCTTTTCTCTTTTCTTCCTTCACGGGGTAAGGCGCAGCGTTCATGCTAGCAAAACAGTCAGCCAAAACCATCCCGGAAGTGACCCATATCAAGCTCCGCCTCCCTTGCTTCACCATTTGCGTGTTTTGGAAAGACTTTACAGGTACTTTCATTCATATAAGTTTTAGTTTTGACACATTGTCATAGACGTAGTGTTAGCTTCTTACAGCCTTCTTTGTTCAATTAAACTTGATCTTAATTGAGCTCTGTCTTCTGTGATTTCCCTTCTGAGACTGTTATTCATATATTTTGGAAATGTTCACATACCCGTAAACTGTGTCAGCGCATCTGTACATTTTTGGGGGGATAATGTATTCAAATTACTTTGGAGAATGTTTTTTTTTTGCTTGTGTAAATTGAGGGGTTCGTTGTTTTTCAGTGGATGGCTCTTCTTTACGAATGGCAGATGGAGAGATGGGATCCTTTAATGCAGTTATTAAAAAGGAGAAAGAAAAAGAAAAAACCCTCAACCTACACTTGTAATAACTATATATCTAATGGCGTGCAATACATTACATTCGATTTTAAAAACTACAGTGAAAGAAATGAATTAAAAACAACAGGACGGGCAGAAAAGTGTGACGTGTCGCTGGAAAAACAATACGATATAATATCTAATTACTCTCATTAGATTTCTTGCGCAGGTTTCTTTCGGGCTTGGTACTGCCGTTAAATTCCACGCGACTCGACTACTGGACACCTCCATCATCGTCTCACTCCGAGGACAATGGACTTCATCCCTGTCCCGCGGTATTGGGCAACCCTATACAACATTTTGATTTTATGGACGAACATTCAGCCTTTTCTCTTTAGTGAACTGTGGTCAGTTTGTATTTTAACACCCCCCCCCCCCACACACACATACAATCAGATTCCAAACACAATACAGTACTGCTATAATACGCTGCAATAACTAAAACACGATTGCGGTGGTGATTTTAACTGTACTAGTACTGTACTGTACTAGAATTTCCATAAGGTGGCGCAGTTTTATATGTATTAAGTCCAGGACATTATGGTCTGGTCAAAAGTATGACAGGTTTTCACTCTGAGCCTTGCTTTGTGCACTTGGGGAAAGCCTTGCTGGGACAGTAACTTTTACGTCATATCATTGTTATTTACTATTTGGTTGAATTCAAGCGTAAATCACATTCGTCTCACATTATTACCTTATAATACCATTTTATTGATGTCATTAACAAAGTGCACAAGCGTGGCAACCAAGACAAAAAATTACAACTGTATCGACAAGTTGAGGGAAAAACAAACGAAAAGATACTATTTTATTTTTTTGCAATACTGCTGGGGTACTCTTTTCATGATTTCCTCATGCAGCAAATCTACACGACCTAAAGAGGCAACCTGTGCCTTCAATCCCTCCATACCAAACTAAAACAACAAAGCTCTTACAAAGTGCTAACCAAGAGGAAAAAAAATGTGTGCCTAAACATATTACTCCTGGAAATTCCCCCAAATCAGACATTACAAATAATATAAAAATGCACGTCTATACAAATGTGTGTCAAAAAAAAGATCGTACCGACATTTGTGTAAGCCTTTCCTTTAGTTTTGCCACTCCATTGTGTAAATTTTCTTAAGAAAGTTTCTAAAGCACCATATTCGGTCACAGAGATCGTGCAAAAGTCATTTATGTATTGCACAACCAAGAGCACATGAACTTCAGTTAAAACTGATACATTTCTTATAAAACCACATGGCACACATTGGCTTCATCTCAGCCAAACTTGGACTCTTTATGCCGTTCACAACAAGCTCATCTCACAGGACTCTAAAAGCACTGCGTTCAGTGCAGTGTGGACATACCTGATGTCTCTATTAAAAACTAAAGTAAAAACAAAGAACAATGCAAAAGAAAGAGTACATGATATAGTAAATGTGCATCGGCGTGACACGCTAAATGTCACATGTAAGAAAAAAAAGGCTGTGTTTCACTGTGTAGAAAGTCCAATGGAGGCTTCCAATGCAGGATTAAAACATAACCTGCAGCGCAGCGGCCTCGGGTCGAATATGATTGTGTGCGGCATAGTCCTTGTCACAGGAATTAGCCCGACGTGCTCAACAGCCGAGCCAGTCCTTTGTGATTTCGCCCAACTTGACGATCTTCAAGCTGCTGTCCTCCAGTTTGAAATAGTGGTTGCCTTTGAAGAAGTAGCTGTAATCTGGTAAAGATGAGCACAGAGCACAAAATGAGGATTTAGTACCAAATTGACAAACAATTTGGGACAATTGGCAGGTTATCATCATCACGGTGGGTTTTCTTTCCCCTACCCCAGTTTTGTCCTCCGCAACAAAATCTTAATTGAAAATTCTAAATTGCCATATACATTGTTTCTCAGTTGAGGTGTATTACTTCAACAAATTACTGGAAGACTTTCTTCAGAGCTTCGGAAAGAGCACAAAAATAAACAAATATGTGAATGAATATGCTTATATCCTGTAATAAAACGTCATATATCAGACAGGTGAGCTTGGCTTTTTTCCACACATTCATTCTGAAATTCTGCTCAGTACTTGGACAAAAGAATACAATTGAGGCAACGGTGCCTTCTGATGGGTCTGTTATGACAATGCTCCACTTTACCCCTTCATGTAGTGGGCTCTTCATGCACTAGTTAAGGTTTCTGCAAATGTTGCAAACAGAGGCTCCTCTGTCAAGCGGCACCGACTCACTTCATTATGAAGACGCCCACTCTGAAATGCTGAATCTGCCACACATCTTAGCAGAGCCGCGATGCAGAAAAACCTTGCTTCGATGCTACTAATAAATATTCCCATTCAGAAAGAGACCTGTAGCGGTTTTTACCGACGTGCAGTCCGAAAATGTGTCCTGCCTGGACGGTACTTTTAATGCTGTCCGAAGCAAAGTTAGCATGACATGTACAGTTGATTTCTATGTTGTCGACTGCTTTAAGTAATCAACATTACACAAACTCACAAATAACTCGACTCAATAGGTTAATGTGCTAGCTTAGTCATGACAATTCTTGAATTCATCGCTGCTTGTATAATCGAATGCTTCGTAGACGCCATGACTTTTTGTTACCTTAAGGCCACCATACATTCTCTAGTATCTGTCAATAGCAGTAATATAAGCCAATCGTGATTTAATGGTCCAATTAAAACTTGAGGATATTTTTACAAGTGCCTGTATTGTACTGAAAACAGACAAGATGCATTTTTGCGTTCTTAAACACAGACCCCTCAAAACTCAGTCAGTAGAGCCCATGCGGAAAGTTAGAAAGAAAAAAAAAGCCCACAACACTACTATAGATTCTCCCATCAACTCAGTATTCGGTGAACATATTTTATAGGCTGCTCAAAAAAGGCTCAAGGGCCCAAGGAACAAACTGAAAAGAAATGTGCCTGTTTTGTTTGAAACCGCTGGATTACATGACCTCTACTTGTGCATGTCACTTCTAGTTGACCTGGAGTGTGCCAAATAAGCCCCAATCCGCCGCAGGTATGGTCCACTGGAATAATGGGCGATGCTAAATTGCCATTTTTTTCCATATACATGGTCTTAATGATAAGAAATACATCACAATATAATGCAATGCAAATTATTACTTTTGGAAAGCAGTATCTTTGATGTAGCTCCTCCCCCACATTTTCAATAGCACGTATCCTCATTCGGCTTGAACCTATCGCAGCTGACTTAGGGCAAGAGGTGCCTTTCACCCTGGTTAGATGCAATTTATTTTACTGGATCTCATCAGAGTGGAAAAAAGTACCTAATGTTCAACAAAAATAGGAAATTACCAATTCCGCTGAGACTGAAGGCAGCATCAACACCATCCGGGATGCCATTCCAAGCTTCAGCAATGAGTTTCGGGAAACCGCTGTCCATTGTCTGTGAATTTTCATCATATCTGCAAGCCACACATACCAAAGTTACTTTAGCAAATTAATGACGCAATCGGGGTACTTTGACAGGTAAAAAAACGTTTTAGTTTTTTTTTCTCACCTCCAGAATTGCTCCCCTGCAAAGAGGTACGTCTTCCTGTTCTTCCTAAAGCTGAAAGCGGCGTCAAGCTGTTCCAGGTCGCTTGGCAGGCCGAGGCTGTCGAGGCTCTTGGGGTAGCCTCTCTCCAATTCATCAGCCTTGTATACCCACATCTCGTTGCCTGTATGACATAAGGTCATCACGCATTCAACTTCCCAATTGGATGAAAACACAACATGGGTGTAGCTGCTCTACTGTGTGGGATTATGGGGTGTGCCACCGCTATGACGGAATGAAACACATTTCTCCAAAGTGAAGAAGTGATGCCATTTCTATTGTGTGTTGTGATGTCAGTTACTGATCAATTCCAATACTGATAAATTCTAATGATGTGTGGCATGATGAGAACATTCGAACAATAATTCTAACCCGTTATGTCCAAATGAATAAAAATAAATACCTACTCAAAACACGGTGGATGAACAACTATAAATCAAATGTTCCCATCATTCATCATTCTTGACAGACACTGATTCGATATCATGTAATCGATACCATTGTCCAGCCCCACTGAGGATATTCAATCACCAAAAAAATAACAATATTGTTGACCATAATCATTTAGACAAAAACCCATCCCTAGTTGAGCTCTAATGCACACTATAAACACAAAACAAACAATTTATTTCGGTATGAGTTGAGTGCAAATTCTAGTGAAATTAGGCATGTTTTTACAACTGGCACATATTATATATTAAGAGGCATCAACAACTATTTGTTTCTGATGCAAAAATAAATACATAAATATATAAAATGACAGCAATCAGCACTTTTATTCATCCAACCTGAGAAGAAGACTGTTGTCTCCTCGACTGGGTTTTCGTAGACGGCATCTATCTTGCTGGGCAGGTCAGGCCAGTAGGTGGCCACCAGCATTGGTCCTTTGGGCTTGCTTCTGAAGTTTACTGACCTGAACAGGAACCTGGCACAAAGATAGAGGAGAGGTAAAAAAAAAAAGGAGGTGGGGGTGGGCTAATAGGATGATGTTTGAAGGGGGCTGGGTGGCCAGTTCGACTTCTACACTGGCCGAGTCAGCCCACAAAGGCGTGATTCATGAACATCTGGTTCTCGTTAAGACCGGAGCCTGCGCCAGTGGAACAAGACCTTTCTTGCCTGTATTCGCAATCCAGCTATGCAATAACGACGACGACGAAGGCTGCTTCCCAAACTCTTTTCCACTGACCCAGTTTTCAAAAGGCAGATGATACACAAGTTTAAAAGTAGAGCAAATGGAGTCCAATCAAATCGACAAACACAACCCGTCAGCGCTAATTTCATTTTGTTGTTCTTGAACCCTTCTGCAAGATCTTCATTTGCATTTGCATTTACAGCGAGAAGCCTTTTCCAGATGTCAGATTCTTTCACACTGACAACCCGCAAAATAGCCACCTTTTCCATTTACACAGTACTCAGCAAAGGTAGGATACAACTGTGTCCACTCTCACAAGCCAGCATGCCACAATCTGCCAGTTTGGTCCAAGGCAACATAATAGCAAATTGTAATTTGATTAGATAACTCACACATAACCCAGCAAAGGTGGGATATTGTTGCAACTGCAACTAATGAAGTAACTCGGCTTTGGCCACAAGTGTTTTTGCTCACAAGATTATTTTCGGGGCATCGAATTTCAAGCGATGTCCTCAAATGGTTGTACTGTAATGGTGGCTATCTTGCGTAATATTTCAACTTGACTCTTATCCGGTACTTGTTTTTATTTTTTTGGAATAGTATTTTGTTTTCAGTATGGCAGTATGACTCAGTGCTTTCCAGTCCTTTAAAACCTAAATATAAACCCCAATTGCTTCAAATACCCTTAGGAACTGTGCACGAAAAATTACCCCATAACAGCAAGGAATGACCATAAAACGAGTAGCGGAGTTACACCAGAGAATGTGTAAACACATGGGTTGAGTGGCCGGCTAAAAGACATTTCACTGCACTTTGAAGAATAAACATGTTGGGACTGCTATAGATCAGCTCTTTATATGTATAATGGCCGCCATTGTCACTGGGTATGAGAGACAAATGCAGAAACGGCTTATGTAGACTTGAGACCAAAAATATGGTTTGGCTATCAGACTGTTAAACCTTAAGTATCTTACTTGGACTCCTCAAGCATGATGAGTCACAGGGAATCATGTTGCAGCACAACTTGATTTCCAAACAACGAGCCAAAGTTTTTGAGGTTGACAACGAATTTGATCCTTCCAAGTGTAGTGAAATAAAAGCGTACTTTGCGAGTTGGATTCTCGTTTAATTCAAACTCTAGCTTGTCCAGGAGAAACACTTCATTTCTTGGTCAGGTTATCCTATTTCCTTTGGATACACTACTCCAGAGAGTAAGCATCAAAGCTTATATTTATATTTATTTTTACATTCTATTAAAAAAAAAAACAATGTCGTGAGCAGAATGCTCAACCGCTTGCACAATGTTCAAGAAGACCGATGCACAAACGCAGCATTTCACTGCCGCATGAGTAATTGCTTACACACCAGTGCGTATCACGCAATGTACACCCCCTAATAGTTATTTGTATTGTCGACTGTTTTTCGTCCCTCCCCCCCCAAAAAAGTGGTTCAATTTCTGGTAAACAAGAAATCGAAGCAAACAAAGTCTTAGCATTAGGGCATCGCAAGGTTTTAACCCTTTATGGGCCAGTGGTTACTACAGTGGACAGCTTATCATGTTATCAGGTTACAGGGTGAAAGTAGCAAAGAGGACAGTAGCAAAAGAATCACAAGACACAACAATCTAAAATCCCCAAAATAGCTGTGTAACTATTCAAAAGATAAGGGATGATATTAGACGGAGCAGAACGAGGGTGGGCAGTGTATGCGGCAACTCTACATGAAAGAGTAGATCCGTCGTTGTAAAGTTAGCGGCATTTAATGGAGGAAATCCTCTGGCATATAAATTGTTATTGGGGTCTCATAGATCCTAACCAACGTTACAGCTTTGATTTCATTTACCTGTCCTTGAAGAAGAACGTCTCTCCTCTAATTTGGGCAACGGCATCAAAAGTAATGGGCTCCGTACAGATGTCCATGGGTGTCACGGGTCCCTCGGTTGGAGGAAGAGGCTTGTCTGTGGGAATGCCTGTCAATAAAAGGGAGCATTGTCATTCCCTGGGCTGTAATTGAACCAATTCTGTAATGGTACGATCATTCCTTCTTACCGTAGAGCTCCTGGATGCCCTTGATATCATCGCTAGAGAGTCTGAAATCCTTGGTAAAGGTGTAGATGGGGGCCATGAGTGCGCCAGGGTCATCGGAGTGCTCCAATCCAAGGGCATGGCCAAACTCATGAGCAGCCACCAAGAATAAACTGTAGCCTGAAAACCATCCGTGATGAAACATGCGGTATTTCCTTAGCAGTGATACGTTATGCATTCCATGGTCGCTACCTTGGTCTGGGCAGAAACCCCACTTGCGGTCGTCATCGTAACTTTTGGTCGTACCGCACCACTTCTTGCCATCACTGCGTCCGGCCGTGGTGCAGGAGTCGTAAGTGTCTCCCAGGAAGGTGAAGGGGAAGACGCAGGGGCCGCCTTCACTGTTACCTCCCACGGTTGACAGAGCTGCAAAGGAATAAGTCCCAGATGTTAGCCCCTAAACGAGTGTGTGGTGAAACTTTTGCCTCCTTCATTTTTATGCCACTTGTCCTCATTCGGATTGAGGGCGAGTTGGAGCCTATCACAACTGATTTAGGGTGAGAGGCAGGGTACACCCTGGACTGGTCTCTTATCAACTGCATAAAGACAAACAACAATTAACAGTCACATTCACATCAATGGACAATATATATTTCTTTGTTGACGTAATATGCATGTTTATAGAATGTAAGAGGAAGCCAGAAGAACCAATGCAGATGAACGACACAAGCAGGAGAACACACAAAAGAAACAGAGAAAGGTCCAGAGCCAGGATGCAAACCGGGATCTATAGAACTGTGAGGCAGGCAGACTAACCAAAGCTGACATTTAGATACACATCTCTACCTATTGACAATTTAAAGTTTTCAATGAACCTACTATAAATAATTTTTGGAGCACTTTGTGATAGACCAAACAAGCTTGCGACCTAGGAGCTTCTCGGTATGAAGCAAAAGTGCTAACCACACGGAAACCCCAGTGAGCATTCAATGTCTATTACTTTAATTCTCCCAAAACTTTAAAACCAGGCGGACTTGTCCGAGTGGAAAATAAGCACATTAAAATACATTCACATGCCTTTGGCAGACCATGACCAAGACCGGAAAAAACCCAAATGAAACTTCCCTGGAGAGGATAACACCCATCCGGGCGGTCAAGGCTTCACAGTCCTGTAAAAAAAAAAAAGAAAAAACTCCCACAAAAAAAATCCAAAAGAAGAAGGCACCACCAACCGGTTTCAGGGCAGAAGCCATAGCTTTTGTCCTGGTCATAATTCTCAGTTGTTGCACACCAGCGATAGCCGTCATCTCTGCCCGTGGTGGTGCAGCTGTCATACTTCTCACCCTGGAAGGTGAAGGGAAATTTACATGGGGCGCCATCGCCGTTTCCACCCAGTGTGAAGAGCACTGCAATGCAAAGGTCGACAGAAACAATGCATTAAGCAGGGCACAAACAACCTGACAATCGGCCCAAATTTGAGCACTTTTCCTCCCTTTGCAATCACAATCAGCAATGGCCCAATTCTCAGACATCTCTGAAAGATTATCCTGAAGGATTGTTCTGTGATGTGGTTGTATTTAAATCGAATTCATCGTCCGATCTGCTTGAAAATGTCATGGTTCCACTGGGAAAAAATAATGTGACTGATGTTTCGGACAAATCAAAACATTCAAATTCACGATGTATGTACCTATATTCGATGAAGAAGCAAAAGTCCAAAGGGAAACCAAGCCCAAAAAATGTCAGCAGAAAGCTCCAGAGCCAATTGTACCCCTCAAGTTTACATCCTTTCAAACCAATTCGGCACGTACTGAAGCTGTGACAGGCATAGTCAAACGAGCAAAGCAGATAAACAAGACGTTTAACAAAGACCAATTTCCTAAAGTAGGGCAAAACCTTTGGCAAGAAATCCACAATTTTTCCCCTACAAAACCAAGGGGGAAAATGTGCTTTCCCGGCAAAGCCTCTCAGCCTACTTTCTGTCAGTACAACGCAATAAAGTTAATTCAATATGATTTGTTCTCATATGCCAAACAAGGCTATGACTTACATTCATGAGGACAGAAGCCATATTTGCCTTCGTCGTCAAAGTTGTAAGTGGTGGAGCACCACAAGAAGCCGTCGTCGCGGCCCTGGGATGTGCAACTGTTGTACTCGGTACCCTGGAACAGGAAGGGGAATTTGCAGAACTCTCCATCCGCATTGCCGAATTTCACCTTCACCACTGTTGAAAAAGAGAACCAATAAATTTCAACCGTCTGAAATTCATTTGAGTCAACTCTTGCAAAAAAGGGTATTTTTGTCTTCTGTTCACCTATCAGATTGGTGAAGGATTTATACATGCAGCAGAGCCAGAAAGGTCATACTTTGTACAGGTACATTTGTTGACGTTGAATGGATGCTGTGGTTATTTGCATATCAGTGGTACTTTGCTGAAAATGAGATGCAGCACTTTGGCGAGGTTTTACCTTGGCCCTCTCCCAGTGTCCACTGCTCGTCGTCGTCAAAGTGTGAGTCGCCGCCTATTCCTGGACCGGGGGCAAAGGCGTGAGCCAAGAGGCCATCTTTGCCATCAAATGGGTACCCATCGCCGTGCTCTGTTGATGACACAGTTCATAAAACAACACTGCAAGCAGCTTTCTGAGGTGTTGCCGTCATTTATTTCAGTGGATGATGAATTAATTGAGCCACGATATGTATTAAAGCGAGGGCCACTTATTTATTGAGGTAAGGCGCTTATTACCACGAATGTGGTTGTTATCAGTCAGGGTAAAACTAACTGAGGTCGTGGTGCCCTATTATTTATTTCCCTGAAGCTGACAAAGGGTCTATTTGAGGTGTGGCACACAGTGTATTCATTCCTACACCTGGTAATTATTTGGGAGCCTGTGGCTCTTAAAGCGGAGGTACTGATATTTACAGTATTGCTGAGATTGTGTCTATTACGACTGGAGGCATTATATTTTTTCAAGAGAGAAAGTGGAGCCAGAGATTGTTTTTCCCAAAATGTTATCAAACAATTTATGATCTGGAGCAGAGGCATTGATTTAAATAAGTTAAAGTTGCGGCATTTGATTAATTGGGGTGTTGCATTGATTAAGACTGGAGGCATTTATTTTTTGGTAATTTCAGGAGATGGCTTCAATTAGAGCATATCTGTGAAGGAGATGCCATCCAGGAAAACACTGGACTGCGTATATCATTGACGTACCGTTACGGCCAAAATTTATCATAATGTCAGCCTCGCCGTCCATGAGGCGATTGAATGAGAGCGGCGTGACATCACTCCACACTTTGAAGGCTCTGAAGAAAGCATCATTGATGACTTCCTCGTCCAGATCCGGAGAGTAGCCAAGAATTCTGTGGAGACAGTGTGAAGTCATTTCAAAGAAGAAGCAACGACGGCCTCAAAGCAACAGAGATTGTATAAGAATTTGGCTGCAGGGTGGAGTGCGGTGCTAACCAACAACATGGTTATGAATCATGTGGTGAAAAATGCAGCAGACAGCAGATGATCTGGGACATAGAGACACTCATCTCGATAAAACAACTGACCACTGAACATTTTTGTAAACTTCTGAGCACAACATCTGACAGCACTGCATGAGAATGCTGTTTTTAGGAAGAAAAACAGTGTCATGGCCCAGTGGGTGATGTTGGTGGGGGTGCGGGGGGGTTGGTTGGGAATGTTAAGGGAGGGGCTGTTGAAGTGGGAGTTGGGAGGTGTGCGTTTTGGTGGGGTTCAAAAAGGGCCAGCTTGAAGTCTGCTTGAATATGTGAACAGATTCTAGAACAGACAAATTTTGTGTTAAAGAACCTCTTCTGGGGCTGCTGACATACCAGCGTGGTTTTGGATGTTTGTACTCACCCTCCTTCTCTGTGTTTGCATATCAACGGCTAGTATGTTAGCATTTCATCATTTATTATTATAAATAGTATAGAAGAAGCACTTTTGTTACTCAGGTTGCCATTTTGCCTTACAGTACGTTAGCATACCAACTGTTAACATTTTATCAATTGCATTTTTAAATAATATTTGACTACAGTTTTATCATTATTGTCGTGTGTTTTACAATTTCTGTATCTGAGCATACACACTCTTAGCATGTCAGCATTTCATCAATTCTCTTTATAATACTACTACTACTACTACTACTACTACTACTAATAATAATAATAATAATAACATAATAAAAAAAAACATTTTATTTGTGGGCGCCTTTGAAATAGTTCTTCAATATAGGACAAGATGAGAATTTATCAATCTGTCTTGTCACTTCATTTGCCCCGACTGTTGTGATATGTTGGCATACAAACTGTTAACATGTTCGCATTTTTTTCCATTCATCTATTAACTGAACCACATATTCCCCCACCACCCCAGACCCCCAATTTTAGCCATTTTTATTATGTTAGGAATCCATTTGAAACGTTTTACATTCTACATTTCAACATTTAAAGATGTTATGAAATGAAAAAAAGTCCAAGGTCTTACCTATAGGTGATGTCTTTCTTCTGCCACAAAGGTTTTCTATGGAAGAAGTTATAGTTGGCCACATCTGGCACACCACAACGGGGCTTCTTCATGATCTCCACAGTCTTGGCATCAATCTCGCCCGTCTCTTGCAGGGAGAAGAACTTTTGCATTTTCTTCAAGGTGTCCTTGAGCACCATCAGGTTGCATCTGTCTTGCGGGCATCCATAGAACGTGTTCAGGTAACGCTACAAAAAGTGGGGGAAATCGGTAGAAAATGGATTGAAATTTGTGAAAATAAAATGAGATTTGTAGTGCAAAAATAAAGACTTAAAAGAAAGCTTACCAGTGCTACTTCTTTGTCTGTCCTGGGAGTGTCATCGCCGGGAAATTTGATGATAGGAGAAGGGGCAGCTGATGTTGATTTAAAGTGGCTGAAATGGAGCAAAAACACACTCACAAAAATGGACACTAAACCCATTTTGAAAGCCCACGGATGTCTTCAAAACTTGCTCAAAGTTTCTCAAAGGTCCTCCTGTGTGTGTTGCTTCTGCTCGTCTGCAGTTTTTTCCCCTTCTTTCTTTTTCCTTTCACCCAAGCTCTCACAACTTTCTCATTTTTTTGCTTACACAGGCACTTTTTTTTCTTCCTCCTTTGTGCGCAGCCTTGGAGCCGTGAAAAAAGCAGAGCTGAAAGTGGGAGTCATGATGATCGCAGGGGTGGACAAAGTATGCCCCGAGGGCCACATATGGCCCTTTGCATTCTTCAATCCTGCCCATGGAGCATTTATCGAGTCTTTGAATATGTCTCATTTAAAATTATTGAATTGCTTTTGTTTTGTTTGTACAAGTGGTTAATTCATTATAATTGTAATTGTAATTACGGTAAAATGTCAATAATATATTAATTACAATATGATTTTGTACTTTTCTGACGCAAGTAACAAACTGGTTGTGACACTAGGCTCTTGTTGCAATGATGCAAAACAAGGCACGTTTGGCTGCTCTTTCCCATTACAAATCTGAGCTCTTCTAAAAGGAAAAGTGCAAATAACGCCAACAATCGTATTCATGAAAAAATATAGCCATAAAGCATCAACACAGATATGTCACTATGACTAGCTCACGTGTACTTTTGTACACATGTATTTAATGCCCTTTTTAGAAGTAAATATTTTGTTAGTCTTGACAATGACATGAGTCAAAATATTGATTTTAATCTTTATCAAACCGTCTATTAGAATCATGCACTGTATATATATACACCTTTAACGTCATTTATTTCGTTACATTAATGAAAAGTTGAGTTGATGCTCCGTACGAACCCGTTCAGCGCCAGACGTTTTTTTAAACAACAGTGACACCTGACGGCGTACATGAGTGACTACGTTTAAGTGTTCAAAGAGGGACACCTGGTGGCGAAGAAATTGAAAACGAACCGTGAAATGACAAGCAAAATACCGGTAATAAAATCGATATTTAATGAATGTAATTTCTTTTTCTTCTTCTGCTAGTAGTAGTAGGAGAACAGGTAGTCATGTACTGTTGTCCTACCATCGTGCAAAAAATGTATATTTTTCCCACTACTTTATGTTAAGCTCATTGTGGTCATCAAAACAATTAACTTTCCCTTTTTAAAAATAATAATTTCATAATACAGTCGCTGCTTTTTACATTTAATGACAATCCGTGCATTTCTCAACTATTACAGTAAATCAATGTAGTATCTATACTTCAAGTCAAAAGTGTGGACACCGTTTCGCATTCAGTGGCTGAAGAATGTGTGACGAAAAATTTTAACTGGTCGTGTACTGACTGATGTTAATGTTTCTTAAGCAAATACAATTAGGTGACAATTCTGCAATCCATCTACCAGCGCAATTTGGAATAAGTGCCACATATTATGAGATTTAGCATGAATGAAAAAATTAAATCCTATCATATTAAATTATTTAAATTAATGGCAGTGTTTGTCATGGCAGAAATGCAGAAATATTTTTTAGCAGATCAAGATTTATTGTGAAGCAATTTGAAACGCGACTTCACTGACCTCTAGTGGTCAAAATCTACCTTGCACCTCCATATCCAGGCCCCTGGAGTGTGTCTCTGCCACTGAAGTCGTGATCCCTGGCACAGGATTCTAATGAAGGCCACCTCCATTTGACATCCCTTTGTTTCCGCTCTGGCAAATTACTGCCAACACACCACAGCACGTTCGAATTCTCTCACAGATCGAACTGAAGCACTTTTGACAGACAGATTATTCTCAAACAGGATTTGATGTTCTATCACACAAATCAATTCACTCTTTAGCCATGCTACGTCAGTTCATTTTGCGGGGTGAATTTGGAGTGAGTTTGTTTAACGGACAACATCCGGACTGTCACTTAGTCCATGTGTGCCGTCTTCTCTTAAGTGACACGTGAGACCAAGCAGAGCCCGGAATGTCAGAAGGGCTATCTGTCAGATGGACACGACTCCGCCCGCCTCTTCCAATAAAAACTGTGAGAGAAGTTGGGCCTAACTGTAACTGAACGCTTCTGTGCACATGAGTGCAATTCCGCGGACAAAAGGGAGATGGTACGGTTTTGATTTACATGTAAATTGTTTTCTTCAGGTTGGAACCCACAATCTGTATGCTTTGATTAACTGTTGTTGTTTTTGTGTTGAGATTGAATTGAATTTCTGTTTCTTTGCTGCTCAGATGGCAGACTCAAGTGGAAGCTGATCTGTACTGAACACTAAATTCAGTATCCGGTCGCAGGTACCCATTATGTCATGCCGTTGTTCTGTATAATTGCGATGAACCAACACTGAATGAGGTTGACCTATCAATTTTTCTGCCTTCAGAGGTAATACGTTGCTTCCCAACATTCTAAGCTTGCAACTCATTTAAAATGTATCACTTCAAAACTGTAGTACCTACCTATTGTGACATGGCTTTCACACCATCTTATGTTGTTTTAGAAAGAGCACAACAATTTGGCGACAATATTTGGCGATAAATTCAGCGTAAAAAAAATGCAAATACTGGAAGTGTATTGGGATCTGAGAAGATGTGGATTACCGTAAATACATGAATAATTGATTTATAAAGAAATAAAACCTAAGTGAAATAGTGTTATCATGTTTTAGTAAATTTAGTGTAAATCATACAATGTAATCATTGGAAGTTATTTTATTGTTTAAATGTTAAATATACAATTTTCATAGTCATAATGAAATGTTTGCCCACCCTTGGTTAATTCTTAACCACGTGCATATATTTTGGGGGGCATTTTCACCATATTTGTTAATCCGCCATATGGACTGATCAGCACTTGTTTGATGGCCCCATCACAGAATCCGTCCCAGTCTTCGCTGAAGCCAAAGGGCTGGAGTGAGCCAGGGACAAGGGTAGCGGGGTGGGGATCTGACATGCAGGCCTGAGGTCTGTTCAGCTGGACGGGTGTCAAACAGGCGGCCCTGAAGATACCGAGCCAGCTGGAGCCCAATGACTTGACCCGACATTACTTCCAGAATGTCGCATTTGTGGCCACCCCGCTGGTATTCCTGGAAGAAGCCACCCCTTCCTTTTTATTAATGACCTGAGTTGTTTATGTGACGGATGACCCTGAACGAGTCATCATACACTCACTGGAAAGGACAGGACGCCTCTCCACATTCAGTTTCGGGAGCGCTCGTTCTGCAGTTTCAAAACAGGCCTGATCCATGTTCAAAAAGAACCAGGATGGCCACCAAAAAAAACCCAAATTGCTTTGACACTCTATCATAGGTCACCCAATTGTTGCGGTTAATACACAACGGTGTCATGGAAAATTTGTGAAAATTGTCCGGTGAACTTTTTACTCTTATTTCAGGTTGCCTCTGTCTGGGGTCTCCTCGAGTCAATGCAGAAAGAAAAAAGAACGTGTGGTGTACAGTTCGTTGCCTCGATCCACGTCACTGTTGTTTTATGCAGAACAAAGGAAAAAAGAGAGAAATTTAGCAAGTTGACTCCCCCCTCCCCATTCTATATCAATCTCATTAATTAACACTGAAAAATATTTGAACATTTCGGGGTTGACTTTGTTCTTCCGCAGCGCACAAATCATTCAGAACAGGAAACATCAGCTCCCATGTTTTTTTTTTTTTGTTGTGGTTACATTTTCCAAATGCATAAAATTACTCGGCCAACTTCATGCCCACATTCAATTTCAGTGCTGTTTATACAGAATAGTGACGTTTAAAAAAAAAAAAAAGAAAAGGAAGATCACTACTAGGTTCACTTCTTCGCCCCGTTTCCACGTCAGTACCACTTATTTTGTGCAATTTTCCTGCCTGGTAGACTTTGTCCCCAAATTAAGTGTTGGTGTCGTTTATATATAACAGAGGCTGCCACTGCAGCTTCGGCATTGGCTTTAGTATCAGTGCAGTTTGACTCCAACAATAAGATGAAGAATTGGTGTCAAACTGTCAGATGTAAATACAAAAAAAAACAACTTCATCCTTCAATCCTTGTTGATGGCAATGATACAAAACGGAGAAGTAGAGAAAAAAAAAGGCAGAAAATGAAATGCTTTCTAGGGTCTCCTGACACTTAGTAGTTTAGAAATCCGTCTGTCGGCATTGTTTGTTTCTGCATTTGCGGGAGTAATTAAGCAATGGCTGCTGAGTAAATGAACTCTGCAACGATCTGTCAATAAATCTGTTTCATGATAACTTAATTTGGCTAAGCGCTGTGTTACAGAACCCGGCGACACACACTATATCACTGAGTGATGAATTATTGAGTGTAAATCCATTATCTCGGGCATATTTTATTTATGATGGCAGCGAGACACAGGAGGAGTTTAACACTGCGGGGTAATCATTGTTTCGCGTTGTGTCGCCAAATCAAAGAATGGCGCCATTTGACTGACAATTTTATTTAGTTATTTATTTTTTTGCGCACCAGGCCCGCAGCGACATTAGCCCGATTGCCTCGTTTAACGGGAGCATTCTGTTTCCCCTCAAGCGCGCCTTGTAAACACTGATGCATCTAGCGCACAACATTCTACAGAAATGAGGGAGCACCGGCGGTCTCTGGTGGCACTGCGATAATAGGTCAACAGCTGTTAAAAAAAAAAATGTATCGCATCTTTGACACCGGTGGAAGTTCATCGAAAAGCGCTGGGGGACGTCGACTTGGAAGCTCTTCGTTAGGCCTCAGTGGGGACGAGTGAAAAGTTGCCTTTGATGAGTACAGCGTGTAAATGATTTGTGTGTGTTTGTAGGACACAGAGGCTGGCCTGCGCTCACTGCCAGGAACTCAAGCTGCTCAACTTTATCGGAACGTCTAGTTTGTAGAACATCGTGAGAACGGGAATGCCTCACTGATGAGAAAAGTGAAAGATTAATTATGAATTCATTTTCTGGAGTACATGTCCTCATTTAGGTGAGCTGGGGACTATCCGAGTTGAATTTGGGTTGACTTGTCACCAGTGAATGGCAAGTTCCTGTACCATATAAACAAACAACGAGTCACACTCACATTCACACCGATGGATAATTTGAATTTGGAAGCTCCGGCACACTCGTGACCCTACCGAGGAAAAGCAGTTTGGTAAATAAGAATAAGAATAGAATATAATTTTGCACACTTGAAAACTCGGAGGCTTCAAACAAAAGTTGCTCTGTCATATCGAGATGTAAATATCAAAAAAATAAAACCTGGGTTTATGAACTTGTCTCACATTCATCTTTTAATCTGAAATCCAAATGTCTTCAGTCGACAAAATACAACAAAAACAAAGGTATTGACCTTGCTGTACCAATACTTATGGAGGTGCAAGGGAAAATAATTCAAAATAAGATAAGATAAGATATCCTTTATTCGTCCCAAAATGGGGAAATTTACAGCCTCCAGCAGCAAGAATGTATGTAGAAAGAAGAAGAGAAAAAAAAAACAACAACAAACATCTTTCAATTAAATACAATATGAACACAAATGGATAAAAATTATTATTATTAAAATGTGACCAACGCAAAAGCCACGATCATAAAAAGATCTTGTGATATCAATGGTGGCATCTCTTGTGCTCGGGGGGGAAAAAGTATTTTACAGTTTCACTTCCCCTTTCATTGTCACCTATACTTCTTCCGAGATTTATTTGCAGTGTAAAAAGAGGATTGTCCCTGTCAAGGACAAGCAAATAGTCTGTTTGTACGTGGTTTCCCTGGGGAAGACATCATGGGCTTTGCTTGTGCAATCTTTCAAGAAATTCAAATATTCATGTCTCACAAATTAGCCTCGGAGAAACATCGAGATGGTTAGGACGCCTGCATGAAATATGAATTGCTACCTGGGATTGCTTTTAGTAATTGTGAAATATTCAAAATGTTTCAGCCTATCATTTCCGCCCGATGCCTCGGATACATTTTAAGTAATTCAATTTGGTCGTCACGTGGAAGGTTTCCACGAGTATGGAAATGGAACGCTCCGTGACGTAAGACGCTTACAGCAGCTTGAGGAAAAAACAAAAACAAAAGAAAAATGGGCCTGCATCCTGTTTGTTGTGAGGCTTTAATAGTTACGCCTTGTTAATTCTTAATTGAGGAAATGTATTTGGGGGCCATACATTGACAAACAGATGGATGGATGAGACATTTGCAAAATGATAACCATGAATCCGCGGGGGAAATCTTTTTCCTGTTACCCACAAAAGATGATGAGCAGGCCTCGAGATTATTATCCAAGTCTCCCTGGGCTCTAAAAATCTTTTCGAGAACGAGTCCTCGATTTCCTCTACACAACAACAACAACGGCTGGATTCACTTTGTTGTCATCTTGCCGGTTTTGTTGACAACATCTCAAACAAAAAGCAAATTTGTGAAAGACAATTTTGATGTCTTTGAGGGCCAAGCGAGTCAACGGTGCAGTTCAAAACAATCAAGGGAATTTCGCTTTCTGTTGCAAGTTTTGTGCCACCTCTGGAAAAGAGAGGACATGATTGAATAAAGGTTAGTGCGAAGGTGACTTGGAATCGCATCATTACTTTTTAGAGGGACAATGTCTGGGTTCACAGTTTTCCTCAGCCCTAATGGAGGTGGAGACAAACTACCTACAGAGTGACAAAACAATGAGGCACTCCTGGACAAGACACAGGTCGCTTGATTGGATGACACAACTAAGTTGCCTATTGAGAACAGGACAGGCAATGATGAACGGACACACGAAAATACCATAACATGAAACAAAACAAAAATCGAAACAAAGTCTTGATAAAAACAAAGCTCATGAAAAACAAATACCATGCGAGTGCATGGCACAAAGTCCAGAATGAAATGCTTTACGAAATTTAAAAAAAAATGTCTGTTTGAGGCAGCACAGAGGAGGATCGTTTAAGCACAGCTGCTTCACAGTTATAAGGTCCGTGTTTAAATCCTGGCTTGGACCTTTGTGTGTGAGACTATGGTTGTTCTCAATGCGTTTGTGAGAGCAATTTTAGCTATTAACCCTTTCATGCACCAATAATGATAACCTGTAACCTGATAACACGATAAGCTGTCCACCGTCGTAATCGCTGTTCCTGAAAGGCTTCAAGGTAAAACAGAAGTGGCACAAACCAGCCAGAGACAGTTGCGTCTTTAAGGCTTGGGTAGACTCGGATTGAGTTGCCGGACAGCGTAGGTGTCGAGAGAACTTTACACGTACGCATGCATGGGTGCGCACATGCAATTTCCTTCCCTCCTTTACCTGCTGCTGTTAATAGTGGTCTCTTGTTGAACTGCGTGTCAATAACCCTGCTGTGAGTTACTGTCGAAGCATTCGTGCTTGTCACCCGTTGCTGTGTCAGATGGCGTATCCATAGGCCACTCGCAGGAAATGGGGGTGGGAGGGGTGAGGGGGGGTGTTGGCACTGGCCTTTGGGGAATGCCTGTGGCCTAGATTAGAATTTCCCCTTTCTCACTTACTAAAGTCTGACGATGATACTGCATGCAAAGAACTCTTTCATTTGAATGTGCATAATGATGCAAGGAAGCCAGTTTCCGCTTTATATATTCAAAAGAAATGCTGGGCATTACGGTAGTATTTGGAGAGTATTTATCGAGGTGGTACTTGGGGTAACTATTTTTAGAACCATTGGGATAAGCCTCATAAAAAAATGGCTGGCGGGATGGATGGTTATCCTCTGGTTACCTTTTCATTTTTTTCCACTGGTATGACAGCTCGCGCTGTGAACAATCAACGCAGTTAAAACGGCCACACGGGTACTGTTCTTACATTGTTTGAAAAATGTCTTATGTCCCATTTAAGCCTATTACCGCTCAAGTCATTCGTCACAAAAATACAGTTGCTTCATAGAAGACAAAACAAACGGATGCAAGGTCCCGTTCTTGACTTTGCATGAATGCAAACGTACGGTGTGTATTCCTGTATGCAACCATATATAATGTGTCAAGTGCTCCCCGAGTGCTGCACACAAATGAATTAATGCACAGTGGCTGCTTTGCTCACTAGATAGATGGCTTTCATTTAATTTACGTAATATTCCCAGAAGAATCGTTTATGCCGCAGCACGCAATATCAATGGGAATGTTTGGCCTATAAAGAAATTAACTTTGTCTCATTGCTAAGTACACCAATGCATCAAGCCATTACATCCCCAGGATAGATGAATCACGTTCCGTATTACGCGGGACAAATATATTCATATTGCATATTTTTCTAATTTTGCCTGCCTGACCATCTGTGTGTGTCTCACTGTGATTAATCCAGTGATCCTGTTGATATCAAGGGCGGGTGCTTTCCTTACATACACAGACACACACACACACACACACAAGAGCTGATATAGAGCCATAATCCAACATATTATTATGATTATTATATTTGAGATATTCCTCAATATCTGGGGCACGATGAGACCTGATTTCATTATCTCCTTGTGTGCATGCACACGGATGTGTGTGTGTGTGTGTGTGCGTGCGTTCTTGCTTTTACTTCCAGTTCATTAAAAATAAATAAATAAAACTGGGGCCGGTAATTTCTATTTATCACAGCGTATATTATCGCAAGGCATTTTTCATCTGGAAGTGGTTCAAAACCACTCCAACAATTTCAATGAATACCTCATGAGGTAATAGTGTCATTATAAAAAGCTCACATCAACAGGGTATGACAATCATACAAGTCATAAATCAAATGTAACAGAAGAAAACCAGTTTGATGCACCTCACAGTGAAACAACAAAATAAAAAATATCCAGTGGACAATGAGAACCCCGACAGACACTTAATGAATTTTAAAAATGTTTTAAAATAAAATGACAATATGACAATTTGACATACTGACTGGAAATGAACAAAACTGAAATTTCAAATTAATTTTCCCTTCATCTGCAATACCCATGACTCTGGTGATGAGAAGTGGTATACATACCTAATGAATGGATGGGTAATAATACTTTAATTGCATGCTATCTGTTATTTGCCCTGCAATTTGATGGTAAATTGTCCAGTGTGCAATCTGTCTTTCATTCTATATCAACGGAGGTAGCTCACCCACAACCATAATGAGGTATAGACAGTGGATGGATAATAACAACATTCTCTAATAAAATAAAACTAACCTCATACAGGGTGTTACTTTTTCCAAAGGTCATTCAAAATAACTATTGATATAAAAAATAATGTAGGACAGGGGTGTCCAAACTTTTTGCCAAGGGGGGCAGATTTTATGTGGTAAAATGTCGGGGGGCCGACCTTGGCTGACATTCTTTACATTGAACAACAATATTGTTCAACAAATTTTAGTAAGCCAGTCTGTTTCACATTTCCATTTTTATTTTTATTTGAACAATCTTAAGAATTTCTTTTGGTTCATTTGAAACAGGTATATCACATGCAACTGCTTATTCACTTGACTTTTTCTTAAACAGAAGTCTCCTGAGTGCAAATTGATTGATTTGAAACATAAAATGTATCACCATGACTTTTCAATAGTCACAAAACCTTTGACTCGAACAACAGGGAAATGAACAAGCAATACACATATCCACAACTGCAAGGATCATTTGAAATATGACATATCAGTCAATATAAACACGGAGTGATGTCTTGTTAACTCGTGAGTGATGCCCTCTAGTGTCTAAATGCTATTACTCATTTAGTGAATGCTATTACTCAGTTAGCCACTAGAGGGAAGCAGTACTCTATGAAACATCACTCACCAGTCTACGAGACCTCAGTCAATGCAACACGTGTTCCATTGCACCCAACCTGCGGGCCAGACGACAGATGACAGGGGCCGAGGGCCGGATGAAATTCGACCGCAGGCCGGATTTGGCCCGCGGGCCGGACTTTGGACATGCCTGATGTAGGACATAACCAGATGATATACTGTATTTTTCTTTCATTCTAACAAGAAGTGAATTAATTGAAATGCAAAATTTGTTGTGGTCATTCTCATTAAGGATTCACGTTTGATGATGAAAAAAAGATGACGGTAAACGTAAAGCTTTTGGTATGTCCTATTTTGCTGGCGATGAGAAATCACAGTTCTGTGGCATATAGTGAGGTGTGTAGCTCCTCACCCAAAAAAAGGCTCACTGTTAGGGTCATGGTAGGATTTAACCCATTTGTGATTAAAAGTAATTCTTCCACATAAGACAAAACTTCATGTAATGGGTCAGGGCTAGTGTAAGGTGCAAACGCATTTGTGTTTGTGTGTTTGTGTGTGTGTGTGAGGTCACGTTGAAAACGCCGAACAACATTGTACGACGTGTCCTTGTGTATGCAAGGGGGTCAATGTATTAAATTAACGGCAAAGGTTGCGCACCCCCCCCCCCCCCCCCCCCCGAATGCTCACTGCTGACCCAAATTCCATCAATCCTGCCATTACACAAAGCCCATGATTATTTCTCTGGCTAAACAAAGTGAGGTCCCAATTGAACTCCGCATCCCCACATGCAAGTAAAAATTCACAGGAGTAAACCTTGAGAGGGACGATGAATGGGCACTCACACCCCCCTTGTTCAACACAAATACCCAAAATAATAAAAGTTCAGCAAGTCGCAAATACCATTGTCTGGTTTTTGACTGAATATCATCGAGGAATTACGCTTACGCACATGTACAGTAATTTATCCTGGTTGTTAGTAACGCACTTGAGTCTGCCCGAGCTTTGAAAGAACTACTTTAATCATGAACAGCAAAACAAGTAAATAAATAAACTTAGACAAAGACATCATAAGTGAACCGCGTGTCTCAGCAACTGCGATCATTAGCATTAGTAGTCAACCAATATTGTAATGTCTTTCTATTAACCTGGTGGACTGCGACACACACTGCATGAACTGAACGTCTTCTCTTCACATTGACTGCTGCTCTTTCCGACTGGCATCAAGAATGTCATAATCAAACTGTTGATTCCAGAGTTCGTCCAGTCAGTCCACAGATACCGTTTGATAGACACTTTCTAGACCACCTCTTTGCATTTCAGGGTTTCCCCTCCCTGAGTGGTCCCATTCACTCTCCATCCAAGGAAAGTTTTTTTACTCATAGCATGTGGTTTATCATTCACGCTCCTGATGAATCTTTCCGATTCCACTGCTTCAGGTCACATTTGTCCCAATCAACACACCTATTTCCGCGCCAATGTGAGGAATTGACACTCACTCCAGATGAGCCCATCGGTCCATGTCCTTTTGGTGTGTAATGATACTCTTATTACTAGGACAAACTATCGTGAAAACACTTCATGTAGCTCTATTGATGTTGCAGCTCTCCGGGAAGCTCACTTCCAAGCCTGTTACGACAAGTCTTGCGAACTGTTTTTTGTTCTCCAGCAGTTATGAGAAGGTCTCTTTTGCTGCCACGCAGACTGAGGAACAGGGCAAGTAAATACAAAGCTTTGCCATCCTTTGTCTTGATTGAAGAACTCTTCAAAGCCTTATCGATGTATACTGCAGCGATAGCGATAACATTTCCCAAATGTTCCACCAAGAGTCAATGTCAGGCTTGCGCAGAGCTTGCTGATGATCTGATCATTTGAATCAGGTGTGTTGCAACAGGGAGACTTGGAAAACATGCAGGACAGCGGGCCTGCAGGACCGGAGTTTGACACCTATGGTTTAGAGCATGGGCGGCCCGGTAGTCCAGTGGTTAGCACATCGGCTTCACAGTGCAGAGGTACCGGGTTCGATTCCAGCTCCGGCCTCCCTGTGTGGAGTTTGCATGTTCTCCTCGGGTCTGCGTGGGTTTTCTCCGGGTGCTCCGGTTTCCTCCTGCATTCCAAGAACATGCATGGCAGGCTGATTGGACGCTTTAAAAATTGTCCCTTGATGTGAATGTGAGCGTGGATGGTTGTTCGTCTCTGTGTGCCCTGCGATTGGCTGGCAACCGATTCAGGGTGTCCCCCGCCTGCTGCCCGAAGACGGCTGGGATCGGCTCCAGCACCCCCCGCGACCCTAGTGAGGATCAAGCGGCTCGGAAATGAATGGGTTTAGAGCATAGGTGTGATCAGATCATCAGCAAGCTCTGCGCAAGCCTGCCATTGAACCTGTTCATTTGAATCAGGTGTGTTGCAACAGGGAGACTTGGAAAACACATAGGGCAGCGGCCCTCCAGGACCTGAGTTTGACACCTATTCTCTAAACGCCAATATAAAGCTTGCACTTTGGATATTCCAAGGGATGCTTGAAGACAGGAATGTTACGTGGTGGCAAAGTGGAAAGCCTTTGTTGTCTTACCAAGAACTCTATAATATCATTTCGATGTTGCGAGTCGGTGATGTGCCATGATTTCCTGCTTCAACTGCAGCTGAGCAGTTTGGGTCTTCAGTACTTACATTGTTCTGAGTATTAGTGTCCTTATTTTTAATTGTAATTAATGGACTGGCTCCTCCAGGTTGTTGAGCTCGTTCTCCACATTTGGCTGTCTCTCAAGTGATACAACACCTTTGTCGTCAATTTGCGACGCATCGGATTCCTCGTGAAAATGCAACACTTTGAGCCTTGTGTCAGCAGCGGCTAACGCAGTCTGAATATCAATCTCTTCCTTCTCTGCTTTAATCTTAGCTTCCTGTTCCAGTGCTGTCACTTCCAGTGACAGTGCTTTAAGCTTAGCTTCCTGTTCCAGTGCTGCTTCTTTTGCTGCTTTAAATGTAAGCTCCCATTCCAGTGTTGCTGCTTCAAGCTTAGCTTCTTGTTCCGTTGCTGTTGCTTTAGCTGCTTCAATCTTAGCTTCCCAATCCAGTGCTGCGGCCTTGAGCTTAGCTTCCTGTTCCATTGCGGCTAATTTAGCTGCTTCGATCTTAGCTTCCTGGTCCAGTGCTGCGGTTTTAATCTTAGATTCCTGTTCCACGATAAAACTCTCCTCAGAGATCCTCAATGTAGCTTACACATCTTACACTTTGCAATCTGTGTCCTTCAAATCAAGTATTTTGTTCTTTTGCCAAATGATTTTTCCTCGAATAAATTTTCCTTTGTGGATCAGAATACAACATGGCTTCCATAACTTCCTCTGTAGGATCCACTGTTGTCAGTCTTTATGATGAAAGATGAAAGCCTTTCCAGTTGCCATTATTCTCTCCACAGCAAAACACATACAGTGCCTCTTGTGATGATGGTCCAAATCCTAAATTCTGGTCTCAAAAACATTTTCAATTCCAATGTGTCTGTCAAGAGAAAGGTTTTCTTATTAATATGAGTGCAAGTTGCTGCAAGTGACGGTTTATGTGCAGCTCCTTTAACTTCTCCTGATTGTTAGTACTGCAATCCACATGCTTTGAAACCACCTTTGCAACCAGTAACATAAAAAAACAAGTTATAGACATGTAAAGACAGGGTAGACTAACTTTGTGTCTCCACAGTTCTACACCAACTGAACTGAGCCTCTTTCTCATTGTGACCAAATTGGAAAGCCCCCCACTGGACACAATATACAATTACATAAACAGAACAAATTCTTAACCCATGAATCCTGTTCTGGGTCATTTACACTTTTTCATGTGTCCTATTATGATAGACTTGTCCACCTACCGTAATTTGATGATACATGTTAAAATGGTGGTCAGGGCTTTTTTTTTCTTCTTTACTTTCCAGGGAGGACCACGGTATTTGTTTTAATGTTTTGGCTTTGTGTTCGTCTATGTTTCTTTTGTTCTTTCTTTCTACCTTTTGACTTTTTGCATCACCTTGCATGGTGTTCATCTTGTTCATCTGCTAACACGCTCTTACAACACGCCCTCCTAAACAGGCCAATGTAGAACACTTGTCTTTCCTAAGGCGTTAGACGAGTGGGAGTGCTGGCGGCTCATGGACGAGTGTTAACGATCAACCCGTCAGTAGTAATCTTGATCTGTGGCTCTTTCCGTGCGCCATCAAAGCCATGCAAATGGTAGAAAGTATTGATTTCTGACACATTCTTCGACTCCATTCCCAGAACTCATATTAATAGTCTAGTCATTTCTATGTCCTCCTAATGAAGGCAAGCAATGCTTTTCTCCTTGCCAATCCCAAGACAATAACATTATAATTTTCTTTTTTATTCACTTGCTTTTTTTCCAAATCTGTATATCTCGTTGCAGATCTAAAACTTGTCAATGGCAGATCAAGGGATTTGAAAGGGTTTAGAGCTGTAACAGATGGTTTTTCTATCATTTGTCCTAAATGCTAATCCTGTCAATGCCAGAGCAGCTGTGATTGATGCATTATAACACGGGCTATTGGGGGGTGGGAGGAAAGGAGGGGAGGAGGGGGGGTGATGTTGGCAGACTGAGAAAGTATCCCTCACATTTTGGAATTGTGATTGGCTGTCCTCTAAAACATTTCTTCAACAGTGGCTCAACACAAATGTGCTTAATTTGGCAAGATTGTTGAAGAAAAATATTTTTTTTATCATCTGCTTCCACATTATATTGTTGTACCATAAACACCAGCACAACCATTAATTCAATCTTTGGTGATTTAATTTTTGTGAATAGTCAACCTTAAAATGTGCTGCACAATAAACATCTTAATTAGATCAGACTCAAATTCATAAAAAAATCTAAATAAATATAAAAATAATTCTTATACTACAAAACACATTTTATTGGGTTGTGGTTAATATTTATTTTTTATGTCAAAGGCTTCAAATTTAAAATCCAGAAACTTCATATCCTTGCAATACTTTTTGCTGGCCACTTGAGGACACAACCTACAAACACAAGGCAATCTATTAATATTGCTGTCCAATGAAAAAGATGCAGACTTACTTTGTTGTTTTCATAAGTAAATAAATAAAAAAAAATATGTATATATATATCTATATCTATATCTATATATATATATATATGAATATGATAATTCAATTAGATTTTTGGTGTAATATACTAAATATATGAAACATGACATATATAAAATATAACAAAATGTATATTAAATGTTATACAAGATTATGTTCAAAATACAGTATATTACAATATGCGGAGTGAAACGCACCCAGAACAAAATGTAAATAAAGGAGAGCAAAAATAAACACTCACACACATACATACATATATATATATATATATATATATATATATATATATATATATATATATATATATATA
The DNA here is from genome assembly GCF_025434085.1 of Hippocampus zosterae. Taxonomy (NCBI): domain Eukaryota; kingdom Metazoa; phylum Chordata; class Actinopteri; order Syngnathiformes; family Syngnathidae; genus Hippocampus; species Hippocampus zosterae. The sequence continues at coordinate 8,443,794 of NC_067454.1, read as the reverse complement.
TATATATATATAATATATATATATATATAAGCCTGTGGAACTCAGTATTACTGTTCAGCCCTGCATGATGGTTTTTCAGCAATTTTCCACCCATCCAAATGCCGCATGTGTTTGCAAGTAAGTGGATGGCACCCTTCCGCGTTCTAATTGATGCCTACTGACGCAGTCCGACAGAAGCTGTCTGCTGGCAGCCACATGGGAGGAAACCACTGCCAAGGCAGCTTTCCTATCAGATTGCTCTTTGAACCGGAGGCTTATGAGATTCTGACGAGCTCAGACTCCGCGTGGTGGCACACAGCACTGACTCTTTGCCTTCCTTCCTCCACTCGATCCTGCAGACTGAGCAGGAATCTACAAAGTCAACACGGTTGGCTAAAGACAGGAAATGCCCCGCCGCTTATCTGTCACAAACCTTTGCGATCTCTGGCACGCAGTGATTCCGACTTAACTCTAAATGGAAACAGTGTTGTTTCTTTTCTTTATACGCAGCAGAACAGCGTGTCAGAGTGTTTCCCTGCGGATAATTTCAGACATGAGAGGCCCCGCTCTTAGGCCCCCTCTTGCCCTCTTTCGCCCTCGCCGCCTGGCATTTATTAGGCCTGACTTATTGCTCGCACATGGCCCACAGTGGCCCGAGTGTTATCCTCACACGAAAGGTGCTGAGGAAATTGCAGAGTCTCGTGTCAAAAAGACAACTCCCGAGGGGGATTTCCTCGACCTGCTTCGCACGCGTGGCTTGGCGTCAGCCTGGTGGCAAGGAGCTATAATGAGGCTTAAGGCGAGCCGACCAACAAAAAAACATGGCAGGTCCTCCTTGCATCTCGCTGAAAACTAATATCCAGAGTGGGCCGGACACCCAGCCCTGAGGGATCCCTAATTCAGTCCTAAGGGAGATTACCAGTGTATGTTTCCTTTTTGTTTCAGGTTAATCACAAGCACACATCAGAGAGAAACGGAGACCCAAGCTCATGAAATGGTTTACTCAAAGTTTGTCCATAGACTGGTCTGCTTTGACATTTAAGAACTATTTTGCTGGCTTCTAACGACGAGTGCACAGAGAAAAAAAAAAAAAACCTTCATGCTATTGCCTGAATGGTAAATACTAGCACAATGGCAGATTTGAGGTATTTTGTCACTGGTCACTTCAGTTTTAGTGTATTGTTTCAGAAACTACACACCCCAAATTCTGTGATACAAAAATTTTCATTGGTTGATAAGCACACGGGTTTTACAGTACATGATGATGATGATTTGTCATGAAGTGTGCATCCCAGTTTAGTGTCCTGCTGTACGTTGTTTTTCAAAAATTGCATCTTTTTGGTCGTTTGTTTGGAGACATCAACCGACATTTCAGAGGAAGTGCTGCCTTCATGACTAACAAAACAATCAAAACAAAAATATTATTTTATTGTCTTTATGGTACAAATCACATTTCGCACTTTTTTTTGGTAGCGTGTCAATAAAGGACAAAATCCTCAGATTTGGCGTGATTGTCTGGATCCTGCTTGAACGTATCAAATGTAAAATGAACACTGGCCTTAAAACCATCCTCGATATTAAATTGTGATTTTTTTCTTTTGATTTGTGGCTCTTGTCCTATATTGGATTGATATTCGCAGGTGAATGACATCAAATTGACTCCCGCATCTTTCAAGTATTGCGTTATACGCGCACTCATATAATAGTCTTATTAGCAATGCTCGATATTGGCTTTCACTGTGGCATAAAGCACATCGCAAAAGGTGAAAAGTGCTGTACCTAGCTAAAAATATGGAGCATATTAATAAAGCCAGCAAGCGCTCATGCTATTTCTAATACCGTTGTATGTCTTTCCATGCGTGAGCGCCTGTGCCAAGGGTGAAGATGAAAAGTTTTTTTGGACTTGTAACCCTTCTTCCCCCTGCCGGTAATCACGCCGGAGCCCTGTAATCCGCCGCACATGCAGATGCCACGGGGGGAATATTACTGTTCATAATATTAATCTGCTCTCAAATTCCTTTCTGTTACCAAAGATGAGGAGCGTCGTGCGCCATGTTCTTACGGGTATTAAGTGTGCTACATGAGATTCGTTGAGGGGTCGGGTCTGACTTGGCGTTGGGGGCGGTTGGGCGGAGGGGGAGATCAGGCCCGAAGCCCCAGGTCGAGAACGGCATCTCCATATTCTCATAAACAGCACGACATGAAAGGTGGGTGCCGCGTCAGGGACTCAAATCCATACCGGGGCTCCGGCGTGAATCAATGTCAGACCGGTGAGGCGGGAAGGTTAAAGCCTCTTTAAGGTCTCTGGCTGTGATACCTGACTTAGCAGCAGGTAAAGCCGGCGTGCCGCGAGGCGTTGAGGGACTGGGGGTGGGGTGTCGAATTGTCTCCGTCGGGTTGATCAAAGGCCCTGACGCTGTGCCACCGCCACATGAAACCACAGGAAGATGAATGAATAGAATCTTTTTGCTATTCATCACGCCGGTATTTGGATTTTTCCTATTCAAGTGTATATGGAGCAATGCCTCCGGAAAGCAACATTATTATGCTAAACCTTGGGGAATGTATGATTTAAAAAAAAAAAAAAGAAAAGAAAAGAAAACAGGCTAATGACTGCAATTATCACAAAGTAGCACAGTGTGCTGACAGAATTCACCTAATGTGTACAATTAAGATTTCTCATGACATATTAATATCTTGCTTTTTTCTAATGTTGGTTATACGTGGATGGTGTTCAAAGAAATTTGATTATTCATGAAATGTGATCATTGTTTTTCAGTTTGGGATTAGGAACAATGCCAAATGAACAATTTAATTTTTACAATTCTACACCAAAGAGAATCGGTAGGTTTAGCTAAAAATAAATAAATAAATAAAATGGCTGGATCCGGTTGTTTCACTGACTGCCATCCATTTGGCCCCAATGCAAGTGGACTATAACAATGTCAAGAAATAAAAAATATTTCTAGCCACAGAGGAGAAGTTGAGGACGTTAACCTCTTTTGGTAATTTACAAAAGCGGGTCTAATTAAATGTTGCCCCGCTCCCAAGTACTGGAGTCTACCATTCCTAATTTTGATCGCATTCCACTTGCTCCCACATTTGAACAATCAAAAATCAATTAATTAAACTCCCCCCATCTGTTCTTAATGTATTCAGAGAGCCACATTTTCAAATGGAAGTGATCCTTTCGTAACTCTTTGGTTTGTGGATTGATATACTGTACATATGCACATTATATTTCCCCAACAAGATCGTACATGTCACTGCAGATGTCATGAGAGGGTGCAGAATTGAATGCAGCATGTCGTGTCCCACTGAAATGAGGACGTATACTGTGTGTGCTGAGGGGTGGTGGCATGTGAAATATTTAAATCGAAATGACGGTATCTGTAAATAATACCGATGCCTTTTGCAAAAGGAGAGGGTTGTTTGTCACTGCATGAAGTTAGGTCAGGCGTAAAATAAATAAGTAAATATTTAAAAACCACACACATATGAACATCTTGTTTTGATGTTGTGCATATGCACTTTCAAATATAAAGGTGGCACCGCGTGTAAGGCTGTTTGAACATGTAATGGAAATTCACTCTGTTGAAACACAGTTTTCTGTCCTTTCCCTTTGTCGAATTTAAAATCGGCATTATTCCAACATTACCTGTCGGTGAACAAATAAAGATGGAAGTAATGCGGCGCATTGATCACCAGTGTTGTTACATTTTTGCGTATAGGGTGTATTCCTCACCATTAGCCGTTCTTGGGGTCACCTTGCAGTAGAGGACGCCATCACATCGCGTCACTTGGCATACTTAGCTTTGTAACATAACCTTGACCAAAGAAAACACAGGTCTACCTTCCCTATCGCCATGTCCTGGCTATTTTCCTTGTGCTGATCCAATTTTCCCATCAGTATGAGTGCAGACCGCCAGTTGGGCATTAATTACTTCATTCCCAAGATAAATCTGGCATACGGTGTTGTATCCATCATGGGTGCCACCCCCCTACATTGAGACTAAACCATTTTGGTCAGACGCATTTTATATAGTCATCCATTTTGTCCAGTCTGTTCATTGTTTGCTTTGACAGATGATGTGAGCTTAATAATGGACGACCAAGCACAAAAGCAGCCCTTAAAACAAAACCAGTTCTCATAAGATTTTGGGTATCAACATTGTGATGCTACACATTCATGTGACTGGATTAAATATCCAAGCTGTTGGTGTTCATCATCACAATTTTTTATTTATGCTGTGGATCTTTATATACTCAAATGACACTGGAACCCCCCACAATGATTGGCGAGCAGGCTGTTCACAGCTATTTCATTACTTTATCTAGAATTTGTCTACGTGTGCCCTGCAAATGGCTGGCAACCAGTTCAGGGTGTACCCCGCCTCCTGTCCAAAGACAGTTGGGATATGGATGGAAAATGGAAAATGGAAGGATGGATGGATAGTTTGTCTACAAGGCTACTTCCTGTTTTGTTACTTAGCTAGTCGGCTACTTCCTGTTTTGTTACTTAGCTAGTCGGCTACTTCCTGGTTTGTTATTCAGCAGATTGCCTTCTTGTTTATCAGCAAGCCGACTAGCTTCCTGGTATATCGGTGAGCAGGTTTTCCATCTACCTTTATTACTTAAAAAAGAAACAGAAATGCCATCTTTAGTTAGACTTTATTTACATGATTAAAAAAATGTATTTTAGTCTCCAATTATCTAATGTCCATGATCCATCTTTCATTTGTATTTTTCAAGTGACGTACAATTTCATCTTGTAATATAACATTTATCATGCAACTGCTGTGTTGTTAGCTATTCCTATCAGTGACATAAAAAAAAAAAAGCGAAAGTATCATGAGTTGCTCTCCTGGATAAGCACTGTCAACCAACCGCCAATATTCCTCTTTGAATACTGCTCATTTTTCCAAGGTTGTTTTGGCGAGAAGGACAATGTCAAAAAATGTGTATCTATCAATATTTGCAAGTGTGTCTGGTCAAGAAAAGGCCCAATAAACAAGTGTTAACAAAGGCCTCAGGCACTAGCAACGTTGGTTTACAGCTTGTATACACCGGATATGATGTGAAAACAGCGATTCTGTCCTTAGGAAGTCCTCAGCTGGATCTCTTATCCGTGTCCCCTGCCTTGTTCCCAAATAAATAACACGGCTTGTCCACTCAGCAAGAACATGAAAAAAGAGATTTGCCACTCGGGACTTGGATGATTTTTTTTTTTTTGTGTGTTCCTTTTTTGTAATGTGTCATTCAGGCAAACACGAGATTACGCGTGTTCCCACTGATATGAAGCTCAAGCGCAGCTCCAGGGATGATTAGAAGCAAAGCAGGTTATGCGATGTACATAATAAGAATATTTAGGCAATATTGGGGTTATTTTGAAAGGCTTAGATTAGGAGTGTAACTGGGGGAACAAATGCTCACACAGTCCCATCTGGACTGCTGAGCTTCTGTTGGATTCTTTCATCTCCAAAGAATAGTTTTAAAGATTAAGTCCATGTTTTAAAACTTTTTTCTTTTAAATCCCTCATTTAATTATTGAATGTCAACTAACCATTTGACAATACCTCATTGTAATGTGATGAAATGCTGCCTCGACAAGTAAAAACACAACCCACCCTTTGACCGTCTTGGCAGTTCGTACTCCCATCTTGGTTTTAATCTGTACGACTAGTCATCGAGTTTGCCAGTGGCTCATAGCGCGCCCTCAAAATGGGCTAATTTCAGCCAAGTTAGAAGTGTGCTATAATTCTTAATCCTGGGGTATTCTGACAAAAGCATGTCGCTTACATCTGCCTACAGCGCTCCTTTTTCTTGCTGTTACTTGTCTGTTTAAATATTGAAATTCAAGAATGTATTACTTTCAATTGAACCTTTGAGCCGGCTGTGATTGAAGAAAAAGCTGGAAGTACCGGTACCGTTTCTCAATTTGAACCTCATGCGAGTAAATATGATACACTTCTTTAACAAAGAGGCTTTTGCTAATATATCCGGCGTGGATGAAGGGATGTATGCAGCATGTATTAACTTTGAATAATGTCCGCTCAAGCTATTCGGTGTGACAAAAGATAGTGCAAATGGGCGCTTTCGACTCTGCGAAGTGCAATGCGCTGATACGTCGTGTGGTACACGCTTGGTTGCCTCTGTTGCGTTGACAATAATTGATTCTTTTCAATGATTTAGAAAAAAAAGCACAGAAGGGCTTGCTGGCATTGCTGCATGTTTAAGAGGGACTACAGGCATGTCACGCATGGCTCACCTCCACTGATGTTTTTTTTTTTTTTATGGCCTTTTGCATCTGACCAAATTGATTAACTTCCGCCAGTGCCTCCTCCCCTCACTGCGTTTAATTTTTCCAACATTCTTGTCAGCATCTCATATTCCGGTCACACACACACATACACACACACGCACACACACACACACACACACACACACACACACACACACACACATGCACACACAAGTCACATGTCTGCCCATTCCTCACCCGATTTAGCTTTGGGAATATATTTGGATGCTCACCTAACACAGCAAAGGTATGTATGTAGTATGTATATATATATATATATGTATGTATTTATTTATTTGTTTTGCATTGGAAAGTCAGTATAATGTTCACAAAGGACAATAAAATAAACACAAGACTAAGTCATATTAATAGAAGGATAAAATGCCAATAAAATCCTGATAACACAGATGAAAAAATATTACTGTCAGAACGTTACAAGAAGAGAGTTGTGTGTTAAATATGCTCTAATTTATGAGAAAAAAAGCCAATTTAGAAGAACAAAATAGCCGTTTTACATTTACATATTGATTGCAGTTGTATGGGAACAAAGGTCTTAATTGGATTGGGGAAAAAAAAGGCTCATCGGGTCATTTAAAAAAAAATAAAGTTCCAAAATGAATCGGAAAAAATGCAGCGAAAACATGATTCGATTAAAATCATGACTTTTCCGATAGTTTACTCACAAGTTTATTCTGATTTACATTACATCTCAGATATTTGTCATTAAGAAATGACTATTCTGGTCATGTGAGAGTGTTTTTTTGACAACTTGATGTATTCTTGTTTTTCCTGTTGTAATCTTACAAATTCTGCCATGATCTGTTTTTTTAAATTTTGTTTTATTTGTCCTGCCAGTAGAATAATACAGAAAATTTTTAAAAAATACAATAAAAAAAGAAATTGATGCATCAAATGCAATGCAGCTTCCGTGTTCCCATTCGCTCGCGCCAGTAAACAAGCGTCGAGTTATTTTAGAAATGAAGCAATTAAGTGGATCCAAAATGAACACAACCCCCATGTAAAGCAGCACATGGCCGTGTCATTTGCATGCCTTTGAATAATCCAAGGGGACTTCCTTCGGATACAATTCTCAGTGCCATGCACTCTTTGTTTTAAACAAACAAAATCATCACCACCACCCCAAAAAATATGGAAATATAAAAACTCCTCCCCATCCCACTGTCTCCTGTCAGATGACCTGCAGCTGACTGACAGTAGCGGCACCTCTTATGTTGGATAAACAGACAACTGCAGCTTTTGTTTGCACCTTAATTAGAACCATCATCCATCATGGCCGTGGCGTTTTCCTTCATTCGGCTGATTGGGGACATGACAAATGAATGTGGGAATAAACGGAGCGCCGGCCTTGACGAGGGAGATGGATGTTGTCTCAGCGGGAAATGGACCAACAGTACAGTCGGTGCTGGCGAGTGGCCAGAGCTGCTGCTCTCATCTTGCCTCTGGGGACCTCAAGTCAAAACTCGACTTTCTCCCTTCACCCCTTGTTACGAAAATGAGTCAATCAAAAACTGCACGGTTGGAAACAACCGCAGAATTTGCCAGTGGACTTCCCGAGATGTTCTTTGAATTTAATTTAAAAAAAACAGTGCAAGGAGGCAATTAGGTTTCGACAAGATCCCACTCCCATTCAGAAAATATCAATGATTTTGAATTGCGCTCACAAAAAGACACTTTTTTCGTGTCGGGTTTTCTACCTGTAAAAATATAACAATATTCTTTCAAAGTGCAGGTTTAAGCTAACATTGCTATTTTTCTCCCGCATATTTATTTTAAACCTTTCATGCACCCTCTAACCTGATAACATGATAAGCTTTCCACTGTAGTAACCACTGTCCCTGAAACATATACTTAGTCCGGAAAAATCTTATTATAGTACTAACATACAGACCATCACCAGTATCACTCCCACTCGTCTGACTTTATCCTTAAAATATAGTAACATTACAAATATTGTCTTGTCATAATATACAGTATTATTATTTCAGTAATATTAGTAATTTATACATGCATTTTTTATGTTGTTTTTATTATTTAATGTATTTATTTTTTAATATTTATTTTTATTTGTTTTTATATATATATAAACATTTCTTTATTTTATATGTATATATTTATATATTATATATATATATTATATATTAATATATATATATATATATATATATATATATATATATATATATATATATATATATATATATATATATATTTATATGTGTATTTATTTATATTTATTTTAACATCACCATGTTATGGCAAGTCTGAGAGCCTGTTTATATAACGCAACATTTTTTTCTCGTCATGTAACAAAATTACGACTTTACTCAGATAATTCACTTAACTTGAATGAATGAATGCCAAATATTTTACCGGTACTCACAGTTTTCCCAACCCCACGCTCATAATTTTGGAAGCGTCGTCTCATTTTTTTCCCAATAAAAGTATGACTTGGATTTTTGATTTTCCACAGTCAAGTACAACTTGATTCTAATAATATTACAACAAGTAACTTCAGGTTTACACTCCCCAGAAACACAAAGAAAGTTTACCAGATTTTTTAGTATAATATACTCAACATATCCCATTGATGGGATCCAACTATTCACACATCAGGGATACAGTTTCCACTTCCTTCTCCAAATATATCGCCATTGTCATGATTCTGTTTTTGCAGTACCTGACACCCGTGTATACTGTATCTACTCTGCTTCACAGACCACAGGCTGTCGGATTATTAAGCCTTGCACAACTCTTTTTCCAAGTGCTTCCATATTCCAGACGTTCTCGTATTTTTGCGATTTTTTAAAATTTATGATGTAATCTCGGTTTTGTATTCTCATGTCCTTTCCTTTGTCAAGCAATTTACGTTTTCTCGTTTCTTACCTTTCTCGGCACTGTGTTGTTTTTGTTCATAAACATATTTTTGTCATATGCTCTTATCTTTGTCTACGTTTGTGGGATCCACTCCTATTTGGATTGTTCCGGAACATAATATCCATAACGGGAATATCTTTTTCGAGAAAGTGGGAAAAGAAAAGGTTTGAACTGACAAACAAAGGTGTTAAAAAAAATCATCTTGAAAAATCAAGCAATGTAGCGCGAATGTAAGATGAGCGTGAAAAGTGGTTGAGGATGTAATCATGAAACACTTCAACATTAACAGTGATGAATAAATTAAAGACAGTTTTGTGCTGTCAGCGGGTGCTGGAGGGGCACTGTTCGCCATTGATGTGGGGAGGTGGAACAAAGTGAGATGGAATTAGACGCCATTTCAAAGCGTTTGACTGACATAAAGTAAAAGCCTCCTTCCCAACTCCTCCTCGGCTCGCCATTATTAGCCCACTCGCTTTGATCTGATTATACGCCTCGCTATTGTTATGCTGGAAATGAAGAACTAAATCATTATTAATTCCAGCCTGCACCTAGAATCATTGAAATATTGGCTTTTCAATCATCGGCAAGTCTCCGCTCAAACAAAAAAAAAAATCTCCAAGTTATGCATTTGCGAAATACTGTGTCTAATTTAGTAAGTCAGAGTCAAATGTCTTGTTTTGTTCTGTATGTATTGTGTGCCTTCTAAAAGAGTTCAGCACCAAACGACGTATCAGACGGTGAGACAAGAAGCGTTGAATGAATAAATTAATTAAACGTTAACAAAGGAAGCTGTCACTTTGTCACTCTTTACTATTAATCACACCGAATTTATGGTTTCCTTAAAAGGAGGCTGCATAACAGCTATGTAGCAGGCCAATAAATCCATCATTAAAAAAAAAAAGGCTTGATAAAGAGGGAATAGGTCCCACATTTGACATTTTCCTTTAAATTTAAATGAGTACTTCTGGCATAAAACACAAACAAAACCGCTGAAATTTGATTTAAAAAAAATTGGTTGCCACACATTAAAGGTGCCATATGAAGAATATTATTTGAGTCACAACTTGCTAAAAGCTCTGTGTTGGCATAACAATCAGACACCTGCGACATTGTCGATCTTGGAACAGTACTAACAACTTCATGAAAAGACAGTAAATGAATAGAATAATGGATGTGAGTAAATCAAGCCAAGTAAATAAACTTCCCATTACAAAACGGTATGTACAGTGAGAAGGAAAAATGTTCTATCGATATTCTGTATTATCGCAATTGTTTAGCAGTATGAAAAGCCAAGCGAAGCTCAAAATGGGGGCCGCGACAATTTCGCACTGTGTTTCACTTCCTGCGGCCACTCGCGAGTTGACAAGCGAATTAGGTCGCCATTAATGTTGCCCTTTACTGGTTGAAATATGTCATGCCGACACAAGTTCAAGATGTATGGACCAGTGTTGAGGTGGGCAGACGCAGGCTGAAGTAATTCAACATAATTAACATGTGGAAAAAAGTAGTCGAAAAAGTCACTTCAGTAATCTTGATTCTTATGTAAAAGAACCAACATCAAATCTTACACATTAACCTGCGGACACTTGCACATAGTTTGGTCAAGAATCCTCAATTTCTATATTATTCTTAAGCAGCATACGATTGACTTCAATGGGCACTTTCACCGCTTAAACTTGCCTAAAAGGGAGCATGACAGCAATGTCGTTTCTTATTTGACGACTTCAAATGATGGAGCTGCATAAACAAAACCCTGCAGAGGAAGTCGGATTTACTGTCACGTCCCGAATCGCTTTCACTTTTGGGAAACAAAAGGAGCCCGGGAAAGAAAAAAAAAGGGGAGGATTTGTGATCGCAGCTCTGTGGCATAGTGGATCAAAAGCTGAATGATTTATGTCGAGGTTTTTTCTGTTGTTGTTTTTTTTTTGATAGCCTCCCCACTTTGAAGCAGAGAACAGCTGTCTCCTCACAGCCTCCCTACCTGGGGAGGGCCGCAGCACGGCAGGAAGCACTTGTCCTCATATTTAGAGTAGTGCACACAGAAGGGTACCGTGGCAGGCTGGGTTGGGGCTGCATCGGTTATGGCCCGAGGCGATCTGACGCAGTCTTCCGCGTGAGACGTTTCTCGAAAACATACGCGCATTTTGTCGGAGGAGTGAAGACAAGAGAAGTAATGGCAAACTCATTAAAATTGAAAATGAGCTCAAAGCTTTCATGCAATCGGGCCAACATCGGGTGATTTCCTTTTATTGCAAGATCCGACATTGTTGTCATCACGAAAGCCAAGAGGGGGCGCTAAAGAAGGCAATTCTGTAAAAAATTAAAATAAAAATCTGTCATAAGTCAGCCTCTTGATGACTTTGGTTGTTGTTTTTCGATCAGCGCAAGCGCGCAACAGAATACGTACATCTCAAACGAGTTTGATTATTATCATCAACACGGAAAAATTGTCATTGTTTCTGAATCTGAATAAACTGAGGCTCAGAGGGGATCGAGCCTTTTCTGTTGCTGGTCCATCTCTCTGGAATGACCTCCCACTGAACATTCGGCAAGCCTCCTCGCTGCCCATCTTTAAATCCCTCCTCAAAACTCACTTGTATTCTTTGGCGTTTGACTCAGCATGACTTAGATTTGCTATTGGTTTTACTGCTTGGTGCTTTCTACCGCCTTATTACTTATTACTTATTACTTATTACTGATTCGTCTTACTGTTTATTGTATATGTTAAATCGCTCCATGTACAGCACTTTGTATGCAGCGATGGCTGTTTGAAAGTGCTATATAAATACTGTTGACTTGACTTGACTTGACTTGAATCCGATTGTTTTTTGTTCTTTTAAATTGCCCATAGTTGTGAATGGGAGGGTGAATGTATAATTATCAATGCATGGCTGCGGCCACATTTTGACTCCTTTTGTTCGCCGCGTTATTGAGCGCAAGTGATCAGAAGTACAACTAACAGCATTCAAAGGCTTCCTATGGCAAAGTGAGGACCTTCCTCCTGAGGTTTAGCCTACTTCTCCAGCACTGACAGAAATGGGTTGTCTCCGAACTGCCACTTCATTAAAGAATTCAACAAGAAATAAAACCGAACAAACAAACAAACATACAAGCACGTACCGACCCCACCCTTCTGAAATGTGTCACGCATCCCAAGCAATCTGTACTGTCGGACTCCGGGGAGGTTAATTGTCTGTCGTCGCTTCAAAGAGGAGTTTTGATGTGCGTCTTTAGCCAAGCTGGAGAGTGCAAGGAGCTAGAAAAAGGATGTTGGGAGAAAGAGGAAGAGGAGGAGGGGCTTAAACCTCCTCAGGTAATCCTTCCCCTCAAAGGCATTACTGAATTTTCCTGGTTTTCCTTTATTCTTTGTTGAGGCAGAGGGAGAAAGAAAAAAAGTAGAAGACGGAGGGCTTGCGGACTTCTGAAGGGTCTGCAGACTCCTCTTGGTGTTGCTCATTCACCTCCAAATTCCGATACACAGCCAGACCTTTTAAGGAGCTCTCAAGTGAACCTCTAAGAGAAGCTAAAGTCCATATGACCGGTTCGAAAAAATGTATTAGGCCCCTTTTTAGGATCCCATGGACCACTCTTTGCCCTCACCATGTTCCGATTCCCAAGTCCGATTTTTTAACAGCATGACTCGATCACAGCGAGGAATTGTGTATCAATGCTATCCTCAATTGTACTGGATCGGATCGTAGTTTCACAAATACACGCAAGCCAGATTAGTTCATACAAACTCATCACACATTTGTCCTAAAGTCACGTGTGGTCGATATGTTTCCATGTAGTCTACTGATTACTTCTGCTCTTACCCAACACACACGTTTCTACGATAGCAACAGATTGGAAAGGTGAAAATGGAAATGATAAAGGGTCTGATCAGAACTACATAGTTACATACAAATAAATTCAACAAAAAAAGTTTTTCAGTGAACATAGTCCGGTACTGACAAAAATGGTGTGCTCTGCCGACTGACCGGAGCCAAATATTTGATGTTTTTTAAAAGTTTTATCAGGATACAGTATTACACAGCCTTGTGCCGATCACAAACTAAAAGACAAATCATATCATTTATAGTCGGGGAGAGTTGTTGGGGTGTAAAATGTTTTCTTCTTCCTAGAAGGGAGTGGGGGTGTATCAGAAAATAATTGAGAATGGGTATGGGGCGGGGTTAGACGTGAGTAGCTTTGGTTACGGTTATGGCGTCAGTTTAAATTTGAGATCAAGGGTTCGGTTTCAAAGTTGGGGATTGTGCCATCAAATCAAATAATGCCACATTGAGTCAGGCTCACATTTTGCTGATTCTTTAACTTTGCTTTTATAGTTGAAAATATGCTATAAGTATGGCAGTATGTCCTCGTAATTAGAGAATGCAAACACGTAAGCAACCAAGCAATCAGCTTTTGCCTCTCAAAGCCAACCAAAGAGCAAAATTGGAGACCCGTAGGCCTTTTTTGGGTCAATAGTTCTACAGAGAAACAAAAGTAAACAAGAACAAGTGAATGAAAGTACTCGATACATCTTGCCTATGTTGAGGAACACATTTGCATATTTTGGACATCATGTTGCTTTGAGTGGACTTTGGGCAACCCGTCAACAGAGCAGAATTAACCTCACAATGTGTCAAAGCCGCTTATTCTATTGGAATCCGACCTGATTGGAAGCAAACAGGGCCACGCGCCTCCTAATCCTCACCGAGCGTCGCTCCGAAGCCCCCCATTTTACCTTCCCAAAAGAAACGTCAAGCCCCCCGCACCCACCTCCTCATGAAGACAGACTGGAGACTAGAGAGTGCTTTGCAGGAGTTTTAGGGCCTCTAATCCCCCAAGCTTGTCTTGTCCCTTTCTCCTCTTATCCTCATCAATGCACATTTGTCTTTTGGGGAGGTGGCTGGTGGTGGGGAGGAGGGAGGGGGTGGGGAGGTTGTTGACTGCTATTTTGGTTGCTGGAAAGTGAAAATAGCCCGGAGGGGCCGTGTAAACATTCTAGCTTAGCAACAACAAGAGAGGCTGGGAGACTAGGAGAAAGTCAAACAAATTCATGTTGTTCCGTGCTTATCTTGTCATCAGAGGGTTTGTCTAAGCAGGTATCACAGGTGCGAGCTGTCGTATCAGCACGCATCATCGCCATCTTCTGAACTTCCTGTCAGTGTGTCGTTCTCCCCCCGTAGCAAGGAAATGCCATTTTAGCATCACTCCGACATGGAGAATAACTTGAGCGGCGAGTTGAACCTCAAACGATCGTTTGCGTTTTGGCACGCATTCCCAAGCATCTTCGGGGTGCTCGCGTGTCACCCTGGTCTTTAAATCCACACGCTTTGGCGTCTGACTACAATGAGGGAAAGTTGTCAGGAGGCGGCAATGTGTTTTAAGAGGGGAAAGGATCAACGCCTTGTCACTGTCAGTCTCAGATGAGTTCCTGTTGGTGCATTGAAGACAACTCGCACCTTCCCAAGTAGGTTATGTTTCTATTTGTTTGGTACCTCTGCCAAGGAGGAACGTTTTACAGCCATGTGCATTTTAACATGCGAGTTGTGTGAAATTTTCAGGACTGGTTTCACAAAAGTTCTATTCTTAACCAGGGGTGCCCATTAGGTAGATCGTGATCTACCGGTAGATCTAAGACAGGTCCCAAGTAGATCCGAGGAGTGTGGAGGATAAAAAATAAACAAACAACCATTTGTGTGTCTTTGTACATGTTCTTAACATATTTTTTTGTGTTGATGTACGCTGCACCCTAATCATCCTATCAGTCTCATTTTCACAAAATAAATATTAAAAAAATAAAATCAAACAGGTAAATCTTGAATTTACGGTGGCGCCTGATTACGTCACCGGAAGTTGTTAGCGCTCAGCAGTCTGCAATTGCAGCTTGTGATCAGAGCTATTGCGCTCTATCTGTTATCGTCATTCTTCTCATTCAGAGTTTGCTTCGTGTACAATTCACCGAGGGCACGGACAAAGAATAGGAATCTAGGAGGGTCCAGGGAAGCACTTTAAAATGGTACTTGTGAGCTACGATAGTTAACAGGCTGCAAAATTGCGTCGCATGCCTCAGTTTCAGGCTGTTTCTCATCATGGCGTGTGTGTGTGTGTGTGTGTGTGTGTGTGTGTGTGTGTGTGTGTGTGTGTGTGTGTGTGTGCGCGCACGTCGGTAAGGGTAGATCCCGTGAGGCTAGTTGATCGAAAAGTAGATCTTCGATCCGAAAAGTTTGGGCACCCCTGTTCTAAACAAATTGCACATTTTTCCCCTTCAGTGTGGGCCAGACGATCACTCAGTCTACAAAGAGATCCTGCAGCCTTTTCGTCATTAAGTGTGTTAGAGCAGGTGAGAGTTTTGATAGCACAGCTCATGGCTGCCTCACCATGACAAAATGCCCGAAGCATCTGCCAGTTCATGCCCAAAAAAAACATTCCCGTGCTGGAGCGATATCCTGACCCACCTGACCTGGTTCCTCTTTCTGAAGCTCAAGGGGTCATCGCCGACTCTCGTTTGGAAGACATGGAGGGCTGAGAAGAATCCTTACAGGAGTGGCAGAGGAAGTGGGTAATATGAATTTGAACAGAATCGTTCGTGACACTAGTCCTGGAATATTTCTGACACAGTTCGTATGCGGTGCGGTTCAATCAAATCACATGAATCCCCCAATGACCATTACGTTGAGACAGTTAAGTTGTTCCTATTGCAAGGAGTGACCCCACTGCTACACTAAATTATGAAAGTTAAAATGTCAGAGGTCAACCATCATACTGCTTGAAAACCGTTTTGGTATTTAGTGTCATTAACGGGTATTGTAGTTGTCATCATCTCGTCTTACGCGTTCACACGAATTCAAGGTTTCCCTTTTTGATGCTTTTTAAATTTGATCCAATTACGTTTTTTCCCCCTCCATCCATCAGCACAAACGTTCAAACCTTTTATTGCTTAACCATGTTGACAAATGGTCCTTTGTCCACTTTGTAAGCTATAGCGACAAAGTTGTCATCGGAGCCGGCCCTTCTCTCAGGCTGGCAAGCCCACCCATGATTAGGGGGTCTGGGGCTTTCACAAAGGAGCTTATTTATAATTACCACTCATTAAGGAGAGGTCCCTTAAAAGCATTTTCTCTTTAATGAAGTTTACCGGCACCACTCGGTCTGTTTGAGGCCAAATGTATTCTTTGGTTACACATTAATATGATTTGGCTTGGCACGTTTAGAAAAGTATTGGCACACAAAGTCGCCGTGAGCTGCAATGCCAATTTTTATCTTCCATGTTTTTACTTTGAGGTTAGCGGAGAAATGAAGGCCATTGTTACTGTACTCAGCGGGGGAGCTTTTAGCTAGTAATTACAAACAATATCCCATTTGGCCTGATTTACATGTCAATAAATTGGATTGGTTCTGCATAACCTTGCAAAAAGGCAAAATATTCGTTCCATCTTGGTGTCTCTTTCCCATCTTGGTGAAGGCATTGTTTTCTCAATAAACTATTAAAAAAGCACAAAAAAGGTGAAAACTTAAGAATCCAACCCAAATGCGATGTAAAACATAACACAAAATGGATAGCACTCTACTTTGGTCACACATATGGCAGCTAGCCAGTCAGCAGCTAGTGGGAGAACTAATGCAGGTTTCTAATCCAAGTCACCCAAAATCCAATGCAAATCAGCAAAAAGTTGGTCAGTATGATTCCTAGTAAGCCAGTGGAATGAAATCAAAACTGGAACCAGACAGCTACATAAATAAAACCTGTTCTCCAAATATCATGACACTGAAACACTCACTAAAAGCTGGCTGAAAGTCATGACTATAGTTGCACTACCTAATGCCATCTTGATAAAATAAAGTTGCATTAAATCCAATAAAAGGTTAATTTCAGAGTTTGGCTGAAGTTGAGTTCATACTTTGACATGTAATCCACACACGCACACACACACACACACACACACACACACACACACACACACACACACACATTTGCATATTCTCACTGTGTCTGCGTGGGTTTTCTTCGGGGTACTCCCTCGTTCGAAAAACATGCGTGGCAGGTTAATGGAACACTCGAAATTTTCCTTAAGTGTGAATGTAAGCGCGAATGGTCATTTGTCTATGTGTACCCTGTGATTGGCTGGCAACCAGTTCAGGGTGTTCCCCGCCTACTGCCCGATGCCCACTGGCATAGGCATGCCCGCGACTGTTGTGAGGATCAGCAACTTAGAAAGTGGATGGATGGATGGATCTGATGAAAATTGGTAACCATGCCAACACGATAATGAAAAAAGTGCCCCTGCATCCTGCGCCACCATGTCTGTGACGAATGATCCCTCCCATCGGTGTTGGGTTACTGTACCTACTGAGAAATTGCAAAGTAGGGGAAAACAGAAGGCGGGTAGTCTTGAGGCTCTACGGGTTTGACCCCTGACAGTGTGAAGGCTCCTACAGGCCTGATTGCTCCCTCTCAGCGGGTGTCTCGCCTGACTTAAGTGCCGCCACAGAGCTCGCTTTCATTCCACCCGACGCAGCGTTCTCATGAGGCGAGCATTTGATCCCCTTGAATTGCTAAATCGCACCCCCCACCCCTTTGATTCCCTCCCCTCTTAACTGGGCCTGCGTCGCCATCACTTTGTTCTGAATGGAGGTTAAGGTTTCGCCACTCAATGCGAAGGAGTGTTTGGAGAGTCACGAAGAGCTAAGTGTGTATTCACATACGTGTGTGTGTGTTTCACAGCCTGTCTACACGCATTAGGCCTCATGGATGTAATAATTTTGGGCAACTTATGAATTGTATCACTACTAATCGCATATTTTTAGGCTATCAATATATTCGACCCATGACACGTCTGTGGTCTAAATACCTCAGCTAACAGAAAAGCTATGCATGATCAGCACAAGAAAAAAAATACATTTATGTTGCATCCCAAGATTGTCTTCATGATATACAAAAAACACGTCACATGTTTTGAAGACTCCAGATGGTGTTCAGTGTTGACTGTTTACAGGAATAGTGTCTTCAGTATTTACAAAAATGTGTCTTGGGTCACATCCTGTAACATATGTCATGTATGCATGAAAACATCCTTTAAATAACAGCATGGACTCAAAGACGTTTGACCGAGCTGGTATGTGTTCTTTTCCATGTACGCTTTAGTGTTAATTCTATTGTTAGAAGCATTCATTTATTGGTGTTTTTGCCAATTAAACTTGTTGCAGGTTGTCTCACCATTAGTAAATGTTTAATGAATGTTTTAATGGGCGGCCATTAAGGGGAGAAAGAGAGACGAATGTTTTACGGGTACCATGTTGTATCGAAGTCTAATGCATGTTAACACGTATGCACGCCGTGTTAGCGAGTTGGACTGCACTGTCTTGTATTTTTTATCAGTCGGCACAGCTAATAGTATGCTATACATTTAAATCAGAATGCATGGTTGGAGACGAATGTAATGTATCCAAGCAGACAATCCTTCAGATTGTCTCACGTGTTCCCATAGAGAAGAATCAATTCAATAAAAATAAATGCGAGGGCTGGCATGATGGTCGACTGGTGAGCACGTCTGCCTCAAAGTGCAAAGGTGCAAGGTTTGATTCCGGCTTCGGCCTGTGTGGCGTTTGTTCTCCCCGTGCCTGCGTGGGTTTTGTCCGAGTACTCTTGTTTCCTCCCACATTCCAAAAAACATACATGCGAGGTTAATGGAACGCTCTAAATTGTCCCTCGGTGTGATTGTGAGTGCGAGTGGTTGTTCGTCAAAGTGTTTCCCTGCGATTGGCTGGCAACCGGTTCAGGGGGTACCCCACCTACTGCCTGAAGGCAGCTAGGATAGGCTCTGCACACCCCGCGACCCAGGAAATGAATGGAATGATGGATACATGGATAGGATTACAATGATAATAAAGTTGTGAAATTAAAAAAGAAAACACTTTAGCCATTATCAACAATTTAAATGAATGTATACATGAATAAAATGTTCATGAAATAAACGTATAGCCAAATAATTAAAACAAATTTACATTGAATGAATGAAGTAAATGACATTTAGAAGATTTCAAAACCAAAATGTTAATTCAATAATACAAACAGGTGATCATATAACAGAACTGTAATTGTAAAGAATGAAAAACAACTACAATTTAAATTCACCAACACATTAATTAAATGTAAATGATATAAATGCACAACTAACATTTTAATTAGGAAAACGAGGTCACACAATTTGAATTAATGCACTGCACATTTATACTGTACGTATTGTTTGTAGAATGGTGATGCGGGTTTTCTGATGTAAATTTTGTGGTGGCTGAAAATTGTTTAGCACTATCGAGAAAAGTTCTAAAATTCTTTTTTGAATTCTCAGCAGCTTCCAAGTGTCTCGAGAGCATCAATTCAGCTCAGATCACACAAAAAGTATTTCATGACATGTGTTGTGGTGCCTCTCTTGTATGTATGTGCCCATTGCACTGCGTGTGTGCGCGCACGTGTGTGTGAGTGCGTTTGGGGAAATGAATTAAAAGCGCTCTCATGCCGCTGCCAGTCACAGATGCCCAGCACCAACCACCCACCCTGGTCACCGCCTGTGCTGTCTGCGTCCTCACCAGACACGGGCTTGACGGGACCCCTTGCGTTGGCCCACAGGAGCCCCCATTAACTGGCAAATAATGTCAGGAGGAGTGTGAATGGTGCAGGCTGTTCCTCAAATCTGGCTCGGCAGGAACGCCAACCGAATGACAATCAGGAAAGAGAGGTTGCTCATTTGGTGTCACAAGTACATTATTTCTAAAATATTGCGCTACAGTGACTAAGTAATGATATTTATAGTATAGTGGTAGAAAACCATATTTGGTGGCTGTTTTTTTCAGTGCAGGTTGGTGATGCGGTATCCTGTTCTTTCTTGTGAAGTGCCCCAGGGATTGATACTTGGTCCATTGCTTTTTTCATTGCATCTTTACTGTTCCGGGTGTTCATCCTGTTTACCTTTGTCATTGTTGTTCATCATTTGTGGCTTTTTCTCTTGGATATGTAGACAGCACTTTCGTCGCCTGTGTTGTTTTTTAAGTGTCGGGCAAAATTGGCAAATGGAAAATGAATTATGTGAAATTGGGACTTTGATGTGTGGCCCGGTAGTCCAGTGGTTAGCACATCGGCTTCACAGTGCAGGGGTACCGGGTTCGATTCCAGCTCCGGCCTCCCTGTGTGGAGTTTGCATGTTCTCCCCGGGCCTGCATGGGTTTTCTCCGGGTGCTCCGGTTTCCTCCCACATTCCAAAATCATGCGTGGCAGACTGATTGAACACTCTAAATTGTCCCTAGGTGTGACTGTGAGTGCGAATGGTTGTTCGTTCCTGTGTGCCCTGCGATTGGCTGGCAACCGATTCAGGGTGTCCCCCGCCTACTGCCTGAAGACAGCTGGAAATGTAAACATGATATGGGTGAAAATATAAACTGGGTACGTTGAAAAGAGGTTAGACCGTATAACCATTTTTAAAAAATCCATTATCTGAGGCATTTAACCTAACGAGGGTCACGAGCATGCTGTTGCCTATCCCAGCTGTCTTCAGGCAGTAGGCAAGATACACCCCGAACTGGCTGCAAGCCAATGGCAGGAGTATTTTTTGTTTTATTTTATTCTATTTTTTACCTTGGGTGGAGTTCCATGCTCAAATACCATGTTGTATCGAAGTCTATCTGTGGCGCCACCAAACCACACTTCAACATTTCAACTGGTCTCCAATGGTGACTCATGAGGGTCATCAATCAAGCAGTTAGCTCATGTCACATCCAGCCCCATGAATCTTTCAGCTGCCTCCCAGCCGACGATCATCCACGTGCTCAGCAGATGCCTTTGAGAGAGCGCGGAGTCAGACGTGCCAGTACCACAACTTTGATGTGAGCTCGTGGAGCAGATCGGCGTGAGGCCCGGCCGCAGATCTGTCCAGGATGTCTGGCTGAGGCACAGCATGGTGGCACCAAAGAACACCCGTCCACCCTCCCGCTCCAGTGTTTGTGGTTGCCATTTCATTAGGCACACCTACACTTTGTATTTGATCCAATAAAATATCCGTCATAAAAATCCACAATTATAAAAGATATTATATTGTTAGAGGAGTGCATTTTTTTTACATAATGCTGCACACAAAGACCCAGATCAAACTGTAAACAATGAAATTAAATGTTGAATTAAAGTAATACAAGTAATCAAAACTAGCATTTTTATGTACAGAAATAAAACTGTCATTTAATATTTAATGATTAAAATAAAGCAAATGTGATATAGTTTAATGTGAAAACATTCCATAAATACAAAATATGTAAATACATACATTGAAAACAAAGTTTAAAAAATGAATACATGAACTCGTGAAATTACAAAATAAAATTTTGATTAAATGCATTCATACAATATATATGTATACAGTATACTCAAACACACACACATAGTATATAATATAGATTATTATTTAAATGCTGTAAAATTAAGAACATACAACCAATTTAGTTAATTCAAAACTAATACAATTTATATACTGTAGATGGATGGATGGATGGATGGATGGATGGATGGATGGATAGATAGATAGATAGATAGATAGATAGATAGATAGATAGATAGATAGATAGATAGATAGATAGATAGATAGATAGATAGATAGATAGATAGATAGATAGATAGATAGATAGATAGATAGATAGATAGATAGATAGATAGATAGATAGATAGATAGATACAGTAGATAGATAGATAGATAGATAGATAGATAGATAGATAGATAGATAGATAGATAGATAGATAGATAGATAGATAGACAAAATCTTGTGTGCCTAATATTGTGTCCAGTCTGTTGAATATCGCAGCCTTCCGCCCAAAAGTACAAACACGAACAGTGCGGTGTTTCCCACTGTTGTCTGGCACGCCAAGTCCAGTCACACTCTCATTTATTCACCTTTTCAATAAAAGGGCCTCTTGAGGCAAGGTGGTGCAACCCCTTGGCCGTCTGTGAGGGTGCGCTCGTTAATTAGGCCTGGGAATTCCACTGTTTTTCTTTTTTTGAAGGAGGAGCACAAGTAGCAGATGGAGTCGGGCTGGGGTGTCGAGGTAAAAATGGAAAATAAAAATAGACAAAACGTGGTGGCGGGAGGGGTGCTGGTAGATGGACTGTACAACTCCTTGAAAATACAAAGCACATAAACAATGACAGAGCTGTCAAAGTTGTCAAGGAAGAGCAGCCGAACCTGAATGAGAAAATAAGATTTTTACTCTGAAACATTGTAAAATGTTATCAAACCCACTATGGAAGTGACGAAAAAAAAAGTGATATAATCTCCCATGTCTGACCCATAAATATGCTGTTTGCATTTCAAAGCAGATAAATCCTCTGCACTCTTACTGTAAAATGTCCAAAAGGAGCTTAAAGACAAACCGGAGCGATCAATTTGCTGCTCATACATGTCGAGTAAATGTTGTTTTGTATGTCTCATATGCTACTTGATTTGATTTCTTGTTGTTGTTATTTCAGTTTCATAATCTGGCCGGATTGGAGGTCTCCAGGGTGGTGTGACAACTAAAATGGAATGACCACCCTCAAACCCTCCGTTGTTGCTCAAAGCCACTCCTGGGATGTTTATGCTTTTTCCCAGAGAAGACAACAAGAGGAAGGCTTGTTTCATCCCACTGAACAGCAGCAGACCGCCGGCAAGGCCTAACAATAACACTAAGCGCTGTTGATTCAGTCGACACTGTTTAGAAAACAAAAACATAACATCAGGCAAAATTTCTTTGGGCTGCATCATTTTTCTCAGTGTTGTGGAAACAGGAGTTCAGAAAATTCAAAGAGAAATTCTCCCACACATGTGACCACCCTTAAAAAATAAAATGAAATAAGGAAAAATAATCGAGTGTACTTGTATATACGTATTGTCAATAGATTGTAAGGGTGAATGGTTGCTTCATTATATGCGCCCTGCAAGTGGCTGACGACTAACTAAGGGTGTGCCATCATTGTTCTAGAAATAAATCAAACCCCATTCAAGTTTCTGACTCCACTTTCCACTCCAACTGATTTAAAAGGACCAAAAAAAGCTAAGATGCTACGGTATTAAAAACAAGGAGGCAAAAAAATACAACAAAAATGACGGCCACTTCAAGGAAAAGCGACCTAGACAAATATTTCTCGTTTTCATTCTTGCAGGGCATGTAGATAAAGAAGAGAAGATTGATTTCGTGGAAGAAGCATCAAAACAAGCAGCCCTTGAAGTATTCTGGGAGAGAAAAATTGGTCATGACGGATGAGTGGAGTGGATAAGAAGTGGCGATCGCTCAATGGATAAAGAGCAAGGGAGAGGACGTGCTCAGTGACTGCCAGACTGGAGCACTCTTGACAGCTTGCCGGTGCTCCAAACATAAGGCCTGTCTCCTCTGCTAACATGCCAGCCAGCTGCATGTTACATGGGTGGGAGGGGTTTCAGGGGGGTTGGGGGGGGGGGTGATGTCCCTGGGCATGACATCTTGACACGGGCGCCAAGTTGACAAATAGCTGGAGGTTTCCCCTCCTGTCTGCTTTCTGCTACAGCGGCCCTCGTCGACTGAATGAAATGAGGGGCTGAAGAGGGGGTTGGGGGGGGGGGGGGGGCTTCCGCGTGGACGTGGGGTTTGACACATCTACTGTCGGGTTGTGAGAGTGGGTAGCTCGGTGAGTGGGTGGAAGACTCAAATCTCAAAGGAGGACCGGGTGGCAGCGGCCTTTGTCGAGACACAACTATGTCATCGCTACGCAGCAGTGAACTCGGATTTGAAGCTAGTCAGTGTGTGAAGGAGTCAATAGAAATCCCAGCACAATCTATTTGGAGGCAGTCAGATCAACAAGTAGGAGAGTGAAGTACCGTACATATCACAGCCCATACCCTCACTGGCTGCCTGAACACTTTTCGGGATTTCATTGTAAGATTCTTTTGTTAGTTTTTAAATCCTTAAATGGTCCCATCCCACTTTAAGTCTCAGAACTCCTCCATTCCTACATACCAACTCAGGGCCTCAAATCAGCGAACCGGAGGGTACTGGAGGTACCGAGGGGTAAGCAGAGGCTCAGAGGGGATCGAGCCTTTTCCGTTGCTTGTCCCTAACTTTGGAATGAACTTCTGTTCAACATTCGGCAAGGCCCCTTGCTGTTCATTTTCAAAAATTGTCTTGAAATGCATTTATTGGTTTTTGTACTGGTTGTGTGTTTTTAATGTATTGTTTTCACTGTATAACTTATCTTTACTCTACATACAGCACTTCTTCCTTTAACTGGTATGGGCTGTGATCAAACACTGCAGTCATGTCGAGGACAGCGAATCAGGACCCGTTGTCTGCAAGATAATTTGCATATATTTCCCATCTACCCCTTCACCTTTGGCAAATAGTAGTCGTTGTCCTTATACTCGACCATCCTAAAGTAAGCGCACCTTCCAAGTCCATTTTCAGATTTTAAGTCTCTTAATGATTAGTGACAACGTACTGAATTGATAGCATTTGGTAGCTTAGTACCCGTGTAGGTGGTAAAATGTGCACCATGACTATAAAAGAGATGCAGATGGTACGCTACATATAAGCCTCAGACCTCAATGTATTATGTGCAACTTCGGTTACACACATACTAAAATTGGAACGATACAGAGAAGATTAGCATGGTTTCCCTGCGCAAGGATGACACGCACAATCGTGAAGCGTTTCCAATTTTTGGGGAGAGCAGAATTGGACTTATGTGCTCCCTCCTACGAGCTCCAGTTCGTACTTTTACAGGTACTGTACCGGTACTTTTCATAAGTGGCCGACCGTTGTCTCGTTTTTTTGTTACAATTCTTAAAAAGTGAAGCTTCAAGAGTGCCTGTTGCCAAAATGCACGTCCACTCAATGAATGTGGCACTCATTGCCAAGCCCTTTTTTTCCTCCACCCTAACCCCAATTTGAAACCATAACTCCGAATCCTAACTTTAACTCTCCACACCATAATCCTCTAACTCCCTACCTAAAAAAAAATCATGCAAAGAAACTGGACTACATGTTGAGTAAGTGAAAGTGAATGCCGTTCAGTATCCATCTGTGAACTGCAGTACATCATGAACTGCTTGTGAGCTGCTTCTCTGTGACTACTAGAGCGTCAGCTGAGTGCGTCACGCCCGGGGTACCGCGGGGGGCTTTAAGTGCTGCCGGTGCGCCCCCGTGATGGGCCCGTATTGATTAATCCCTTCGCCCGCGTAACCTCCAGCTCACTTTGAGGCGTCCCCAGTGTGCCCGAGCTCTCGCTGTGATTAATGCCCATCCGGCGAGCCTTCCCTACGAACGCGCCGTCGTGTCAGGCCAGATTTGTCAGCTCACCATTTATAGATTAGTCCAGCTCAACTTCGGAGGCCGCTTTAGTGTAAATCAGTTCTTTTTTTTAAAGATTAGGCACATCCCCCTGGCAAGAGGCAGATGCATTAAACAATCCTTCTAATAGATAAGCTACAATGTGTTTGACTTTCTATCGTACGTCCTTCCTTGCATCTCCCGCCGTTGAAATAAAATTGCGTTGAAAGAAGAGGCGGGGGTGGGGTGTATCCTCACCGGGGTTTTTGTTAAAATATTTATAGGTCAGGGTTGACTGGTTAAATTGAATATCTATGCCGATCTCATCCGCCTGTTTAACTTGCGCCCGGGCAAATATGTTTCCTAGGTGATAACCTTTTATGTACCGGTCTTCAGACTTCATTGAAATGCATGGAGATAAAAATGTGTCACACTCTGCAGTGGAGCGCGCCGATACTCGATTATTGAAATGATAATTGACCGCCACCTGTAGATGCCTCGCATCCATTCATGAGTCAATCACTCTCCAGTGTTAAGATAGCACCTTATTCCACCACCCCCCCTCCCCCATGTCATTTACATTACAAACCCACAGTGAATGTCAAGTACCCAGGGCAGAAAAGAATGGGGCTGAGAAATATACGGCCAATTATGATTTTCCATCTTTTTAATAATTTAAACACTGTTGATGTGTGAATTACTGGTCTTGCTCCCATTCTAACAAATGACTTGATGTTAATCTTCATATATAATTTGTCTGATATAATGGCTTCTAGTGACTTGCTGTCAAAGGCTAGATAAATTCGGCTATTTTTCCACACAGTCGTGGTGGAGAATGGATTCATATTCAAAAATTAATATACGTTCCATCATCTGATATTCTTGCGACTCCTCTTTGTGAGAAATATAAAAATGCAGGGTATTTCCACTCCAAACAACCAACAACAATGGAAGTACGTTTTTAGTTTTTTCATATGCTGTGCTGCACAGCATGCTGACAATCAGATGCACATTTCCAAATAAATACGCCATTAAACATCTGATATATTTGCAGACAAACTGCCAACACCATTTTTTTTTATGAGGCGCACTGGAGACACTGTTGGCATATTCAAATTTGAATTAAATAACTATCTCATATATGTGCAATGCGAGATTGTCAGAACCATCATAAATATGTACATCTTTCCCTGCCAAAACTACAATTACAAGTACGATCGATACAGGTTGTGCTTTTTAACTTCTTTCATGAACAATTGCGTTTCTGCATATGTTCTGCATGTGCACGTTCATAAATTCATTGAAACTCTGATATATTTATGAGGCCAAAATGTGAGGAATCGCATACAAGGAAGGTGATTTATATTCTGACATTGTTGCAACGCCATAAGAATGTACGCCATTTCCTGCAATAGAACTCCCAGCGCTAACGGGGTGTCGGTACGCCTTTACAGGTGACCTCCAATGACTGCTAGCTAGTTAGCGACTAGTCATGTGCTGCTGTTATGCCAGTGACAGCAAGTTAGTAGCCTGTCTGGTCTGGTTATCTTCAATATGTACGAATAAGTCCAAGTATGAGGCATGAGTGCACTCTTAATTCGGTTCACACTCGAGTGGAGAATCAATGATCATGAGAGAGCACAATGAGACGCACGCAGATGTTTTATTAGGAAACTGTAATGTAATGTCGGGAATCGTACCGATTTCCGACTCCTGAAGAAATGGTGACGGTTGACATCTGCACCAATGTTAGGCCATTTGCATAAATCTCCTAATTGAAGGCGTGAAAAGCAGCGAGTGTTTGTTTAAAGTCATCCAAAGCTCTATAATTAGCAGTGTTTAATTATGGAAATGGCTCGCCGAGGAGAATTTCAAACACACTCCCCCTTTCGTCAGGATCATTAGTCAGCGGGCCACAAAAAAATGAAATGCTCTCAGCTATGAAGGGTTCATATTTCAAGCTTATAGCTGCTAAAAGGTGTGCTCGGAAAATCAATTTTATGAAAGTCCGTTCAGCACTAAAGGGAGTTCTATGCAACTAAGCAATTTTCAAATAATGTCAGCGTGTGGTCTGATTCATGGTCGCTAACAAGACTTTGCTCTGCTTTCCCTGGGACATTACCCCCCAAGCTCGGTTCAAAGCTCAGCCTCTGCTTAGCGTAACTCCAATTTAAAGGCGCTGAATAGATGAGCAGTCCTCAATTAAGTTCCTCTGAAGAGCATTACAACGATGTCCTGTCCTTGACCTTGCCATCTGTAAACACGCACATATGCTTGCCATCCACGCCGTAAATCCCATCACTTCCTTCACCGCGGCCTACAATCGTGAAGGATGAGGACACATGTGCGAGGGGCGTCGCATTGGGAAACCACATCAGCCGACGGGAGCAACCCACCCACTGTGCTAATGGCATCTTTTGGGGCTTCATTGGTGTCTTTTTGGGAATGCCAAGCTGGGGGAGTGAGGGGGTCACATATAAAAGCGTCTGCAGCCACATGATGTCGGGGGGACGGCTGGCCCGCGCTCCTCACAGGGAATTCCCATTAGGCAGATTGATTGTTTCCTCTCCTCGACCATTTTGATTCATGTCTTCCTTCGCAGCTCTAATGAACCATCAGCCGTATGGCACCACTCAGGGCATCTGTGCATCGACCTCGCGACTGTATGCAATAGCTTACTGGAAAAAGGGTGGGTGGGATCGTGCAAATATACAGCACGCTGTCCCATATTTTTGACGGCAAAAATATGCACACAAGCAAAAAAAAACAACACAAAAAAACACAAGCAAAGAAGAAACGTGGCATGGCAAATCTATTTAAAATTTGAAATGTTACTTTTGATTGCCGTATTTTCCGCATTGTAACGCGCTTTGGAGTATAAGGTGCACCTTCAATGAATGGCCTATTTTAAAAATGTTTTCATATATCGGGCGCACTGCATTATAAGGCGCATAGAATAGAAGCTACAATAGTGGCTGCGGTTGCACTATACATCCACTAGATGAAGCTATGCTAAAGGAATACAATACAGCTTTATTTATGAAAAGCTTTCACAACTGCTGCAGTTGAAACAAAGCCCTTCACAGAACATTTCAAATACTACATTCAAGAAATCAGCAAATTGATCCATATATAAGGCACATCAGATTATAAGGCGCGTTGTCCTCTTTTGAGAAAATTTAATGCTTTTAGCTGCACCTTATAATACGTAAAATACGGTACGCTGGTCAACACACCTTTTGGTGTCAGAAAGCTTCGATGGTTTCATTTTTTTTTATGTAGTTATAAACCTATCTTTATGAACAGGTTAAACTGTAATGCTGAGACTAAATGTCGGAAAAAAATATCTTTCAAGTCAATTGTTGCACAATTAAATGAATGTTTAAAAACAAAGATTTGTAAAAATTAAACGCAACTGAACAACACTTGACAATTGTACTGTAGGCCCACTGGATATTTATAATAATGTTTAAGTCACTCTAAGATAATGCACAGCTCGAATATTTAATTATGTAATTCTTTCACATACCACACAGACACACATATTTTCACATTTCTTCATAGGCACTGCTGCGTAATCGAGAGTTTCATTCTACTGAACGTTATAATGCAAGCATTTGAAATCCAATCTGCATCAAATGTTGATTCATATCTATGTTTTGGAACATTTTCTTCAGGATAATTTTCTCCCTTGGGATTTTTCTGGGGTGAGATTTTGGGGGCTGCACAGATGCTCCATAGCAAATCATTCAGCGCTTTTGAAGAGGCCGTATAATCATTTTTGAAGCGACCAAGCTGCTTTCGTAGTGCAACTTGAGGTAATGTGGACACCCATGCCAGTCGGCTATGAGAGAATATGCCATCCGCAACATGATCAAAAGCTATATCCGTTCACCCTGATGAACCATAAAACATAATTTAGTCCGGCTGCATTGACGGAAAATTGTTGAACCAAGTTTAGACAGGTGCTTTTGTTTTGGAAATGATGAAAAAAATGTGCATTTGTACCTCTTCTTTGTAAGTCTAAACCTCCTGCAATGTTGGGTACTGACTAAAATTTGATGATATTTTATGGAGGCAGTGGAGATTTTGTATTGATGGCCAAATGAGTTATTGCACCACCAGGGCGTTTGAATTTTATGAATATAGTGATTATATTGCCAATGAACATGTTCTATTAACATTATTAACATTAACATTCCTACTCTCCCTGTATTTTCTCTTGGCAATGAGAGAGAATAGTGACAACATTAAAGGTGAACATCAATTTTTATGTAAACGGTGCCTTGTTGCTAGGCAGAACTGCGGTGTTACAATCAAGTTGTACTTAGCAACAAGCGGGAATACAAACTCGTGATAATTCTGCTGAAATACGTCATTGTGTCTGCCAGACGACAACACAAGCAATAAATTGGAACATTATAGAATTATTTTCTATTAGCTTCCATTGTGTAATTTTCTTCTCACTACAGGAGTAAAATCAAGAGTATAGATAAACATTTACTGTGCTATTTGTGGTGTCATTTATCACTATCAATTTAATATAACTTTCGGTGTCCCCTTTCCCTATCATTTGGGAATGAATGGGCGTAGCTGGCAATTTCTGTCATTAGCGATGGGAAACAAATTGGGCCGAGCAACAAATGGGCGGGGCAAACATGTCGGGATCAATTCTGTTGACGTTTTTACAGCAACAAAGAGTTTGCTGGTCATAACACTGCAATTGTCAGACAAAGTTGAATTTGGACGCGTCTAAGACTTTAACCTACGTTTAATTTTCCATGCAGAAGCGATCCTGGTCAGTTTTGACATGGGCCAAGGATATTCCCATGATGATTACCGATATCAAAATATGACCTGCGACACTGTTTATTTTTCGTACAAAAAATGGCATTTCAACAGACAAGAATGAAGCCTGCAGCCTGCCCACAGTCCCAGTTTGCCTTAGGTCACATGCACTCACCTACACGCACCTCTCCTGATGGGTGCAACAACGCCTCAGCAGACCTGCTCATTGTATGTGGAGGGAGCTGTCTCTAGAGGTCACTGCAGTTCCATCGGTGACACTTTCAACAACATTCATTTCGATCCACCTCATAAAGTGTGTTGTGAGAATGTGTGTGCGTGTGTTTCTGCGTGTGCGTGTGTGTGTGAGAGTGTGTGTGCGCGGGTATGTGTGTGTGTGCGTGTGTGATTGCGTGTGTGTGTGAGTGTGTGGGTGCGCGTGTGTGTGTGTGTATGGTTGTGCGTGCGTGTGTGCGTGTTTGTGTGTTTGTGCGTGCGTGCGTGTGTGTGTCTGCGTGTGGGTGTGCGTGCGCGCGCGTCGACAGAGGTTGCAGATTAAAATCCACATGCGTCTGTGTTGGACGCTAACAGCAGTGATTTCACACTAGTCACAAACACACTGCAAAATCTCTGCGGATGCACAAGGTGGGAAATGAAAGGTGTCCATGAAAACAGGATGTTGTTTTATTATTGGCTACGGGATGTGTTGAATCTGTTTTTTATTATTTATTTTATGTATTTTATTTATTTATTTTTTTAAAGCATTGGACAACTGAGTAAAGTCACATGAGAGTAACCTTGGGGACAAAAGTATACTGAATGCAGTATTTGATTTTTGAGTTCTAAAAGACTTGAAGGATTTAAACCATTATGTATTAAACAACAAATCAACAAATATAACAACAAATATATCACAAGCGATTGCGTGTGCGCGTGTGTGTGTGTGTGTGTGCGTATTTGTAATACCTGGCAACAAGTGGCCACATGACACATCAAAGTTTCTGTGCCCACCTCTCGATCAACACTAGTTGTTTTTGTGTAGCTTTCTTTCCTTCTCATTGTCAAAGTACAGGGTATATTATTTATGCAGGATAGAGAATGAGCTCTGCCCAGAATGGTGAAAATCTGCGAATGATTGACACCACACTTAAAGAGATGATGGCAAAGTACAAATTAATGAGTTATCCAATGAATAATGCCAGATATGGTTACCTCCCCCAAAAAATGTGCAAACACTGAAATTATCCTTGGACTGTCCTTTTCCTGATCAGTGGCACAATGCTGTCAGCCCTCACATTGTTGTTTCCACTGATTTGTAAGAATCAAAGTTATTTTTGCTGTAGTGATGACCCCCCCCCCCCCACCTCCCGCCTTCCTCCATGTATGCATTAAAATGTACCGTTAATGATGTATAAGGCCGAATTATATGTTTCCCTGCCCTCAAAAAGATGCAGCGGGGCACCGCTCTACCACTAATTCTATTACCCAGAGTTATTTTGAAAAAGTCTAAACATGTACAGTGTATTACACTGAAAGCTGCTCTTCCACATGCTTTGTTTGTGTTGTGGTCGTGGCAGCAGCAGCAGCAGCGGGAGCTCAGTGGGCCGCCATGCCAAGTTCAAAATTAGTACCAAATTTAATATGAGCTCCACTGGCATCCGGTGCAAAGGGCCCGATATAGAAACCCCAATAAAAATCCGGAGCAGATGCAGAAAATGATGAGTGCGATGAGGCTAAGGAAGCTGAAGTGCTAACACGAGCGCTAAAATGTCTTTTGGCAGCATTCTATTATTGTTGCAAGGCCTCGACAGCAAGCCACAAACTATAAACTATAAGCATGAGTTGAAACTGCGGGTTGCAAACCTATCTCAAGTGGTCCATATAGGGCCCTCTATCGATTTGAATCAGTTCACCATGCGATATTTAAAACTTGATGAAAATCTGAACCAGGGAGGGTAACATTGTGGGCTATTATGTGCTTTGGCAAGAAACAAGCAGTTACACTAGAGTTAAATAAAATGTAAGGTACCGGTAATCTAACAGCATACCTTGTACATGTAATATGGAGTGTAGCATTGTCAGAGCTCATTGATTCTGCCATTAATTCCTTTAAGTAATGTATGACATTAACCCACGACCCAAGAGAAGGTAAGCAGTACATACAAAGGGTGGATACATACCACCTAGCTTTCTTTTCTTTTTTTTAATATACTGTATAAAATTGGAAATGTAAACATTCTTTGCATATCCCTTTATTTGTATATTTACTAAAATATTCTATTTTAAATTTTCACGTTATTTTACTCTCAGATTTTTTTTCTTGGCAGCTGTAATATAACAAACTCCTCCATACATTACAGCGGCCTTTTATAATGTTCACTGTTAAATAACATATGGTATTAAAATTTGTAAATACTGAAGAGCAAAATAGTGACTGTTGTTTGATACCAATTTATTTGAACAACAATTGCATACGGGGCACAAATTGCAAAGCGATTTGATTTGTTCCAACCGCTGATAGACTTGAATGTAGTTTGGCCTCAGACCAGCAGAGGGACTGTTGCTACTTGCTTGTGTATCTTGATGATTATGACTGATAGCCCAACCAATGTGCCACTTATTATATTTAGATAATGCGCGGATGGTGGGGGAAGTCTCATTTATTAGCATCAGGGAGATAAAGGGTCCAGATTCCTGAGGAACCGGTCAGACGCAGGCTAGGGGGGGGGGGGGGGCTTAAATATCAGTCAGCACACATGAAAGTGTGAATGGGAACGCTTGCAGGCATCAGTCATAGCGGGAATAAGATGGGCCAATAAAAATAATCATGATGTGCCATCATTTCACATAGCTCCGGGCTGCAAGAGACATACTGGAGGCTTGTGTTTTTATGAGCCTATATAAATGGGTGGAGTATTGAAAGTGGAGAATGGGTGGTCTTTGTATGCCCCCCCCCCCCCCCTTCGTCATTGTTTACCTTGCTGCTGCAGAATGTGGAGCATGTCGGGACTGCCCCGTCGTCGTCGCCGCCTCCATGTCAAAATCACGCCAACAGCTGGCGCTTATGTGCCACAAACAAGCGTTTTTAGCTCGCCAACGAGTTGTGGCCGACGTCTCTATCGTGCTTATGCTAGCCCGTTTATTTTGTTCGTTTGCCATAAAACAAAGACGTTTTGTTTCCGCAGACACACGACAGCCGCCATGCATCAAATTTAAAAGAAGGGCCCATTTGATTTACAGGCGGGGAGGCTCGGCCGCGTCTCGTAAATTACTTTTGTTTGTGCTCCGACATGGGCCGCTTGTGATTTGAGTCGTCGTGGGGTCATCACTCAGTGCGTTTGCATGCACGCTTTCGTAGCTTTGACTGTGATAGTGTCAAAGTTGAACACAACCTGTTCCTGGATGCTGTTTAAATGCTGATTCTGAAACTCTGAAATTCCCAGCGTCCAACTGTTGCCATAATTAACTTTTAACCGCGGAGGAAATATTTAAAGTGTAAAAATGTTAAGAATGAAACAAAAGTTTGAATCCAGGCTGCGGCCTTTCTGTGTGGAGTTTGTATGTTCTTCCTGTGCCCTGTGTGGATTTTCTGCGGGTACTTCGGTTTTCTCCCATATTCCAAAAACATGCACTGTAGGTTAATGGAAGACTCTAAATTGTCCCTCTGTTTGATTGTGTGCA
Organism: Hippocampus zosterae; assembly: GCF_025434085.1. Lineage (NCBI taxonomy): Eukaryota > Metazoa > Chordata > Actinopteri > Syngnathiformes > Syngnathidae > Hippocampus > Hippocampus zosterae. Next base: position 8,409,850 of record NC_067454.1, on the reverse strand, counting down.
CGAATGGTTCTTTGTCTATGTGTGCCCTGTGGCAACCAGTTTAGGGCGCACCACGCCAATTGCCTGAAATCAGCTGTAATAGGATTCAACATATCCGCGTGAGGATAAGTGGCTCAGATGATGAATAGATGGTTGAGTGGAGCACCTTCGATTGGTGGCGATGCCCACAATGGCGCAAAACCAGCTTGCACGGGTCTTTGCAAATACCAAAACTTGGTCTAACCCCCTCCTGCGCAGATTTACACTGCACCTCATGCCAGACTTGTACTGGGCATTAAAATAGAGCCCTCACTCTTGACCTTAATAACATTTGGCACCGTACGAAAGCCGCAGCTGCTCCTCGTGCATTTCAATTTTATTCTCTCTAACTTGCGAAACATAGCGATAAAAGAATTTCAGGGTGCAATGGAGATCAAGTTTGTGTCATCTATCGTTTATATTTCACTTGACTTTGAAAACGGTCATGTTCTAAGCATGATTTTATTTTTTCCCAAATGGTGTACAAACATAGACAGGAACTTTACGCAGGAACTATTATTTTCCCCAAACATCACGTTAGCATACTGATTTTATTCTCTAATTGTGGTCGGGTTGCTTACACATTTCCCCGGCCAGTTCAGGAATTTTCGTTGACATTTTATGTCACATCCTATGTTTTGTTGAAGTTGTGAACGTTCACTCAATTACATCTTCTTCCAGCACCATGTAAAGGATCGTTGTCAAACTCCGGTCCTGGAGGGCCGCTGTCCTGCATGTTTTCCAAGTCTCCCTGTTGCAACACACCTGATTCAAATGATCAGATCATCAGCAAGCTCTGCGCAAGCCTGACATTGCACCTGTTCATTTGAATCAGGTGTGTTGCAACAGGGAGACTTGGAAAACATGCAGGACAGCGGCCCTCCAGGACCTGAGTTTGACACCTATGTAGTAAAGCAGGGGTCCCCAAACTACGGGCACATTTGACCCGGCCCTCTAACCCTCCTGTTGTCCTCGGGTCAAAATGACCCATCACTGTGTTAAAAACGCCCCAAAAAACCCCTAAATGATATTTTTTTAACTTGAAATTTTATGACTTTTCCTAGATTGTCCCCAACTGCCGAAAAATTGAAATGTTGTTTTTATTCACATTTCCATGGAAGCTGTTAAAAAAAAAAAGTACAAAGGTGGTCTTCGGGGCAAAATAACCCATGACGCAAATAGGGTTGAAATCAAGGTCACAAAGTTATTTACACAATATAGAATGTTTCAGTGTTTTAGTTGTGTCTCAGATCAATTAGTAGAACACATGAACAAGACGGTAGCAGACATAAACAAGACAAGATAGGTGGCGTTCTCGTAGATGGCAGAACTCTTTATTTGTGGATTTCAAGGGGCTATAGAGAGAGTTGTTTAGTTATTATTTATTTCCTGTTTTTTTCTGTGAAGAACTCAGAGAGGGTTATTTAGTTATTATTTATTTCATTAATAGTGTTATTTTTTTTGCCGACTTTTTTTTTTTCAGTAAAGAACCTGGAAAGGGTTATTTGGTTATGTGTGGCTTTCTGGGAAACAATAAAATTTTTAAGCTCCCCTATGATCGTTGATGTTACAAACTGACACCGGCCCCCCATCAGAGAAGGGAAAAGTTATGTGGCCCTCACAGGAACAAGTTTGGGGACCCCTGATGTAAAGGATGACTCTTTGGCGAAGTGGCTGCGCTGATTTCGCATTTTCTTTGGTATGTTTGCTGCTCCAACAGTAAGCAGAATTGATGCAGCCATCAAGCAGGTGTGGAGATTCCATTCGAGTATCTTGCACTGGAGCAAGCAGCGTGAGCAAGAAGCACAAAACAGTGCGGAAAAGTGCTGTCGACACCACACCATTACACCCTTAGCCCACTGTGAGCTTTTCTTCTGCCTGCGGTGCTACCAATGAAGCTAATCCGGTAGGAGTAGCGGGTGTGCAGGAAGCGCAGGCACTTCATTATAGGTGCCACTACCGACTCATTTTGGAGGAGTGGAGGAAAAAACAGTTTGCACGGAGCTCTGCAGCCATCAAAAGTGCGCCGGTGGTGTTGGCGCGGGCTCGGGAAATTGGAGACATAAATTGGAGACAATTGCAAGGTTTTTGCCGTCTGCAGGCCAAATGCAGTGCTCAGCAGAACCTCACTTTTCATAATGATGACAATGAGTAAGGCCATTGTGACAGCTTTTTTTCCCTCAGTTGTCCTGAAGCTGTTTATTTTCGACCGCGGTAACTTTAATACATTCAATGACCAATCTGCGAACTCAATTATTTGTTTATCAAATCAATATTCTGCATTGAAATGAATTGCAATGTCGTTATTTCATCACACACAATTGTTTCTAACATGTTTTTAAGAAAGTACCTTAATATAGGCCTTATTAACTCTTAAATCACTATTATTAAAATTGTCTTACGACCATAGGTTGGACCTTCTTCTTAAAACATACGTACCATCAATGATGTGACCATGATTTTTAGTTGGACAATTGCAGTTATGTTTTGTTTCACTGGTGGCCGTAAAAGTGAAGCAGATGCCTAACATCTCGGGGAAGAAAAACAGAAGGAACGATGGAGATTAAAAAGGAGGCGTGCGCGCGTGTGTGTGTGTGTGTGTGCGTGTGTGTGTGTGCGTGTGCGTGCGCGTGTATGGAGTAGGGATTATGAAAAGGCATTAAAATGACACAGAAGATTATGCTGATGCCCGTGACGCCATCCTCGGTAAGGTCAGTGGCAGCAAAACGGACAAACATAACCGAACAAACAAGATAACAGGAGTTTAACACTAAACAGAGAAGTCAAAGCCTCTTTGGTGCTGAAATTCAAGATTGTTTGCTTTGTACTGTGTGAGAGGTTTGTTTACCCCCACCAAGGACCTGAAGTACATAGAAAAACCATATAGCATGTTTTTGTTTGTTTTTACAAGGCATACAGTCATGGAAAAAAACATATTATTACTGTGCATTTCTAAATCATCTTTTGACTTCTTCACTGTTCCACAGGAAATGTTACATAGACTTATTCAAAAAAAAAACCGACTGAGAGTTAGACCAGGACTCCTGCAGGAGAAGAAACTATATTTTCTTAAGGGAGTGATCTTAGTTCTATTGGTTCGAGCCGAGGTCTGAACTCGCCGAGTGTTTGCAAGTGAGCTGCTGTGCGTGTTTTCAAAGAAAACATGGCAATCCAAACTCTCAGCGTCCCCAGAGAACCATTTGCACTCCTTCCAGTAGTTACACAGTGCGAGCAGCGTAAATGACCTCTCGCTGCATTTCACTGCTTCCACTGACAAGAGGGAGAGCGTATGACAGGTTGAGTCCCTTAAAAGAAACCTCTATAGAAGCAAATAGATGGCCTAATATTGACGGAAACGATTTAAAAAAAAAGGTGAGAGGCTGTCAGAAAATAATTTCAGATGCAAGCTTCAGTTGCTACTTGTTTGTGAGTCTTCTTGTCCTCTGTTTTGTCTTTGGTAAATAAAAAATCATGTTCTACTATGTTGAGATCTGGACACTGACTTGGCCAATAAGAATTATTTGATATATTTGCCTTCAAAAAGTCTCAAATTGAAAACGGATGGAAAATTTCACTTGCGGCTTCAACTTGTCAACCGTCTCAGAGATACAAATGACGAGTTCTTCAAACCGTCACTGCATATGCCTTTGGTTACTTGGTTGTTGCTAGGCAGATTGGTAGTTCATAAATGAATGTAAAAATAAACAACACAAAATGTTCTCCTTGGAGAAGCTTTACCAGGGTTTGTAGGTCTGGCTGCATTACTTTTTGACTTCAGTAAGTGAAGGTCATGCACTGTTGGATTAAGATCAAGCCTATGTGATTGAGAAGTCCTCTATTTATTTTGCCTTCAGGAAGTCTTGAGTTGCAAATTCATGTCAAATTCAAATTGTGTTCTCCAGCTTGTTAACACTTCACAATTCCAGTCAGATTGCCAAACCTTCCATGCCTACGCTTTCAGTTGTTGCTTGGTTGTGATATTTTCTACCCTCTTGGTTGTCTTCATGAAAAATAAACTCCATCCTTGGAATTGCAATGTCGTTATTTCATCACACACAATTGTTTCTAACATGTTTTTAAGAAAGTACCTTAATTCATTCATTCATTCAGTCATTCATCTTCCGAGCCGCTTGATCCTCACTAGGGTCGCGGGGGGTGCTGGAGCCTATCCCAGCTGTCTTCGGGCAGTAGGCGGGGGACACCCTGAATCGGTTGCCAGTCAATCGCAGGGCACACAGAAACGAACAACCACTTGCACTCACGCTCGCACCTAGGGACAATTTAGAGCGTCCAATCAGCCTGCCACGCATGTTTTTGGAATGTGGGAGGAAACCGGAGCACCCGGAGAAAACCCACGCAGGCCCGGGGAGGACATCTTGGTTGTCTTCATGAAAAATAAACTCCATCCTTGGAAAGGTCGAAACATGCTTCTCACAGGAAAAAAAAAATGCACTCAAAAAGCAAAACACGTTGCGTATTTACACTGTAATAAGCAGCTCAAGGCTTTTTGAAGGCAAAGCAACTGAATATTCTCCAACGGACAAGTCAGTCACCTCAATCTAGTCACATTGACTTCGATCTTCCGTAAGTGAAAATCATACTTTCGTGATGTCCTATCTGGTGACTTGGTTGGCTATTGAAGCATACCTAGTTTATTTGCCTTCAAAAAGTTAATCGACTTTCGTTGTGCGACAGTAGCAGTTACACAATGAAAGTGGATGAATTCCAAACATTCTAAAGTCAAAAAGCAACCCAGATTTCATTCATTTACCTTCAAAAAGTCTTGAGTTCAGCCACTTTTTTTGTGTTGTATTAGCAATTAGACAACCCAAATGGCTGAAGTTCAGACTTTTTGAATGCAAATAAATGGAATATCCTTCAAAATCTTGACTGTCGCCACTTTGGTACACCTGATTAAAACCAAATGATCTGATTTGCTGCTGGAGGTCAGATAGCGGACCAGAGGAGAGCGATGCCCCACAGATCGGAAGAGGGCCGGGGGTTTAAAGGCAGAACAAGGTTCCTGGGAAATGGCGGCACACCAGCATTAATTTGTGCCACGCTCAATTAGCGTCATGTCGACGGACAAATGTGACGAAGACAAAGGTGTTGGAGTAGATCAGAGACCGGCGCTGATTCGGGAATGGAGGCCGGGATGTTTTGGGACACGAGGAGCGGGTCAAAGACAGGCTAGAGAACATCCGACCCCGGAAAGCGCACAAAGCCAGCTTTTCATTCCGGCGAGCTTGTAATTGTCTTTGACAAAACTCATTAGCAGGGTCCTTGTAGCGACATCGGCAATGTGAAATTCCACGGAGAGAGACATGAACCAAAACAATATGGCATCCTCATTGCATTGAGCAAATGTAATGAAGGGTGCACATTGAACTTAAAGAGCCCGAGCTGCTCGGCGTGGGACACATCAAATGGCACCTCTTTGCCGGCACTTTGTCAGTCCTCAGGCCAAAACGATTGTTTGCGAGGTTGTTGTTGTTGTTGTTACTCAGGCTTACTATTTCGACCAAGAGGCTGGCGCTGTCCTGTCACAATAATTCCGATTCTTTGTACGCGGTGGCCACCAGCTCATTAAGCGGGAGGCCTCAATGGGTCATGATGGATGCCACTGACAATACTTTGTCAGAAGTTAACCCATCGTGGACATGAATTATATCTCCACACGATGCAAACAGGCATTGTGTTAGCGCCCGCGACCCCTCCGTGACCCGGCTCGCGGGACCAATACAAATAATTTACGCTTCTTCCCACATTACGCCCAGCTCCAAGCCCGTTTTTCACAATTTGGCCAATAACTGTTAATTTAAGAAACCATCACAGTGGGCGAGAGGTCGGGCTACACCTGTTTAGAATCAATTTAATTCCAATTTGTTTACCCAATCATATGTGAACTGTACCTTTGAAACAAAATCATTTATTTTCCCAATATTTTTTTTCCTATTATTTCCTCACATGATTACCTGACCCGAAAAGATGACAATGAATAAATGAATGCAACACACATAAGAGGACTTTTGATCACGTAAATTAAAGAACTGAGCAAGGCTTGGGCGGTCAGCCGGCCATATTTTGCCCACCCCTGACCTACCAGCTTTTCTACATTGGATCTCATTAGCGACTTTTGCAAAGCATTGCGAGGTCTTCATGTACATAGGTGTCAAACTCAGGTCTTGGAGGGCCGCTGTCCTGCATGTTTTCCAAGTCTCCCTGTTGCAACACACCTGATTCAAATGATGAGATCATCAGCAAGCTCTGCGCAAGCCTGACATTGATCCTGTTAATTTGAATCAGGTGTGTTGCCACAGGTAGACTTGAAACATATGCAGGACAGCGGCCCTCCAGGACCGGAGTTTGACACCTATGCATGTGCCATAAAATAAACAAGTGGGCAATCGTTGTAATCTGCTTATTCTAACAGTATGCTTTGTGACGCTGGAAAAGAGCATGGTTTATGACACCTACAATAAAATCACTGATGTCATCAGGGTGGGCTGCATGGTGATGGGCTGATGTCCGCCGTCACATTTCACAAGCAATGTCCCAGACGAATAATTTTGTCAAACCTATCTATTAAGCATTCGTGTTTACCCTTACTTGTTTTTCTTTTTTCTTTTTTTTTTGCAAATGTGTGCCTCATTCTCAGATTATGGCAAATCTGATTTGGATTATGCAGGGTGGAGACCCCACCCAACTCACACTCCCTCTGGCCTAGCATTCTTCTCCCCCTCCCATATGAAAAATGTAATTTACCAAGATGAACGTGTCATGGGGAGATTTGCCCATCCGCAGTGAAGCTACCTAAGGAATTTATTATGTGGAAACATGGAACTTTATCACAGATTTCATGTCTGACCTCAGATTAGACATGTCGGACAAATACTACGTCCCCCCGCCACCCGACCCCCCCATACCCCTATTTAAGAATGTGCTTAAAATATCTCAATCTTTTGTCCTTTAAAGCTGCTCACAATATTATGTTGAGTTTTAGAAGGGGTTTGAGGTCAGGGCTAACAGATTTTTCCACACCCAACTCATCCTAGTATGGTTTAACCACCTTGCCTTGTGTGCAGGGGTCAAAAAAATATCCCAATACAATATGTCAGTTATTTGTTTTGAAATTGCAATGTTCAGACGCATTGGAGTGCCACAACGACTTGTAATCGAGATAACTGAGGCAATACTGAGACTGTATGGCCAACATTAGCATTTTAAGGACAAGCAAGGACACATCTCATTTGATTGTAGCTTTGGCATCTCAGCCAATGTTTAAGTGCTGTATACACCTTTAGTGCTGTTGGACTGCTTTGTGAGATGGAGTTTGAGATCAGGGCTTGAAAATTCTTCTGCCTCAAACTCTTCTATGTAAGTATTACTTGAAGTTATTTTGGAGCAAAAAGGGTCGGGCCCCAAAATAAGGATTCCTTTCCATTTTTCTTTGTAAAACAACACTTTGTTTTCAGTTGACGTTACTTGAGCTAAGATAATAACTAAAAAACATAATTAATTTACATAATTTTTATTATGTATTCAAAAAAATATATACCGGTCCCTATTCACATTTCAAATATGGCCGCAGGTTTTCTCCATGCCTGCTATAAATGACTGCTGTTCCATCCACTATGTTTGCTAATCAGCTAAATTTGAATATTCCACCATTATATAATCGTGTGTATTTATTTTGACCTCAACAGGTTATTTATTAACATCGGTGGGAAAATAAGGTGAAATCATCCGACTAAGTAAGCCGACTATATTATAAAGCCCACTGGTCCACCTCTCATTTTCATCTATTTTGCCAGGATTTATCGTGGCCAAGGACACTCGGGATGATCACCACAGCACCTCGAAATGACTCTCCTGAAATGTATGACACCTTTAGTGCTAAAATAATCCCTCAAATATGCCTTGTAATATTTTAGCCAGGCTGTCGACAGGGTTTCTCTCCCTACTGTTTGCAGTGATTCTTAGCAAATAAGTGAAATGAAGGTGCATTCTGGACTGGTTGCTCGTCAATTGCAGGGTTTTAGAGGCAAAATGTTCACACTCAAATGCACCTCAAACACACAATTTTGAGCAGGGGTCACCAACGTGGCACCAGGCAGCGTCAAATGCCCACATTACTAACCTGCAGGTCTGTTTTAAAACCTACTCACTACTGAAGGGACAGTTGTGATTTTGGAGGAATGTTGTCATTTGAAAATGTGAATGCTGGAAAATATTTACATAAGTAAAATATGTATTGGGTGGCCCGGTAGTCCAGTGGTTAGCACGTCGGCTTCACAGTGCAGAGGTACCGGGTTCGATTCCAGCTCCGGCCTCCCTATGTGGAGTTTGCATGTTCTCCCCGGGCCTGCGTGGGTTTTCTCCGGGTGCTCCGGTTTCCTCCCACATTCCGAAAATATGCATGGCAGGCTGATTGAACACTCTAAATTGTCCCTAGGTGTGAGTGTGAGCGTGGATGGTTATTCGTCTCTGTGTGCCCTGCAATTGGCTGGCAACCGATTCAGGGTGTCCCCCGCCTACTGCCCGGAGACAGCTGGGATAGGCTCCAGCACCCCCCGCGACCCTAGTGAGGATCAAGCGGCTCGGAAGATGAATGAATGAATGAATAATTGGCCATTTTCAACTTTTTTTTTTTTTACGATTTTAAAATAGCTAATATTGGCCGATCAAATCGGTCAGGCCCTGATTATACCATTCTTCAAGGTAATTTGAACACATTTCTAATTTCAGAAGGGGGTGTCAAACTGCTCCTCGCATTTCTTACTTCCCTCAAAGTAGCTCTCAGCTTCGAATAGGTTTGTGACCCCTTGTTCAGAGCCTTCAAGGAACTTTACATGCATGCTTTTAGAACGTGAGAGGAAGTCCGAACATTCTGAGAAAACCCACGCAAGCAACGGGAGAACATTCAAACTCCGCACAGGAAGACCAGAGCCTGGATTCAAACATCTGACCTGAACACAGCGAGGCAGACGGGCAAAGCCCTTGTCACTGTGCTACCAATGTATCAATAGAATTATTATTATTATTATTTTTTTTTTAATCATGTCATGTCTTTTACTCATCTTCATCATCTACTAGTTAGTCACAACGAGACGGATTGAAAACAAGCAGAATCAAAGCCACTCTGATGGGCCGTGTGAACGGATTGATGCTACAAATGACCTTTTAATGAACACAGTGCTAAGTTAGCGCAGCGCACGGGGGACTCGCCGTCATTCGGCATGCGTTGCCGCACTTTGGCTACAAAGCGCTCAACGTCACCGGTGATTAAAACCACGCTGCCGACGCCTTTCTTCTGCAACTTATACATTCGGTCCACGTGCGTAGAGCGGAGGCGATCACCTTTGATCAAATCTGCATCCTGCATTGTTTGAATACAGGCACCCCGACCCCACCCCAAAGCCCTTTAAATAACCACAACACATAGAAAAGTCTTGGGGAAAAAAATATTTTTTTTGTTTTGTTTCTTTATAAAAAGGGAATAACACAGTTCACATTTTCACACAATGACAACACACAACGTTTAACTTAATCTTCAACCATATTTACCGCCACGACAATACACATTTTTTAACAGAATGTTTTTAAAAGGGACACAGAAAACGCAATGAAAAACAAACAAATAAATACATTGGTTCGCAAATGATGCACGATTGCCACAGACAAAATTCCATTGATTTTTGCATAATTTTTTCAACACCATAAATTAAAAAAAAGAAAAAAAAACTTGTGCAAAATGTTCCACAGTTTGATAGCTTGGGCTGCAACGTGCAGCGCTAATAACTGTCCCAATGAGACCCCTGTTCCCATTAGTGCATAATTACCCTCCTATTTGTTGAACGGCCTCCATTCATCTAAATGGGGGGAAAAAGAAATAGGTCATTAAAATCACTAAAATGTTACTTAAAAGTAAGTAAGCCAATAAGTCATAATAAAAAATAAATGGCTGTATATAGTACAGTGATACCTTGACATGAAAATCTGTTCCGTGAGCAAGTTTATCACTCAGTTCATTCATATTCAAGTATTTTCCCCATTGACATTATTTAATACACCATGAATCCATTACAGCCCTCTGAAAATGCCGTTTTTGTAAGCAATTTTCAACAACAACAACAAAGAAATCACTGTCCTGTAAAATATGAATATTACATTCTTACATAAAAATGAATCGTTTTGATGACATAGTATTTGTTTGCTGATGCATGCCTTTAAGAGGCGTGAACTAATGAGTGATCTCTGATTCCAGCTCAGATTGGCCATGAACCACCTGGCTAGTTCTGTGTTTGTGTCTTCTCAATGCTCATTGCAAGTGTTTTCATTTTGTATCTGTGCTTCACTTTTTGAATGGAACAATGGAAATAAATGTTTTCCACAAGATGCAAATCTACTGTGATGCACTTTACATGCAATGCTATTATCCTTCAAGCATGTGCAGTCACCTCTTCATCACAGGCCTGAACGCAGTGACCTTGTCGTCCTGCAAGGTCACACACACTTGACTGATGTCTGAGGATGTCTCCGTTGCTTTGGCGCTAGAAAATCCTGCACAACCGAGAAACAAAAAAGCTTCTAAGAAATGTGCTTTTCTTTTTGTGAAACGTCCATTACCGTTGTAAAGTAATGCCGTTAACCTTCAGTCGTGGAATACTGGCATGTGTCTGGGAGGGCAGCGTAGGCCGGGCAGTGCAGCTGGAGGCCTTTGTGATTGAAGCTGCCTGGGCCATAGACCTTGGAGTGCAAAGCGGGGCCCTCAGGAAAAAGGTTCACAGTACCGGAAACGTTATTGGCTTCCTGGTGACCTCTCATAGGCCCGCATTGTTCAGTGGGAATACCGGGGGCTCCCGCCAACCTCTGGAGCTGGCAGTCCCCGCTCGAGTTGCTCGTCCTGAGCTCGGAGGGGTGCTGCGGGCTCAGGATGATGCCCGACGCCGCCGTACGGGCCAGAGACCAAATCCGAGGTTTGTCCGACGCTTCAAAGTGAGACAGGGTCAAGGTTCCCGTGGAGGACGGAGTCTTGGACGCTACGGGATCCAGGAAGTCGGCAGGAAGAGCGGGGAGGGAGGTTTTGATGGCACAGGGGAAGGCGTGTTGGAAGCCGCTGGACACATTCAAGTGAAGCTCAGAGGTGCAGTCTCTCTTGTGGGGGGAGACGGGGAGTGCCACAGTCTCGTCTGGGACCCCTTTTTCACAATCGCCATCCAGCTTGTCACACTCATCCTCGTCCATGTCCTCCAAATCGCTCAGATGCAAATCTTTTTCTTCCTTGCACTCACTGGAATCTACAAAAAATGAAAACTCGGATCAAATGAGAGTCAACATAATTGAGCATAATCAAGTAGGTGGCAGCAAAGCACGAATTTGTCTAACCGAAGTTCCTCAAAGTACTTCAACATGGTTCCTTGGCATCATGAGGCCAAAATAATACTTTCATTGCTTTTATGTGAGCACAAAAAAAATGCGAGTATTTACAGAAAATACCAGAGAATAGAGTCCCAAAGAGAAAAATCTGTGAATATGTGAGTGCTCACTCGTGTACATGCAGGGATTCATTGTCATGCCTGTACCGTATGTCCATGTGCCTATATGTGTAGAAAGTGAAATGTTTTTGGCAACTCTTTGATCTAAAATGTTTTCCAGCCGTTACACCGTCTGCATGAAACCAAATTTTCAGGTTTTTGAGTGCATAGCAGCAACACACACTGTAACCCTCAACTGGCTCCCCATTCATTTTAGAGTTATTTTCAAGATCCTCTCATTTGTTTTCAAATCTCTGAATAATCTCGCGCCACCTTATCTCTCTGAGCTCATCCGCCCCTACACACCTGCCCGGCGACTCAGGTCTGTGGACCAGTCTTTGTTAGAAGTGCCTAGAACTAAACTGAGGCTCAGAGGGGATCGAGCCTTTTCTGTTGCTGGTCCCTCTCTCTGGAATGACCTCCCACTGAACATTCGGCAAGCCTCCTCGCTGCCCATCTTCAAAGCCCTCCTCAAAACTCACTTGTATTCTTTGGCGTTCGACTCAGCATGACTTATATTTGTTCTTGATTTTACTGTTTGGTGCTTTCTACCGCCTTTATTACCTATTTGTCTTACTGTTTATTGTGCATGTTAAATTGCTCCATGTACAGCACTTTGTATGCAGCGATGGCTGGTTGTTATATTGTTGTTTAATAACTGTTTTTGCTCCATGATTTGCGGTCATGTATGCTTTAACAAAACATAGTGGTCTACCTGCCTCACGGGCTTGCAAGCTCGCGGGCTACCAAGCAGATTGCAGCCAGATTGTCTGGAAGGCCGGTGCTTCATACTTAGAGTGCAAAGTAGGAGCTGGTTTACTCATGCCACTAAATCCAATTTGATTAACAAATTGAGATTAACGAGTCACCCTACACTGCTTTATAAGGGGTGACGAACACAAAAAAAATGCTATCAAAATAGGTAGAAAAAACTCAGCTGTCACGTGCTTCAACTGGCTAAAATAAGGACATATTTTCACAGATTATGCGAAGAAGACAAGCACAAGTGTGTGCCCTCAGTCAAGCACAGACCTCCACCAAAGTCAAGAAAGATATTTTGTGGTTCGTAGGAGATGACATGAAATCTAGTATTCAGTTGAAAGGACGCGAACAACAGCATTACTAGCAATGTTCCCTCTGATTTTCCACGCATGTGAGCATTCACACAAACTCCCTGAGAGCATCCTTTGGACCACAATGAGCAATATCAGACATGAACACGGCGGCCACTGCATTTACACATCTGTCCAAAACCTGAGATCAAACAAAGTTACACGATGTCGATAAGTAACAACAAAATTCAAACCACCTATCCCACTCCGAAATAATGGAAAACATGTAATTTAATAAAACACAAGAAATTTTGGTCACATGACCTCTGAAACTCAAAGGGAAGTTGGAATAATGTGTTGTTCTGTTTGTGGAAATGAAGGAATGAGTACAGAAACGCAATGCTAGCTAGCATCACCGTGTGCGCCGAGAAGGTCAGAGCCGTGCACAGTTGCTCATTCATGTTACCTTAGAGGGAAGATTGAATCTGAGGCACTGTTGAATTCTAACGCTAAACAATGTAAAGAGAAAAGAAATTCCGGAGCAACACATCGAGCAGGCATCATCCTGGTCTCGACGACGACATAAGCTGTTCATCCCGGGCACGGTGAGGCTGGACACTTTCTGTCCAACTCAAAAGGCTTGAAAAATGAAAATTAAGAAAATGAATTCCTCTCGCATCTGCATATTTTTGTCCGTTAGCCGGTAGCCTACTTCCTGGTTTATGCAGAATAGCGCAAGTATCCGGCAGATCGGAATCTACCGCTACCATTCTGGGTCAGTGGTACATTATAGAACAAACGGTGAAGAGAGAAAATAGATTACTTAGATGAAAGCAAAAAAAAAATGCAGCTCAAAACTGAATTTTTGTGTGGGTTTTTTTTGTTAGGCTAAATCTTGTTCTACTGAGGATGATGAAACATAACACAGTATTATGTAGACAGTCTCAGTCTTGATCATTCTGGATGTGGTTTTCTTCTAACTATACGGTCCTGAGACACAACGAATTCCACAAATAAATGTCCAAAGTGATGTCTGTACTTTTCTTTTTGTTGGGTAGTTTAACTTTGTACTCCGCGGTTCATGGAGGTTCCCCAAAATTGCACCACCTATGCCCCCAAAATGTGTGATGTAGTCCAACACTAACCAAAAATAACTTCTCAAAATTACGATGTGCATAAACGGTAAAAAAAATGTATAAACATTTGAATAAATAAGTGGGACAAACCTTTGGTGAGACAGTCGTGGTCACTCTTGCTGATCTCGTCCTTCCTGTCATCGCCGGCCTTGTTTTTAGGCGACCACGTCATCTTGTTCTCCTTCTTGAGCCTCCGACGAGCGTTGGCAAACCAAGTGGAGACCTGGGTGAGGGTCATCTTGGTGATGATGGCCAGCATGATTTTCTCGCCCTTGGTGGGGTACGGGTTCTTGCGGTGCTCATAGAGCCACGTTTTCAAGGTGCTGGTGGTCTCTCGGGTGGCATTCTTTCGTCTGGCTGTGCTGTTAAAGTCCACCGTCCCGTATCTGTACACAAAGGCATTCGGTTTAAGGACCGCACACAACACACCCTCTCATGTTTGAAGTCGATATAAAGCTTTAAATGAAGCCAGGTAACCGAGTAACACCCCTGACCGTTGACCTCGATGCGGCTCGCTTATAAAAAGTGGGAACGTAGCAGATTTTGGCAAGCGAGCTCACCTGAGCTCAAATGGCACAAAGTGGACAAAAAGTGGGGCAAAAACCTCACCTGTCATACTGATACTGGCCCAGCGACGGGTCGTACGGATAGTACGCAGCCGTTTGACTGATTCCCGAGTGTAAAGTGCCTGCACTCTCCTTCATGTCGTACTGCGGATTCTGCCACAGAAAAATAAAGATATTTCAATGTTATGACACTTTTTAAAACACATTTTACAATAGAAAAAAAAAGCTGCATCATGACTGTTTGAAATCGCAAACATGAAATGTATTTGAAAAGATGACTGTATTATTTGCAGAAATATTATACAACAAAAAATGTTTTTTGAACTTTTGAATGTACACATTTGTTGTTCTATCAGTTATATTACCTTTCCACACCCCAATTATAATGTGAAACAATTTCAAAATCGCGTGATTGTTCAGTTATGTGACCGCTTTCTAGCAAAAAAAAAACAATATATATTTTTATATATTCTTGAAGTACGAGAAGACTTGAGGGCAAACTTTCTTTTTTTTTGCATAGTTTTTTGCTCTGTTTTTTAATGAGACAATTAAGACAAGTAACTTCAGAGGTTTAATTTTATGATCTTAAAAACATCAATTGCTAAAATGAATTACATCATTAATTTTTTTTTCTAATTTTATCATATGTTCAAATGATAATTGTCTGTTGACTGTTATTGTGGCGGCATTGAAGATTTTTTTTTATGTATGATATTTTTGACACACTTTCCCAATTAAAATGTTTATCTAAACAGTTTTACTGCGATATTGTTTATCTGGGTTGTTTTATTGGGTCATTCCCCCCCCCCCCCCCCCCCGACATTTCTGAGAACTTTCACCACATTTTTTCTTGATGCATCGATTCATCCAAGCTCACCCACCACCCCTCTTTCCCCCCAACCCCCACCCCCCTTCTCCGACGCGTGCAAAGCAGACAGAGGTGAGCCCACCAGAGAGGAATAGATGGCGGCGGAGGGGTCTGTTCCGTAGGGGAAGTAGTTGGCGTAGTTTTGGCTGGCTGCGGCCGCCGCGGCGTAGGGGGAGCCGTACACGCCCAGAGCAGCCGCGTTGAGCTCGCTGCGGCTCCCAGCCAGCAGCCGGTTCTCGTAGGGCGCGGGACAGCAGAAGGAGGCGGCGGCGGCGGCGGCTGCCGCTACGGCTGCGGGGGTCTGGGCTCCTCCGGCGGAGCCGTCCGGCGGCACCGACCTGGAAATCGAATCGCAGCAAGTCGTACTGGGGTTTGCCGACACGAAAAACTGCACAGAGAGAGTGATGGACAAAACAATTGGATCAAAGTCTTAAAGGGAAGGAAAGAAAGAATAAGCGTAAGAATTAAAAACCAAAATAAAAAAAAATAACTTCTGCAAAATGAAGGTCAATTAGATTGTTACCAAAACAAAACAAAAAACAAATAAACAGCCATTCTCTTGATTCGAGGTAAGTCACTTTTTTAATGACAATACGGGATTTATGACAAAGTTTAGTTTGCACCGTGTAAGTGACTTTTTTTTAGTTAATTCGTGACATATTATTCGCAAGTTAAATCAAACGTAATTCAGAGTGATATTTTTGGCGGCTGTAAATTCAGATACCTTGAAATTATTGTTATTATTATTATTAGTTATTTTTTAAACTAACCAGCATTTATATGTTAAAATCTAACTCATTCCTGGTGGAAAATAAAGAGCTCACAACTTTCCGGTGACTAACTTTTCCCCATCAAAACTCAAAATGAAAACATACAACGAGGAGTTAGTGGAGAGTTTTGGTCACAGTTACATACTCCTGAATCATTCATTTCATCAGAAAGATGCGTAATTACGCATGGCGCGCCACGCAGGGTGACATCAATCTCGATTTTGTCACCAGAAAAAAAAAGACAGCACGTGAGTTCATTCATAATTCAGTGTTATTGGACACGAGCGCGTGTATGTCAATATTTGGCACAACAACTACAAAGCAAAAAGCAGAGGGTGGGGACAGGCAACAAAATCACACATTTTAAATAAGAGAAATATTTACGTGGAGGAAATATGTAGTCATTTTTTAAGGGTTTAAAAATAAGGGGAGGAAAAAACTCTTACCTGTGAAGTTGCGTTATAAGGGTATCCAAACTGGGAGAAAGACATCGCGCCTTCTTTTGTAACCATTAGCAATAATTCCTCCTCATGCAGCCCGGATCGATTGCTCCCAATTCCACTTCAAATCGGCGCTCTTCCGCGCATTTCCACGCGCGCACGGCCTTTCTCTTCGCCCCTCTCAATAATACATGACTTTCGCCCATATAGGAGGGGAGACTTTGCCGCAGATTGTTTTATACGAATGAATAATCCCCTCCGTGGATCTGATGAGAAATGAAATTAAGCGTCATTAGTTGGGGGGGAAAAATGTTATGTTCGGCGAAGGAGGCTTAAAGGATAACGTAAGTCTTGCAAGATATGGACTGTGCTTGTGCTATTATTTGTGCCTGTATAGTTCTTTAGCATTCATCCATGCAAGGGTAGCGGCGTGACGTCACTGTAATCCCGGAACGCCACGGTGGTGTACCAGGGATGGGGGTCTTTGCCAGTCACGTCCAATACAAAGATGTGCTTTTCTCTCCCTCCTTAAAGTGCACACATACAAAGGGACAATTAATCCCCATGGCAACATATTCCTCACTCGTTATGTTTTGACAAATTAGAAGGAAAAAACAACATGAATTATTTTAACCTTTATTTGTGACGAAAATGATGAAAAAATGCAGTTTTTCTTCTTTTGAGATGAGTCTCTGTTAGGATAGCTTCCACTAAAAAGATGCAATATAAATTATAAAGATTTTTATTTTAAACTTGGCTGAGGGAGAAAGTCATGAAACTAAAATATTTTGATTGCAGTTATAGTTTGCAATGCTGTGCAAATGCACGGTATCATTCAACGTGGCGTTCGTAAGATTCGAGTGAATAACAAAAAAAAATGTCTTTAGCATTTTTTTTAAACATGAGTATCAGTATACATGTTAACACTGAATATACTTTTAAATGAGTTCTTTATGACCGAAGTGGTCATAAACATTGGTCATCCAACAATAGATCCACCACTGGCTTCAATACACATAATGCTTATTTTGAAGTAATTTAGAAACAAAATGTGCAATGTGCATGATTTCTGTTGCACTTTACTGTGATGCACAACTACACTTTTGTATGCATTTCACCTCTCATGGCTCTCTATTAGCGAGAGGTGAATCCCCCCTTAGTAGGATTATTGGTATTTATTTCTTTATGTAAATATGTATTTATTTTGACAGGTCAATAGAGTCGTGATTGATGCGTGCCTGGAGACCTGCGTGACCATTACGCACCACGTGCGTAATTGTCTCAATTAAAAAGAATGACACCACGCCCCTTGTTTAACCAACGAGTAAAAGTGAAAATATGCCTTGGAGGTGAAGACTGAGGAAAAAAATACCGTCTAATTAAATAAGAGGAGGGGGTGGATGAAAATGCGTTTTAATTGAATGATGCTCGCACCGTTGAAAACCATTTTAAGCTTTATTAAGCATCGCCAGTAAACAAATCCCCTCCTCCGCACACTCTGTGATACAGAGTTGGAGTCACGTGAGCCACAATTGTGAAAGACAGCGTGGATGTGTCAAAAAAAAAGTGTCCCGTGGGCATGACCGTGACTGACGTATGTTTCTCCCTCCTCCTTGCATGATTTTAGTCCTGCAGTTATAAAGCTTCTCTTCGGGCGGCACTAAAGAGTCACCTCGAAGAAGGAATCGAGATCTCCTTTGATAAGCGCACACAACGGGACACAACATTAGGTACACTGGAACCACCAATGAGACTTTCCAGAGAATGCTTCTTGTCTGTGTAGGTTCTCTGTCTTCCTTTTTTTTTTCAGTTCTGAAGTTTAGCTAATACTTATAGTACTTTTTTTGACGCCATCCAAGATGTAACAGCAAGTTTGTTATTGTGGTTGGAGTTGGCGGTGTAGAATTACACCGCATTTCTACAAAACTGTTGAGAATATTTTGAATTGACAAATACTACTCTGACAGTGTCAAATCAAAATGCAACATTAAATGTGACTACTTAATTTTTTTTTATATTACCTATTTATTGATTGTATTTTATTAAAAAAAAAATATCCAATCTAACTTGTCCACTTTTAGTTGGGGTAGGGTTGGTCTTTCAGAATGCAAAACACATATTATGATAAAATGTGAAAGCCATTCGATGACGGCGGGAGTGATATCTGAATTTGGTGAATTGATACGAGATTGTGAAGAGATATCAATGGAATATAATGTCATATACCTGTAAATGTGTTTTTATCCATCTTGAGCAATAGCTATGATGTGATGTGGAATTGCAAAATGGGACTTGTGTTACGACTGCAGCTGCAGATTTTCAACACTTTCCAAAGCATACTAAAAAGTGAAAACTAAAGACAGATCAACGCTGATAAGGGGGTGCGTTCCGCCTTCCACTTAGTTCGTTCGTGCCCATGTGTGACCCAGTCCACCCCCGCCAACCCAATAGCTGTCCCGCAGCCAGAGGGGTGATTTTAAAAATGATAACATTAATAATAATAAAAATGCATTCGCTGAATTCATTTCTACAATGGCACCGAAATACAATGATATTCACCGCACACGTACCAGGAGAGCAGAATCTGTCTATACCCCAAATTCAAATTCACCAAAATCATGCTCCACAACCTGCGCCACAATTTAGACCGACTCTCAACAGGTATAAAATCTAGCGGTAGTCTACTATCAGCCACAAACTAGTTATCTCTGCCAGAACGTTACAAACACGCTAAAGGAGGCTTGGACTTGCACAAAAATCACCAAATATTACCGCAAAGTCATAAATTTGCTTTCTTAAGAAATCATCTCTTCTTGATGAAAATGGGGCATTTTTACACAGAGTAACATCAGCAATTATGCGGCGAGAGAAGACTGCAGCAACCCAAATGTAATGTCTCGCGACGGTGGTCGATACACTTCCACAAGGGCATACGAGTGTGCCCAAGTGCATATGGACTCATGGACACTCATGCATAATGCATGCCCAGCAGTCAGCATACATCTCCCTGAATCTGGCTGAAATGAACACTAATTGTAATGGCAGACTGACCACACTGCCCTTCCCTCAACTACAATGTGTCACACCCTCACAATGACACTTAAAAAAATACAATACAATACATGCTGATTTATATAGCGCTTTCACAACAGCGGCAGCTGTAACAAAGCGCTTTACAAAACAGTTAACATAAAGTAAAATAATAAACACAACACATAACATAAAACACGGACAGTCGTGCAGTCCTAACCACTTTTCCGTCACACGCTTTGTTGTTTGAAGCAGTTTGAGATGAAAGAGGAGAGATTCAAAGTGTCCTTTAACCAGTGGATCACAGCCATCATGCTCAAAATGTGCACACGTCGGCTACAAGCTAAGTCAACAAGAAGCTGTAGCATCCATTGACGAAAAAAGAGATTGGTTCACTTCTCCTGTCCCATGGAAATTCATTTCAATTCCAAGCGGCGACTCACGGTTCCAATTACACATCGGCGCTCTTCGCCAACGCTCCTCTCTCCTCATCCTCAACTTCAGCGGTCATCCATCCAGCCGCACCAACGCCGACTGTCCAACAGCGCTGACATAGCCACTGAACAAATCGGGGTTGTGAAAAATGCTGCCCATTACTGTCGCAAAAAACACAAGCGCCCCAGGTCTGTCCAGCACCGACAGTCAATGGCACCGACATTCCTCCCAATCAGAATCTGTGCTGGTACAGGCGTGCTGCCGAGAAGGCGCAACCACCAAGCACAGATACTGCTCCTTTGACGAATGTCGTGACCAAAAAGCACTGAAAACAGTCCATATCAGGTCCACACAATGAAACAACAAACGTGACAAAACAAAAGACAAAAACAGCAAAAAAGAACAAAAAAGCAAGGCTCTTGAAGAGCACTTGCCAAAGGCTTCCTACTCGGGCGCCATCCTGGGGAAAATAAATAAATAAATAAATAAATACATTACAATACAAAAAAAAAGAACTTTTCGCTTGCCTGTGCCACTGGACTTGATGACTTCATAACCGCACAAGAATACATTTTAATCTGGATTAAAGTAAGAATATATTTGACCTAAATGCCAATGCATCATAATTCCCACCCATAGATATTGATGTTGGGCGGCCCGGTAGTCCAGTGGTTAGGACGTCGGCTTCACAGTGCAGAGGTCGCGGGTTCGATCCCGGCTCCGGCCTCCCTGTGTGGAGTTTGCATGTTCTCCCCGGGCTGCGTGGGTTTTCTCCGGGTGCTCCGGTTTCCTCCCACATTCCAAAAACATGCGTGGCAGGCCGATTGAACACTCTAAAATTGTCCCTAGCTGTGAGTGTGAGCGTGGATGGTTGTTCGTCTCTGTGTGCCCTGTGATTGGCTGGCAACCGATTCAGGGTGTCCCCCGCCTACTGCCCGAAGACGGCTGGGATAGGCTCCAGCACCCCCCGCGACCCTAGTGAGGATCAAGCGGTTCGGAAAATGGATGGATGGATGGATGGATAGATATTGATGTTATCAATGCAAAGTTGTTATGCAACCTGAGTTCATTGTGATTCAACTACTTTCAGTGAGACCGATAGACGAGGAAATATATGATAAAATAACAACATATTGTATGTGGAACTTCAAGAGCCGATACAGTATCACAGTTTTTCCACTGAAGCGTGTGTGGTAGATGCGCGGCGCCCAGCTACTTGGTGTGGAAGCATTGCCGACTCATTTTTCCGCAATGGTCCACCTCAGTCGCAGGCTTATGGTCGACCAATTTTGCTGCAAGTTCATTCATCAGATTCACTGATTACGAACTACTGCTCTATTTCGATCCGGCGAGGACTAATGAGGTTGAGTGGTGCTGCTGTCTTCCAACCAAAGCATTGCTGCGTCGCACTGCAAATACTGGGAAGGTTAAGTCAACATTCAATAGCACTCGGTCCTTTTTTCTCCTACAGTATTGAATACATTTCCTTTGCGGACTTAGGGAACTACAAATACTTTTTGGAGGATTTTTAATCAAATAGAATGGGTGGCGGTATGAAATGGTAATAAGCGCACAGAACGCATGAAACCAAGCAGGAGAAGGAGCAGCACCTACCTGGAGGTGTGTGATCTCATTACATCCTAAATTGCTATGTGCCAATAAACCAGGAGGCCCTCGTGGAATTATTAAATGCACAGAGGTGATTCGTGAAGATTAGATCGAAATTAGCCAATGTGGAAAGAAAAAGTAATAAATATTCTAATGAAAAATAATAACACGATGATTGTACATTAGTGGCCTGTAATGCTAAAATAAACAAACCGGCACGGGGCTGACGATAATTATTGCGCATGTGGAAAATACGTCACCAGCCGACAAAAATGGGCCACCACTACAAATGTCTCAATCAATCTGATGTCAAATGATAAAAAAGAATCACTGTATGCATTCCCAGCACAAGTGACAGTCGGACACAATCCCCGATCTGTTCTGTGACACTGATTGACTCCACTGTTGTTCAAATTCCAAAATAAATCTCTCCATCACATATGATGAAAAGCGAACCAATTTGTTTCGACCAGTCACCATCAAAAGAACTTAATTCATTTGAAGTCTTATTTAAATGTTTCAAAGTATAACAAGAAGCCTGCTATTGTACAATACATATAAAAGTAAAATAAAGTAAAACAACTCACGCATGACAGACAGGAAATGGCTTGAAGATGTGCTTTCAAAGCAATACAGTCAGCCAGTCGCAGTTGTGTATATATGTTTTATTTGCTGAATTGTAATGACTATTTCAACTCCAAGTTTTACCTGTTGAAGGATATTAATTCATTCATCTTCCGAGCCACTTGATCCTCACTAGGGTCGCGGGGGGTGCTGGAGCCTATCCCAGCTGTCTTCGGGCAGTAGGCGGGGGACACCCTGAATCGGTTGCCTGCCAATCGCAGGGCACACAGAGACGAACAACCATCCACGCTCACACTCACACCTAGGGACAATTTAGAGTGTTCAATCAGCCTGCCATGCATGTTTTTTTTGGAATGTGGGAGGAAACCGGAGCACCCGGAGAAAACCCACGCAGGCCCGGGGAGAACATGCAAACTCCACACAGGGAGGCCGGAGCTAGAATCGAACCCGGTACCTCTGCACTGTGAAGCCGACGTGCTCTGTTGAAGGATAGTTTTCCTGAAAAAAAAGGATTCAACTCATTGTACCACTTTTTGGATGTTCAACTTTAGAGGTTCCACTGTTAATCGCTTTGATTGGACACCAAAAAGACAAGGAGGTGCATATTGAAAGCACATCATTGCACATGAAATCTATTTCTCTTCGTTTCCTTGAACAATCCGTCGATGAATGAAGAGGCATAATCCTTCCATGTTTCATGTGTAGTGCTGTCATTTTCACGGCACATATTGTCGTGTTTTAACTCAAACAAACCCAAGGCATTTTGTGATGCATCCCAGAGGCCCCCCGGGGGCTCCTGGGAAAAGGTGAGAGTGACAGAAGGACGTGTGTGTGTTTGTGTGTGTGTGCGTGAAAAAGACTACGCTTTGTTTATGTATGGTGTGCTAGCTGGCTGGCAGACTCCCCTTCACTGTAAAGCTCCCATCAGTGGTCGTGTCAGGGATTTGTAGTCTGTCACACACACAGACACACATGCAACCATGTCTGCACGCATGCACACACACGTATACGCACGCATACTTGCGCACAAAATCAGTCACTGTGGGAAATGGCTTCTCAGGAGAATGTGTGTGTGTGTGTATAAAGGAGATGGAGTATGAAAATAGTGAAGTTGTGTTGATTTTCTCCCCAGTGTGTGTGTGTGTGTGTGTGAGTGTGTGTGTGTGTGTGTGTGTGTGTGTTCGAGAGAGATCTCCACTGGTTGTGTGAGTTGATCATGTGCTGGCTTTTATCTTGGGGCCTCTGGGTCCTTTGTCTGGTGACTTGTGTGGTGGTATTGCAAATGTATGTAGTGCACTTTAAGGCACTACCTGCTATATGCTATAAAAGTTAGTTTTTTTGTTGCGCAAAATAAAATCAACTGGATCCAGACCCGGTAGTCCAGTGGTTAGCATGTTGGCTTCACAGTGCAGAGGTACCGGGTTCGATTCCAGCTCCGGCCTCCCTGTGTGGAGTTTGCATGTTCTCCCCGGGTCTGCGTGGGTTTTCTCCAGGTGCTCCGGTTTCCTCTCACATTCCAAAAATATGCATGGCAGGCTTATTGAACACTCTAAATTGTCCCTAGGTGTGAGTGTGAGCGTGGATGGTTGTTCATCTCTGTGTGCCCTGCGATTGGCTGGCAACCGATTTAGGGTGTCCCCAGCCTACTGCCCGGAGACAGCTGGGATAGGCTCCAGCACCCCCCGCGACCCTAGTGAGGATCAAGCGGTTAGGAAGATGAATGAATGAATGGATCCAGACACATTTTTTTCTAGTATATGTATAGTCTGGAAGAGGCTCCAGCGTGCCCGTGATTCCCGTGAGGAGAAGCGGCTTAGATAATCGATGAATGGATGTGTGTATTAATAAATAGGCTCATCGTAAAAATAACTAATAACACTATACTGAAGTTTTATGGTTTGGAATGTTAGCTTGTTTCTGTACAAATTCGGTCAATGGTTTGATGCTAGCTGAATTGCTGGAGTCTATTCCAACCTCTTATGTGATGGCAATATTGAATGATAAGATTTGCTACGACTTTGCAGTCATACTCTTCCCATTTCTTCCTTTATGTACTGTGAATTCTGTGTTACTTTTGAGGCGCCACTGACATGTGATACGTGCGGAACTGCAATTCAACTGTTCACTGAGAAGGAGCAAATGTGATGAGAGCTAGCCTAAGTATTGAAAGCCTTCATTCAATGAGGTGATTCAATGGACACGTGAGCGTTTCTGAAGTTTCCAGAGGTACAGCAGGAAAAAAAAAAACCCAAGGCCCCTTCCGGTCTCGGTTCACTCGTGTTTAGCCGAATGAAAAGTGGTGCCAAAAAAAACGACCTTGCTTCATGTTTGCTTGAACAAACTGTTTCGAAAGACATCATAAATAGCATTTGGGGTAGATTACAAGATAAAGACGGGAGCCAGGTTTGGTGGGAATAATTCTCACCAAATTGAGGGTTTGATGTGTTCTTGTTTTGCAAAACAAAAGGGATTGTTTGGGATTATCCTCTTCCTGCCTCATTCATGCAAATATTTCTTGCATTGTGGCATCAGTTTTAATTTGATGAGGTAATATTTAACACATGTTCAACGTGCCACGAAGAGTTCAGAGGTTTGTTGTTTGTGCCATACAGTTGTTCAGCGTAACATACAAAAAGCACGTTTGTGCGGTTCAGTTAATCAGGCTTGACAGGACAAATAAGTAAAATGTGCACCAAGTGCCACAGTGCGTGTTATTTTGTTTCCAGCGCATACTATGATGCTGTGAACAAAAGAGCAAAACATTTCAACTATAAAGGAACACCAATTCTCGAAAGCCAAAAATGTCATGGTTGACCAGAAAAAAAAAAAACGTAAAAATAGTGCTGACATTTTTTGACATCATAGTGCCCGGTGTCACTGTCAGCATGTCGGGCTGATATATGTGTGTATTATATATCCATCCATCCATCCATCCATTTTCCGAACCGCTTGATCCTCACTAGGGTCGCGGGGGGTGCTGGAGCCTATCCCAGCTGTCTTCGGGCAGTAGGGGAGGGACACCCTGAATCGGTTGCCAGCCAATCGCAGGGCACACAGAGACGAACAACCATCCACGCTCACATTCACACCTAGGGACAATTTAGAGCATTCAATCAGGCTGCCATGCATGTTTTTGGAATGTGGGAGGAAACATATAAATATATAATGTGTTTTGTTGATGGCACAAAATAACAAGCGGAAATGATTTCTATTTGCGTTTATTTATTTATTTTTTTAAGCGAGTAATTCAAATTCGGGACTGACTGTGTCAGCTCATTCATGTTATGCCAATTGTTTCAAAAATCATCATTTTGACCTTAACCTGAATTTAAACTGCGTGTAAATGTAGTTAATGATGGTGAATCGGTAAATATTTGTCAATATGTAATTCATTAAGTGTGCATCTGTGATGTATTTGGACTATTGTTGAAAGGATCTTTTTGCTGGCGTTTCAGGAATATTTTATCAATGTTTTTGTATATGGACTTCATCAGTTAATTTCATAAACTTGCTGTCAATGCTTCTGCGCAAGGGACTTCAGATGAAAATTGGCTCGCAGCTATTTCTGGTTTGTACAACACGTTTGTTGTGCAATGTCCTTGTTAAAAAACAAAAACATTGGATGTGCGAGTTCAGATAAAGTGCACTCACCTTTTGTTCTGATGACGTCATAACATACCTTACAGATAAGTCATATTTTCAAAAGAAGTAACTTGGGGACTGAATTGAATCAAGACTACACAGAGTACCTTTGTGCAAGAATTCTGTAACTCTTATAACACTGTGTGTACAATATGTGGAGGGTAATATTTTAGGATGTCTTCATACTTCACGGGAAGACTGATCTTTTTCGACACGGAGAAAAAGCTTGCAATCCTCGTGAGGATAAGCCGTTTGGATAATGGATGGATGGATCTTCCTATAAACACAACATCTCAGACAGAAGCTCTGTCTGGTCCAGACCTACTTGGCAATAAGAAGACTGGCCGGTGTCATTGGGGAATGTGGTCGGACTGAGCACTGAGGCTAAAGCCTTGTAGCCCCCAGTCCTCCCTCAGGGTGCCGGGGTCTTTGCCGCGGGCTTATCACTTCACACACATTGTCATTTCCTACAGCCTCTTTCCTCGTCCTCCTCCGCCATGACCTCTTCCTTCCACCTCACTCCGGTTCTCGCTCCATGACACCTCCTCAAGCCGTCGTCACGCTGGCCCAGAGAGTTTCCTGCAGGAAGGGGAGGTCGGTGTTTTAGAGTGAAACGCTGATAGAGGGAGGTTGAGATGATGGTGTTACGCTGCCATCTGACATGAGGCAGGCAACCCCTGACCTCTGATTCTTCTGGAACAGGACACCCATGTGCAAATAGTGAGAGGGGTTCATGTCTGAAGAGCTCTCCGCCATGGCCTTGTACTTCAAACTTGATGCTCTTTTGACTTCATGTTTCTTAAAAATAAAACTTGCCTAACAGGGATGCATGATCAGGCTTGAAGGCTGTCTCCAAGTGCCCACTTGACAACGGTGATCTGTGATCACCTTAGTCATGCATGGAATCCAGTGAGTCAATTTGTGGGGATGATTTAAAAAATATAATGCGGATGCCATATTTCTGAATGGAATATTATGACATCCATCACACACACACACACACATCTGCTCAGAATCTGCCTACACTTCAACAAATTCACCAAAATCGTGTTACACCCCCTGCGCCACAACTTAGACCGGCTTTCAGACAGTCTAACATTGAGAGCAGCCTACCTTCAGACACCAAATTGTCAGTTGGGCGATAATGCTTTCGGTCTGCCGGAACGCCTAGCCTGGCTCAACACAGTCTGCCAAATTTCCAAACATGCCAAACAAAACTCACACCAGCACGATAGAGCCCTACATATTTTCTCTGGCACACAGGCATTATCCCATATGCCCATAATATGCATTATATGTCCTTGTGCCCTACGAGTCACCTCTCTTCCAAAGTCATGTGGGACAGGTGCTAGCTCCACCAAGGACCTAATCAGGAAAAAAGACTATGGAACATGGACTGATGGATTATGTGATATTAAGACGGCAAATCTTAATGAGATCTGCAGTTTTGTATGAAATGCATAATGTTGGTAAGTGATATAATACGTGAGCTAGAGGAACCGTGTCACACTGTTGACCTGATGACTTCATTATTATTCAGAAGCAGCGGTGAGAAGACTCGGAGTGGTGCATTCCCAGTGCAGCTCATCGCAACATCCGGAGATGGCATTGCAAGGGAAAGGGGTGGGGGGGTTGTTTGTAGACTGGTGCCCCCTCCCACCCCACCCCTCGCGCCAATACACACACTTTCACTTCCTCTCGGGAGATATGCGATCTCTGCTTTCTGTCAGGGCACCCTCGGCGGCAGACTATGTGGGAATCTCTCCCCCGCAATCCACAGAAAACACGACCTGAGTAGGATGCTGCTCATCCCCTTCCCATTCCGTGTTTCCCCTTCGCCCTGCTCTCATCTCCTGCTTTCTTCTTGTCCCGTGGGTCGATAACATTAATTGGCCCACTCAGTCACAGGTACATTGATTGCAGTCACTAATAAAAGGGCTATTGATTGCTACTTTGTATAACAGCGGTCTATGCAAGTAAGAGCTGCCCTCTCATGGTATCCTGACAGCAACCTTTTCCTGTTTGCCCGTCTGCTATTGTCATAAATCATGTCGCTCGATGAAGGTGATGTTTTTTTTTTCCACCCTTCACATTCAGACGAGGCTCTTGAGAAAAATTACAGTCTGGCGTTTAATATTCTTACAGATAAAAGGATTGCATTCGCCATTAAACAATTGGAATCAATACTGAACATGTTAAAAGCGCAATGTGGTTGACAAAAGTGGATGACAGATTTCACGATTGTACTACAAGACAATACAGATCTTCGCAGTGAGTATGTATTTTATGACTTGTTTTGACTTCTTTGGCTATTTTGAGATGTTATGCAGATGATAAAGAGGAAAATGTGTGATCACCATAAAAAAACAAAAATAGAATATATGACGACAAACACATCTGGCTGCCTAGTGGAGCATGTGATTCATAAATGGCATCACACAACAGTTATTTTACCACACAAAGGGCATATTAAACTTACTAATATTGAACTCCAATGCATAGCATTGTCGGCAAACAAATTGTTATTACAAAAAAGCAAACGGCATATGATAGATAACTATTTCGATACTATAATATGTACACCACTTTGAAAAGAAAACGACTTTAACCAAGTTCATTTTCTATTTTTAACCCAATTATCCATTATTTCTAATTGAGCGGCACTGAATCTTTAAGTGAGTTGGCGGCAGGCGTCGGGGTGTGGGGGCTTTAAGATCCTGAAAAGTGGAAATGGGCTCTAAGTACTTTCAGGAGAGATTTAATTATCCCTATTAAATATTCACTGATCAATGGAATTTGTTTTAGCCGATCAATAGGTGGCGAGGCTTGAGAAGGACATTGCGCATAAGTTAATATTTGCATTTCAAAGCAGCCCGCGTCACGTGGCCCCCATTGGAAATCCATACCATTTTGTTAGGTTGTATTTCATATTTAGCTGCTTTAGGCCGTTATCACTGACTGATATTGATTCCTGTCCCTTTATTTACTGCTTTGTGTAACCACAATGTCTACCTGCAAATACAATATGAGGAGTGGATAACTACATGTGAAAACAGCAATTCGATTCTACCGCAAGTAATGTTCAACAATCATCTCTGTTTTGAGAGCTCCAGCGATGCAATGCAACTAAACATCATTTGTAAATAAGGGAAACACTGTCGGCTAATTCATGTGCATTCCAAGCAATAGGACACCATTTAAAAATGAAACACATAGCTTCAAATCACTTCTATCGGATATCAGAATGTATTTCCAATGTAAGAATCTCATCCACAACCCACCGAAATATGCTAAGCAGAAATTCATTGGTCAAGGCGACGAGCTTGGAGCAGCAGTATGATGTCCTAAAGCCGGAACTAAACAGATGATGAAACAAATAACAGGCAGAAGTCTGTTTTTGCCATTCGGTCTGGCCTCAGGTTTCACTTGCAGACCCGTCTATCCATCAGGGCAGTCATCAAGCAGGCAGAGGATACAGAGGTCATCGGAGTTGACTGCGTGACGCATCATCAATGCCATCAGGATACCTGAGCTCAGGAGCACAGCAAAGCAGGGAGGACGAAAGGACTGCAAATGTGTCTGACTCTGGGAACTGCACATTTATGTCTGCAATCTTCTAATATGGAATACACCAACCTTTTAGGTCAAAATGAACTCGTTTGTGATTGCTTTTTTACAATGAAACTGCAGCATGATGACTTTTATGACTGGGGCGGCCAAAAGTAATGACTGTGGACACTTTATTAATATGATTATTTTGACACACACCATGGAAATTGGCAAATTAGTTGAGTCAACAGCAAAGAAAGTGAATTCTAAAGTAGTGTTGCAGAGGAACTGAGAAAAGTGCAGGAAAGCATGTTTAAGTGAAGCGAGGGAAGGAAGAATGGATGGGTGAAAACAAAGTGTGAGGGAATGAAGAAAAGAAGTAAGGAGGGAAGAAAGGCAGGAAAGAGGTTGGAGAGGAAAAAGCAGGTCTCGGGGGAAAGAATGCAGAAAAGAGGTCGAAAAAAATGAGGAAATGAAGGAACATAGGCACAAATTTAGATTTCAGAAGGAAGAAAATCAGAGCAAAAATAGAAATGAACTCTGAAGGAAGGAAGCAGGTCAGGAAAAGCTTCCAGGGTGAAATAAATTTTAGAATAATAGATAGAAAGGGCAGCACGATGCTCGACTGGTTGCCACGTCCATCTCACAGGGCAGAGGTGCAGGGTTCGATTCTGGCTCTGGCCTTACTGTGTGGAGTTTGGCAGGCAACCAGTTTAAGGTGTACCCGTCTGAAGACAGCACACCGGTGACCCTCGTGAGGATAAGAAGATTAGAAGATAGATGGAAGGATGGATGGATGGATGGATGGATGGATGGGTGGAAATACTGTAGAAAGAAGGAGAGCAAGATCTTGTTCCACTGGATGCATGCTTATGCTAAATGCTAGTGGCTAATGAAATGTGAATGTGAATGCTAATCTATCAGGGTTTTTGTCTTTTGTTTTTCTAACCGAGCACCCAAGATAATTAAATTTAAAGTTACGTAATTAAAATTAGATACATGGTTTTTATAAGTATTTTGCACATGCTTAAGATTAATAACACATTATGTTAGCCTAGTCATTTATATCACTGAAAATAATATGGCCTCAGTGGAGGGCACAGCTGAGTTTCTACTTTTAACAATGTGGATATCGACACATTTGTACACTTGTACAAATATTACCACCAATTTATTGTCTCTCTACCGTCGAGTCAAATGTAAGGGTATTTTAAAGGCTGTGCGCATCCTGTGAACCAACCTAGATTTGAGATTATACATGCTACCTTGTTCATCTCTAGGATTTGAATTGCTCCCAGCAGGATCCTTAATCTGCGAGGAAATCAATAGAGCTTTTACTCTCACGATGGATGGGTGGTGACCACATATTGATGTTCAGGTGTCGTTTCAGAGAAGAGGGGGGGGGGGGGGGGATTTGATGTTTCTCTCCCCTTTTATGCAATAAGATGGCACCAGATGTCAAGCGGTGCACTCGCATTAAAGAGAAAACTTGAGTGTGTTTCAGACTTATGTTATTGACTGTTTATTTTTCTTTGATGGGATGGTGATATTGTAATACGATTATCAGCTTTAAAGCAAGGATAAGGAAGCGACGCATGCTTTACTACATGACGATGCACACAGAATAGTTTCGTGTAACCTATCGCGTCAAAATGTCTTTTGGGGAATGACTAGTGGCCAAGTGCTGTATGTTAAAGTCACACAAGGAAGTTTAAGTCACTCTCGCAAGATGGACACAACACCGTTCCTTCGGATGTCAAAAAGGGTTTGCGGCTCCCAGTGTTGTCTTTTCCGTGGAGACCGGGTTGAAATGGCTCTTTTTCAGTTTGGGATATTCTTGATGTGTCCAATCTGCACAACATTATGTTTTGATTATCCTTGAGAACCATTTCCTCATGTC
The DNA here is from genome assembly GCF_025434085.1 of Hippocampus zosterae. NCBI lineage: Eukaryota > Metazoa > Chordata > Actinopteri > Syngnathiformes > Syngnathidae > Hippocampus > Hippocampus zosterae. The sequence continues at coordinate 8,378,714 of NC_067454.1, read as the reverse complement.
CTCTTATTGATACATTTATCGTCTGTCCTTGCTTTTTGCCATATCCTTGCATCACTCTCAAGAGGGTTTCGCCTCCTCTCTGACAGCCCGTGAGCCCCCCGAGTCACATTTCAGGCACGGCTGCTACTTAAAGGCCCATAATCTGCTGGCGGAATAGCTGCGGCGCGACGGCCTTAGCGGAAGCGAATGATTCACTTTAAGGACTCCTGCTGCTGTGGGACCCCAAGCTAGTGGCTGGTTAACGTTAGCGCATGCGGCGCCCAAGCCTGTCATTATTTATTTAACCCGTTAAGTGTTTAAAGTGGAAAGGACCCACCGGGACGTGGCGTCATTGATGAAATTATTCCACACACACATATATACATAGGGTTAAATCCATTCGGGAGATGAGCGAGGAAACACACGGAGATGAAGACTTTCTTTTCTTGCGTTTGTAGCTTCAAGGTCACATGACACCGAGTCTGATATGGTGGAACTATAGACACCACAACATGCGTCTGTCAGGCAGGAATAAAGCGTGAGGATTGGTGGTGTCGAATCACATTAGCATGTTAGCGGTTTCACACAAAACCACCTCAGTCGTGCTTAAGACAGTTACCGACGTTTTCTATGCAACATTAATTCAGCGTTCTGTGATTCTGTATCTGGTGGTAGAGTGGTTTAACATGTGACACAGTGGCGTCTGCCTCACAGCAGGAGATTCAAGTTGTTCTCACTCTTTGGCTTTTATCCGCCGACTCAGGATTTCTTCCACTATTGACAAAGAAGCATTTTCGGTTGCTTGAAGAATCCAAATGACCAACGGTGTGACTGTTGTAACGTGTGAATTGTTGTTTGTTTTGTATGCTCTGCAATGGAGTGGGGACCACTCCAGGGTGCGTACCCCGCCCCTTCACAAAGTCAGCTGGGGTCCAGAAGGCTGGAGAAAATGGACGGATGGATGTATTTGTGCATGTTTGGTCAGAGCTGTTGTGGATCTTTTGTTATGATGCCATGTACATGTTGAATAGTGGCCATTAATAATTGAATAGTGTGTGTCGGCCCTCCCATAAGATGTTGGTTCCGGCTTTTGCCCCATGTAACAACACCATTACACATTTGGAAGTAGCCAGCACTTGTTTACCACTGGGAAGTCCCTCTTCTGTCTCACCTTTTCCTCACCCCATCTGAATGAGAACCTTAAGCCTCTCTTGTTACATGGTTGAAATGGAACAGAATTGATTGAAAGAGTTGACAAATCAACGCTTGGATTACAAACTTGTATGTATGGGTTGTTTTCGAGGATGCAATATGGATTACATTTTCTTGATTGGCTGTGGAGAGTGACCAATTAATTTGACAGTTTCTTTTTCATAATTCATTTTTAATGACAGAGTAGCTACTAAAGTATGCTTTTCTGACATTGAAATTTTTACTTCAAGAACCATACTGTATGATCGACTGTAGTCCCAAGGACAGTTGAGAAACATGTCAAATACAATGTTTACTTAGGATCACATCTTTTATGTTTTATTTTTGGTCTTTCAAATACATCAATGGAATGGAATTTGCTTTTGCTTGTGTATTTTTTTATGTTCTGCTCTTTTATTTACATTTGCATGATGCAGTTTGACAAGCTACCAAAAGCATATTGCTACGATATTAGTGAGCCAAAGGCTGAGCTGCACTGTATTGATGGAGTGTGCACAAGGCAAAATACATTTTCTCTCTCTTTACACAATATGTTCACTTTTGGAATTTGGTGTTCCGCTGCACAGTACTAAACCAAATGTTCCATACCAACAAATTGTATTGTGAATAAAGATGCAGTTTCAAGTCCACCCTTGAACATGCAAAGTGCTACAAATAGTAAGCTACGTGACCACCGTGTTCGCGGGGATGGCAAATCGCCATCTGCATTTACCTAAAATGGGAAAAAAAATAATAATCGTCATCATGTCAACATCGTGACTCGCTGAACCAAGTTTTCCATGTCATTCAAATGCTTTTGCTTCATGTACACAAGCAACTATTTCCTGAACGAGAGTTACTGTAAGTAGCCATTATATATATCGTCTGATCAGAATCAGAATCAGAATCATCTTTATTGGCCAAGTATGTAGAACGCACAAGGAATTTGTCTCCGGTATAACACGCTGCACTAGTATCATCGTATGACAATGCAATGGGAGTCATTATGTGACAACCTACAGGTTGATGAAATGGCTATTTTAAGTGTATCAAAACTCAAGAAAGCCCAAAAAGAAAACCGAATGAAATTAAGACGAAAATAAAGACAAGTCACCAAAGACATTATTTAAACGGTTGTGATGGCTAACACGTGCTGAGAGAGAGATGAAGCCAGAAGAGTGAGTGAGAGGGAGTGTGAACAGATTGAATGCCTAATGAAATGGCTACCTCCAGGCCTGAATAAATTCTCTGGTCTGGCGATCCCTTTAGGATGCCGGCCTCCCGGGGAGATTAATGACCACTCGGCCATGCCATAATGAAGTAGTTTACCTTGGCACCACACTCGCCAATTCATCATGACGTCCACAAGTGGGCCGGCCGAGCGCAACGTCTTTATAAATCCGGACTTGCTCTTCGCTCCCGCTGTTCCTGATTTATAGTTCCCTCCCCACATCTGCCTCAAATGGTTTGGCCCTCTCACCAGACCCCACCTGAGCTGACCATTTCCACCCTCCTCATCCAGGTCAATGAATTTAATAACGGAGGAAAATAACGGATGCAACAAAGATCCAGCCACCTTTGCCTTTTGCACCAAAGCCAGCAAAGACGGGGAATTGACGCAACTCTGGTTTCACACAGCGGCACGGTATCCGGCAAGATGGGTATTATACCTGCAAGAACAACACAAGTGGAAGGGTGTAGCGTTTATTAAAGAAGTGTGAAACGTCACATTCCCATATCCGGCTTCTGTTTGTTGTCCCGTCACTGTTACGGCTCAAATAACGTCTCCAAGGTGAAAAATTCATGCCACGACTTTGTTCCTCCATCTGCTAGCCAGGGTGATGTAGTCTGAAAGGAACACAAACCGAAGAGGTCCGCCTTATATATTCATCATCGAAAGCCATTAATTACTTTTACATTCAGTCTGATGTCTTCAAACAATGTGACACAAAAGTATTTTGTCACATCAGTGCTCCTCCAGAAGACCTTTGATATCTTTGGAGAATTGATTTACCATTGATTCATTTATTATCGTGAGAAAAGTATTTCATTCATAACGTACAAGCGGCATTTCCACTATCTGAACAAATGCCTCATGCGTCATTGCTGATGAAGGGCAGCTTATGTGCACTTTTCTGCACATTTTTAATCCTGTTTACCACTTGGTGCTAATGACGCTTGGATCCCTCCAGCTAATAGTTCACAGCCTTCAACAAATTCTCACCAGAAATCCCAGGCATTTGTTCCGAGCCCGTGCCCTCATTGCCGAGCTATTCATGTCTAGCGCATTAAGGGCTGAAGACTGATGAGCAGCAGTGTTTCACAAGTCATAAAGCCTGCTTCTTTGATAACCGGCAGCTCCATATGGAATAAGAGCCAGGAAATTAGAGGGGAACAATAAAACATATTGAAGCATATTTAGATTAAAATGCATCTAATTGAGCTCTGGCCTAATGCAGTTGAGCTGTGTTCTCGTGTCGCCTCATTGTTCCGCCGCGAGCACTAAACGATGCTTTTGTCACGGCGATTGTCGACGAACCTGCTAAAGTATATTAATGACTTCAATAAATCTAAATTGCATCATAAGACATTATGAGAAGGGATTACTCTGATTTTGTGTACTTTTAGTATGGTAGTAGCCTACCTCAAAGTCATCCCCTCCTTTCTGTGAGAGTGATTGTGATTTAAGGTAGGTCGTGTTTTAGTCATTTTTAAAATCCATACAATTGCAAGTGAACCATCGATTACTAATGCACTCAAAACTAAACAAAAAAAAAATCAACCATCCTGTATTCTATTTTCATAACCAACGGAACATCATTGCGATGTAAATCTGTGAGGTGTGATCGGCTGAAAGTTGGTATTTTTACAGACGTAAAAAAAAAAGCGGAAGCATTTTAAGCAGGGTAGTTTGCGCTGTTGCGGGTGTGAACACACCCGATTTCATTTGCTGCCAGTCAAAGCGTCTCCTCTCATTCCTTTTTGATGTGGCACACTTGCATCCCACAAGGAGAAATCTCTTTGCGGAAAATGACACGGCGCTTGGCTGGTTTGCTAACAGACAACGTATGCAAGAACCCTCATCAAATGAGCAAGTGATCGCCACAGGCGACTTCAATATCGTGTGATATGATGTCATTGCACATTATGACCACCATCCATCCATCCTACGACCACTTATCCTGACAAGGGACGCATGTGTACTGGAGCCGCATTGTGACCACAAACTGTGTAATATTTAAGGTGGATTATTTTTGAAAATTTGAGGTTGAATTCCAAATTTTCAGGGTTTTCTGCCATTTGACCTTGCCACTTTATAAACACGACTGTATCTGGCTTGGTTGTCAAAGGCTTTGCTTCACCATTCTCCCTCAAGATGCTTTATCTTAATCTACAAATTTCTCACAGAAGGGACGGATGCGTACTTGTACAGTTGACATCGGCTTAGACGGCATCATCGCCTTTAGTCTCCAGCTAATCCTACAAGCTGATATCAATAATGGAGGAAAATGAATGGAGAGACCCACCCCCCACCCCAAAACAAAAGAAACTATGCAGTTTAATTTGCAATTAGCTGCAGAGGTCACAGATACAATCCGGTTTCGAAAGGTTATGCAGTTTGTTTGTTTGTTATAAATCCTGCCTTTTCCCCTTAGTCGTCAACCTTTGATTCAAAATGTGACCTTGTTGTGAAGTGTGCAGCATTAATTGCGCGTGTGTGTGTGTGTGTGTGTGTGTTTAGAAGGCAAGCAGAAAAAAGGGGATATTTACCTTCCTGATTGCTTGACAGTTTGGCAAAGAACGTGGCACATTTGTGTGTGAGACTGGTAGAGTAATTTATTTCAGAGAGGGTGGAGGAGGTTGCGACCCCAGGACCCTCAAATGCCCCCGCCCCATCTGCCTGCCATCAGACAACATCACGTGGTCCCATGAGGGATCCTGTGAAGTAGCAGAGTTGGAGAAAAGCAGACCCTTTACATGTGTGTTGTAACATGTGTGAGTCTATGCTGGTATTGATCCCCCCCCCCCACCCCCCCGCCTTCGCTCCCTCCACAGTCTTTCCCATAATGAAGTGGAACTACATCTCCATTATGAGCCGCACCGCCATTGGTTGGAGCTAATATGTAATTAGCTAGCGTGCCATAAGCCTGTCACTATTGATTTCACTATCCAGATTACTTGTTACAAAAGAATAGAGCTGTCTGCAGCATAATTGAACAAGTTAACTCCTTGTCTCATAAAATGGAGGCCTGTATTGATTGTAACCGAGTGCAAGGGGGGGGGAGAAGTGAGTAGGAGGTGCTGATGCATTCCTTTTTCCTCGCCGCGGTGTCATCCCGACATGTCGGATTGAAGCTTTTCCTGCTGAGTTGCAGGATGCCGAACCCTTAAATGTGCTGCAATGCGCGCGCATCTTGTTCTCTTTCCCCTTTTGTCGTTTTTCATTTCGCGTGTTCGCATTTGTCCTGTTTTCACTCTTTATGACCATATGTTGGCGCAGCTATTACAGTGGAGCCTCAAACATAAATACACCAGTCGATCATATTTGTTGAAATTTATAATGCTTTTCTCATGATAAAAAACTTCAACAAGTTTAACAGTATGATGAGAAACAATGGATGCAGACTCGGTTAAGTCACATGAATGAATACAAGATCTAGCCTGGTGTAATTACCTTTGTAGCCATTGAAAAGTTACCAGCTAATTGGAGCACACTGCTTCACCTCCACAGCCTTTTTAAGGTTAACCCGAGTAAGTGGCGAATTAGCCGATCATTTCCGCACCCTTCACATTCACGGCACAAACGCCAGCTGTTGGATGTAATCAGGCAGCGAAGAGAGCGAGATGGCGATAAATTGTTTGATGTTGTTGTCCCTAAAACAGACATGGAAGCTACAGCGGTTTTCCCCTCCTTCTAGTCGTCAGGGTGAGAGGTTAATCAAACGCGATTTCCGGCACTCCGCTGCTGAGTGATAAGTAGCTAACCAACGGAGCCTGTAATTACAATCTTACAGAAAGTGGCCTGATCTGTATATAAATCTCACCATCCAATTACAAGATGTAATAATTCTGCACTCAGCCTGGTAATGAGGTCTAATACCGGCGCATGTGATAATCCCCTCTGGATGCAGCCGTGATAAGATGTTGGCTTTGTAATTAGACTGGCAGAAAATCATTATTTCGTGTTTAGAGAAAAAAAATGAGGTTGCGGCAAGTTAATTTTCGCCCCATTCTCCCAACCATAGACGAGAATTTAATGATTTAATCATGATTGTTAGCTATTTTGCAATCAATTTGTAATGATTGTCTCGTAACAGCGGCTTTCGGGGAGCGAGCCCGGTCAAGATTGAAGGCGTCACTCATGTGGCGTGGCTTTGCTGATGCACCTCTACAATAAAAGGATGTTGCAATGCAGATTTAAAATCATCTACCGTATTTTTCGGATTATATGTCGCTCCGGATTATAAATCGCACCAGCCAAAAAAATGCATAATTAAGAAGGAAAAAACATATATAGCCGCGCTGCAGTCTATTTCGCATTTTTGGGTGAAATTTATTTGATAAAATCCAACACCAATAAAATACAGTACGTCATCTTGAAAGGCAATTTAAAATAAAAATAAAATAGAGAACAACAGCCTGAATATGGTATACTAATGTTACATGACTGACATGCCTGGTAATGTCAGTAACGACGTAACATATTAAGAGTTAGTCAGATAACTCTAGCATAAAGAACATGCTAGCAAGTTTACCAAACGATCAGTTTCACTCCAAATCACTAAATCCAATTAAATCTTCAGCCTCTGTGTTACTTTTAAACAACTCCCCCAACTCGGAGGTAGATGATGCGCCGCTTGCTCTTCTATGTCGCTTACATCAGACTCATCGTCGATTTATCAATACAGGCCAAGAGCACCATTTTGTGGTTTAATAATAAAAAAAGGTGAAATGAAATAATCATGTGGGAATAATTTCACACGTAAATCGCTCCAGAGTATAAGTTGCACCCCTGGACAAAATGAAAAAAAAAAACTTATAGTCCGGAAAATACGGTATACTCACTGGATACATTAGTAGTTATCAAGGCTTCAAAAAAATAGTGGTGTTGGTGTTTCTGTGGGGCTGAAATAACTTCACTTTGATCAAGTAAAGCTCATGAGTCGTCTACCACGTAGTGGCTTTAGCTCATCTCTCTCATCTTTTGGCCATAGAGAACTCCATTGACAGAGAATCGACTCCATGCTTTCAAGCCGATTTCTATAATTGATAGTTTTAACTTGCTCTTGCATGTCCAGTGGTTCAAAGGCGGCCTTGCTGTTTTTGATCTTTTAATGGGAAAAAATAAGATTATTGTGCAAATAAAAAAAAGGGCTGCATCTTAACTATTAATGTATTTTAACTTCCGTTAATAGGATCATAAATTAACCATGTTTGGATTTGTGATGGATGTTTACATTTGACTGTGCGATTTCCACAAGAAGACCGCCAACAGCCATTTCTAAGGGTGAACAAGCCAAAGTTCAGGGACAAATTGTGTTTCTTTGTATAAGCAAAGTTAACTTATTGCAAAGTTAGAAAGTGTCAGGATAGCTATTAAGGGGAAGCTGAAGGTATTTTCAAATACCGTATGCAAGAACGTCTTCCTTTTTCCAAGCCAGGAGATTCAGTTCACTTCTACTATGTTTTGATGCCATCATCGGTTTCTTCTCTTCCTAACCGAAGGATCCTGAGAGATGTTTAGTTGTACAGTCGCTGTGGACCACTGCGCGTTTGGACCTCTCAGTCTTCCAAGAGGTAGCCATTTTACACTCCCTTGGCTATTCCTAACCCCCGCTTCTCCATTCCCCTCACCTCAGGACGGCTTTCAAGTGCTTTTTCAAAGGAATAAAAGCAAAAGCCGAAGAAATCAAACCACTATGTTTCACGAACCCAAGATAACTTCTTTCAGATCTCTTGATAACACCAACATGGGCACTACCACCCTCTACCCCTCACGCACACACTCCCATATTTTATGGCCTTTACTATTTCTTCTGATTCATCTTTATTACACTGGCCTTGTGTCAAGTCTATATGGCATTTTCTTTTATATCTTTTCAGGTTAACTGCATTCTTGAGCAAGGCTACTGAGAATGTTAGTACAGTAATGCTGTCGATACATTGTCTGATTTAAAATGGTTCCTACGTGCCGCCATTGGTCAGACAAATCAACGTGTTAACACACAACCCTGGAGCTGATTTCAATATTTCATGGCTAGTTATACACTATCTAATCGATTTCTGAACTTATCAATTATGAATGCTCTCTGGGAAGCTGCAGGGGCTTCCAGCCTAGGATTTCCTCTTCTTTGTGTGCTTATGACCAACCCAAGACTGGTGTTAGAATAGAGAAAACACATGTACGTGTATTGATTCGTAGCATTTGGGGAACACACTTTTGTTGCAACCACGAACCAGACGAGGTCATGGTTGCGTGCAAACTTTACGTATATGACTGATCTGTATGATAGCCAACAAAATGAATATTTCCTGATGCCGTTTTATCGGTATGGCTAACCAAGTAAAGAACAGATAACACGTGGTTGTGATTATTTTAGTCATTGGTTGGTCACTGATAAATGAATGTATTCATGCTAAATTAATCTTGCCCCAATTCTTATTTCGAAATGCCCATTTTTATTGAGTGGGGAAAAAAACAGTAATCTTTTCGAAATGCCACTATAACCTTTTGATAATACCACAATGTCAAAAACAGACACTAAATTTGTACCGTTACAAGTGCCTTGTCAGTCAGGATTCCAAGCCTCACAAATTCAGCATCACTGTAAAATTGAAGTCCACACAACCAAGAATTGTACGACAGGGGGTCCTCTGTTTATTTCTGTGAAAATATACGACATTTCATGTTTACAAAAACTCGATCGTGTAGTTTGCGCAGCAGTATACGAATATGTGGCCAAGAAGGCAGGCTCAGTTACTGCCGTAATTATTATTCGGGATTTGATTATTGTATATCTATGAGCTAGAAGAGTTTTTTTCATGCAAAAAATAAAATATATAAAAAATACAGTATTACTTAATTACTCTGTTAGTGGAGGTTTGTGATTGTGTGCTCATTCCACCCCTTTGACAAGATCACATGACAACATCACAGCTCATGATTAGCTCGTTATTGTGGCCATGTGCCGAGAAGTAGATATTGGACACTGCCATGATCATCCATCCATACATTCAAAATGGGACGATTGTTGCTTAGAATACGCAAGGGGTGCTCTTTTGACATGTAAAACCAACCAACGCAAACATTGCTCTGGACAGAGTGAAACCCAATATATTTTTGCATATCTTCTGTCATGAATGAAACAGTTTGGCCTCCTTTGGCTATGAAGCCCTTTGGTGGAGATGAAGAGTTTAGGTAAGGGGTGTCAAACTCAATTTCTGGAGTACCGCTCTCCTGTTTTTTTCCAAGGCTCCCTGTTGCAACACACTTGATTCAAATGAACAGGTTGAATGTCAAGCTTCCACAGAGCTTGCTGATGATTTGATCATTTGAATCAGGTGTGTTGCAACAGGGAGACTTGTGAAAATATGCAGGACAGCGGCTCCACAGGAACTGGGTTTGACATCCCTGGTTTAGGTGAACTAAAACTCAAAGACAAATATACTGTAAAGTTTATTCTGAAATCTTGCCTCCATTAACAGTGCACATGCGCAGACACCCGGGACTTGGTGGCATATGCGAAGCCCCCTGGCAGTTCTTGTGACAAAGCACTTACCGTAGAGATGGCAGGCCAAGTTGTGGTGAGGTCCCACCCAGAGGCTGTGTCCCGAGGCAACGCTACTGGGCAGAGAGGATGGCTGGCTGCTGAATTTTCATTTCCTGTTCCCGGATCAACCAAAAAGCATTTCCCGAATTTTGTGATGCCCTTTGAATCAAATTCAGCATCCATAAAGCAAGGGCAGGAATAACTTGACTGGCCTTGTTGTTGCCATGACGAATTGAGCACTGTAGTGCTCCCCCTGCAGCTGCACGCCTGTTGGTCATTAGGTAATTAGTGCTTTAAAAGGACTCCACTCATTGTCGGGTCATTGTTTGCTCTTGCTACTGTCATGTTCGTATGTTTGCTGTTCCTTTGCTGCTGTCATGTTTGTTGCTGTCATGGTTCTGTTCCTGTTGTTTTTTTTGCTGTAGTCATGGCTCTGTTTTGATACTTTGGATTAGTTTTATTTTTTATCACTTTGTTTGTTTTGGATTTAGTTTTCTATGTTTTATCAATACACTTCTTCAAGTTTACTCTGCTCCTCTCTCCTGCCTGCTTTTTGGGGTCCACCACCACCACGCAAACGTGACATTAAATAGTTAGTGATTATGTACAGTAAATTGGACTCCACTTATGGCTGAGTCAGCCTTGGGACTAGTGTCTCCCTGAAGTAAATGGCTACCTTTTCCCGTTCTTCATTCTCAGCAGTTAATACTGCTATCGAAAACAGAAGCACATGCGGTACGCGGACAATTTAAAATGTGAAGACTTAAAACAGCAACGTTTCCCTGCACAGTATAAAAGATGATCTTGCGGGACCACAAATTTCACATTTAAGGTTCATGTGACTCTGTGCTTGCTTTATGTGGGCGCCCTACCCCAAATAATTACGACCACTTTTTTTGAACCACTTCTTTTTATATTGTTATACCTATCCATTCTTGGCGCTCATTTCTACCGCTTTCCTGTGCAACCCTTTCAGGGACAGCTTGTCACTACAGTGGACAGTTTATCAGGTTACAGGGTGCATGAAAGGGTTAAAGGTCATACAAGTGCTTTTCAAGAAGACAAGCCAATTCTTAGTTTTCAAACAAATTTATGTCATTGTTCGTGAATTTTCATTCATTTTTATCTCTTCCCTGGTGCGAAACTTTCTTCATTACAACCCTGTTCAACCTCATTTCACCAGAATGACAGACAGTCTGTGATGAAGCCCCATTAGACCACCATCCTATTCTCTCCGGACCACCTATTTACTGTTCATCTTCCTCTCTGCCGTTCTCTCGCTCACACTTGTTCTGTCTGACCAGGCTAACCCCAGGAGCCCCCTTAACACCCAATGTTTCAGAGTCCAGTCAATCAAACGCAATGATGTTAAATTCTCCTCCAATGAAGAGTGTTCAGCGCTCTTCCGAGACAGCCTAAGTCAGGCGGCCGATTAAGGGCTCCCATCCGAGAGGTTGATCTCAATTTACATCCTTTCTGAAGACCACGTTTTTCAGGGATTCATCCTCAACATGACTTGTTTGCCTTGGATCATCTGGAATGAGGTAAAAATCAAACCTGACCAGGATAATTGTGATGGCTTGTTCTCTCAGGCGGCATTCTCATACAGGGCACTACTCTGATCCAAACCAATGTAAAATAGAAAGATGCACAGCGAGCTCATTTGGTCCGGTTCACGGCTATTTTTTTTCCCCATCTGACCAAAAAGGATGAAAAAGTAGATTCAAAATCACAGTAATTGTGATGTATTAGGTTAAAAGGACTCAAATATTTGCACCTCTTGTTTGATTGGCACCCAGATTCGAGAAATATTGTTCAAAATTGACCAAACAAACCACACCGAAAGCAATCACATTGCATTCATTTTAATCAAACTTCGGGAAAATGGAGCTGATCAGAATGTCCACCACGGCAAATCACACTCTCTCTCCACATAACCAGGCAGCCAATCTGTAGCCTGTTTTACACACATTCATCCCACCATTTTGTATGCCAGTTTATACAGAACAGTAGCAGAATAAGACTCCTGGCTTTCGTAAGGGTCTGATGATCTCTCCACCCACTGGAGAATGCTTTACTCTGGTTGCTGAAATAAGTTATGCAACCATGTCTGTATTTGGATTTCGAAGATTCTTGTGATACCTTCACAGAGTATGCATGAGGATATTCTGGTAAAATACATCGCAACAAAAGTCAACTTCAGTCAACTTATCCCTTTTTCTTTATTTTTCCCCTAAATCAATGTATTTTTGAACTTCATACGGGTTGTCTCCTCGAAGCCTCATACCTCATTCTGCTTTGTTGATATACAGTTCATAAAGGATGGGTGAAAAAGAAAAGCCCTCTTGCATTGCGTCCTCATTTGTTGGTTGAAGTGAAAGAGGAAAGTGGAGCCTGACAAGGAACGTGAAAGTAGATAGGCAGGCAGGCATAGGCAGCAGTACAGGCTTTTGTTTTGTGTTGTGAGAATGCTTTGGGACTGAGCTTGTAAGATGCTCCTGGTTATTATCTTAACAGGCTTATATGAGATTCTTTTATGTGGAAATAAAAGCAGCAACCGTAAAATCCCATCCGGTATATCACATATACGAGTGAAATATAGAGATGATGTTTGTATGGCACACATACACACACACACATCAGTGCAGAGGTCCAGGGTTCAATTCCAGGTTCTGGCCGTCCTGTGAGGTGTTTGCATGTTTTCCCTATGCCTGCATGGGTGTGGGTTTTCTCTGGGTATTTTAGTTCCCTCCATCCATGCATCCATCCATCGTCTACCGCTTATCCGGGGCCGGGTCGCGGGGGCAACAGCTTATGCAGGGAAGCCCAGACTTCCCTCTCCCTAGCTACTTCTTCCAGCTCTCCCCGGGGGATCCCGAGACGTTCCCAGGCCAGCTGGGTGACATAGTCTCTCCAGCGTGTCCTGAGTCTTCCTCGGGGTCTCCTCCCGGTGGGACATGCCCGGAACACCTCACCAGGGAGGCGCTCAGCAGGCATCCGAATCAAATGCCCAAGCCACCTCATCTGGCTCCTCTCGATGTGGAGGAGAAGCGGCTCGACTCTGAGCCCCTCCCGGATGACAGAGCTTCTCACCTTATCTCTAAGGGAGAGCCCGGACACCCTGCGGAGAAAACTCATTGTATCCGGGATCTCGTTCTTTCGGTCACGACCCATCGCTCGTGACCATAGATGAGGGTTGGGACGTAGATCGACCGGTAAATTGAGAGCTTCACCCTTTGGCTCAGCTCCTTCTTCACCACGACAGACCGATACAACGTCCGCATCACAGCAGACGCTGCACCGATCCGCCTGTCGATCTCCCGCTCCTTCCTGCCCCCACTCGTGAACAAGTTTAGTTCCCTCCCTCATTTCTAAAACATGCATAGTGTATTGACTGAACGCTGTAAATTGTCCCTGTGAGTGTGAATGGTTGTTGTTTGTATGTTTGGTCTGCATGATTTTGGGACTGTTGGAGGAAGTCGGAGTACTGTACCCGGAGAAAACCCACACAGGCACGGGGAGAAAAATGCAGATTTATTTTAACATTAAGTGAGTCTGCCTTCATTATCTGTCTTCAAAATGGTTGTTGTTCACCTTCAGAACACGTCCAACTATCTAATCTATGAATGTGCAGTTAAATCAATTTTTCGTTTTTTCCAAGTGACTATCACTATTTCCACTGTGACAGACAGTTGGGAAAAGGTTGTTTGCAGACTTTTGGATTGAGCAATTTTGCCATGAGCCTCAGGTGGGCTATCAAATGACACATTTTGTTTCTGCTTAATGATTCCAGTTTGAAAGTGCATTGTCACATCACTGTTGTGAGGATCCTGAGATGCACATGTTAAAAGACACAATCAAGTAAATAGTGCAAGAGATCTAAGCATGTATTCTACTGGTCTTTTAGTACATTTACCTCCTCAGGGAGCTCTCCCCACATCAGTATTCCAGTCCACAACTTGAACCCTTCTCATTCCATCCATCCTTAGATTTATTTTCATACTATGAGGGTATGATAGCCCCTTAATAATTCATATTTAGAGTGTATACCCATGCACTGAGAAATTCTGATTCATCCTCCTGAGTAGCTGCCCACCCTCCTGCATGATTTAAGTCTCCGAGTTCTCGTTGTGGCTCACTCGTATTGGCTCCGCGATGCTTTCTCGAGTAGAGCTGTCAATTTTTGTTGGGCTCTCAGAGGAAAGTTTGTGTAGGTGGACAACAGTGTCTTTTCTTTGAGCCTGCATGCTTCTTTTACCAGCGGCAAAAATCTAGGCGGCCCTCGCCTCAGATCAACTTCATAAAAGCAGACAGGTCCTTACATAGACAGGCAATACAATAGAGGTGAGCAGCACAGTCCTTTGAAACTCAACACATCTTCATTTTTGTTGCAACAGTATGTACTCAAAGGAAACATTGTTCCGAACTTGAAAAAAACTATTTTAAAGTCAAGCGCAATCCATTCCGGGATGCTGGCCAACCTTTGATTTTTTTTTCCCTCTAGGTAATAATTTGTAGCCATCATAAAACCTTCACTATCTACAGAGCAGATTTTTGAATGACCATATTCCGTATATGTTGCAAAAAAAGCCAAATAATAATGCATATGTGCATCACTTAACCATGTTTGGAACTAAGGTCTCATGAGTTGCTCTGGTTTCAACCCACATTCCATAAAAAGTGCATGAAAAGTGAATGGAACATCCATCCATCCATTTTCCGATCCGCTTTATCCTCACAAGGGTCACGGGGGGTGCTGGAGCCTATCCTAGCTGTCTTAGAGTAGTAGGGGGGGGACACACCCTGACAGACAAACAAGCATCCACACTCACACCTGGGGACAATTTAGAGTGTTCAATCAGCCTGCCATGAATGTTTTTGGAATGTGGGAGGAATGTCTCCAGAGTACCTGGAGAAAATCCCACGTGGGCCCGGGGAGAACATGCAAACTCCACACAGGGAGGCCAGAGCTGCAATTGAACGCTGCACTGTGAGGTCGACGCACTAACCACTGGACCACCGGGCCGCTGTGATTGGAACACTCATTATCAATGAAAATAACATGAATGCAAATGATGGTGCATGCGCATATGGTCACTCACTCCACTGAAAACAATATCTTGCCAAAACGAAATGCACATTTTCATTTTTGTGTGAGCTAAACTTTTATGTATTGTCTTGGAGAGAAAACCAAACAACTTAAAATTAGTTACATTTCTGTTTTCCCCATTTTTTTGTGTGGTTTTTGCTTCCTGTAATGTCTGCATAGTTCTTCAGAGCTTGTCAGGCAAACTTCTTGCAGTTACAACTTCCATGCCTTTTCACACATTACATACACACAAACAGTAGGATTTCTGTGCTTGCTTTGGCTGTTTTACAAAGACTTGTTCAGTCTTTGTTCTTTACACCGCATCCCACTTGTCAGAGAAATAAGACAAATATATTTTAAGACACAAACCAAAATAAATGGGCGGGTTTAGAAACGACAAGCCACAGAGGAAGATGTGGCCTGTATGGGCCACTTCAAGGCAAGCCTGACCTCCATGAAATACCGTGTCAGAAGCACGGCAGATTATACCGTACAAAGGTAAATTGATTTACAAATGCCTAGGATTAAGCTGAGTTTCATGTGAGCCATTGGCCAGATGAACATTTATTTATTTATCAATTTTGCCTTAACTTGCTAGCAATGAATTGAGTTAACAGTGAGCTTCATGCTCTCCACAGCTTCCAGTAAAATGGAAAAAAGAAACAAGCGGAGAATCTTGTGGATTCTCATTCACAAGCAAAGTGGTTTACAAGCAAAATTTTCAGCAAAGTGTTATTTGGTTTCCCAAATGATACTTCCTCACTGTCCCAGTTTATCTGTTTTCTGGTCATGTGACATTCACAAGCTGAGCCCTTGAATTCTTCAAATGGAGACTCGGATATGGATTGACAAAAAATGTTTTGTTCCGACAAAAATGCGGCAAAATCAACAAAGTACAACAAAGGACGCTGGTCACAATAAACTAGGAAATTTAAAAATAAAGAACTTGCAAAAGGCAAGGACAAATATAAAAGGCAAGAAAACCCAAAGCGCCTATGATACAACCCGAGACTATAATTTTCGACCAAAATACTACTTACTCTGAACAAAGAAAATACGTGGCGAGAAACTGCGAGGCATGAACATGAAGCGTATAGAGAATTCGAGCACTTGGGATACAGAGTCACGAGCAAGGCAACATTTCCGACGGCAGTAGTCGGCATGGCATCACTTTTTAAAGGCAGTAGGTAACAAGGCCAGATTTGTGTTAGGTGCGGCTCGTGAGGAAACGCCCACCCAGACAAGATCGTGCCACCTTAGGCCGAGGTTGGCAACTTGAAATGCTACAAAAACATAATTTTACATTAATGTGTTTGGTCAAGCAAATGCAAATCCCCACATGGATGAAAAAGTTATCCATCCATCCATCCATCCATCCACATGGCCTCCCTAAGTCTCACCCTTAAACCCAGTGCTCTCTGCAGCTGAAAATAAACATCCCTGGCACCTACATCAGGATTTTTTGCTCTACCGCATTTTGTTTTGAGACAAACCTTTCACTAAACAAATGCCCTCTATCCACACATGCGTGTTTACTCAGTACAACATAGCAGTGTGCTGCAAGAGCGCGGCACAGGAAGAGGAAAGGATGGTGGTTCTCCCCAGAGAGCGCTGCCCAGAGGAGGCACGATTAGGAGGTGAAGCAGTCAAACACTCTGACCAAATGTGCAAGTATATCACGATAACCCCAGGCTGTTCTGGGCCAGCAGGACTGATAGGCAAACTCTGCCTATGGCCGACTACAGCTGGATTATTTATCATCTCCTATAGCCATTCTACGGTGCTCTCGCTCATTTGGAGCTCAAGTCTGTGTGCACTGTGTACGCTGACACGCGGATTTGTCATAAGTCCCGAAAGCCCAAAAGCTTACAGTTTCCCCTCACTCCAAGCATGTTTACTGAGCTATTCCAGTGATGTGCAAATCAACAAATATCTGCACATTCTGTCTCCAGTAGTTTGCGACTGAATGAAAAAGGGCGGATAAAAGTGATTTTCTCTCAGCTAGATAAGCTTTGAAAATAAACATTAGTTAGGATGAAAACTTTTGCATTGTGTAACAAAATCACTTGCGTTTCAAGGTAAGATTCACATAAATGACTATGATTAATGATAATATCTAAAGATTATGTGAGCAAATCTGTCATTTCAGAAGAATGTCAAACTGGTAGCCCTTCGCATTAATCATTAGTTAAGTTTCAAAAGGTTTGCTGACCCTTGCTCTATTCTGTATTTTTTCCCCCCACAATTTCATACAGTCCTGGTGTGTCTAAGCATACCGAGTTGCCCTCTGTATGAAATGTATTATGTAAATAAAGCTGCTTTGCCTTGCCAAATATGAAAAATTACAGTACATTGTACAAAAAAAAAAATTCCTTGCTGAAATTAGCGGCAAAGTATTTTTACATGTGGAGTCAGCGCCTTATCCCCAGATCACCAAATTACACAACATAATTAGGTGGACAAAATGCATGTTTTTATTTTTTTATTTTAAATTAGTAGCCAAAGCCAACAGTGGTCTTTTATTGCTTCGTACGCGCAAGGAAGCAGCACCTGCGGTGGTTATCTTTCATTTTGTTCAGCTGCTCGTGTCAGCCCGCATGACGGTGGTGGTCACTATGAGAGCAGCTGTGGTGTTCCAGCCTGTGAACAGCTTGCTCTGTTTTCGTATTCTTCTGTTGTGTGAACACTATTATGGGTTCCTTGGCTGATAATTGCCAAAGCAATGTTGTTTTAGGACCTGACACAAAATGCCTCCTGGGCCTCTAACCTTTGAGGAACTTGACTGTAATTGTTCCTGACACTTGTTTTAGTAGCTCTCAAGCACCAAAGACAAAGTTTTTGGCGCTGCAGAGGAAGAACAATCATCTTGGCACACATGCTGAGGTGTAGGCTTTTGTTTCTCCCTGAGATAATTTGAAGCAGGTCAGAAATGAGAGCATCTTAATATGATTGCCAGGTGAATTAAACAAGGCCCATGGGCCTGGTAAGGCTGGGTGGGGGGGGGGGGGGTTGTTTTTGCTTTGGCTGTGAGCACTTGACGGCTTTTAATTGAACACACATTTATTATGCTAGGTTCAGCTGGAGTGTGACGGCTATGATGAGGCCTCAATTAGAACCATTAACAAGATGATTGCGCTCAAAGTCAACAAGGAAGAGTTTTTTTTTTCATTCCTGCCGGATCGGGTCCTGTTGTTCAAGCACCCAATGGCCATGTGTGAAAATGTTCTCATACTTTGAAGAAAACGGGGGCTCCATTGGTCACCTCTCCCCGTGCCCCAATGCAATCTCAATCCATTTAGCCTTTGAAAGCAACATGTCAGGATGCGTGATACCGTTCAGCGAAAGAGGCAAGCACCCTGCAAGATATGTCGCTTTGCTTTTACTTCTGCTCGAAAGTGCAAAATGCGCTCGAAAGCAAGTGTCACGACCACTGGGGCTTCTTTTAAGCTTGCGAGCGCATTGTGACGCAGCTGATCGGTTTGAGTGTGTCTAACCCTGTGATCTGTGTGCTAACATTGGCCTACTGGGCTAAGATCGGTTTGTCAACCCTGCCTTTGTTAGCCCCGTGAAGGAAAGCTTACCCAAGGACCTCCCTGTTTACTCTGGCCTCCACAATGGCAAACTCTAAACTCCCTTTGTTGCCAGGCTTTAGGCTAGATTTACTTCAATTTTATCTGCGAGGGTCCCCTTTCATCAGCTTGGAGGTCTAATGCCCTTAACTGGCTTAACCTAGCTCCCCTTGTGATCCTCACGCCCCAGTACCCACGCTGTCGTTGGCCTCCTCACCGCTCCCACTTATCTCCAGCTCCTTGACTGGCCCTTTGAGTCGCCCGTGAATCCCGAGCATCGCCGGGGCTTTTACTGTAGCAAAGTATTGTGGCGTGTGCTCGGTGACACCTGGATGGCATGTTTAACATGCCATAAGCGGGTTTCTGTGTCAGCACGATGTACACTCCTATACAACATCAAAGCACAGTGGCCCCCATCAAAGTCGAAAGAAATCTAAATCTGGATCAGATTGTTTATTCTCATGTCCATAACAGACTGTTATTGAAAACGAGCTTTTCCTCTTTGTCTTAATATTATCATTACCCATATAAAACGTAAACAGTGTGAGGGGGTCACTGGCCCCAACATATGAAGATAGAAGATGATAAGACACACCCAACCTCATAGTTTTTGTTTCTTATTTCAACGTTTTATATTTACTACAACTATGATTTGACTTTCATGTTAGCTTGCAGTCGCTTAGTGACCATTTTACTCTAAAATGGTTCAATGATTTTGTTGTTTACGATGGTACTAGTGCAGCGTGTTATACCGGAGACAAATTCCTTGTGTGTTCTACATACTTGGCCAATAAAGATGATTCTGATTCTGATTCTGCACCACCTTCCGACCTGTTCAAATTCTCTAGCACACATCAAAATAGCCTCCAGCCAAAACCTGAAAAAAAATTGGCAACATGCGCTAAATTTCAGGTTAAATTCCTTTCTTCAACTGCCAAACTTTGGTTCAGCGGGCTGACTGGAGTTGATGTCCGTATAAAAACGGATTGTTGACTCCATTTCAGCACCTCTTAGGACTTTAGTGGCTTTGCTCATAAATAAAGATGAGATGTCAGTCTGTATTTTTATCAACTTAATCTTTACTGTGAGAGCAATGTTCTCCTTTCGAGAGGAGGGGAATCATATTTTCCGGATATAGTGGGAAAGTGATAAAAGTAGTCAGTATTTTAGCATGCCTTGTTTTATCACTGTGCACTATGTAAGCGAGCTGTCCTTCTAAGACCAGGGCACTTAAAACTTTTTCCAGCGTGGGAATGAAGCAGAAAAATTGGATCTGAGGTACTCTTTGGTATTTGTAGATATTGCTTTCATTTTATTTATGCTAACACTGTGTCATTTATGATTCCACTGCTCCGTTATTGATCGGCTGTCATTTTGGATAGTGTCAGAACACCACCTTGTCTGCAAATCAATCATAGGACATAGCGTAAATTACCGCCCCGTTGTCACTTCCCAGATGGGCTGCCAGTCACACGTGTTCGTCTTTTGAGTCGTCTAACTGCCAAATGGTCTCGGTGCGATTTAAGTCTCGCCGTCCTCGCAGGCAATCCTGTATTCATGAGATGAGAAATATTCTTTTTTTTTAAAAAGCCATTTTGAATTGCAAATATTCTCAAATCGGCAGCGAGCAGCAGAGTAAAAGGCAGGGACAGTATGGCGCTTATCCCCTGCACCGCATACGATGGCTGCCACATGTGCCCAAATTGTCATGGCATCATTATGTAACCTAGACCATCCAGATTATTAAAATTCCGCTTGAAAGTGTCATCGTGTGCCTTTTTTTTGAGACCTGTCACCTTTTTTTCTTTTTTTTGGGGGGGGGGGGCTCTTTCTCGCTAATACCGCCCACTCTCCTTCTCAAACTCGGCCTAATCCAGAGAGCGTCAGCATCAGTGCTACCTTTGATGGGCCCCGGATTAAAGCAAATCTCCATCTCTTTGGTGGATTTCAAACGCAGCATGAACAATGATGCCAGCCAGAGGCGAGCTAATGAGGCCTGCGGTGGACTGGCAACTTTCAAAATCGACCTGATGAAAGGCAACACCGTTATCACTCTACCTCCCCACGCGAAGCGTGTCGCTCTTTTTTCGTCTTTTTTTTTTTAACTTTCATTTTTCCATACCTCATAATTTTTCTCCACCTAACCTCTTCTCTTTTCAGGAGTGGGCGAGGCCTGACTTAATTAGTGGGCTGAAGTGTGAGTGTACCTTTCACAGGGCGCTAATGAAAAGCTTTGCGTATTTCTTTTCACTAAATTAGCCACTGAGTGCGCCTCTCCTCCCTCCTCTTCCACTCAACCCTTCTGACCGGAGGGAGGTGTTATTCCAGGGACTGTTGACTCTGCGGCTTTAGCGTTCCACATGTCTCTGCGGTACGCCGCTGATATCTTAATTAAACATGCAAATCTGATCTAGTATCGAACACATCTGAGCCGTGCCGTTGTGGCGTGTCAGATGGTCCTTCTTTGTGTCGGGGCTTTCGTTTTGAATTTAATTAATACCAACGTGTGTGGAAAAATACACGGGCCATCCGAACAGAAATTAAATTAAGTGCTACAATGTTATTGATTTCCATGAAGAAGCACACAGTTATGGCCGTTTTTGTTTTGAATACACAGAAAGAAATAAATAAATCCCACTTATTTGGACCACTGCTGTATTGGTGATTGAAAATATACGTATGTTGTACGTATGTATGTACGTATACATATGTACGTATGCTGTTCAACGTATATATATATATATATATATATATATATATATATATATATATTTTTTAAGCTTTTAATATATTCTCACCGACAGTATGTAGGATAGCCAATAAAACACTCTCTGAAACAGGGTTGAAGTAACTAAACAAATACAGGAGGTCCTTAGTTTGTGATGCCAGTGGCACCGTCAAGTGGCACAAGGTCGCCATGCTCACTTCCTGCCACACTCAGTTTTTTTAATTGTTTTATGTTTATGGCACAAAATTGAAAAAAAAAGTATACTTTATGATGCAATGATTTGCATCATAAAGTGTACACTTTTATGTGAGGTTCATATTTCATCGATTGCTATTCAGTGTCAGTCAGTCACTGTGATACCCAATGAAGCCGTCTTTGCTTGTGACTTCCACGTGGCAGGTCCGGGCCGAGGAGCAAGTTAATCCCATTGTTGCATGGATGTATAATGATATCCCAGGGCGCCATAGGACGTCGCTCTCTGTATGGCGCCAGCTTGTTTAGCCTCTGGTATTTCTCTTTATGGACCCGGGCCCAACCCTAGTTTCATAATGCCAGTTTCAGGTTGAAGGCAAGGGTCTGTCTTGTCACACTCAGCGCCACAAAGAATTGTTCTTTGGCTCAACACAAGCTACTTCAAACATGGGATCTATGTTTGGGGTCTTGAGATGGTCAACCTTGATTGCTAGTTGCCTTATGAGAGAAATGTTTGTGCTAGCTTTTATGACCTTGTGTGTATGTAGCCGAGGCCTGCGCGCAGGATAATCCTAGCCAGTCTCTTTCTTTGAAGGGGAACAGATGTAGATTTACATATGTGGAGAGTCCCCAGCCTGTGATGAGATTAGCCGGTCTGGGATCTTTCTTCAGAGCAACTGGAAGGTGCATATTTAATAAATGCCTGGAGCTAGGCAGGGCGGTGCGGGGTCTCGGACCTCAGAGATCCACAGGACAAAGGCAGACAAGGCCCGTGACAGGCTGGCCCATATGGGAACAGGGTTACGTACAGATTGCACTTGCCTTTCATTGGGTGCGGGACAAGGCTTGAAGGGGTTTTAGGCAGCGAGCAAAAGCACTTGGCGGGCCACTTCTGCAGCCTTTCCACAAAGAGAGCTAATAAAAGGATTTGGAGCTCGGATTGGCTCATCTGTTTGCTTGTGTATGAGACCAGTTTGGTTGTAGGGGTGTATTGTATGAGTGTCAACACGAGACGGACAACGACAAAAACACAACAGAATACAATCTAACACGGCGTAAAACAGGATTTTGCAGTGTGACAAAATACTGATAAAACAAAGCGTCATTTTCTCATATGTGACAATACATTAAGGACATACTACTGGCATACATTGATTGACCGTTAAAAGGTGGGGGTCAAAAATAATTTCTCTGCCAATTTTGATTTCTTTGATTGGTTTATTCAGTCAACCGCTACAAAGTTTAAAATGTGCAATTGTCAGTCAAAACTACAGTCAAAAGTTTGTGAGGCCAGTAAAATGCACACGCAGTACTCATGTCCAACAGCAAGAGGCATGAGTGTGTGGGCTGCCCGAAACAAAAGAAAATAAGTCGCAACTCCCCTGTGAAAAACATGTATGTCCATTTAGGTCATTTTTTAAAAATTGTTTTAATGACATTTTAAATCATTAAAATGGACATACGTGTTTGTCACAGGATAGTGATGACGTATTATTGGCAAATGGAAACTCTTCTATTAACTCTTACGGAGAAACAAGGTTAACCGACATAGGGGCGAATATATATGTGTAGGAATGGTAATTCGTGTACGTAATGGTAAGTCGTAAATTTTTCATGTTAATTTGGCTGTACCGTTTGAATGATTTGACTTGTATTCTTTGGCGTTTGACTCAGCATGACTTAGATTTGCTATTGGTTTTACTGCTTGGTGCTTTCTACCGCCTTATTACTTATTACTTATTGCTGATTCATCTTACTGTTTATTGTATATGTTAAATCGCTCCATGTACAGCACTTTGTATGCAGCGATGGCTGTTTGAAAGTGCTCTATAAATACTGTTGACTTGACTTGACTTATGATAAAAAAGTACGCCAACAAAATTCCCAAAATGGGTGTATTTGTGACCCGCAAGACGGATCGAGTCTAGCGAAATACAAAACATAGAAAGTCATTATATGAAATATAAAATAAGCTACATGCAAGGATAAAATAACATCATTTTCTTTTACTGTTAAATTTCAGATTGCTTGATCAACATTTATGAACAATCGGTTCATTCATTCTGAATGTTCAAAACTCCTTTTCCCATACTTGCATCATATTGCTGCAGGTGCTTCCCAAAGCTGACATGGTTTTGGTCTTGAGACAAGCAACTGGTTCAGATTGAATCAACGGCGACTCTGCTCATAATATTCTAATGGTGCATTTACACACGGTTACAGTACAATTGGGTTCGATCAGAAATCATTTCTGCATTGAAGTTGGGTTCGGCAAATTACTGAGTAACTCGAAATCCCACTTCTACCAAGTAGGGAGCTAACAGCTTTCCTGATGAATACAGGTAGCATGATGGAACACGACTCTTAAAGCAAAGACAGCAAGTCTCATCTCATAACTATTTATGTCTTATGATAAAGCCTCTCTGTTGGCTTTTTGCCGTCGTCGTCGTCGTCGTCGCGCTCTTGCAGCAGGTAAGGTTGTCAAGTCTTGTTTACACAGAAAACAAGTTGAACATGTGTCCCCCGCATTTCCCTGGCTTCCCGCTGGACCACTACAAGCCATTTGAACAAGAATAGCACCGAATGCCAACAAAGCTCAGTGGATGAGCATAAACCACAACAGACATCGCAGCTTGTGTACATCTGTTCTGAATTCCAACCTAATAATCCGCAAGGCTTGCACATGTTTCTCACAAAGACCAAAAAAAGAAAAAAAACCTATAAATTTATCAAATCTCATTGCTTCTACTTATCCCCTTGCTGCACTTTTTTAAAAAAAAATTTTGGCATCGAGTTGGCAGGGGTTGTGCAATTGACTAAAATTGAGAAGACTTCTGATGGTTGATGTGGAACTGATTATTGATTATTTGTACATTTAAACCACATGAGGCTAAGTTGATTAAGATGCAACCTGGTTTGCTGTCTGAAGATGAACATACAATGAAAAAAATGAGTTGAGTTTTCTGTGTTTTACTCTTCCCACTGAAAAAAACCCATCGGGAAATAAAATGGAGTAAATTGAACACTGGGTGGCCCAGTGGTCGACTGGTTAGCGTTTCGGGAACCAGTGCAGAGGGGCAGGGTTCAATTCCGGATCCGCCCTTCCTGTGTGGCGCTTGCATGTTCACCACGGGCCTGCATGGCTTATCTCCGGGTACTCCGGTTTCCTCCCACATTCCGAAAAACATGCTAGGCAGATTAATGGAACACTCCAAATTGTCCCAAGGTGTGAGTATGAGCGTGGGTGGTTGTTCATCTATGTGTGACCTGTGATTGACCGGCAACCAGTTCAGGGTGTCCCCCGCCTACTGCCTGAATAAAGCTGGGATCGTCTCCGGCACACCCCGCGACCGTTGTGAGGATACGCGGATCAGAAAATGGATGGATGGATAAGTTCATCACTTTTTTTATTTTTCTTTCTCTAATGTTGAAATGTACTTTTGGGACTATCCTAATGGACCTCCCTCACAAGGGACTACTTTTAGCAAGTATCACAGGCAAGCTCCGAATTTCATTCCTCTTTCTTCCACTTTTCAAGGCTCCCCCTACGGAGAGACTACGTCCACTCCGTACGGTGTGATCACTTGTGTCTCACAAGGAAATGGCGAGCTTCGATAAAAAAGATTTGAGAAAGCAACATGGCCACTCCCTGCGGTACAATCTTCCGGTGCAAATCCGAGGCGTACCAACACGGACCTCTCAAACGCAGTCACCGAGGGTAAAGTCGAGTAGGCCATCTCAGTCTTTTCGGGCTTTGTTTACCTGCTGTTCTCATGTTGAGTCAAGACATTCTTATCATCCTCTCAGATAGAACATGTGTACTAGGGGAGTAGGAAGACAAACAGAACCCCTTGGTTGAAGAAAATCAGGTGAGTCTGAAGGTTTAAAAGAACTTGCGGTTGAAAGCAGAGAATAATGAAAGCGGTGGATAACCACAGAGAGAATGAAAGATGGAGAGAGACGAGAGGAATTTATAGAGATGCTTGATTGAAAGAGGGTGCTTGAGTCGGGGTGGGAGAGGGAGGCGGGGGGGTGGGGCTACGAGGCAATCTCGGAGGATGTGGCAGGCCTCTGCGGACTTCCTCGCAGACACCTCCGCTAATGAATCAGACCTGGTTTTTAACGTCTCCTCGCTCGCCAGAACAAAGCATGCCAGCATTAATATTTTAGCGTTTCTTTTTATCTCAATGCTCAACAGCACTCCAAACATTTTTTTTTCTTTTTGCCAGGCAGACATTGAAAGAGGAAGAATTGGGAAGGAGATCAGGGCAGTGGGAGAAAGCAAAGAAGAATGAGAGGCCGTCGCAAGGGCGACGTGTTCTCAGGATTTTAACCCGTCTCACTGGTGGAAGAGTTACGATCGGACTGTCAAAGAAAAAAAGTTGATGCGATACACAGACAAGCCTGCCACTTTGGATATAGAACTACAGTGTTATCCCTGTTCGTTTTTTGGGGGGGAGTATGAAGAATCCTATATTTGTTCATACAATAACTTATGTTGTTCTACTTATTACTACTATTATTCCCAATTACTGAAGTCAATGTTAAAGCAATCGATGATCTTACGACTCACCACTTTTGGATTGTAAAGCATTCTTCTGCGTCTGCGGTTGATGAATTTCAAGTCAAGTCAACAGTATTTATAGAGCACTTTCAAACAGCCATCGCTGCATACAAAGTGCTGTACATGGAGCAATTTAACATGCACAATAAACAGTAAGACAAATTGGTAATAAAGGCGGTAGAAAGCACCAAACAGTAAAATCAAGAACAAATCTAAGTCATGCTGAGTCGAATGCCAAAGAATACAAGTGAGTATTGAGGAGGGCTTTGAAGATGGGCAGCGAGGAGGCTTGCAGAATGTTCAGTGGGAGGTCATTCCAGAGAGAGGCACCAGCAACAGAAAAGGTTCGATCCCCTCTGAGCCCCAGTTTAGCTTAACTTTTCTTAGCTTAACAGTTTAGTTTAGTTTAACTTTCGAGTTACTTTCATGAAAAACAACAGCAGAATTCTACGGTGTGACATGCATCCATTCATTTTCTATTCTGTTTGGCTTCATTCGGTGCAAGGGTCAGTAGGATCCTCTCGCCAGTGACTTAAGGTGCATGGCGATGTGCATCCTGAGATGGTTGCCAGCCAATGAACTACACACAGCATGTCACAACACACTTCCAAACAATGAATAAGGTCAACAGGAAATTTTAGTCTCAGATCGGTTGTGATATCACTAAAGGTATTTCAACGTTGATATAAAAAAATAAATAAATAAATCAAGTCTCAGTCTTTTTTTTCTAGCACTTCTGCTTTGGAGATGTCTTTTTTTTTTAATGCAGACCTTCCTTTGTAAAACTTTGCACAATACAAATTTGACCATGTCAAATAGCTTTGACAATTCATAAAAAAAACATCCCACCTGTTGCTGAACCTAACCCTTAATGCACAAATGAATAAGTATTTCCTGAGCCAGTTTTACTTCAACAAGAAAAAAATAAGTTTAATGTCAATCACCTCAAAACATTAATTTCCCTTGGTTTGCTAAGACAAAGTAACGTTGCTTGGCTCTTGCCTTGGCAGCATGAAGACATTTTAAAACAAAGTAAAATTCAGGGTTGGGGTTCTCTGAAGAAGTACATGCTTTGGTGGACACAACCTGTGGCCAATTTAAAAAAACATGACATTCTTAAATGTGTTGTATTGGTTGTAAAACTACGCAGATTTAAAGAAATCTTGAAAAAAGGCACATTGTGCAAAGTCAAACTAGTCCTTAGTGAGCCAGGCAGTTAACATTCTCACTTGTATTTTCTTAACCGCAGTTATAGTTCAGCCAGTTATTTAAAATTGAATTATCACAATGCGCTATGTCAAATAGCAAGCAATCAATAAACTATTTAAACTAGCAAAGGAGACACTTAGCCATGCCCATTACAGCCACAGACTTGTCAATGAAATCTATTTCATGACATAATCCATTTGCAATCACTCCATAGTACCCGCCTGCCCCACCCCGCCCAAAAAGATAAATAAATAAGGATTGCAATTTTGCACATATTCTGCACTTGATTGTAATTACTGCGGCAACAATAGATGGGTGAGATAGATGCACAAACACAAAAGGATGACAACATCTCTCAGCCACATCCATTAATTGCTTCTTTGTACCCTGAAATGGAGTAGCAGCATCTTTACCTGCATGGGTCCAAAATCGGGAGGGGTTGGCGAGCTAGTTGAGAGTCTTGCATTGAGCTTGGAGAAGTGTGTGTGTGTGTGTGTGTGTGTGTGTGTGTGTGTGGAGGGGTTGGACGATGCCGTCAGGAGATCCCCGGGCAAGCGGCCGTGGGCATTGAGCTGTGAAAAGTCATTCAGAAGGAAAACGCCGTGCATCCTTTATTTATTTGCGTCTGAAATATTTATCTGTCACACGGGCCGTCTCATAATGGGACTGTCAGTCTCCTCTGCCCACTCAAGGGTGCGGGCATGTTGCCGTGAGCGCCCACTGTGGATCTCCTGTGAATAATTGCTGGAATTTCACTTTTGGGAATGTTGCACTCTGACCCTGCAGCTTGTTGTTTTTCTGCTTCAAGTGAAAGGTAGAATGTTTTAAAGTATTTACCTCAGTCTGGCTTTTGTGCCCCACATACACACATAGACATACACCTACTGTACACACACACACACATCGACACTCATGCACACAAATTCAAGTCTGAAAATAAATAATTCATCCCCTTACTCCGAGACCAGAACCCAATCAAGCTGAAAATCCCTGTCTTGCTGCACCTTTGAGCTGCCAGTTGCTCGGTGTTCTTATGTCCACGCTGGAAAAGACCTCTTCCAATGCCCAAGTGCACTCTATTAAGCCATGAAAGGCACTTTTAATCCGGGGTCATCGCCTAAATGAAAGCCCACCTGTGTGTTTTTACACTTGGCCCCGATGCTGCGGCTCTGAATTTGCCTCTTAAGGGAAACTTGAAACCCAAATAGTTTTGGGGGGTTTTTTTGAGTGAATTTTGGTGATATGGGCTAAAATTCAGTGACTCAGACAAGTATATATGAAGGTTACTCATATATTTTAAAATGAGACATCATGCATGAGTATAACATTTAAATCACCTACTCATGTAAATGATTGAAACAACAAGGATATGTAACACTATACAGTATTTGAATTTTAATTAACACACATATGGGTGGGTAACTGAAGCTTACATAGCATAGCATCTCATTTGTTGTCAAGCAGCACAACAGACAGGTACATGCACATACATTCTCAGGCCAAGTGCTTCAGGTAATAGGGCACCTATTACCAATAGTTGAGATCAATGTCAATGTCAAAGCACATCTGACGGAATGGCTTTTTGTCAGTGTGTGTGCGTGTGTGTGTGTGTGTGTGTCTTGAAGTTGACTGCTAATGTTGGATGCTAGCACGAGTGGTTTGCTTGCTTGCCACCAACTGTCTTGTCCATGTCCTCACTTGTGGTTATTATAATACCGTTATTACATTGGTGATAATTTAATAGTATAAAGTTGAACAATTTCTGATCACTGCTACTGTGAGGCCACAAAGACAAAAAAAAAAAAAATCACACTGTATTTTTTTTTCCAATGACAGGAGCTCTCTTGCATTAAAAAAAATACCATTCTTGGAAGGCACAAATTTGTTAAACAAAAAACAAACAAACAACATTAATCGCAAGAACTATAACTATACAATACTGAGGCTCAGTATAACTACGGCATGTCTGCCGGCTTCAATGTTCTGGATTGGATTGTGTTTGACATTAAAGTTTAAATTCTTCACCTTCTACTAAGTCATAATGCTGCAGGTGATATTTGAATTGACCTCAACTATCAAGAGTGCAGATACCATCACGGATCTTGTATGCACATTCACTCATAACCATTCAATGTCGTACAATTATCTAGTCATCTTCCAACACACGTGTGATTGTGCTTGAGATAAACACTTTCAATTAAACACCTGGGTACAAAATGCACAGATAGTCACACATGCACACGCGTGCACACACTCACATCCGAATGCATTATCGGTGAGTCTGGGCATGCATAATTAAGGAGTGACTTGTTTTGGAGAGAGTGCATGTCGCCTCCCCATGTGCATGGTGCATACTGAGAAGGAAGCTTTGAATAATGAAAAGTGTCACCTATGCAAAATGCAGGAGATGAGCAAGACTGACGGCGAATAGGTGCCTTTTGCGCATGTATGTACACCAATCTGCTGATTGTAGAGTACGAGCGGGTCTACTGTGTCTGTGCTTATGGTCCATGCGAGCATCTGCACTGTACAGACGTACACAACAGTCGATGCTGCGGGGCAGGAGGGCTGGTTGTCATTTAGCACGGTGCCACTCGGACACTGAAGCATATGTGATGTCACAGAGTTGACAGTTGAGACACGGTCCTCTGTGGCCCACCCTCCCACTTCCGTAACCTCATTCCTCCTGAGCATCCCCTCCCACGCCCGCAACCGCCCTCCCACCTCTACTCTGACTGACGCCTCCTGCTCTGTCGTGAAACAGTTGCCATCCAGCATGACTGTGTAGAGCAGGGGTGCCCATTAGGTAGATCCTGATCTACTGGTAGATCTAAGACAGTTCCCAAGTAGATCTGAGGAGTGTCGAGAAGAAAAAAAACAAACAACCATTTGTGTGTCTTTGTACATGTTAGTAATATATATTTTTGTGTTAATATACACTGCTCACTAATCAGTCTCATTTTCAAAAAAAAATATTTAAAAAATAAAATAAAGCAGGTAAATCTTAAATGTGTCTGTGTGTGTGTGTGTGTGCGTGCACGCGCCGGTAAGGGTAGATCCCGTGAGGTTCGTTGATCAAAAAGTAGATCTTCGATCCAAAAAGTTTGGGCACCCCTGGTGTAGAGAGATAACCACTGTCCTTTTTCTTTTTTTTTTTTTTTAAATATGATGAATCCTGGAAAGTGCTTTCACAATGCCGGGTCATGTCATTTTTGTTGCATTGTACAGGTATATACATGGAATGGAGTGGGGGTGGGGGGGTTTTATTTTATCTTTATTCCAAGATAGTGCAAGTATTTAAAAAATAGATAAATAAAACGAAAAAAAACTTAGAATATCTGCGTCAGGGGTTGTATTAGGAATCCTTTTCACACTACCTATACTAGGCAACATGTTTCCAATTTGCAGTTCTTGATAAACAAGGCTAAAACAAAAAAAGAGGAATGACGTCCACCCAGCGAGCAGTAGTGGAAATACTTTGTCAAGTCTAGTCAAGTCAACTTTATTGTCAAATATGCTCTATGTCATAGGTGTCAAACTCAGGTCCTGGAGGGCTGCGGTCCTGCATGTTTTCCAAGTCTCCCTGTTGCAACACACCTGATTCAAATGAACAGGTGCAATGTCAGGCTTGCACAGAGCTTGCTGATGGTCTGATCATTTGAAGAAAAGTGAGTACTTTTGCAAATTTAGGCCTTTGCCATCCACAAAATCCAAAAACAGAAAACTTGCAGCTGCTTTGTTTCCGGCCAATAAGAAAAAAAATTGCTAAAGCGTAAATCCGCTGCAAACTGCCTTTCCACCTCTCACCTTGTGATGTTTTTTTTCAGACATAAAACTACAAACCTTCCCAATCTTACCCGCTGACGACACCAACCTTACAACCCTGCCCCATAGGCACGGATAAAACATAATATCTAATTAAGTTTCAGCACCGCATTTTCATTTGTTAATCACTTAAGTGCTCGGAAGAGAAGCTGATATCCAAAGGTCTGGTCCCAGTAGCCCAAAATGTCAAAATGCAATTATATGCATGATTAGTCTGACCTGCACAGCGCACACCCTCCCACCTTACCCGCAAAATCTGACAACCGCTGCCATGTTTATTTAGAACCCCAAGCCCCCACCACCCCCTCCCTACCCGTTCTGCGCCGCAGCAGCCATTGCTCCTCCATCTGGTCACTATTGGTACTGACTAGCACTGCTGGCAAGTGAAGAGAGCGCTTTTAGCCCAGGTGGGAGAGATAATCTTTCAATCTCTGCGAGCCTCAAGAACAAGGATAAGGGGGAAAAACACACACACACACACACACAAATAGAAAATAAATGAATAAGAATAAAACAATTTATGCTTCTTAAAGGATAATACCATCCCAAATTATTAATCAAATCATCTTGATCCGTTTGAGCTTTTTGTGTGTGTGTGTGTGTGTGTGTGTGTGGTGTTTAGCGGATCAGGAATCCTCTCTAATCTGATTGCGTGGCGATAAGGCGGATTTAGTCTTGCTATTGTGCTACTCTGATTAAAGGGCCAGGTGAAGTATACACACTCAGTCGCGAGAAGGCACGCAAGAATGTGTGTAACTGCGATGACGCATGCCGAGAGTATGCGCTTGCGTGTAGAGCGGCAGCATGGATGTCTTCATTTAATGTCACGGGGGCATACAAATGATAAATGATCACATGAAGTGATGTAATTGTTAAGGAGTTGCTTCAAGGTTTAGATTACAATTTCAAAGTGCCGGAAAAAAAAACAACTAATCAATCAAAGTGTAAATTTAAAAAGGTGAAAAGCCACACAATCAACATGTTCTTCAATTCATCAAACGTTATGTGCGTCATTAGTCGCTACCAGAACTCTTTCCCCAAACCATCTGTCCATGATAGAACTGATACAAAGTTGGCCCGCTTTGCCAAATTACATGTGGATCTGCATTTGGACTAAATTGAATTGAAAAGGAATATTTGAGGAAGTGTGCATTTTGACAAAGGCTGCAGACTCGCAATGTATGGAGCCCAAGTGCCTCAAGAGAGTCGTGTCAGGTCCCCTGGTAACCTATTAGACCCTAAGCAACCACAACCCTCTCGCCACCCCACCCTCAATCCACCGCCTTTTCCGCTACAAAGCGTATCGTGCCAAGGGAGACCCTCGCAAAATATTCATGGTACACCACCTTGTGTGTGTGTGATCTGTCGGCTTATACACATATGCATGCACGGGGGAAACACAATGCTTATGCAGTCTCATAAAGATGAACTCCTCAGAGTGATTAAAAAAAATATTTGGGTAACACAGACTTCCCAACATGGTTGACCACACAGGCAGTTTGGTATCATGTCAAAACTCTGTTAGCCCGGCAGTGGTGACTGAAGGGGCTTTGGTGTTGTAACACTGACACACAATTGAAGGGGACAAGATTGAATAATAAATAGGGGTAAACAACAGTAACATAATTGTAGCAGTTACTGTTGTGATGGTGGTGGGGTTGGTGGTTATTTGCGTCCCTTTTTTCTTCATATTCTGGTTGCATATGAATGTAAACATATATTGGCACCACAGTGGTTCAATCGTTACCACGTCTTGCGTGGAGTTGCGCATGTTCTCCCTGTGCCTGTGTGGCTTATCGCCGGGTACTCCGGTTTCCTCCCAAATTCCAAAAATATTCACGGTAGATTAATGGAACACTGTAAATTGTTCCTCGGTGGGAATGTTTTTGGGTTTTTTTTGTCTTTTTGTCTCTGTGTGACCTGCGATTGGGTGGCAAACATTTCAGCCCACCCCCCTTCTATCATCTGAAGACAGCTGGGATGGGCTCCGCATAATGGATGGTTTCAGATCATGAATGGATAGGAAGACAATGAATGAATTCTCCCAAAAAATATTTTTATTTTAGTATATTTTTAATTCGGGGCGGCCCGGTAGTCCAGTGGTTAGCATGTCGGCTTCACAGTGCAGAGGTACCGGGTTCGATTCCAGCTCCGGCCTCTCTGTGTGGAGTTTGCATGTTCTCCCCGGGCCTGCGTGGGTTTTCTCCGGGTGCTCCGGTTTCCTCCCACATTCCAAAAGCATGCGTGGCAGGCTGATTGAACACTCTAAATTGTCCCTAGGTGTGAGTGCGAATGGTTGTTCGTTTCTGTGTGCCCTGCGATTGGCTGGCAACCGATTCAGGGTGTCCCCCGCCTACTGCCCGAAGACAGCTGGGATAGGCTCCAGCACCCCCCGCGACCCTAGTGAGGATCAAGCGGCTCGGAAGATGAATGAATGAATGAATGAATGAATGAATGAATATTTTTAATTCGTGGCCCACTTCATCCCCAATAGTTCAGTCATCAGGCCTGATGTTTAAAAATATCACGTCACACGTGGGCTTTTGCTCATTGTCTCTCAAGAACAGAAAAATCCAACTCTCACGCCTTCCACATGGATAACATCCCACCACTACTTTATGAGACAGACATGTCTCGTGATAAAAGAAAAAAAAATACATATCAAAGTACTTGAAAGTGCGGCCGTTCAGATTCGTCATCATCTGCCTTGTGTTCACTGGATGTTTTTTTTTTCTTGTTTTTGCTCGCTGACTGTTTGTTGGCAGATTGAGTTGCCGTTGGACTTTGAAGCTTCGAGTGTGACCTCATGTTCCATTCTGTTTCTGCGTTCACCATCCCACCGGGCAGACATTTGCATTCTAAATCGGACGACTGCTGTGGGACGGTGAACATCTGTACATAGTCCACAGCTGCCCTCACCATGGTCACAGGGACAGCTGCCGCTGCCGCCGCTTCGATTGGTGTTGCTTTGAATGTAGCTTGGTCACATTTGCTTATGAGTGCTGTGAGTCACACTGTGTGTGTAGTCATGATAGAAAAATAGGAAAATTCTGTTGCACCTGAGGAAGTGTGGGTAAATGATGCAACTCTAAGACTCGCAGCACACCAAGTGGACGATTGCAAAAAAATTTTAAGAAACTCTTTTTTTTTTTTAATTGAACCTCAATCAATTTTGTCATTGGCACAATTGTCAAGGAAGAAGCTGACTGCCTTTACCGATGAAGATGAGAAATTGCATATTCTGAAATGACCGACATATGTGAATTTATCGTGGCAGGAGATCACCTTCTTGCTCGTTCTTACCCACACAATTGTTTTCCTTTTCTTGTCCTTACATCTCCAATTAGTGGACCACGTCGAATGCTTGTCAGCCAATTTTCTCCCGATCTTTTTGTTGTTTTGTCTGACAGGGAAACGGTGCCAACCTCTGCGCTGTACTCGACGCTAAAACTAAATGTTTTATCAAGCGCCTTATGTTTATTGACTTCCCTTTCATGTCGCTTTCTTCTGTTGTGCCTTTGTGGTGGCAAAGATCCCCGTGCGTCATCATTTGCGAGCAATCGGAGATGTCAGAGGTGCGCTTTTGATGTGGAGTCAGTCCTCCCGTTTGAGGTGCCACCTGTACCGCGTTCTCACTAACTTATGCACAAATGGCGCCGCGTGGGCGTAGCTTTTTGTGCGACTGCATCTTTGCCGGGGCGTCATTATGGATCCTGAGAAACTCCTGTGTAATCATCCACCTCCGGGTCGCATTCCGGAGGGAGCAGAATGGCCTTGGAAGACATTACGGTGCCAATGTAATGATTGCAGCAGACTGAGGTGCATCGACAGCTTTTGTAGCGCTGCCTTTTGATGGTAGGCTCACCTTAATGATGGCACACACGAGTTCAGTAAACACAGTTTCTGACAGTTTTGTACAAACACAGTGCAGGGGATCCTCAGTTTACGACAAAGTTCCGTTCACACAGTGGAGGTGTAACTCGATTCTGCAAACAACTGGAATAGGCTCCCTGCACACCCGCGATCCTCATGAGGATAAGCTGATTAGAAAATGGATGGATGGACATTTCAGAGTGTACCCCACCTACTGCCCAAAAGACGGCTGGGATAGACTCCAGTACGCTCGCGAGCCTCGTGAGGATGAGTGGATTAGAAAATCGGTGCATGAATTGATGTTTGTATTGCGATATACAGCTCAAATGTGACATAATTGGCTAAAGGTAATTAAAGAAGGTTTTCCGTTAACATTAAGCACCCTTTTCATGGCCCCAAAATACCCAGTAAAGTACAAAATGATTGTTTTGTACTTCTCAAATTGCCTAAAAATGTCATTACAATACACAAGTATAGATAAATAAAATACAATTTTAAAAGCTTGAAGCTTGAAAAGGTTTTAACGTTTATCCAAATGCATGCAGCTGGTCACTTTCAAAAACTGTAAGATTAGCTTAGAACTGTAACCATGCTTTCAATTGCCTTTGCTAAGAACACCAGTCCTGCCAACATGGCTGCCACGTAGGTTCGTGCTTTACTTTTGATGGAATGACACCTCTGCCAACATGGCCACCACATGGGCACATCTGTTATCCAGATCTAGTCTGTACTGTCTATCTTTGGCAACAGCAGAAATATGTTTAGCAGTGTCTTTCTGTCTATTCAGCCATTAAATAAAGAAACAAAACGGACTTTGCCAACTACTCTACAAAAGAACATTTTGAGTGGACTGCACACTATTTTCTGTCTGTTTGTTATCTGCAATTCTGTACAACCACCAGTGTTTATGAGAGTAATACGTTGCCACAACAATAGCCTCCCTGAAGCCAGCCATCTTCTGATCTCCAGGCCAAGTACTGCCATACTTGGTGTAAAATGACAAACTACTGTTTTGTTCAAAGTGCAAAATAGAAATCATAGGGATATTTTGATGTGCCTGTGATGTGTTTGTTTGTCTGGATCGCCTTTTAGTGTCAATGGGAAAAAAAAGCACAAGGCGACGACTATTCCCTTCATTTATTAATGTTGGCTAACTAATTACTCGAGTTTATAAAAAAATAATAATAAACTTGACAAAGTAGAACGCTCATATATTCATAATGTTTTTGACGTGCATGTTCACTCAAATGCAAACAAACCCTAACAAACACAAACTATGCCTCGACATTTTAAATGAAGTCAGCTTGTTTGTGTTGTACAAGTGCTCTTTTAAACAGGCCATTGATAGAACTCCTCTTAAGTACGTCCAGTAAACAGCTCGAGAGAGACTACCAAGGGAGGACAGTTCCTCGAGTGCGGCTAATGAATAGAAGACGCGTGGCGACAAGCATCTTTAATTCTCCGCCTGTTTGGCTGTTTGATATAAGATGTATACACAGACCTCTAGTGGTTTTGTGCTGTTCAGAGGGGAGAGTATAAATAGAGCAGTTCTCTGACGACAAGCTTTTCTTTAAAATGGATGCCAAAGTAATAGTCTATGACACATGCGCTTGTTGTTGGATTAACATAATAAGAAATACATAAATCAATTTTTTGGGGTCAAACTCACGCCATCATAAAAGCTATTGTCAATGACAAAAAAACAGTCAAAGACGTGTATTTATTGTCTTTATGGGCACTCCCTTTTTCCACACTCTGGGCTCTTCCCCAGGTGGTAATAGGAACAAAATTTATACTCGCCACTAGACCAGCAATGTATTGGGCGGGTTGTCAAGTCACTCACATGCATGAAACAGGGTCACCCTCAAAAACTGTTTGATTTCAACAAGACAAGAAAAAGACTATGCGACGCTTACTTAAATTAAGAATTATAGTACACTTGTCACAGCTATTATTTGGGTGCAAGAATACATACTTGTGACATCTCGGAGTGTTTTTATTTTGCCCCTTTAGGATTATTAATTAACCAAAAAAATGTTTTAAACACTCCCCAACACATACATAGTCACAGAGTGGTTTTAAATTGATACCAAATAGACAAAATCAAATGTGTGTTTTCACACAACCCATCTAGTAAAAAAGTGTACTGCCAGGGCTGCAGCTATCAAATATTTTGCTCTTTGGCTATCTCACAGAAAATTGTTATCAGTATTTAAAAAAAATAAAAGTTTCCCTTTGACTGGCTGTCACCATAAAGTGTGCTGAGTCATTTTCATCGACTGCCTTAGAAAAGTACAATCTGACGGCTCTCGCCAGCCGACACGGAGCACTTGACTGTTGCTAGCGCTATCTAGCACTGCTAACGCTTGCTAGCACTGGAGCCGCCGCTAAACGTTGACAACAGGTGCCGTACAATACAGTATTTGTTTTTTTTCTTTTTGTTTGTTTGTTTTTTGCGCCCTTAATTACAATTGAATGTTAATTCATGATATTACTTCAAGACATCGTCATATATTGAAGCTGGTAGACACAGATTGTGATGGCAAACAAACCAAAACGCAGTCTGGAAGAAAAGTAAAGTCCGCCATTACACTTCAACAGGCTGTTGTGAAAAAAAAAATGAAAGCGTTCAAAGGCATGTGAGGAAATAACAGCCTTATATTAAGTCCTCCAGCACAGACAAAAGGTCTTGCTGATTAGAACGTTGGAGGCCTTTCAGCATGTGCCATTCAGCATTCATCATTCACCCCACTGGTCCTCCTCTCTGATTACTCTGTCTCACACAGATACGCACGCACGGACGCGCGCACACGCAATATAGCACAATATCTGAAAAGTTCTCATTGACTGACTGAGGATTAATTAGCTATGAGGTAATCATTGGCTCCAAACAAGGCTGTATGTAAGAAGAGTTGACATTTAGTCGACAAGGGAGGTGTGTGTGTCTGTGTGTGTGTTTGTGTGTGTTGCTATGGAAAATAGAGTATCACACACACACACACACACACACACACACACACACACACACACACACACACACAAGTCAGGCCTGTTTAGTGCCAGCTTTGTTAACAAGTCTGAGCAGATTCTTTTTATTTCAATGGCACAAGCAGTGCTCCCGAGTCATTCACTCATGGTGTCTCATCATATTGAGACACCGGCATGAGACCTGCCTTTCTGTTAGCATCAGATTAGTTCAAAAGTTAAAGATTCAAGGGTTTATCACTTGTCATGAGATGGTGACATTTAGGGTTTGTTTGTTTATTCAATGTTATTCTGTCTCCTCTTTGAATTTGGCAGAGAGTATTTGTTTGTTAAAATACCAATGTTATCTTGTTTCCATGAAATTGTCTTAAGTAGTCAAGCTGGACAAAAACTGACACTATTTGTTGAGGCGTCAGGTTCTTTATCCTTTTCATCGAAAAACTGTTGTACGTATATTTTGAAAAAAAAAAAATTCTGGTTCAACTTTTGTGCCTTTCAGTGTAATTCAGCTTCACAGTTGCACATTTTATCGATGAGCCGCCACTGCACACAAAACATGTTCGTTTATGAACAATAAAATCATTCAGAAATCCCGATAATTTGTTTCGCTGCTGTTTTTTGAGGATGTGCAGACAACTATTTTTCACTGTATTCGTCAAATGAGAGGTTAAAAATGACCACATGTTGCATGTTATGGAGTTCAATAGCCATCTTCAAACAATTCTCAGTAGGGAAATGTCCCCAAGTTGTTTTTGAAATGGCTAATTGTGTCGTTGTCAATTATTCATCCTCATTCCAGCTTTCAAAGCTTATAGACTTATAATTTCCCTCAATAAACACTGTTCCCATAAGCTCCCTCTCAGTGTCCACACTATATACATCAATATTTCATTCGTAATTATGATGGGAACGTCACCATCTTATTTGTATTTCCGTAGAGGCGATTTGCGCCCCGTCTCGGATGATTGTTGTTGTTATACGGAGCGAATTGATAAGTTAACCTGTTTTTACCATTGCATTGTTGAACTTTCATACATCGCGCCCACACAAGTCACACTGTCAATGTAACATAGTATGCGGATTACATGTCAGCAACTAAAGCAAAATGATGTGCAAATTGCCAGTTGAACAAAAATGTGGGGAAAAATATGGATCAAAATCCGTCATCCATGATATGGAGGATACTTTTTCGTTGTCTTTTTCCTAAAAGACGCACAGATTTTAAGGATCAATTTGCATGAACATCCAATCGCATTTGTGTCATCAGTAGACCTCGCTTCAGCAAGCATCAAATGATTAACTTGCACTCTTTTACACCTCTTTGGCATTTTTTGGAGTGCAACACTCACTTCTAACGGCATGTAGAGAAGAATAACATCCAGCCTCAACAAATGCAATTACTTATTATCACCGTTGTGGTCGAGTGTTAGACTGTTTTATGTTTAGGTTGGTTTGGAGGGAACTTATTAATCAGTTTTATGAATGCATTGAACCCCTTTTATAAACATCACAGAACATCCAAATGTCACTCCATTATTGTGTGCTTGTGTATTGCACCTGCACCCAACTCCGCCATTAACCCTGTAGGCTGCGGTATATTTGGGAATGGGCCATGTTGGTTTTAGTCCCGCCTTTGGGACTAATCACCTAATGAGGGCATTAAGAGAGTGTGAGGGTCAAAGTGATTTCTGTGAGTGTTGGGGCAGGTGGTATCCCTTGACATCGCGGAAACCCTCCCCCCCCAGGGAGATATTCATTGGGGCAGAGGATGCTCGAGGGCCTGGCCAGTCACACACTGCTTGGATGGTGATGGATACCTCGCCCCAGGGAGGACGACCATGAGACCACTTAAGCGTAAACACACACACACACACACATACACAAAGAAACACATGAGTAAGATGCAAAGAGCCAGACAAGGAGCAGACAAAAGCGCACAGCAAGATTGAAGCGCCATGTTTAGCCTGATGATGCATGACATGTGTAATGCATTCTAATTCTCCCCATCAGAGCACAAGTCTTTAAGAATGATGGATGATGTTGTTTCGGCGTCTCAGTAAACACAGCTTAATAGATGACGACCCCGACCCACCGGGCCCCATTTCAGCGATTTCCACGTTGCCCGAGATCCACAACGGCGTGTTGATTTCACTCATTTTTCATCACATTGGAGTCTTTTAGTTCCATAATTTAATAAGTTTTAATGTATTAACTGATTACATTTGTTTGGATATTATCACCGTTATTGTCAATTAACCCCACTGCTCTGTATTTAGGATAAAAAATGAATGTCATCGTTATTTAGAATATCCCATTCCAGTTTCCCCTGCTTCATTTGTAGTGTGGGGCCACAAGCTGATCTTTGAAACTGGTCTCAAAACTCATTTCTATTTTTTACCTTCTGACTCTGCATGACTCAGACTTGATTTTTAGTTTTACTGTTTTTGTGCTTTCTATTGTATTTGTTATTCATTTATTGTTTGTTGTTGTATATATGATGTTCGCTCCATGTACAGCACTTTAAAAAAACCACCGCTGTATACAAAGTGTTCTATAAATACAGTTGAGTTGAGTTGAATAAATCGTTGACTTTTCGTTAGTGTCTCTGTTATGTGAACCCACACCCTGACACAACATTAAGCAAATAGGAGACGCCGCGGATGACGCCACCCCTTGACCTTTGGTTAGCTCGTGAGCTAGCTTGCGATCTAGCTGTGCCTCTCGTGGAGGCATTGAAAGAAAGGAGGATATATTCCAGCCACAGGAGGTTGTAATAAAATAGATTTTCATGGCTTGACCATGCACGAATGTGTCGGTATAGATGATAGATGTAGTAGTGTTTAATTGACATTTGTTGTTCGGCCGACAGCATTTGATAGTGGCTTCCATGGCTTGAAACCCCAATATATTTATTCTGTGATTATTATTTTTTTAATTCATTGAAATTTGGCAGGGTTGTTCACAACACTGGTGTGTCAAATTTGTCATTTTCACTTTACAATACAATACATGCTGATTTATATAGCGCTTTCACAACAGCGGCAGCTGTAACAAAGCGCTTTACAAAACAGTTAACATAAAGTAAAATAATAAACACAACACATAACATAAAACACGGACAGTCGTGCAGTCCTAACCACTTTTCCGTCACACGCTTTACAGAGACTTCAAGCATCTTCAAATGGAGTCGGTGAACATAGCCCGTTAATAATTGCTGCCGTGAAGAATTTGGGGTACTATAATTCTTTTTCTGTATCGCAAGGGTTGGTCAGGAAGTTGCATCGAGGCACCTTTACTAACCATTTCTCGATTTCAACAACCTGTCCTTTGAGTCTATACTTCCCGGTCTTGAATAAGAAAGAAACATTCCCAAGCAAAATCCAGAATCTGAAGGGGTCCAGCATCTACAAGTCGCCAGAGTTCATTCCACTGGCTATGTTGAACTCCTCCCTATCATTATTTGCACAATGTATTCTCACAATACCATGGTAGCACAGTGCAGTTCAGTCAGTCGCGTGTATGTCACAACCCCGAGACACAAGATGACATGTAGACGTGTGCACTGAGCTACTGTAATTCCGCAGGGAGTAAGGAAGTCAATACATAATGCCGCAGAGCTTCTGAGGTCTCTCTGCAGGGAACCTCCTACTCTTGGGACTCTGGGAGATTAGAGTCAGGGTGTATCCTCCAGAGTCAGAGCGCGCTTGGTTTAAGATGATTTGAAAAAAACAACCAAGCCACTCTTGAGTGATGACAATGTTAAAATCGATGTGTTCGCATATTAGCTAACATTGTAAACTGTGTACATTAAGACAAAAGAAAGTGTCACACGTGGAACCATGTCTCAGATTAAAAAAAAAAAAGATTCAGTTGCTAAAAGAACATAACGGAAGGATCAGATGCATGGTGCGGTTTACACACTAAGGTGAGTTAGTGTAAGTTTTTTGGGCCCCTGCTCAAAAATGAGGAACCTGGTTAAAGCTACGCATAACATTAAAGTTCAGGTTTCGTCAAACAGTGGGTCGCTTATTAAATCCCCTTTGTTCGGACCCGTCTTTGATTTCTCTGTGCTCATAAAGAATTCACTTTCACTGGTAAATATAGGTAGTTCAGAGAGACAACGTGACACACGGCCCTCGTTCTCTCTCGCTTTTTTCTTTTACAAAACAATTTTACGAACTAGGCAGGACTTGTAAAAATGCACTGACGGGGAGTTCCCATTTTACTGTCATACAATATACTGTATGTGAAAAATACAAATTGCGACATATCAAGAATGTTGACCTCACATGGAGGGACACACCAATATTGTTCATCATTAGGCTTGCAAATATTACCAACTTAATGGCATAAATGGAGGGGGACATCAACATGGAAAAGAGTCACACAGACGAACCTTTTAATGCACTGGTTAATATTTTCCTGCAAACAAAATACTTCAGGTGAAAAAGCAACGAAACCACAAATGTTTCCTTTCTTCCTCTGGAGTTGGAAGTGGTAGGTGGCGAGGACATAACCGTTGATGAAGGCATTATATTATGTCAGTTATTCAGATGCAATTTGGCTCAACAACTACGTGGCTAAATCCCTTTGTTTCCAAAACGTCCATACATATGGGTCAGAGTTGAAGTATGACTGCACTTCCCCATCCCCTCA
Source organism: Hippocampus zosterae (assembly GCF_025434085.1). Lineage (NCBI taxonomy): Eukaryota > Metazoa > Chordata > Actinopteri > Syngnathiformes > Syngnathidae > Hippocampus > Hippocampus zosterae. The sequence goes on along the minus strand of NC_067454.1, from coordinate 8,336,083 downwards.
AGTTTATTTTGATAGGTTACATACTTGGCTCAATAAGTTGTGTATGCATCTTCCAGGACCTGTGAACTCCCATTCAGATGAACACAAGTGTATTTTGTCAATGACAAAAAGCCTTCACGCCTGTGAACTCGTAGCCCAGTTGCCATTGCGTATCTGTTTGTTACTGCCCCAATTTTTCGAGGCGAAAATAATGAGCAGTGTCTCCCCGAGGCCTGCCAACTTGTTCACATGTCCCGGGCCACAACCTGACCTGGCAATGCCACCCGATTGAGACCTACTTTGCCCTGGGGGCCAGGCGGTGTTTGTTTGCCCTGCCCAAAAGATGACACTTTGTTACGGAAACGGAAAGGTCATGTCGGCACCCCTGACCCGCACCTCTCAGCCTTCATTCTGCTTCATGCCAGGGTGGTGGCAGAACATGCATTTTCTCGGCACATCAATGCATACACTTCAAACCAGTTTAGATTTACTCTTTTTCCAGACATGAACAACACATTTCATAGGAAGTTGATTCCATTGAGGGCTGTAATTACCTATATCCGCATTAGAATTGATCACTAAACTTCCATATGATCGTATTTCACTGTTCGTTGCTGGCATTTCAGCAGCCTTGAAGTGGATGAAAATATGGGCCAGATTAACTGGAAGAATCCTGCTAACACAAAGAGAATTTATCATTTAACTAACGGAATGAGCCAAGTTGTATTCCTGATCTAATCCTTTAAATTTAAGTCATTGTTTCTTATTTTGTGGCCTTAAACTGTTTTATGTAAGTCTTTAGGGAAATATGACTTTTGTGTATATAGAACTAAATTACTAATAAAATTGTATTCAGGGCTAGTACTGTTTACTATTCTCACTACAATCAAGAGCTTGCAACTTTGCATATCAATACAAATCCTTCAAAGACTAGGAAAGGAGAAAGCAAATGATGCAAACTGTTTTATTCTATTTTAAGGTAGAATTGTAAATTTTGCAAGTGACAATATAACTCATAGCTACCAGTGTATATTAAATAATTACACACAGAGGCTTTATGCTGCACTTCAATGTGTTAAAATAGTAAAAAAAAATATTCAGGGTGATTAAGCTTCGCTCTGTGTCACTGTTTAGCACTATTCTAGAGTTCCTTATGTTTTTTCTTATGTCATCACAACATCCTGCTTCGGTTAGACTGTACACATTTTTCAATCCAAAACCGAAAAATGCACATTAGGCCGCCGAAAATTTGGGGGACTTAGAAATTTGTACTGACCCAGTCGAGCTAGCCTCTGTAGGTAGGTGGTGGCCCAAAATCACCGCACACTGGCTCCAGGCCACTGGCTCACTGGGCCACTGTAATGTTGAACCTGATTAATCACATTTTGAAGCAATTGGGGCTAAATTGAGTGCAGCAAAGATGCTATTGAATTCAGTCCAAGCTCGTTTGTGGCCCGAGGAAGCGAAACACGTCACGAGCTATGGGTATTGTCTGACCTATTATGTGGAGCAGTATACACTGAGCAGATTAAGAAGGCTGTCAATTGCGTGGAATGGATTGTCAGCGAATCGCATCGTGAAGCAGTTGATTTATCCAGTCTTGGAACAAAAGAAGCAAAATGAATTGTACTACTTGTGCTACATCCAGCAGCGGTGCAGTTCATTTTATTCTCAGCTATTTTTCTGATCTAAAAAAGCGTGATACCAAATATGGGAAGATCTCTCTGGCACCAATTGTCCTTGCAAATACGACACCAATATCAAAACACAGATAGAACATACTGAAATATTCTCTCATACCTTGAAACAGGATGCATGACAGAAAATTGGCTTAAAATAACTCGTTATATGAATTTCATTGAATTATGATGTGTGGCTAATTCGGTTTAGTTTGGCCATGACTTGTCAGCTTGGCTGGGCGAAGAGCTGCCTTCTCTGTGCTCAGCAAGTAGCTAATTAAACTAAATGTTGCTTATTCCGTGAGCAGGGGTGGGGCTAAGCAGTGGTTCATTGATATAGGACTGCCTTTTCAACTGATTTCGGAATACCTGGTGCTGTAAATTTATGTATTTTTTGTCTTCTACTTTCCCCCTTTCATAGTTTTGCTGCTATAAATTAGAACTTTCTCCATTGTGACACATAGGCACTTTAATGTTGCATTACACAATACTTAGTTTTTTTTTTGTTTTGTTTTTAAGTTGTGTCTTTAATTTCACTGATGAAATATTTGTCCTCTGTGGCTTCTTTACTCGTCAACTTCAGCCTTCCAGTAGGCATCAGGAACCTACGAAGCTGAAGATCCACCTTAATAAGGCCACTTTGATGTCACTCGGCGATAAAATCGCATCACCCTGCAAGGTTTGACCTCGCAATTTGCCTTGTGAGCATCCGTTTGGTGTGAAGCTCCTGGGGCCCATCTTAAGCATCCAGTCGTTTTAGCCAGAATGAGGCACACCGATAATGACCCTTGCCATGACTGTTACACCGCATTGCATAATTTTAGAGCTTTAGAATTTATTATCTTTGAGGAAACATTTATTTTAGTAATAAGGTCTTCAGAGGCAAGAGTTGAAAATACAAATTTACACTTGGGCCCACACACATGCATCACATTATGATTATGGCGCTCAAAGGGAAGTCTTATTAATCTTCTACAGTTTTTTCTCCTCATCTGGAGGCAGCTCATGAACAATTCAGCCGATGCCTGCTAATAGTGTTTCACAAGGCTCTGTGGGATATCTTTTATACATCACTGAGGGCAATTATCAACTTAGCCGAGGAGGCAGTGTCGCCAGCTCAGCCCTGCCCTTCTCCCTCTCTCTCGCTCGCTCTTTGCCTTGGCATGACTTTTATTGCGGCAGTCTAAAGCTAGAGTAAATAAAATTAAAATGTAATTTTAAGACATATAAAATACTGTGTGTTTTGCTCAAAGGCTAGCTGGCCACACTTGATATTAGCGTATTAAATTCCAACTCAATTACATTTTATGAACAAAAAGTTGAAGCTAATCGGTCACTGTACTTCAAGTAAATCTGTTAATTATTGGTGTGTATAATCGAACCTGAAAAGAATGTAAGCATGAAACCGGAGAAATGCAGATATTTTTAAATCAGTGACACCAGTTATCATCCAACAGGAACAATACGCAGTTTCTGCTATTTCCCAGAGCCACTGTCCTACAAAAATATTGGCACTTGGCACAAGAGGGCACCACAGTCCCGCTTACCCCCCAGGGATGCCACCTCATCTCGCCCAAATTGCCCTTCCTCTGATGTTGCTCCCTTTGCTTTTATCCACGGCCGCGGTTGGTGGTGGGGAGCAAGCCGGCACAGCTGGCGGCATTAGTTGGCTTAAGCCTCCATGCTAATGCTAATGTAGGGTCAGGACGGACAATATGAGCCATATGACTGACCACTGACACGGGTTGTAAAAGTGGATGAGGGCCACCCGTGCCGGGCTGAACGCAGATGGCTTTGTGAGCAACATGGTGGAGTTGATGGGAGAATGTTGCCACCATTTTTTTTTTTTACTGCTAGCCCTCTAATTAGATTAGGCTATGTGTTCTTTAGTTGCTCATCCTGTTCAGGGATGTGGGGAAGCAGGGATTACGCCCTGGACAAGTCGCGCATGAATCATATGGCACATTCAGGATAGCCTCCATAGATGTTTTTATTTTTTTGTGGCCCATATTTATCCTTTATCCGGTATAAAAACTAACTAACAAATATCACTGCCCAAATTCCCGGATGAGCTGAACATATTCTCTGGCTGTTATGATGGGGGAGCCACCTCAGGGGTTAGCCGTCACTGGGGAATTTGTGACATTTCAAGTGACAGAGGGTAACGTGCACAGAGTTTTAAAATCGGTACAGTTAGGAAAAGCTGCTGGGCCACATTTTATTGCTCCTCGGGTACATAAACTGTGCTACAGCCGACTTTCTGCCTCACTATCCCTTCGTGTGGCACAAACAAACTGCTATTGTGCCAGTACCCCCAAAAACACCTCTAACATGTTTGAACGACTTGAGACCTAGAGCGTTGACATCCGTAATTCTGAAGAGTTTTGAGAAACTGCTGGAGTCCTACATCAGTCCAAACATATCTATCAGTAATGGCCCTTTAGCATTTGCTTACTGGTCTAATACATCTGTCGTAACACTCTTCATACTGTACCGGAAAAACCTTGAGAATAAAAATATCTATGTCAGAATGTTGTTTCTTGATTACAGCAGTGCCTTGCATACAATTTGTATACCAGCCGTGTCTTGGAAAGTCATGTGAACATCTGTGAAAAGCAGACAACACATATTCTAAGTCAGCTTGAGTCGTTCGTTACCCTATGTCTTGTTTCTATCTCACTGTCGTCCAACCCTGATATCACTTCCTCAATCAATCTTTCTTCATGCCAGCAGTTCCCTTCCGTATGCTGGTGTCCTCCGTTTTCACGGCCTAATGATCCTCCTCTGGCAAGAGAGCCAACAGCTGGCCGCGCAAACCTGAGGCGCTGTCTCTCGCCCTCGGAGGCCAACGAGGCCTTTGTGCTCGGTTCCCAGAGCAGCAGGGAAACCTCTGTTTTGGAACAACAGCGATCATACCGGGGCTTATATTTATAACCACGCTAGCATGACTGCTGTTGACCCTCACGGTAATCACCAGTGTGCATTGAGCCCGAGCGAGGCTGAAATTTGGCCCGCTCCAGATGGGCACCGGCCAGATTGGCCCGCCGAGTTTCATGTTGAAATCATAGACGGCCTTTTGTCCATGCCAACATTAAACTGGCAGAGCAGTTGTTCTCATCCGGCACGGGAAATACCAAAAAATATACATACATGGGAACATGATGATAATGTTTCAGTTTAATCATTTGAAAGATCAGTTTAGCTTTGAACCCTGTTGCGCTTTGTATACTCATTTGCAAACAAAAAGGTTTTAAATTGCTGGATTAATGTTGTCACGGAGTGTCGATGTCACTGATTTTTTTTTTAGACTGATGTATTATTTTAATGGCCTTTGCTGTATTTACATGTGGAAAAAAAAGGTTTATATTACTAAAGGCTCCCCTTATCCATTTCCTCGACCAGTTCTGGGGGACAATCGGAAGGTGTGTAGACGTGATATTTCACGTTTCTTTTTTCAAATGAAGTATATTTCACGATGGAACATATCCTAGATACACTTGTGGTGGCAAGAAGTTGGAGCACAGCAGGGACCTGTCGTATGGCACAGTTCACCACAACAACCCCGCAACGCTGTACTTAGACTCAGTGGACACATTTAGCGAACGGAATTTAGTATCCCTTAATCCGTTGCGCAGCACAAGGATACATTCTGCTTTGCCAGATTAGCCCGCACAGACATGTCCGTTTGACGTTTGAAGATGCATTTCATTGGTTTTCTCGAGATGCCTTCAAGGACCCAGAAGGAGAATTAATAGCAGCACTGGCAGCATAGTGAAGCCACAAGTAGGTGAAAGGAAAACACAGCCCACAGATTGATGGTGTCGTCCTCAGTGCACCAGGCTGCATGCTGGGTTTAGACGGGTCCTTATAATATACTGTATAACTACGAGTGAGATGATACCTTATTTGCTAGAAGCATCCGAATAAGCGGTATAATAACTCATTTCAAGCACTGCACTCGTAAGCTTATGCCGATGCCAACAGCAAAGTACAAAGTAGGAGATTATTTATGTTACGACCATTCATCCTATTCATGTTTTGTTTTATATTTATTTGGGGGGAAAAAATATCCATTCTGGTTGTTTAGGAAGTACTCTGTAACGTCCTTTACTCACACCTTTAGAAGTGAAACATTATTGTTCATCAACTTATTTCTATTCTTGGAAGTAAGTCTCACATTCTTGTTCTGCCTTGGCGGAGGTCTGCACTCTGAATTGTACACATATGGGCTGCAGAAGTACGTGCAAACATGTTATGACTCTATGACATATTACAAGAGTCACATTGAACAGATTCTTTTGTAGGTTGTGGAATGATGCGGAACACTGTTTGAGAAACATTAGTTCATTCTTTAATGATGCAGTAGTGATGAACTTGTCAGTTGGTAAACATATCACGTGATGTCTCCTAGTACAAAACCACAGTGTTTAAAATCCTATCCTTCTTCCAATTAGGTTTGCATTCAACTGCAAAAAAAAAAAAAAACTGCACATCTAATCAACTATGTGAGTGCGCGTGTCGTTAATGACTGCAGTCTCGATTTCGAGTGAGCCGCATCATTGCCTGTCTGGGAATGACAAAAGCATGCACAGCAACGACGGCCAAGGTTGCCTCGTCATTTGTCTGCTGCGTGCGTTGAAATGTGTGTGCATGGCAAGTCTGTAGCTCCCACGCGTGCATGTGTGTATGTGTGTGTGTGTGTTGGAGTGAAAGAGAATGAGATCAGGTTACGCTGAGGATAATCCCTCCCCACCCACCACCCCCAGCCTAAATCACTGGATATTACCCGAGCCATAAGTGATTTTAATTGGCTGTCTCAAATAACACACACTCCTGCTTAACACAAATGCCACCCTGTAATAGGCTCCTCCCGCCTGTTAAGTTCATGAGACAATAATGGTTTAGGTGACAACGTTAGCGCATATTGGACCTAAGCGACGGATCAGACGCATCTCACATTGGTTGTCTGGCTTTGGTGTTGTTTTTAGGGTCTGTCATGCCAGGGTGTGTTCAGTGTCTTTTCAACATCAAGTCCTCGTGTTGATTCTCTAATTTGGACAAACCTGAAGATAGCACGCACTGAGCTCTTTCCTATTCCAACCTCTAATTGAAGACTTAGCCATCAGGATAATTGTGGATGTTTTAATCACTGTCACGCTCGAAGAGGGCTTTATAACTTTGCTTGTCATGCTAGGAGTCCTGCTGTGTCTACTGACCCCAGTCGGCCAATTATTTGTGGGTCCTTGTTTTTTGCCACTTTGCTCTTGTGGAATAAAATCTGCTCTCCGATGCTGGTTGACTGACAAAATTGTAAGGGAGTAGTATCAAGGGACTACTTTTGTTCAGGCTTAAACTGTGACCTTCATTAACTCTTTATTAATTGTTCAAGAAATCTTTTAGGTGAAGTTTTAGTATTCTAAATTCTAAATCCTCGTCGTCACCATTAAATTTACTGAAAGTCGATCAAGGAGAGTTTGTCTATCCCTATTGACCGTAGTGCTGTTTGACGTTCCTTCAACAGCCCCCCCACCCCTTGCATTTTTGCACAGGATAATCAATTTATCTTTAATCCACCCCTTTATTTTTGTGCGGCCACTTGTTCCACACAGTGTTCACTCATAGGCTCAGTGGGAGCACTTGCGCATGCTAGCCTTGCTGCTAGCACGACACAGGTGCACGGCCTGACCTTGGGAGCACTTCAGAGCTTGTCTTTATGAGGCTTTGAGGCATGGCATTTGTGGCATTTAACCCCTGCATCAATTTGTGACCCCATTCATCTGCCCCACCCGATTTTTTTTCTTTGTACTGTCCCTCTAGCTGCATATTCTGCCCGCCCTGCTTCCTTGTTAAAACTCCCTTCTGTCACTGACTTCAGCCCTTTAACCTGCCTGGTAAAGCGCTCTGTTGCAAGTGTGTATTTATTTGTGTGTGCGCGTGTGTGTGTGTCATGGGCAACCATACAAGCCACAGAATGTACCCCCTCCCCCACCTCCCTCCCCTGCCAAGCACTTCTGTTGCCGGGAAAGGGCAGGGGGATCTTGACAAGGTCAGTGAGCTTTGTAACTCATAATTACCCAGTCTAGGTCTACAGTAGATATGTCAAAACAGCTGGCACATGGAAGGTCTGCACAATGTATGTTAGTTAATCGAGATGAACATGAATGTGGTAAATGGTATAAAGTATAAAAACAAATCAGGCAATCAGATCATCTGGAATGTTGTTTTTAAATGCATATATTGCCGCCAATAGATGTGCACCTACACATCTCTTTCTGGTCTCTACTCTTGTCATATATGTAGAAACAAAGATGGACGCGTGTGTGTGTCCCTTCCTATAATCCATCCATCCATCAATCCACTTTATGAACCACTTTATCCTCACAAGGGTATGCTGGGGCCTATCCCAGCTGTCTTCGGGCAGTAGGCGGGGGACACCCTGAACCGGTTGCCAGACAATTGCAGGGCACACACAGACGAACAACAATCCACGCTCATACTAATACCCAGGGACAATTTTGAGTGTTCAATCAGCCTGCAATGCATGTTTTTGGAACGTGGGAGGAAACTGGAGTACCCAGAGAAAACCGACGCAGGCATGGGGAGAACACGGAAACTCCACACAAGAAGGCCAGAGTTGGAATCGAACCCATGACCCCTGCACTGTGAGGTGGACATGCTAACCATTCTCCACCGGGCCACCTATCCTATAATCATCAATCAATATTTGGGTCTGTTCTTTTGTCTTCACTCACTGTTACCTAACACTAGGCCAAACCATGATCAAACCAAACCTGAACCCTTAATAAAATAAAATAATACACGCTGACACATTGAAGTTTTCTTTGGGGAAAAGTTATGAATCATTACCTTAAGTTTCAGTTTTTCCCTGGCTGGTAAAGGTTAATGTCTCTCCAGTGCTACTTCTACTTCGATGGTGTTTTAACCAAGATGCATATTTGATTATTTGGCGCAGCTCCTCTTGCCGAGCTCCTTTGTAGATTTCGTTTCAAGCAGCTTTCACTCACCTGCAGATGATTAACAAGATTTACACCTGTGGAAAACACATGGGGCTTCATTAGCATAGTAAATACATATCCCACTGTTCCATTTGTACTATTTCTCCCTTCTCTGTGTTGTAGCATGAAGAAAGAAGTGTTAGAAAGAAGGTAAAGGAGGTGGGAGTTTTGACTGTTTGGGGAACGCAAACCTTTCTTACTACTCCTCCTCTCCCTCAAGGTTGGTTCCCAGGATGCGGGCTTTTCCTCCTACACAGGTCCATATGTAGGTTTTTCAGTGCCCCCCATGGACTGCTTCTTCCTGGATCACTTTCCCTGGGCTCCGGTTCAATTCTTAAGCTCCTTCCATCACAGTCTTCTTCCAAAAACCAAACACTAATGAGGACTTTGATGGTAAAAGAGGACGAACAGCTGCACGTGTTCAAACACTGTGGAACCTCCAATGCGGAAGCACCCAAAAGTAGGACGATTTGGAATTCAACCAGCATCAAGAAACTGCGCTGTTCAAATCTTTCTCATGCGAAAAGTCACCAAATCTTAGGAGACTTCACCATAGTCAGCTTTGAAGTATGCTTTACTTTTCTTTGGCAATTAAATTCTCCACTTTGATTGGTTTCGAATGAAGTTGGCTGTGTTCACGCCCACAAAGTCACCATTTGCACAGAAATAGAGCCCACGTTGTTCAAGTTTCAGCTACTGGCACCTCCAATAGCTAATTTAGGATGCACATATTGATCACGTAGAAAATGGATGGAGGAGATACTTTATTTTTGTTTTGTTATACAGTTCACTTTCCACTTGGGTGACAGTTACCAACGCCAGATGTTACATAAACCATTGCCCGCTCAACTAATAAAGGTTTTAACCCCTTGACTCACATTTTGTCTTATGAAAATAATTTTGTTTCGATAAATCTTAAGCCTAAAGTTTGGGAGTTGGAGGAAGCATAACAAATACAACGGCAACTTTCTTAAACCATCAACTTTCATGTATGGATTGAATGAGGACACAAAACTCAATTTCTCCCTTTCCTTACACTTCTGACAACATATAGCACAAAACCTTGAGCACGCTGATACAGAAAAAAAACCCCAGCTAGGCGGAACAACGGCATGTAATACACACTCTGCCGACTTTGTGTGTGATTTCACGAGATGCAAGTTTTCCATTTTCAAAGGGAATACCAGAAAGGGATATATCAGGATAAATCAAGACAAAGCTATGACACGACTCCTGTATCCAGTGCGCCACATTCCTGCCTCTCATTTTTGATCTGCACTTACAAATAGAATAAAATACACACAGTCTATGTTTAATCACAGTTATCTATAGATCCACCTGACAAGACTCTTTAAAACAAACCTTTGAGTTACAGGACGTTGATTTCGTTGGTGAATATTAATGTGTATGTAAATTAAGTCTCATACATTGTCGAGTGACATATACCTAATAAATTAATGAGTTTGCTGGACCGTTTATGTGTGTATGTGTATCTGTGTATTTAATATCTATAAAACGGGGAGAAATATGCCTCTAAAATCGTACAACTCCCCCCACCCCCAACCCCCGAAATATTCACTCTATAGATTAATTCCGCACATACACACTTGTTTGTCTGTTTCTAAAGACTAAAATAAAGTAAAACTGCTCACCATTTGAATTAAATGTAGCTTTGGTTGGAAAGCTTCTCTCGTAAACTCCATGCTAGTCGTTAGCTGTGATGCTTTTAGCGACATGGCCATGACTGCAATCACGGATAGCAGCAGTTTGCTTGTAGTCCTTGACCTCCAGTAAAACCTTTATATTTTAAGACGAATTTAAAAAAGAAAAAAAAAGTAAAAATGTGCAGCTTATTGGAAAGCTTCTCTGGTTAAATTCATGCTAATCATTAGCTTAGTTTTAGCTAAATGCATGTCATTGCATTTATGGAATGTCATACTTGAGGATGGGTGCATGGATGGATGGAAGGAAGAATGATGGATGGATGGATGGATGGATGGATGGATGGATGGATGGATGGATGGATGGATGGATGGATGGATGGATGGATGGATGGATGGATGGATGGATGGATGGATGGATAGATAGATAGATAGATAGATAGATAGATAGATAGATAGATAGATAGATAGATAGATAGATAGATAGATAGATAGATAGATAGATAGATAGATAGATAGATAGATAGATAGATAGATAGAAGGTGGCTTATTTTAAAGTTATTTTAACACACGCAGGAATCACCTCGCATGCTTGTTACAACTACAGCATACATCAAATCTTTCAGTTTCCATCTCCAAGTTGATGTGCTGTTGTTGCAGTACGTGTTGAAGTAAATACCGTCTTTTTCGCTGATTGTAGAGAAGAGAAAACACCACAGCTCTTCGGGGGATACAGTGCCTAAGGCTTCATCCTGTTTTTGGCAGCTCTTCTGGCACTCTGCCTTCTGGGGGAAGTGGCCAGGGGACAGGTGGGGACCGAGTGGCCCATGCCAGCTGACCTGTCAGCTTCAGACCCTTGTGTGCTTTAAATAAAAGAAGGGAAGGGGGGTCTCTGTAAGCCAGGGATGTGGCTAGGTTTGGTTGTGCACGGTGTGTATGTTCGTGTGTGTGCATGTGTATGTGTGGAGAAGAAAGAGTAAAAGCAGAGGAAAGTACATCGAGGAGCAAATGGGGGGATGACAGGACAGAATGGTGCAGCTGATGGAGATGGGATGTGACACTTCTCCCCGGGATTGTGTGATTAATTGGGATCAAGTCACCTCTCCATATCTGGACAGTAATGTAATGCTGTCTCATATGGCTATTTACATATGCAGGGTGACAGAAAAGTTCCGGCACCGGTGTCACAAAAGGTATATTTTGAGTCCAAGCTATGAGTTTTTCCCATTCAACGGGGGCCGGAAGATCAACCAGCACGTCCACAAGGGATTTCTGTCAATTAATCAATACATGGATGCGTCACCATGGCAAGGAGCCTACGCAGAGTGCTTTGAGCATCCGACAGTTCCTTTTTTTGTGGTCGCGATAATCTCTTTGGATGATTTGTTTTGCGAGAAATTTGACTTTGGAGGCTCCACTGTACTGTTATTATTTTTAGTTTTCCTATCGTACAAGTTGTTGTAGGTGTAGTAGTGGAGCTTGTTGGTCTCCTTGTCATCCTCAAGTACAACTCCCGCCCCCCCCCCACCCCCCTGTTTTCGTTTTACACATTTTCCTTGCGCTGGAACAAATATATGTGCTTGACAAGAGCCACGACTAAGAAATGGTTGTCGAAGCTGAAGTTCCTGTGTTACCTTTTGCAAACTCTCTTTCAAAGCCCCCCTGTTTCAGAGGAGGGGATATAAGATGGCAACCCAGCGGAAGGCGCGGATACTAAGAAGACACACGGCGCTGAATAATTTATGGCGCAGCAAAATACAGACAGCCACTTGAAGTCCTGAGTAAGTAGAAGATATATACAGTGGTGACATATCAAGCCACAATAAAGACACGGTGGAGAAAGCAGTGGAAGAGGGTGGGGTGGGCGCAAGGGGTGGTGGGCGCATTCTGTGAATTTCTTGAGTTAAGTTTGTTTTGGTTCGCCTGCACTCACTTGCCTGTTTGTTTCAAAGTTGCTCACTGCTCTTCCTTGTTTGTCAAGTCCTCTCGTGCCGTCACACCGGGGAGAGTACCCAGGTGAGCGCAACGACGAGACAAGCCCGTGGCCCCCTTTTCATTTCCTCATATTAACTATTCTCTCTGTATACCCTGACGAATTCAACGGCAGAGTAACCGAGGGAGACACTTCCATCTCCATCCGATGACAGCACGATGAAGGCTACCCGACTGGTCCGGTGTCTGGCTGGTGGGCAGCCAGGTAGCTAGCTTGTAATCTTGGTGGCTGTGACATTTAAAAGCCACAGCCCCCCCCTTCGGCATTCGCCGAGACAGACGGCCGCTTGAGCTTCAGCCCCCGTAGTCTCTCCCATTAAACCTCAACGGCGGGTCACGACGGACTCGCCGTCCTCACGCTGTCCCATCACATCCCCGCCACTTTCATCCCTTCGCTCGTGCTTCGCAAGTGACATCTGTCATCATTTTTGAAGCTTTGGAAGTGCTGCGTCCCTGCCATGAGCTCCTTTGATGGTGATTTGGCCCCCGGGCGTTTGTCATACATAACTTAGGTGGAGAAGAATGTGAAATCAGACTCAAGGATTTCGTATAAAAGTCTTAAGTACGCTACGGGCGGGTAAAAATCAAAATGGCTCTAACCGCTGGAGGGAGCGAATCAAAGTGCAGCAAGGAGACGACTAGAAGAATTCTAAGTTGCTCGTATCACAGTCTTGTCACTTTGCTTCTTGTTCGCCTCGTTAGCGTCGCAGGGATCCACCGCTAGTGACTTAGCCTGACTTCAGTCTAAATTTACGAGTCATGAGCCCTGCTGCGAATAGCGAAAATACGCAAGTTTTGTCAGTTCCTTTCGATGCCGCAGGATGTTGGCAATATAGATATAATTTTTTAAATATTACTGAAGGCTTTGACTTGATTAAATAAAGCCTTCTCACTCACTTCAACATGGTGACATGGGCACAAGATGACGCCAAAGCAAAACATTTGATATTAGACATGTCTGAACACACACACACACACACACACACACACACAAATACACACACATGCGCAAAAGGGGATCTGACTGTTGGAAACTTAAACGAAGGGTTTTTTCTTTGTCATTTCTACTGTGGTCAATATCTTGGGGGGGTATGTTTTACCACATTTGCACAAACTACTGACACATTTGGTCCACCCACAGTCGATGACGTACCCGATGCATTGCTCATATTATGCATGAATTTTTGCCAGTTCAGTGAGCATTTTTCAACAAAACTAATTTGGGACAATGACATTTATGTGGTCCGCATTTTAATTACACACCCGTGTGTCATACAAACCCTAAACAACTTGTTACTCATCTAGTCATGTCTGGCAAACAGCGCAGCAGCTCAGGCCTTCCTGTGTAGAGTTTGCATGTTCTACTCGGGCTTGCGTGGGTTTTCTCCGGGTATTCCGGTTTCCTCCCACATTCCAAAAACATGCATGGCAGGCCTGATTGAACACTCTAAATTGTCCCTAGGTCTGAATGTGAGCGTGGATGTTTGTTCGTCTGTGTGCGGCTTGCGATTGGCTGGCAACCGGATCAGGGTGTTCCCCGCCCACTGCCCGAAAACAGCTGGGATAGGCTCCAGCACCCACCGCGACCCGGTGAGGATAAGCGGATCATAAAATGGATGGATCGATGCATGAATTTATGTAGCGTAAATCCATACCTATTTGCCTTTGGGGGGAACTTTGTGACAAGAGTTTGGAGCAGATTTCCGTAGCCATCTGCAGGCAAGAATGTTATTAAGAACAACAGAAAGCTGCGTGCAAACAAGATTCCTAAGTTACTGGTTGCAGTCGGTCATACCACAAGTCTTCCGTTAAGTGTGTTCAGCTGTGTTTTTGGAATGCTTGTGTTTGCGTGTGACAAGAAACGAACTTGGAGTACTTTTGTGTCCACACTTACGGACCCAAAACAGATGTGTCTTCTAATTTTGCATTTTCTCCGATACTTTGTCTTTGTCGTTTGCCTCCTCGGTTGTCCCTGGTTTTGGGGTGGGGGTGGGGGGTAAAACAAAGTTCAGCCATCCCTCTTTCTTACCTCGCCGTGACTGACAGGCCTGTCTTCCAGATGGCTGCCAGATTGCCCGGCTTCTTGTCAGTTCACATTAGACGGCGTTTGATTAATGCAACATTTAAAGACCACTTAAGTGTTCCCCCCGCAAGTATGTGTGTGTCCAATTAGAGTCGTCAGGCCACAGCTAATAATGATTTGTTTTGTTTGTATTCTTTTTCTTATTGTACATTGTTTGACTTTATGCGTCTTGATGTCAGAGCAAAAGTAATTAGTTATTTTTCCTGGCTTTGAATCCGGGCTATTGTTTAAACTTGCTAACCCCTCACATGGGCATGTTTCGATTTGTTTAGTGTTTGCCATTAATGCTCACATATGGCCAGCATCAGGGTGACATTGTGTGAGAAAAAGAACAAAGCAAAAAGCCATCGCGAGTCAACATGCATAACACAGCAGCTGCGGAGTTGTGAAAGTCTTCTGGTTGCGAAAAAAAAAAAAAAAAAAACTGAGTGAGGGAACCAAAAGCTTGGCCGACAACAGACATGGTGCCCCTGGGCTGACAACACACCTGCTACCTTGTTAGGACACAGCAGCCTGCAGGTAGTGCCAGGGAATGAAAACACACTATCACACACCACATTCACAGTGACATTATTTTGCTCCACTTCCAATTCATTACGCATACGAAAATATATTTGGCAATAACACATTTGAAATCATCATACAGTGACGCGCTGTCTATTTGCGTTTATAGACCTTAGTTGATTAGCCAATCACGAAATCACGATAACCACCTTAAACTCAACCTAACCCCAGACACTCACTGAAAACTCTTTTTTTTTTTTTTACATTTGTTTTTACAAGGCACAAAGATACCAAAATATTTATAACTGATAACAAATGCTACTACTACTGTTAAAAGAATACGTGCTATTCGTACTAAACAAAGACATTCGAAAGAAATTTCATTTCATTCAAAGTGCTATCGAGATAAATAAAAAAAAATTAAGAAATATTAAAGAACAATATATGTTTATGTTAAGTTGAGTCAAAGTTGTACGTGAAAGATTAAAGAGGCACTGCATGTACTGTACATGTAGGCTTCTGGTGCTCCCTGCCCCAAAATCAAGCATAGAACAGAGCGCTTATTGAGAGCTAATGCTCTTGATTAACGTTAAAACTCAACTCAGCTCTGTTTACCTTTTGACTTTGATATAATAGCAGGGACATTGCACCTGTAAGGAATGTGCGTGTTTCTGCATCACAATGCCTCTACATTATTGTTTTTCAGATAGTGTAGAACATCGGCTATGGATCTTCCGCCTAGTCTGGTTCAGAAAGGTTGTGTGGAGGACACATTTTTCTTGATTGCTCTTGATTGAAATTATTATTATTTTTGTTCATCTCAATAGTCTGTGTTAAACAAACAATTCTGTTTCCAATCCAAATTTAGCGATCCGGAAATAAAAGCTGGAATGTTTATCTCGTTTCATACTCATGTTGCAATGTCATACACCCAAAAAAAATAATAAATAAAAACACCACCAACAATAACAAAAACAACTGTTCAAATACTTTGGTAAGGGGTTGTATTAGGGGCCCTATTACTTGTGGATAATAGCTTCTGATTCTGCTTCTATCTGGTTCCAGGCAAACACCCTTATAATAATAGCCCTAAGGTGAGGCACTTTGCCACATTGATTCTGCTTTCCAAAATGAATTAGAGGTGAAGCTCTCACATGTAGCTACTCGATACCTCAGTGTTGCCACCATGAATCATACTGGAAGAATTCAACCGCAGCGATGCCAAAATTAATTTTATATTTGGGCACTCAGATGACTTGTAATACCCTATCAAGTTCCCGCAGCCCAAAAAAAAAAAATAATAATAATAAACACACGGACCTTGCACGGGATGTATGAATGGAAATGTCAAATTCCCACTTATTATCTCATCATGTCCGCTGTTGGTACACTTCAAACGCTGATGAAAGCCACACTGTGATGGCGCACGCCACAACTTTCATTTGTGTGGCACGAGAGGGGACACATCCATCAGTCATAAATAACTTGAGAGCGCTGGAGGACAGACAAGAGGAAGAAATTAGAAAGGAGGGAGGGGCTTAGGGGGGTAGATTAATGCTTTATGATGGTATTATGCTTTTTATTAAAATAGAACCACTGCTTGTCAGTGCCCGAATTGATCACCGCAATGCATTTTGGAGATCTGTAGCTAGGATGTGGCCAGAACAACAACTTATCACCATTCTCACACAGTGTGTCTCGGCAGTGATGACGTTGCTGATTAAATGTTTGGTAATTTATCAAAAAGGAAATCATCACCATTCAAGGAGAAATCACCCTTTCGAAATTTTCACCCTTCTGAAATTTTCAAACAATATTGAGTCAAAGCTACATTTCATGTTGTAAAGTGCATTTTTTTTAACCTAAGCCATAAAGTAAAATGCTCTGTTGAGGAAGCATCCTAATCAGATGCCCGAGGAGAAGCAGCTCGACTCTGAGCCCCTCCCGAATGACCGAGCTTCTTACTGCATGGCTTAGGTTTAAAAAAAAAATGCACTTAACAATATGAAATGTAGCTTTGACTCAATATTGTTTGTCGTATATATTATTCGCACAACTAGCGAACGTGATTTGATAGGGAAGGTTGAGATATCGACAATATTATCAGAAAAAGTGTCACCATTCCCACAAATTCTAACATTGAGCTTTGATATCACCGACTCTTAATATGATGGGAATGAGAGATTTTTTTTTCTTTACGCCTGCAAATAGAGGACCTCACTTTGGGGCCCAGCAAGGCATAGTCTTACTCTGTGCATGAATGGAGTTTTCTTTCGATCGGTATTTTCGCAAATGAGTGCAGTTAGAAAGGGGCACGTGTGCCATTGTGGGTGTGAGCACAGCCGAATTGATTCTCATCCAAGTGAAGGGGCTGATCTCATTCCCTTTACATACAGCGCAGTTGAGGGACACTTGTCTTGAATTTGACTCGCTGGAGTCGGAACGAAAAGATCAAAGAGCACAAAGTAGGTTGAGAAGGAACTGAAAGCAGATCTCCTTGGATCACCACAGAGTACCGCTGCGAATTGGACACTTGGAAAGCGCCTTCTCCCCTGATCTGCAATGTCCCCCCTGTGACAACCTTAAAACTGCATTCCCCTTGCTGAATGAATTCAACTCCATCTTTAACTTCAACTCAAGTCAAGTCAACAGTATTTATAGAGCACGTTCAAACAGGGCGGCCCGGTAGTCCAGTGGTTAGCACGTCGGCTTCACAGTGCAGAGGTACCGGGTTCGATTCCAGCTCCGGCCTCCCTGTGTGGAGTTTGCATGTTCTCCCCGGGCCTGTGTGGGTTTTCTCCGGGTCCTCCGGTTTCCTCCCACATTCCAAAAATATGCATGGCAGGCTGATTGAACACTGTAAGTTGTCCCTAGGTGTGAGTGTGAGTGCGAATGGTTGTTCTCTTTCACCTGAAGTTTGCACACTGTGATTAGTTGCAGCTTAGTGTCTTAAAGTAAGGGGAAAATATGGGTGGTGCTCTGATGCCATCCAAACCACAGCTCACCCGATATCCATGCCAGCAATACAGCAAAGGGGATGATGATGATGATGATGATGATGATGACATCATTTGCTCTCATCGCCAACCTTGTGTTTGAACCACTCCTATACTGACACGCAGGCAGGGTTTGAGCAGCGTTGTTGCAGGTGCCTCTTAGCTGCGGACACTCGTACACTGATTGTTTCATGTTTGCAGGGCGAGGGCAACCCTACGCCTACGGTGCTTTTGAACCCCCGAGCCTTTTGTGTCATCCGCTGGTGCTTTTGTTCTACATGAAACAGACTATGTATGGTCAGCAGCAGCGAGATCCTGTAGCAGCAAGTGTCAGTTCCGCTACGGGCTCGCGCGGACGCATTTTGAAGATGAAGGCGGCCGTGCACAAACATCCCTGCAGGTCAGGTGACACGCTTCAGCACAAAAACACACGCTCACGTTTTTCTGTTAGTTTTTTTTTCCATGTGAGCACAGCATCCTGCAAGATCAATCCCAATTACAAGAAAGACATTAAAGTTTCATCCGACTGCAACACCCAGTGTTTGCTCGCTCTCTTTCTCACAACCCTCTCTCACAAGGATTCACTTTTATTTAGAGTAGAATCGAAAGTAGGAAGGAGCTTTCACCATATACAAATGCAGGCCTCCTTGTAAAACGCCAGACCTGTTTGTCATGTTTTTCCGAGAGCTACATTTGCGTTATTTTACAGAGTCTCTCAACCAAAGCAACATTAAACGAGTACAACGGTAGACTGACTTTTAATCTGTGTGCGATATGCAACAGAATAGGAAATAACGTTCAGCACCAAAACAAAGACACGCTGCTACAAATTCTGTGATGTGGAAAAAAACCTAACTTTGTTTTGAAAAAAAAAAAAAAACAACTTGTTGCCGTGAGTGGAGTGTTATGAATATGAATAAGGAGACTGGCCCCCTAGGCACGAGAAACAATTAATATAAAAATGCCACCACTTGACGGTGTCATTTTGCAAACCTTCCTGATCCCTTTCCATCATTTTTACTCAATCTGAGTATCTCAGAGTATTTTTATTTTATTGCAATTTGAGTTATTCTATATTCAGGGGGAAGCTTTTTGAACAAGTGGTTCTCACATCATGTTCAGGGTTCCTTTCTTGAGTGACGTTTCTAGATGGCTACATTTGTGAACGTCACGTGACCAAACTTAGAAAACTATAAGTGAGGTGTGCCTTGAGTAACTTTGATGTCCTTTTCAGTCGACAGCAAGTGTCAAAATGGCTGCCCCATGAGATCGAGAAAAACAGGTGGATTTTGCTTTTCAATTCATATTTCACAAACGCAACATTAATTTGAATGCCGTCTTTAGACTAGTGGAGCCACACAAAGAAAATGCGGGACTTAACTTCCCCTTTAACTCAACCCACCAAAACGTGTTTGTTGACCCTCCCTTAGGCAGCCTGTGATTGCATCACATTTTATTTCGAGATTAGCCCGAGTGTTCATCACACTTGTTCCATCGATGCTCGAACAAAAGCCAGCACCAGTCGTCTTTAGTTTGAGCGTGTTCAAAACACAGAGAGGAAACGAGGGCAAGCGTCTTTCCTTGCCTCAAACACACTTTGTGGAAAATCTCGATGAGCATCCAAACGCGGAGGCCTATCTCAACTGCCCCGCGACTGCTGTTTCCCAAAAGTGGCAACACGTGTCCCTCTTACCCGACGACTGCAGCCTTCTCGTCGACAGATGTTGTCGCTTGATGTAGCCGTCGCGTGGCACGGTGCCACTTAATAAAATATCACTTGCGGCTTTGACAGGGGGAGGCCTTAATTGAGTCCCTTGTCAGTTTTATCAAACTGCGTGTTATTAGCGTTTGAAACTTCCCCCTGCTTCCTCGTCTCCCTCCTCTTAAAGAATAGGATAGCAGCCAAAAAAGAAGGGAGGTGGCGTCGAATAAAAGAAAGACAAGAAAGAACAAGAAAGGGAGAGTAGTGCGTGGAAAGAGCCGTCAGAGTCCATGTTGTCATTGGATTCATAATTCAGCGTCATGATTTTAATTTCCCTCTGTTGTGATCAAAGGCCGGCAGCGGAGCCTGGTCGTTAGGATGCGGATACGTGCATAGCAGATGAGCCGCGCCTCAGCACAATGCCTGGACAACACGAAGGGAAGATGAGTGGGAAATGTGCCAAAGAGAACAGAAAGGGAGAAAGCACTTGCTCGAAAAGCCCACAAAGCACGGCGTTTGTTTACAAACCCCTTTTTTGACACCATTTTCCTTTTTCCTCAAAGCCCCATACAAATCCCTCTCTGCCCCAAACCACATTCAATCACAGAGAAAAAAAGCTGCACAGCGGATGCAAACAGAAAAAAAAAATAGATCAATAAAAATCAAGCCCAACTTTTGTATGATGTGTTTTCATTGACTAACATTCTCTTGTTAAATGAAAACAGAGCATTCAAAAGTTCTCCTCACGTTATCAAAGCCTGCCATTGGCTGTCAACCAGTTCACGGTGTACCCCGCCTACTGCTGGGAGAGCGGATCAGAAAATGGATGGATGGATGCATGGATAGATGGATGGATGTTATCAAGGCACGGACACTTAGTGCAGCGCTTCAGTTTAGTTACAGGGCCTAAAAATTAAAAAGACCACCTTCGGAAAAATAAGGGAAGACCTTTCACCATCACGAGGTGCTTTAATGTGATCGTTTTCTGCGTGTGTGTGTGTTTGTGTATGTGCGCCCGCGCGCGTGAGTAATTCGTTATCATTCCAGCGACAGTCAGGGTTTCATGAAATAAAATCTTACACATCTTCAGAACAATGTGATTACGATCATAAAAAATTAAAAAGCACCATTTTGCTGATCTGTATTTGCTAGATACTGTCCGTTTTTGGGAGTTCCTTTGCTATTTTTCTTACATACTTATAATCCACTTCAATCTCATGCACTGATTCACGAGCTAACACTAATCAGAGTGATCAATTGCCACCAATGGCCAACACCATTAGACTTACTGCGATCACTGGCTCTTTGATTCAAATCGTCTGTTTAAAAAAAAAACACAATGATGCAGAAACCTCTTGATACTTTGCAATTCTAAGTGTTGCTTCTTGTTCCTGCTTGCATTTTGAGTGTGTATGCAAGGACGGCATGTGTGCATTTTTTTTAATGAAACGTTTTAAATATGCATTAAAAAATAAAATAAAAAACTTTTTTTTTCTTTGGTCCCTTTTATCATCAAACTGTTGAACACATCATTACCGTGTTAAGTAAATTCATGTTTGAAGTTAATTGCTGCAACAGAACCAAATGCAGTTCATCCTGAATCTCCACAGTTCAATGCTAGATCTCCACATGAGATCTAGTCATAAACTGTTTTTCTTTTGCCATTTATTTTCAGGTAGAGCAAAGTGTTTGAAAACATTTTTTGAAGAAGAAAAAACAAGCATCAATTGTATTTTCACTCGAGGAGGCAGCACTTCATCTCCAAGCTGCCACTTGTCAACTGAAACGCATGCGGTAGAAAAATTACCAATAACAAATATTAAAATGACGTGGTGTGACGCAACGGCTAATTCACAAACGTTAATTTGATATCCTGTCTATTATCATTTCTTAACAGCCCTTTCCAGAATACCGCAGGGGTTACAACAAAGCCAAAGAATTAAAAAAAAAAGCGCCATGTATGTCCACAAAGCCCCCAAAAAGCCACAAACACTCATACATTGTTCATTCTTTCATGCTCGGTGTACTGAGCTCCCATGAGGATCGCTGATATAACATTGACAGTGAAAGCCAAAAACTAAAGTCAAACAGACGCATAAAATTAATCATTCAATGCATATAGAAACGGAGGTCTTGCATGACATCCTTTAGTCTTGCGTGGGCACTGAAACTTCAGAGCTTTCACGGTAAACAAGTGTAAAGTTACGCCAAACCCATACGTACTACATGTGATATTTCTCCCATTCTGTTTGTGTTATGTCAATCATCCCCCCGCCCCCCTCTTTCCATCCCTGCACTCATGGTCTGTTGGGGCATTTTTTTTTTAAGACAGACTTCCTGAACTATTTTGGTATCAAAGCTCAGAGGCTGCGAAAGGCATGCTCTCTGAAGTTGACATGTAAGGGGAGGGGGCGGCCCCCCCTCTCGACTCGCTACAGCCCAGCCAGGATGGATCTCAACGGGAGGATACAAAGCCTAAACCGCTCCCCTTCATCAGCACCAAAACTCTCTTCAGACTTCGGGGGAATCTTTGTCCAGTGCGTTGCGTCTGTACATTGGTGAGAGTTGCAGAATCGACCACTTGGGATGTTTCCTTCCTGCCATTGAACATTTAGAAAGCATACATTCCTCCCTGATGATTTACTGTGGATAG
The DNA here is from genome assembly GCF_025434085.1 of Hippocampus zosterae. Lineage (NCBI taxonomy): Eukaryota > Metazoa > Chordata > Actinopteri > Syngnathiformes > Syngnathidae > Hippocampus > Hippocampus zosterae. The sequence continues at coordinate 8,313,818 of NC_067454.1, read as the reverse complement.
AAGCTAATCCGACCCTGTAGGGGAGGACTGTTGTCCAGGTGACCAATTTATTTAGGAAGTCTGCTGGTGTTGAATCTGTATGACCTGGCTACACTCTGACCCCACACCACCACCCGCCCTCCCCACGCGCCCACTCACACACACACACACACACAAAAAACACACACACGCACTCACACCCACCGACTTCCAACAGTCTGCTCCCTGACTCATCTGCTGCCAACTGCTTCAAGTTATTCATCTGGAAGAAATATGCATTCATCATTGTATTTTTAATCACACCAAATAGATAGACAAAGGGAATGCCTTTGGGAGAGGGAAAGCAATCTGCAATTCCCAGAGCTCACATGCATTGTATTCCTGCCCCGCGTTGGCAAACATTCACCAAATTAACTCTGAATGAATTTATTTTCTAATGTGTGTAAAATATTCCACCGTGGAGAATAGAGATGCTCTTTGTGTGCAAGTGTGTGTGTGTGTATGCACAAGTGTGCCTGTGCCAGAGTTTTTTCGGTGCGTTTGTATTCTTGCTTTTGTGCATACAACGTTCGAATGTGCATCCACCTTCAAATTTTGAAGGAATTTTGAATGTGCAAACCTTCAAATACATCTAAAATGGAAGCAGTCACTGCCCAGGAAAAACATGCATCTCCAAATATCATTTAAAAAAATATATATTTTCTGGATATATATATATATATATATATATATATATATATATATATATATATATATATATATATATTTTTTTTTTTTACGTGTTTTTCTAGACAGCAAAAAGTATTTGTAGTATAATTTAAAGTGGCGGAGGAAAAAAAATTAAACAAACAAAAAAAATATACTGTATATATATATATATATATATATATATATATATATATATATACAGACGCAACGCACTGGACAAAGATTCCCTGTCTATATATATATATATATATATTGCTGGTGTATTATATTTGATGTGTGAAGGCAATCTGTAACGTCAAAGGACTTTTATGGATAAGTGTCAGCACATTGCAAAGTGGTGAATGTGTATGCCTCACAGTTCTGATGTTCCGGGTTTTAAATATCTGTTTCAGCATTAACTGTGTGGAATAGCACGTGCTCCTCATCGAGTGAAAGGAATGAAGTACTGCCTCCACGAGTGAAAATGCAATCCATGATACTGTATTATTTTCACTTAATTGGTACTCCGCTTCCCCCACCCCCATTTGCCTCGTCACAATCTCCTCGCTCCGGGCATTATAGTAATAAAAGCCATACTCAGGCTTGACCCCACAGTCGGGGTAGCTGAGGTGAGCAGGAGTTCATGGACTGCGACACATGTTGGTGCCACTTATATCACCAATTCAAATCTCAAACTGGGTGTCAACTTCATGACCATGGGACCACGGGAAGATGCCTGGTCCTCTCTGCAGTCGATTAATCAAATTCTCTGTTGCATAAGCACTTTGCCAAACATCCAAGCATTGCTTTGCAGCGCATGGAGCCGTTTGGCCCGGCCAACCCTAAAACAAACGAGCAAGCCCGTCCCTCCAGGCTCCCCTTTCTATTGTCTTCATTAATACTGTACATTCATTTAACAGCTCATCTTGCCTGCCGTCTAATTGAGTCCCATCGCAGACGTCTAAGTAGGACACGAACACATCTGCCAAAAGGAATGCTATCCGGCCCTCTTGTCCTCTGGGCTCTGCCTTGGCCCCGTACCCCCCGCGACAGTACATACACACTGCTTTGTTAGAGCTCTTTGCCGTGTGCCTCTTTTGTGTGTGCGTGTGGAGAGATCTGATGCCTCTTTCATCTGCTTTGAGCTATCTGTTGATTATCTCTGCACACCGCGGCCTGGGTCTGTATTAGCCGCCACAGATTGGAAAGTGGGGGTCGCTCAGAAAAGACGGGGGATTCCTTTTCCCCTATCTGAGGCAAATTCTCACATCACGCACACATCCACATCACAAACAGATGTGGGCTCACAGGGAAAGGGAGGGTCCTCTATAACTTAATGCCATTATATTAAATTTTAAATAATATTATGCAAATCAGAAATGACAGGAGATTATCTCCTTGGGACCTTGGAAGGGATTCGTCAGTTCTTACTCCAATGGCTCTGGAAAATAGCCCAGGCATCCCGAGTGACAGGGGTAAAATATGGCAGGGCGTGACGGAGCTTGCCACTGTTTGAAAAAGGAGACCGTGAGAAAAAGAAAAAAAAATGGGTGTCCAGAGTGTTGGCTATTAAATCAATTTAGCCGCGAAGTCAATGAAGAGAAATCCCAGAGCGAAGACCCCTCCCAGGATAGCTCAGAGGTCCTGGCAGGAGACCCTATCACTGCCTGATGCCAAGGAGGTGGAAGCAATAGGAACTAAAAGAAGCTTGAATCCTCTGTGTCGATGCTTCCAGCCCAACCGTGAAAATTATCCATCCATCTTTCCATCCATTACATCCGTTTAGGCCTTTGTCCATGAAACACTGGTGATCCTGTTCTGTCTAGCTACTACTTGGCTTCGAACCCACGCCACCATTGTGCCATCGGTTGGAAGTCGAAAACACTGACCACAGAGTTGGAAGTCTGGGCTGCTATCTCAGCAGCCAACGCCCTCTTTTGCACAATCAGTAGGAGTGAGGTTTGACACTCGCCCAGTGCAAGCGAGCATCGGAGATGTGCGTGGTAAAGGTAAGGATACTGTTACTGGATTAGAATATGATTTAAGTAAAAGTCAAAAGAAGTCCTCCAAAGAATTACTTGTATAAAAGTGAAGAACGGAAAATGCAAAAAACATACGGTAATCAAATAGTAGCTAAGTGATGAGTAAATCCTGATTTATTTTATTTTATTTTTTAATGAAAGCGTGAATGTCAAATAGACAAACTCAGGTCCTGGAGGGCCGCTGTCCTGCGTGTTTTCCAAGTCTCCCTGTTGCAACACACCTGATTCAAATGAACAGGTGCAATGTCAGGCTTGCACAGAGCTTGCTGATGGTCTGATCATTTGAACCAGGTGTGCTGCCACACAGGAGACTTGAAAAACATGCAGGGCAGCGGCCCTCCAGGACCTGAGTTTGACACCTATGATTTACTACGTCAGCAAAACTTAACCACATAGCCTTAAATTGTTAATTGTTATCAATGCACTTACTTTTTACCATTCTGTAACATGAAGTTGACTATAATATTGACAGCTAAAGATATCAGTCTCTTAGTCTTGGACATTAATGACAAATGTGTCATTCTCATTATATTCTTAAATTTTTTAACACTCCAATTCCAGCCCCTCGACTGTCAACACCCCCCCCCCCCCCCCCCACACACACACACACCTCTTTTCTCCAATGTCCCTGCAGGCTCAGAGTGCACCTACCGTGCTCATACAAAATAGTCAAACTCAATATTGTGTCCGGGACACAACCTTCCATTACTGAGCAAAACAAAGTCATGTGTGTCTCCAGCGCCTTGGGCCAACAATTAAAGACATCAGGCATCAGCACAGAGGCTCTGGAGGGGAGAGGAAGAGTAGGTGGAGGAAAGCGAAGGAGGGAACATTGCAGCCGTTCTATCAAATATTGATGGACCTAATTGAGGTTTTTAGGTAGCACATTGCTTCTTGTAGATGGGTATCTTGTGTCTGATAGCTCAAGACAGTGAGGAGAGATGTTATTGTGAAATATTTGTCCTCTATTGGAAATATTGGAAATACAAAATCAAGTGCAGTAGTGCCTCGTAACTGAATTTACTTGGGGGGGTTCAAGTCATTTTTGCTGACTAAAATCAATTAGAATGCCATTAATCTGTTCCAGGCCCCACAAAAAAACACATTTTTTTTGGTGAAAAGTAGTACTGAAATGTAGAATGATAATAAAGAGAAGGTAAAGAAATAAACTGGTTTTACAATGTGGAATTACTGTACATGTTAAGGTACCCATGTGTTGGGTTGTGCCTTTAAGGGGTGTGGCCTCGTGATTAACGTCACATTGACCAGTAACTGTGAGCGTCTGTGCTTGAGTTGTGGCTGTGGCTTCTCATGTTTGTATATGTTAGCTTGACTTTGTATCCATTAAAAAAAACTGCCATTCATGAAGTCGATGCCCAGTATGATATTCTTCCCCAGGTGCACCGAGCGCATGTCAAAGACAACATCCTCAGAATTCCAAGGCAAATTAAAGCTTGCACTGGCACTAAAATCAAGATGGGCCAGCTTTTACGATCTGGCACACCTGCAGCATCTAGACAGCACCTCTGCAACGGTCCGATATCCGCCAAGCTGGGTGCGCCCGTGCAGCACAGTTAGAGGTGCGCCGGGTGGAATGGCAATTTGGTGGGAGAAATTGCCATTCCACCCGGAATGTATTATATATCGTCACTTATAATCTGAGTGTCTGAGTGTCAGCGCAAGGTGGACAGCTGGCCTGCTCCATGTTGAGAATCTAGTGCACATCTAGCAGGCTCATTTAAATAGCATGAGAGGAGCCATTTTGACCGAACGTCACCGAGGTCGACTGTGACCATTCCCACAGTTTGCGCAGCCCACCCGCCAATCAGATCAACCGGGATGCACGTGTCTGCAAAACTACTAACATTGGTCATACCCACCCCCTCTTACAGTTTCGCCTCATGCTGCGTAGAATTTATGCCAATTATGAAAATAGAGCCCTGTATGCCATCTAAGGATAGTTTTCGATTTATCCATCCATCCATTTTCCAAACCGCTTGATCCTCACTAGGGTTGCGGGGGGTGCTGGAGCCTACCCCAGCCGTCTTCGGGCAGTAGGCGGGGGACACCCTGAATCAGTTGCCAGCCAATCGCAGGGCACACAGAGACGAACAACCATCCACGCTCACACTCACACCTAGGGGCAATTTAGAGCGTCCAATCAGCCTGCCATGCATGTTTTTTGGAATTTGGGAGGAAACCGGAGCACCCGGAGAAAACCCACGCAGGCCCAGGGAGAACATGCAAACTCCACACAGGGAGGCCGGAGCTGGAATCGAACCCGGTACCTCTGCACTGTGAAGCCGACGTGCTAACCACTGGATTACCGGGCCGCCAGTTTTCGATTTAATAGGGGTTACATACTTTTTTTGCAAATGCATGTGGTGTTGTGATGAAGGCACCCCTTTGGAATAGTGGTCCAGTATTTGAATCTCATCTATGGCACTTCTGTGTGTTGTTGAAATGTTTTCCCAGGTTGGCTACCTCTGCTTCAGATGAATTGAATTTGGAGATATAAACGAGGCATTCCATGTGCCTATCTACCAAAGAGTGAAAGTATGTCAACTGGAAGTTACGGTGACACACTTTTCTCATGTTATATTATGAAGATAAACGTATGATGAATGCTGAAAAACTTTTAAATGATGATCATGTCACGATATTTTTACGCTCCATATTTGTGAATATTCTTAGCCATTCTGACAGAAAACAGGAATAGCATGCACCGCTCCCTTCTGGTGTATATATTTTCACCATCTCTCCCGTCGTTTTGAGATAATGCCGGATTAGGTTTCAACCCTCCCGCCCCCCTATCCCCGCTTGCTTGAAATTTAAAACTTAGCGCTGCAGTCTGTCTCTCACTGCTGGTCCCCGGTGAGAGCAGCCTTTAGAATGGCAGCTTTAATTTGTTGGAAAACAACTTGAGAATATTGATTTCAAAAAAGTGCTCCCTTTTCTCCCCTGGAGAAGAAAAAAAATCCTTGCATGTGAAAAGCTGTAGCCTTCACTTAAGTGGAGGTTTGTAGGTGTTTTCATTTGGGCACAGCGTTGACTGGAAAGGATACATTGAAAGGCCGTGTTTTACTTCAATCACACTCTGAAAATATCCACACAGACGTGGAGTGTCTCCTGAAGGACTCGGCTGTTGGCACTCTCGCCGTGCAACACCAGACAGATGGGCGGTATTTATCACGGAATGAGAATCGTGTTCTCATGCACCGAGAGAGAGAAAGAGAGCGCGAGGAGGGGGGGTAATATTCTGCCGCTGGAGAAGACGACACTTGCGCCGAAATTTGTGTCATTTGACATTCGCACTTGTCCCACCTCCCCATGTTATGTTTGAAAACATCAAGCTTTCGCACATTTACCACATTGTGACCAAAGTAAGGCGTCTCTTTGCGATCAGCCACTTTGTTGGTCTCATGCTGAACTGGATCATAGTGGGCAAATTATGGAAAACATCCAGTCTGTTTTATCCCCTAATCAAGTATTAACTACATTTTTGTGAATTTTTCTTTTTTTTCTTTTTTCTAATTAAATTTGACGTTTTTCCTCTGAATATTTCAATTAAAAGGCACTTGTTAGATTTGTATTTCTCTTTTTAAACTGTCTTTCATTACATAACACATTTGACTTGCTGTAAATAATTAAAAAAAAATCTGGGTAAAATAAACCATTTATGTAAGTAACCATTAAATGATTCTTCAAGTGTAAAAAATAAATAATAAAATACATGCAGTATTTTTAGCGGAGGGACGGCGGGCAAGGCGGTGGTGTTTAGAACTTTCTTTTTCTTCCGTTTTTTTATAAGATGTCGTATATTTAAGTCATGTTTGTTTTGTTATTTTGCTGACAAATATTTGGATACTAAAATTAAAGTAAAGTATAAAATTAAAGTAAATAACACTAAATAAAAGTGTTTTCTCCTCAAATCAAATATTCCCCATTATTAGTGATGCTGTTTGTGTGAATGGTTTAGTGCATTTGTGTTCTAAGACTTAAGCCGTACTGTCTGTGATATATCCATTCAAGCTTTCACTTGCTGCACAGTTTTAATAACATGCCTTTGTGTAGTTTGTTACTTTTAATAATTGACCGTTTTTATTTTCCTTTTTTTACCCTAATTACCGTAATGACCAGGAAAAACTGCCGGAAAGCTGCGGAAGATAAACTAAAGACAGGTGAACTTACACATGTTCATCAAAATAAGATAAGATAAGATATACACTAAATCCTGTGTTTCCAGATGCTACTGAGGACCAACAAGTATGACGTTGATTAGAAGATGAGCTCTACTGCAATTATTGCAATTGCCGTACAGCAGTAAGACCGTGCCGATGATTGTTGTGTTTATCTTTTTCAAGTCATTTCTCATCGACAGCGTTACCTTGATTATGATGGGAGCTCTGCTGTAATTCCGGACATCTTTTGAACTTTGCACTTGCTGCACAGAGACTATGCCAGTGTGTCCCTTTTGTTTGTCAGATATTTTCTTAAGCGAGCCGTTTCTATCCAGACAGAAAGGTAATTCTGTGGGTCGCAACAGAGAGAGGAATTAAATAGTGCTTCCATGCGGTAAGGCCGTCTTTAATGCAAGGCCTATTTGGGGCTCTCATCTGGCGCTTAGGCCCAGACAGAATTGGGTGTCAACACGGCGAGCGACTGGAGCTACAGGGCTTGTAACACAGGCTTTTGGAAGTCATCCCGCTTAATACAGACGCGACTAAAGCTCCCTATCATCCCTCACTGAATGACACGGCGCTTCTCCAAGTCTTAACCCGAACAAAGAGCTTAAATATCTTAATGTGTCATGCATAAAAGGAGGTCCTCCTATTACGATACCGCGTGGTACTCATGTGGCTTGTTCGTCAACGAGCTTACCACTTGATACCGAAAAGATGAAGTTGTGAGCTCTCGTTTTCCTGTTCCTTTGTTTCTGTTTTTGTGTCACCCGCAAGCCTATGCCCAGACTGCGTGTGCAAGTTTTATCAGGAATGGAAATACAAAAAAGGGGGCTAGAAGCTCCCCTAGTGGCGTCTCCAGAGAGTTACCTCAGAGAGATTTGCTCAGCTCAGCAGCAAACACACACTAATGGAAAAAAAAAAAAAGCAAACGCAATACTTTTTTGTTGTTTTCATAACAGCAGGCTATTTTGGTTTGCTTATATATATATTTGTGGAAGAAAGCTTTGTTTGCAGTAAGCTCCAGTATTGTGTCACAATTTAGTAACTACAATGTTCTCATCATGCACTACTAAATAAAATACAAGCGTTGAGGGAGACATACTGTATGTGTACACAAATTTTAAGTGTGAACACTGATTTTTGTGCTTCCTGTTCCCACTACAATTCCACTGAACAGCCTTTTTTTTAACTGAGAATGAGGTTTACAGTCTACATGCTTGGAAGATTGCATCTTTTTGTTCCATTAAGATAAAAGCAATTAATATATAGCCAGTCAGTGAGCAGTATGCACTCATTGAATATTTCATTTGGTACGTATGAAACATCTTCAGCAGGCGTAGATCATATGTAACGGGATTTCTTGTGATGTGAGGTGATTATTCCTCCTGATCTGCTCAGAAAATGGTCGGAGTGGACAATCTTAAATGTTGAAATTGTTCACTATCCGTGTTTACAAATCCTCACGTTTGTGTATGGTCAATAATGAGATTGGTTAAGCCATTAGTGTGACGTTAAATGCAGCGATTCAATAAATGGCAAGGAGCATAGTGCAACCACGATGTACGCAGGCTAACAACAGTTAGCGTAGCTTGTTCTAATTGTATTTCTACTGTTACTCTTGTGTGGAATTTGAATTTTGCTGCAGTCTGAATGCCCCGTGGTACTTTTTTGCCTCTCACAGGTCAGTTTTTGTACTTCATTCCTGCCGTGTTTTTTTTTTTTTTCTGGTTATCTCTGGTCCTGCACATTCAAAAATGAAAAATATTTTACAAAGCAGTTTGTGCACCAGATTAGTAAGATATTTCTTCTCTGCATGATGAGTTTCCAATTATCGTGGAAACTCATAGGTCAAAATCAACCTGTATGCTGACTCCGTTTTTGGGATGGGAAAATATGCAATGAGGTACATGAATGTGCAAATTAATCACAGCATAGATACAAAATTCTATGGCTTCATTAAAAATGGTCTACATTCAACCCTGTCTTTAAACAATGTATGGACATGGTAAGAGCAAGGAGATGCTTTGACTTAAATTGATTACCCACTTCCACCTTCCTTTTTCATCACTCCATGCCCTCAATGTAAGTACCAGGTTGCTGACTGGCCAGCTGATGGTATCAGGAGCTGTCACGGGATATTTGAATTTCATTGGATTTCAAGTGAAGAGGGGAATGGAGGGGCGTACTCATTAGCGCCCTGATACAATCACATTTGTCAGCATGATCCGTTTTAAGTGCATTTCAATCAGGATGTGATTGCTTGATGTTGTTACGTTGCAGCCGCTGCTGACAGACTGCCATCTAATGCGCAAAATTGAATTTCCTTGACGCCGCTGACGCGCTTTTATATGTCGGATTCCTCAAATGCTCTTTGGTAGCGCCATAGCAGGCTTTTTAATGGAACTAGGTAAGCTGGGAGACATCTGTTGCACATCAGCATAACAGCTGTATTTATGAGGTGTCCTGGCCCTTTATCACTTCTGGGCAATTACATTGTGCCGCTGTAATCATACAAGATGCTCATGTAGATGGGTTTGTGCCGTAATGACCGACTGCTGTCAGCTAGCTGTGTTCACTAATCTAATTCATAGTGTTCCAGATTACATCAACTCACCACTTGATTCTCAGCATTCCTGTGGAGTTCGCATCCACCCCCAAAAAAATCAATATATCTTCATTTATCATGAACTTCCAAATCCTTCGCCTGCGAGAAGTGTCCATCCAATAACGTCGTCCATCCAATAACGGAGTTATGTTGCTGACATTGCCCCACTTTGTAAGAAAATCGGAACGTGCTGCTCACTAACTTACACGTACAACCAGCATGCTAACTGAGTAGTCGTTATTTCAGTAAATATTTGGAGAAAAAAATATATAACAGAAATATGAAAACAAATATTTTGTGATTACTTGTTTATGCTGCTATATTTAGTTGGCTCACTATCCCATTATTTCCATTATTCTTCGTCTAAGCAGCCCACCCCTCCCCTCGCCAGACCACACACACACGCAAACACGCACACACACACACAAACGCGTATACTCGTTTCCATGTTTTGTGGGGACATGGGAACGAGTGCACACACAGACACACAGACACACACACACACATATACAATGTTTTGACACAAAGTCTCTACTTATGTTAGTGGATTGTTTTTCTTTATAATACTGAGCTCACCGTGAGCTTTGCTACCTTGGATCTGTTCTCCTTTTGATGAGTGTCATTTATTCAGGACACACAGAACCCTCACAGCCAAATAGAAATCAATAAAGTCAGCTTGAAATTCTGAGAAGGGTGCCACAATGTTACATCAAGGTCGGAGGATATCTTTGGTTGAAACAACATATCATCTACAGGAAATCCTCTGTAAATCTTTTCCACTCTGCAGAGGTCGCTTGGCTACAGAGAACTGTGGTATACTCAAGGCCCCATAAACTAATACCAAGACCAAAACTTTGGAGTGTTGAGTCCGGATAAAGAGCAAGAATGAGGTAATGTCAGGACAAGAAAGACCAAGATGGAAACAATGGAAGACCAAAAATAAAAAAACAAACAAACAATTTTATGAATCCCAAATCAAGTCCATTCCTGAAGCAATATAACGTCAAGTCAAGACTCAGGCTTTGCGCAGTTGAGAACAAGTTGAGACAGAGTGACACAATGTGAGATTAAATCAAGGCCAAGACTTGGCGTCGAGACCAAGTCAAGTCTTACATTTTGCCAATGTGGTACCACACCAAATCCAATCCAGAGGCAATGGGAGGTCAGGTCAAGGTCCAAACCACAATAGATCCAGACCAAGTCAAGTCAGGTTTGAAGCAGATGAAGACCCATTTTAAGGTTTCAACAATGTGTGACCAAGTAAAAATCTTTTCGGAATTGAGACCTAGTTAAGACCAATACTGAAGCAAGTCAAGACTCAGAAAAAGGCAGGTCATGACCAAATCCATGACAATGATAGGCAGATTGAAAGCAAAAATGTTGCAGAGTTTAAAACAAAATCAAGCCCGAGACTGAGGAGTTGCGACGAGGTCAACACCGAGAACAAGACACGCCATTCTGTCCACAAGTTTTGATCTTGAATCTATTTATCCTACTGGCCACTGCTTTCCTCATAGATAAATGTCAGAGCCGGCTTGTGTAGACACTGCTCAGACCCTTGACCTTATGCTTTCGCTCTGCCGTGTGGGATGCAGTAATCTGCGCTGGCCCACTCCGGCGCTGACACCACAGAGTCCCCTCTGTTGTGCTATTATCAGCAGAGTGTTATTACCCCTCTTTGCGCTGCCAAATCTGCCTTGATTTCCATCGACCAGAACCTGAATCAATGCTTTTAAAAATCTTTTACTTAAGAGCAAAAGCATGCATTTTATGTTTTGACATGGACATATTGATTGGGGATGTTGTGGGGTAGATGGGGAGGTTTGCAGGGACGGAAGGGGGGGGGGGTGCTTGTTGACCTCTTTATCATTCCTTCTGCTGCTTCTCCAATCTTTGCGCTCCTCTCTCTTTGCACTCTGCCAGTGTCTGGTAACACTGCCATCCTTAATGGCTTTCTCGTGCTCAATCTTCGCCTCTCCACCTCCTAGCACGCACCCCCCCCCCCGACTCCCCCTTCATGTCTCCCCGGAACCCTCCTTCCTTCCTACCCCTCTCCACTAATCAATACTCCCCTCTATCCACACTCCACGTCACTCACATTTGGCCCGCCGATAAATTATGGATGTGGGCCTCTCACATCTCACATCTAAAATTTCTATTGTGTTTGTCAATGGATGATCGATACATCACTTCGTCTCATCCTCAAAGGCCCTCGAACCTCCACTCTCCTCGCTTTTCCACTTTTTTTTTTGTTTGCTTGTTTTTGTGTTTCAGATATTTGTTTGTCAAGAAGTGCCTCTTTTCTGCTGCCTGGATCTCTAGAGGCTAACAATAACAAAAAGGTAATCCTCAAATAAAAGTGTCTGCCCCTGCTACCTTTCCTACAGTACGTCCCTCTGACACTTGCAACCTTTGTTTGATATTTCCTGAAATTTTTTTTTTTAAAAACGTGTTTTCTGGAAATACGACGATGGAAGCCAGGTTCTCGTGAGTGAAAAGGCTTCAGTTTAGATTATTCCACAGTGAAGGTTAAAGCGTTCTGGAATTTTGACATGATTTCTTTATTGAACCGTCATTTATAGGTGTCCTTGGTTTACGATAATGACTGAATCCAAATTTGAACGAAAGTCGGAACGCACCTTAGCCTATCCCTAACTTAACCTAAGGCAGTTGGTAAGAGACACACACACACATATGTATATATATAAATATATATATATATATATATATATATATATATATATATATATATATATATGTAATTGTCATCAAAAAATGCTTTTAGTCGATAAATATGAAGCAATAAAACGTTTGTCATGGGATGTTGGGATGTCTTCTTACGCCACTGCACAAACTAGTTTGGGGTGCATCATCCAAAACTCTGAAAATGTCAGATTTTGTTCGCATCGCAAACCGAAGAAGCTTTCTAAACTGTTTTTACATGAGTGATGACAAACTTATTGAGGAATAGAACAAATAGAGCACAACATATCTTTTATATGGATACAGAGTCAGCAATAAAAATAAAATAAATTACAACTGAGAAAAACTATAGCCAACATTGGCAAACACTCTATTCACTCTACTGAAATGTAATGCAAACAAAAGGAAGAAATAATAACATGCTTTCCTCGTTGTTCCATTTTTTGAATGAATGAATTAATTAATTTTAGCTATTAATTTCACTATTATTTGAGTTCAAGAGTCTCTCCAGAATGATGTATTGACAATAACTGAAACATAAAAATAATAATGCTAATTTGGTAATTACTGATGCCAGTAGTTTAGGCAAAATGAGGCATCAACCTTGCGAAGGCTGCTACTTTGATAAATTTGTTAAGTTACTGTATATACACTAAACAGCTTTTAAAACCGTTTGCCTTTGGGGGGAAAAATAACAACATTCTCATGCCCTCACGTGTCAGATTTAGTTTCTCACACTCACAGCTCTCGCTTTCTCTCTCACGCACGCCAGCCCAAGCCCTGCAGGGTCACATCAATGCGGTGGTGTAATTTTAGTGACCCCCCCACCCAGCCCGACCCCCTCTCCACCCCCGCCATCCTCATCAACCCCCAAGCTGCACCTGCTCCTCACACCACATCTCACCTCCCACCTGCTGACGACGGAGACTTTGCCGCCTCGTAACTTCAGCCGTGACTTTGCGGCCTGCCGTTTCCATGACCACTTAACCCCTGACACGGCCTTTTAAGTGAAGGTCTGCTATGTGTCTGCCAGCCTACACTTGGCAGCAACGGCTTTGTGCCATTACCTCAAGTAACACGCACTTGTGACTTCATTTTCTTAAAAAAATAAAATAAAATAAAAAGACTGATCTTTTTCTTGTAATATTACCACTTTGGTCACTCACAATAATATTTTGGGGGGTAAAATTTCAACCTTACTCTCATAATATTAAACCTCTTGTCATGTTAAATTTCCCTTGCAATATGAGCACTATGTAATATTATAAGTAAAATTCAATTTTTTTTCTTCTTCAATGTGGTCCTAAGAGTCCTTCATACAATAGTAAGCTCATAGAGAAGCCCAAAAAAGACTCAGACTGTTTTGGCTCGCTCTCCCAGAGAGTGCTATCTGCTTCCTGTCTTTCTACACCTTTGTACCCCCTCCCATACAACCATACACCCACCACTCCACACCCCGCGGATCATTGGCAGATAACCAGCCCGGTTGCCCAACATCCACCCACCCACTTGTCCATTCCCTTCATTCTGTCATTCCATCCTTTTCCAAAAGGCAGGCCAGGTGAAAAGACAGACTGTCTCGGACATGCTTTATTGGTTCATTAAAGAACCACCCCCACGCCCCACCAACTTCCCCCCCTGCTTGCCTGCTGCCACCCAGAAAGACACGCACGCATGATCATATGCAGGTCTATGTGCACTGACACATCGGCGCTCTGACAGGCTACAGAGCAGCAAAGGCAGCCAGGCACGATAAGTCCTCCCCATCAGCAAGGGTCAACGGCCTTATCGTTACCGTGTCTGAACCTCGCTGGTGTGTTTCAGTTCACTCGAGAGTCTCACATAAAAGTAACTGCTTTTAAAAGTCCAATCGTGTGAATTTGTTTCTGTGACGTGAATATCATTTGAAGCCGACTACATTTGAGGTCATCATAAACAGTGCCCACGAAACGGGGCTTTGTGGCTCAAAAGCTAAAGGTCAACCTCATGCTCTTGTCAAAGCATGTCGGAATGTGACTGAAGGTCCACTGGTGACAGGAGTGACCTGCTCAGGTCACTCCACTTCCACAAATTCTAAGAGATGTGGCCTCCCTCTCAGTATTAAAAAGCAGATGCATGTATACAGACACAATAAAAGATAAACTAAACAGCCAAGCTGGTTAAATATCATGTAATTACTAATTAAAAACATAATAATAATAATGTTTTGGGTGTGGCCTAAGTAGCGAAATCAGGATGTCAGGTTAGCCAGTATGTCTGCGTGTAAGCGTCTGAGCATGAGTTGTGGCGAGCAGCAGCTCCTTGCGAGGGTTCCCATTTCTGATTTGTGTTTGTCCTGTTCAGCAAACCACTGAAAATGCATCTGCGACTGTGGCTCTCCTTGCCCACACGTGAGGGCATCAGTACCTTAATTGCCCCATTTTGTTCACTTTGGTGGAGAGCCAGCATATGTAAAGCTCAAAAATAACCATAACCCCCCCCCCCCACACACACACACACACACACACACACACCCCTACACACATACATGCGGGACACTCTTTCTGTCATTTTTCTAGGAACCGCCACCTTCTCAGGCCAGAGCCGCGCAGGTCTACCGGCAAAGACTGCCATCAACTCCGAGCCGTCGGTTCAGATTTGCCCGCGAAAGTGGCGAGACTTCCCTGATTTGTGTGACATACACAAATGCTTTTAAATTCCCAGAGCCCAGGCTCCTTACCAGCCTCATACCTTGTAATGCATTATTCACATCCTTCTCCTGCGATTCCCTCCGCCCACCACAACACTAGCTTGCTCAACCCTCTCGCATCACTGGAGGAACAGCCGCAGACGACTCACCAGGCAGGAAATCCATACGGCCTTGACGTTTTGGCTTCAAGCAGCCAATTAACAGAAGCGCTTGCCGGATATTTTGTCTCTTGTACTTAACGGCAAGGCCATAATGATGTACTCAAATGTCAGAAGGTGTACAGTTGCTAAGGAAATCACTATCAAGAATGCGTGTGATTATGATGACTCAGGTTGTAGCTCCCCAAGGTACATATTATTCCATTTCCTCAAATAATGGTCCTTAATCCAACGGACACAGAGAATGACTTCAATAAATGTCTCTCTTCAAATAAATGGTGGATCTTAGCCATTGAGGAGAAAAACAAAAGCTCAAAGATGCTGTTATCTGCAGATCAAAACAATTGCATATTTGGACTCCATTCGCAACCCATAACAGCAGCACCTGCTCAAGTATGTAAACAGTCTCTCAGATAATTTAACAAGCTCCTTGCACAGCATCAAAGATGATCACTGGTGGAGACGATGAACGATTATTAAAGTTCCCGTACGCTGACATGGGGTCGTTACGAAATGTGTGCATCCATGCATGGCGGACTTTTCAAATTGTCTCCATCTTTACTTAAAACCAATTGAAATATTTTTAACCAAGCATCATTTTTCAACAATAACAATTTTTGAATTGGAATTATTATAGTATTTGAGTTTTATTGGCTTACAATGACTGAACGGAACATGCAATGCAAACACACCGCTGTGGCCGCCTACATAGTATCACCAGTCCATAGTCACTTCCTGTGTGCTGACACTTTCGGTACAGTCTTAACGGTGAAAAATGAGAGCTGTCAAGTTGTAATTGTGTAATAACCGTGCACGGTGTCACTTTCGACAATAAATGGAGACGCTGTGACTGGGCTGCGTAAATCCCAACTAAGTCGGCAGGAGAAGAGTGTACAGGCGGTGGAGGAGAGTTGTCAGTGCTTACAGCAGGTTGTTCCCTTACATGTACAGTTAGTCGTGTATGAGTGAGGTTATTTTGATTTTTTGGGGTGGCCTGTGGCTTTTTTTTCGCAGCACTTATTACAAAAGGAGTTTATCTTTGAAGGACTTTTTGAAAAGGGCAAAATGACCTAGAAATGTTACCTTTAAACCAAAATGGCAGGTTCCTGTGTCTTTTCTGGCATGAGTTTGGAGAGGTTTTTGGACGTCAATACTTATGATCGGCGCGCCAACCACATTTCATATTGTTCAAGTGAAAGTGGCTTTTGTCTTGGGGGAGTTATTACCGTATTTTTCTTGATGAGGAGTCATCAAACTTCTTGCCATCCATGCTCTGCCCGCATGCAATCATGAAAACGCATGTTTTGCAATTTAGCGTCACCCATTCATCTCATTAGTATGTGTGGTGCATATTTTGTTGTAAAGTTTATAGGAGGAGTGTTTCGTTCTGAAGGACAGAGGCCAAAAAGACCCGATAATGATAACTTCAAACCAAAATGGCTGGCTTCCTGGCTCTTTTCAGATATGGCTTCTTGAGACTTTTTGTGGGTTTACTCAAGAGAGTTATTCAAGTTTTGTGTTTTTTGATGGGAGTCAGCAGACTTCACTGTCATGCTTTGCACTCAAATCCATTACAAGTTAGCATGGCCCTTTTCACTAGCGTGTCTTTGTGCTTTAAATTTGGTTAAATCCAACAAAATTTGTCCGACAAGGTCAACTTTAAAGTACTCGTGGAAATGACCAAAATGATCTGAAAAATGCCTGGTTCAAATAACAGGCTTGCCATATTTTTTCGGGCATGTCCTCTTGACATTTGAGATGAGTCTATTCATATTCGACATGCCTGCCATATTTCATCATGCTCTTCGGGAACATTGGAGTTAGTCGGTTTTTGTGTTCACCAAAATTTACCGTCGTGCTTTGCCCACACACGTCCACTGAGTATAGATTGGTCAAATTTGGTAACATTTGCTTTGGATGAGTCTTGAAAAGAACGAAATAACTGCTTTACTTCCTCTGTCTTTTCAGGCATGGCTTCGTGAGGCTCTTTTGTGGGACTACTCATTATAGACATGCATATGCAATTTATTGAAATTGGCTTTGGTGGCGAGGGAAAATCTCATGGCCACAATTGCCTACGAAGCACACCTGGAAATGGCTAAAATAACCCTACAATGGCTGCTTCCAAACCAAAATGGCAGAATTGCTGTGATTTTTTTTTCTCCGGATATTACTTCTTCAGACTTTTTCTTAGGTCTGCTCACGATAGACGTAACTACCAACTTTCATAGTGCGAACTGGTTGTTAATTTGGCTCCGAATTATAACGAAGAGCAAAGTGAGCAAAGACTTTACATGAAGAAAGACTAAAATCTAGTCTGCATTTTTTCACTGCTGTGAAAATGTAGCATTTTGTAGGACCTTATTTAGCTTGGAGAGTGGACGCGATTAATAATAGAATCCCTCTTTTACCCTGTCTCGGATCCACCCAGGAATTGTCTCTCTGCCTTACACCTACGGGCATATGCCACATCTTTGTCCGACCCCCTTGTGAAACTTGTCACACTTTCCCTTTGTTCTCGAGCTTGTCAGTTTAGTTACCAAATTGTTTTTGTCACTCACTATTGATGTATAATGCAACAACAGCAGTGAGCTTATTTTCCCTCTAATAACACTGAAATCTTCTGTAATATTAAGTGATTTTTGCATGACTCTCTGTGACAGAATGGAAGCGATGCAGAGATGATCAAACGCCTTTCGGGTCACATCGACGTCATCTATCCATCAAAAGCTTCTCTACGAAACACTGGAGGGATTTTTTTTCCCCCTTCCAAACAGTGCCAAATCATTCTATTTTTCCGGCTCCTCCTCCTCTTCATTTCCCCCACCCGGAAGACGTGTCAGGAGCCGACGTTTGTCACGCTGTCCCATGGCGGCCTCTTGATCCAACAGGCGAGTGGCGCCTCATGTCTTGTCACCTGTTATCTCTGCCGTGTCTCGCGCTTCTGCATCTGATCACTCCCAGCTTTCTTTTAAAACGTACTGACTTGAGCGCTTTGACTTTTGTTCATGTCGATTAGAACTGATGAATTTATATTTAGGAAGCAAAGCCCCTGCACAGCATATTGGCCCAGTGGTTGAACATTTTGGGTATGAATCTCGGCTTGGGCGTGGGCCAAAACTGAAATTTATATTTGGGCGAAGTGAAGCTGCACACTACTTGCACCCTCTCACTGGTGACACAGAAATGTTTCATTTTTTTACATTAATTTCTTCATTTCCATCACAGTTTAATCTCCAAACAGGAGAACACACATTTACCACCTCCCTTCCAGTTTCAGCAGTATGAGCAAGGGTGCACAGGGACAAAAGTCCCATCTCTGTAACATACTTTCATCATGCAACTCATGATCTCAGGTTTTGGACAAGTGTGATCTTGGTTTGGCCGCTATGTGCGTGTCTGATGTACCAAGGAAGGTGGTGCAAGACTCAAGGAGTTTGTAGGAATGATCAGACGCATGAAAAATTACAGGAAACATTATTAATGGGCTTTTCAAGAATCTCGTGACTTCGGCAGTCATTTATTTGCCATCCTTCCATCAGCCAACTGCCGGCTGTCATCCATTTACCATCTACCGATTCAGCGACAGTCCATCTCTTAATGATTACGAAAGTAAA
The DNA here is from genome assembly GCF_025434085.1 of Hippocampus zosterae. Classification (NCBI taxonomy): domain Eukaryota; kingdom Metazoa; phylum Chordata; class Actinopteri; order Syngnathiformes; family Syngnathidae; genus Hippocampus; species Hippocampus zosterae. The sequence goes on along the minus strand of NC_067454.1, from coordinate 8,295,154 downwards.
CTACCAAGTTTTTGTTGATAAAGTATGTCATATTTGTGGAGCTAGAAAGCACGGACTGTTTCAGGGTTTCCCACAGGGAAGGAGACATTTTGTCCCCGACTTCCCCTGGGGCGGCTTCCTCTCCCTGTCTTCGTGACAGTCGGATTAGGTTGGCCTGTACAAAACTGTTGTAGGTACAAGCATGCGGCATGTACTTTGGATTAATAGCAAGCGATAATATATGTGTAAAGACTCCAGTGCCTTCTAAAACCCCCGAGAAGCCCCGTGGCGAGCGTGCAGCGCCGGAGCTGAGAATTAACCGAGAACTCGTGGCGACATCTGTTTCAGGTGTGCGTTGAGCTGCGGAAAAATCTACCTGACATGTCGCTAACTCTAAATAGCATTACGGTATTGTTGTGTCAACTTTTGCCATCAAAGAAAACCTGCACTCAATTTACTGAACTAGTTCCTGACCTTAATCATCCACCTCTCTTACTACCTAGTTACTTAGATACCTACCTACGTACAAAACTAACGACCTCGATCTGATGGATAAACTAACAAAGTGAGTTTTGCATGTACTTTGATGGTGTTATTTGTTACTTGTTGAAATGACTAAACACTGCTTCACTGTTTATTACGGCGTTATTGTTTTGTTTTTTTTACATTCACAATAACACCTCAGGACACTTTTGATTCATTACTTAACCTACCATTCATGTTTTTGGAATGTGGGAGGAAACCAGAGTACCCGAAGGAAAACTCAGTAGGCATAAAAAATAAAAATAAAAACTGTGCAGGAAGGCCAGGGCCCGGAATCAAACCTTCCACCTCTGTGAGGCAGACATAATTTATTTGTCAACATACCACTGAAGACAACTAGAAAAGAGAAAATGAGTGATGATATCCACAGAATCAGAGAGATGGAGAAAAGTGTTTGGTTGCTTACATGTCTTTTAAATGACATGCTTAGTGTCATACCTCAATTGTTGTTTGCTTTTGGCTCTGTGATAAATTGTGCATATTTTGGTAGTTGTCAGCTTGTCAGCAAGACTTTTTTTTCACAATGTCACATTCTTCGCATTGTCACGCGGCGTCCACATCGAGGTGGGGGGAAACAGCCACAGGGCATACCAGCGAGCTTAGACACACCACAAGTATCCACCCTGAGATATGACACACAGGCCCCAAGTTGTGAAACATCACCAAAGAGCGATAGCATTCTCCTTCTTTATCTCTCGCCCGCCTTTTGTTTCTCTTTTTCTTTCACCTGCTTTCTCCCAGTGTTCCCATAGATTTCCTTGCTGTCGACTCACGTCACCCCCCATCCCCCTCTTCCAGACCCCCACCACCACCCCAAACTGTTAGCCAGTTAGCGATGGGGGGGGGGGGGGGGTACAGACTTAAAAGGAAAGTCTTAAAGACGAGAGCTTATACAGTGTGCCATATTTTGTTAAATAACTATGAAACGACGCTGGTGCCAATTCGTCAGTAATTGTCCCTTCTGGCGCAGTCGTGTTGAAAAGTACTGGTGGAAGCCTAAGCTCCAGATCACCGTAAGTGTTAATCTTCTTATACTTAAGGTATCAGTTTTTTTCTTTTGATGTCGCTAAACATGTTGACTCCTATCTGGGGCGCAGAAGGCAATCCAGACATAGCTACGAGCCAGATGGGGGTTTGTCTGTCTTCTTCTTCCAAGAATCTGCAGCTTTACGTGTGTTCTTGCACCAGTCGTCATTATGCTGCTAAAAAAAAGCAACAACGGGACAAGAAAGAGAGGGGAGAAAAGGATTGATTTTGCTCTAATTGTTCTTTTCTTGGCTTGATCTATCCTTGTTGTGATTCATATTTAATGATGTGCAACCTCACTTTTCAAGCAAGTTACAATAAAACCCCTACAGTTTATTTTTTCCAAGACCTGTTGAGTCACTTTTGACATCTTTTTTTTTTTTTTTTCCTGGAGAAATTGTACTTCTAAAGCAAAGAAAATGCGGAGTGATGTGCAATGGCAACAGAACTTGGTGGAATGGGGAAATGGAGTTTATCGTTGTTATTGTATTTTGCCAACATGATTCCTTACACATACAGTACATTTGACAATAAAGTTTATCCTATCCAATCCTTACCATAATAGTAGCACTTCTTGACAACAGAAACAAAAAAAATAAATTGCATAAAGTTTCTTCAAAAATGATTTTGATAAACACCAAGGGTCCTATTCTGGTACATTGAAGAAAAGAAAGATCCTTTCGGTTTGACTTAATTGGAACATTGGTTGCACATGATTAAAATGTGGCGAATCAATGTAATTGTATAATGTTTTCCGAAAGTATACACAAACAAAACAAGATAAGTGTTTGTTTAAGACATCAAACTGAAAATCAAATACTAAACTATTCTGTGTAGCCAGGTGCAGATGCGCTCGGCCTACAAACTGCCGCATGTTTACTTTTGTGCCGGGGCAAGTCTAGTTTAACGTGTTTGGCACCGTGTTGCACCTCCTTGGGCGTTCTGGCAGACAGAGGGTTTTTTTTATTATTACAGTCCATCAGAACACCTGATAATTTGGTGACAGAAAGCAGTTAACAATATATCCCAGCTAAAAGCATGTCTAAGTTGTGGCGCAGATGGTGGATTTTGGTGGATTTGATCAAGGCAGAGAGTTGCTGCTGGTTGAAAGCGGCCTCCGAGTGCTCATCCCACGGCGGCCAACTTTATCATGGGCAAATTGAGCTCTTCTTGTAGTACCTTTAAATGTAAGTTGCAAGTACCGATCTCCTACATCCTCATGCTGCGTGGACAGCTCACCTCTCGCTGAAGGTAATGAGGGGACCGCTTCCATTGGATGGCAAACAAGTCACCTGTCACAACGGCGCAAATGCCCCCTTCTACCGGCGCCCGTCCAAACAAAAGAAAAGGCCACCCATGCCCACAATTGGACTGCACTTTGCGCTAGACTTGCACTCTGCATGAAAATAAGGCCCCGATAGCTTGCAGCTGTGATCATGGGGAAAATGATCACAGCTTTTTACCATTAGACAAAACAGTGAGATGGACCACACGCTGCTTCACCAGTCTGACCGCAAACACATTATCCTGATCTGTATGTTGCGATAACATTTTCAAAACAATGGACTTTCAGCATTTGAATCAGCTACGTGGTCCACTATATGATACACTTTGGCCCAAACAGGCGTTATAGTCAGTCATTAAATTGTGTTCAAAGAAGAATAGACTGTCTTTGCATGGCTTTAATTTCTACATAATATGGTGCCTGCCAAAAGAGCTTTTACACACATCCACTCGCATCTTAGTCAGCAAACTCGGTAAGTGACGATTACATTGATGAAAGCCCACCCCCGTCAGCGTTTGGTCTGTCATTTGTCAATCGTCAGCAAAAGAGGCGTCCATCAGTAACGACTGACGGACCTTTTGTCAATACCGACGGACTGTGCACCTCTCATAGTGAAGGTTTCAATGATGACTTTTGGTGCGGGGGGAAGACTTTTTGCACATGTGACTTCAAACCAAGTGAAAATTAAAACACCAAGCTCAGATGTAAACTGTTTCTTTCCTATTCCAATAGATTTAACTGCTGAGCCTCCACTGGCCTCCAGCGTATCAGACCCCCAGTGTATCAGTTTTAGCCTGCTTCAAAAAGCCAAGATGGAGGGGCTCTTCTCGTCCTCCATTTTGCTGTATGTGGCACTCAGTGGAAAAAGTTTGGGCATCCCTGTTCGACATGGTCATTACACACTGAGAACAATCAAGGCAATGGTGTGTCCATGTCTTTCAATCCCACCTGAGCTTCAAGCAACACATGACAAATCTCCACCTGTGCAAAGGATCAGCGTTGTTGTTGTACTTGCGGGAACTCGCCTTGATCTCTGAGCCTCCTCACCCGAGGCTCTCCCTTCAACCGACTCACTGACTGACGGACTGATGGGAGAAGCTCGCCTGACGCTGAGGAATCAAGTGATTGATCACCGAAGCTCACCTGAGCACTTGAGGCGATGCCGATGCAACAAACACAACGCAGGCCCCCTCCTCTCCCAGCTAGTCCACCTGAGTCCCTGGGGCGGATTCCCCATTGCAGGCACCTGTGTGGTCAGCTGCACTGTGCGTATTCCAACCATCCATTACTGAATGTCGAAAACATTCAGTCAACCTCGGATTCAACTGGCAATAGATAAAGCAGAACTCAGTACGTTGTTTTGTTTTTTTTTTAATTGTCGGCCCCCCGTTCCCATTGTGAAAAATCTAATTAATTAATTTGTTTCGGGCTTACACTGACATCGACATAATCACATAATTAACACTCCAGGCGATTTTTTTTCCTGAACATTACATTTCAACATTCCTAACTGTCACGCATACAAGTGTAAACAGAGGTTAGCCACAGTAAAATAAAACAAAAACAAATGACAAATAAACTGTTCATCCTGTTGAGATGTCAAATAAGGTCTTACGGGTCATTTGTACTTTGTGTTTACATAACATGTGGCTTATGAAGCTTACTTATTTTTAGACATGTATCGCAGTTCAGAAAGTTTAACAGCAGTAGGATGACTTGACTTTATCACTCCCCGTCTTTTCGCATCCGGTATGCTTCGGTTTTGTTGCCAAGGGAGAATAGTTTACTTTATTTTAGTTTTATGCCGTACTATATGTAGTGGTGAATTTATTTTCAACCCTTTGGGACATTCAAAATGTAATTTAGTTTTTATTTTTTTATTTTTATTTTTTTAAATGAAGCGGACTGTACATGTGTCATATCACTAAGAGTAATTTATTGTGTTTTTGTTTTATTTGATGTGGTGCTTGTAAGACTGCTGAGAATGTTAAAAAATGCGTGAAAAACATTACTCAGGCAGTAAGTCAATGTTTTCATGATGGTTTGATTGTAGACCTCGTTAATATGATTTCATAAAACATTTTTACTTCAAATGCGAACAAACGAAAGGCTGGTTTTGAAGTTGATAGGTTCCAGTCCACTGTGACTTGGCATCATATGGTTCAACATAGCACATGATGAGTTCGTAAATGTAATCTGCCTTAAACGCTTTGCTTTAAAAATGTGCCAACATCATTTGCTAATTTGAAGCTTGGAAAACTTCAAACTGCGCCTCTGTCTTTTTCCCAAAGCAATAAAATGTGTTGCCATACACATCAATAGCCGCAGGACCCCCCTTTAAGGCCGGGCAGGTCCTAACAGAGCCGGACCCAAAGCTTATTATTAGATTATTGCCGAGATGACGCGTGGCGGGTATAGACTGGCATCAGTCAAAGCCACAATCTGGCCCCTGCGGGGGTCACGCCAAAGCTGGCACTTTAAAGACAGCACTCACATCATGCAGCTAATGATGGAATTACAGCACTGACTCACCGTGTAGCTACATGTAAGCACCGAGAGGACGGCAATAGATTATAGTCTGAAGGGAGGGAGAGAGAGAAAAATTACGTCCCGGGAAACGCAGCTGTCAGTGGGGAAGAAAGATGGAGAGAAGGAAAGAAAGGTGGAGGAGGACATAAACTCCCCGAGAATGAAAGCTTAGATTATCGTAATTATGGCCCTCTTTAAAACGCTCAATACTGTAATTATCATTGAGTCATACATGCAGCAGAAGGGGGCTGTTTAAAGGGGACATGTCATCATTGTCTGCGGCTAAAAAACTAATTCACAAAATGGCGTATAAGATATACAAACTGTCTTTTTTTTTTTTTTTACGGGTATAGTCAATAAACAAGAATGGGACGTAATGGATTGTGTCTATCTGTGGGTTTGTTTTCTGCCCCTTGCGCCGGTTGCCATTTATTATTGCACTTCTCATGAATACATGTGGATATGCTTAAATGTTTAAAAGACTACTATGCCCGCGCATTTGGAGAGTCTAAACTGCCTTTTCAAAGCCTTAATGCCAAAAGAGTTGTAAGTGTAAGCGTGGCCACCGTTGGCCTCTGTTGTGGCAGCTCTGTGTAAATGCTGCGGTCACTCTGTTTTCTTACTTTGCTTTTATTCATTTTTTTTAATGGTCTGCTTTGAAGGGGGAAAATTACATCTGTATTTATAACCTCCTGTCATGATTCAAGTTCCAGAGGACACAGATGGAGTTGGGTGGTTGTATAAAGGCCTCCCTGGTGATTCTGGGACTACACCATGGGGCATAACACCACTTGTGTAGGAAATAGCCTGTGAAGACCCAACTCAAAGTTAACACTGCTGCAACAGATGTTTGTTGTCTTTTCCCAAACACAATCCCATTGAATTAAAGGATAGGTTCATGATTGGAGTGACTTGTCGCAATGTGTTCAATGTGCGGGGCCCCGGGTTAAGTCGACAATTTGACTCAAATTTGTATGATAAATCGCAACGTTGCATATTCGATCACTTACCTATACGAACACAGTACTGCAATCATAATTCCGGAAATTGACGTTTCAAACATTGAGACAAAACAACAGACTGCTTTTTGTTTCCAAAATCTCCATAGGTGAGATTTTCATGCTGATAAACCGGGGTTACTGTATGTTCAGGGAAAAATAACAATCTTAATTGGGAATATCTGAACCCCTTTTGTCAAATATAGTTCTGCAGTAGTAATTCTGAAAAGGTGATTGTAAGAAAATACTTACCGACAGCTACCATGAAGTACCAAGAAAGATACTTGGCTAGGCTGCTAATACTGGAAATATACTTCAAGTATGTGCCACCTGGAATTAAAAGTGCTGCTTCTATTAAAGAATATTTTGCACAGATAGGCTCCAGCACCCCCCGCGACCCTAGTGAGGATCAAGCGGCTCGGAAGATGAATGAATGAATGAATGAATGAATGAATGAATGATTATGTTAATATTTTACTTTCCATTCCCACTGACTTCACATGAGCTTGTCATGCTAATTGTTAGCTAGCCACTGACCGTATATTTTCCATAACCTGTACATGCCACTTAAGATCAAAATGTAAGTCTTATATATTTGCATATTCCAACATTTTACAATTTTTACAACTTTTGTGTGCGTGTGTGTGTGTGTGTGTGTGTGTGTGTGTGTGTGTGTGTGTGTCTGTACAGTTGATCAAGATAATTTCGACCACCATCAATTTCTATTGTGTATCCAACCAACAAGACTCCACTAAATCGTCCAGGCACCTCTCTCGACTGTGGAGTCTCTGACAGGACAGATGGGCCTCCGGACAAGGGCCCCTTTTAGCTGGTCCATGAAGGTAACACTCACCTTCTAAGAGAAGCAGAAACCTGAGACCTGAAGCCAGGCGGCAAGAAGGAACAAGAGCACAGTTTCCATCTGCTTGAACCCTCTTGTACTTCACTTTTGTCAAAGTCCTAATGCCGATTGTGGGAGTCACAGCGATATTATCTGCTGACGCTGTTTGTTGCCTTAGGCTCTTGTAATGAACAGACACAAAACAAGACTTGAAGGGTAAACCTGGTTCACGATGTCCACATTTGATACAGCGCTCTTCTTTGGGTACCCGAAAGGGTGATGTTTCCTTTATGTTTCAACATTGCCGTAACTTTCCATTTTCATACAGAGTTACAAAGCAGCTAGCTAGCTCGCTAGCTAGCTCACTCGATGGATAGATAGATAGTTTGCTGAAGTTTGTGATGACCGTTACCCATAGAAACCCCATGCAAGTACAGATATGTTTGTGACATTTATAAACTCTATGACCTCATTCAAATACAGAGTCATATTGGTTTTTTTGGAGGGTTTAGCAGAAGTCCATCGTGACTTTAGAACTTCCACATTTTGTCGATATACCCACATGCCCCTCTTTCACTTCAGTGACTGAGCAGTGGCCTCTCTGCCTTTCGATCACTGGTGGAACGCTGGAACCGACCTGGTTAAAACTTGAAAACATTCCCTCGTCAAACCACCATGATTGAGTCGATTAGGCTCACATCCATAGGCAAACACTGTTATTTGCCGCAGATATTTGGGGCATTTCACACAAAAACAATGCCGCTTGGGGCACTGAGGCCTCCAATTTGCTGCATGCTCTATTATACCCATTCTTGGAGTTAACTGTAATAAAGCAAACAAATGCTTGAGTGTAGAAAACAAATGCAGCCGTGCCAAGCTTAATCACTCCCACCGATGAGCCGTTTCATATGTCTACAGCCATTAATGTCACGGGAGTCGAAACAGAAACAAGCGTTCCCTGCCTATGTGGTCTAGCCTTTGTAGAAGGCGTGTCATTGATGACACACGGCAGTATGCATATTTCATCGAGAGATGCATATTTTACAGTGTAATCCTTGGCACACCGCTGCTTTGTTCACTGTGTGAGCGGGGGTTGGGGGCCGGGGGGGTCTGAAGAGTTGGGAGGCTTTCCTTTGTGCGGTTTGTGTTGGATCAAGCAAAACGAGAAAATTGACATTCACAACCGTCTAACTTTTATCGCGAAACCTCTGATGATAGTAGAGGAGTTGAACGTTTTTTTTCCTCCCCCTCCCTTTATTTACTGTAAAGACCAAATGAGCTGGAGTCATGTCCCACAATATGAGTTTACATCCAAGTGGATGCCGTGGCACACTACATACAGACACACTTCAAACTGCTGTTAAAATTTGAACCGATCCATTCATTTGGGGTCTGTTTGATTCAACGTTTGGGTTGTTTTGTGCAAAAAAAACAACAACCCAAGAAGTTATGTTCAATTGATCCAAGTTAGTGGGTGGGTCCAATTTTGACCCCAATTGGGCAGTTTTAGACCTAGCAGTTTTAAGAGTGTTGGAATGTGGTCGGTCGCACGTGATGGTTTCCTGTGTTGTGTCTTGCTCGGCCTTGCGGTTGAAGTAGAGAGAATACCGAGCCAAAGGAATGCATGCAGAAGAGAGATGCAGCATCCACTCACTATTAAAAGAACATACAAAAGTCAGTGCAGCATAGTCGTGGCTTTCTCCAGGTATGTCGGCTTCTTCCCGCATTCTGAAAACATGCATGTTAATTTAAATTCGTTAATGACACGTAACTGTCTTTTGGTCTATGTGCCCTGCGATTGGCTGGTGACCAGTCCAGGGTGTGTGTGTGTGTGTGTGTGTGTGTGTGTGTGTGCGCGTGTGTGTGAACCTCTTTTGACAGTCTTACCAGTTTATAGTCACACTTGTCTCATCAATGCCTTATTTGAAAGTCATTGCCAAAGCTGGAGAAATTGCTCAAAAACAAATGCTTTGGAAAAACTTTTAAAACTAGATAGATAGATAGATAGATAGATAGATAGATAGATAGATAGATAGATAGATAGATAGATAGATAGATAGATAGATAGATAGATAGATAGATAGATAGATAGATAGATAGATAGATAGATAGATTTCAGCCACTTTCCAAATGATGAATAATTTGAAAATGCATTACTCACGCCATCCCTTTTGCCGGCAGATGAAAAATATATTCATTGCACATTCATGATTGTCATGATTTTGTTTTTGTTTTGATTACATTTTGTTTTTGTTTCCTCATGTGCTTGCCTTCCTCGTTTGGTTTTGTCCACATGCTGTTATCTGGGTCCCTTGTGTCAACCAATCAGCTCCTGCAATCCTTTGAGTCTTGTCCAGGTGTTCCTTGTTGTCTCGTTAGTTTGCCTGTATTTAGTTCCAGTAGGTTCTGCCAGTCCAGGTAGGATTGTTTTGCTTGTGATGAAGTCATCTTTTGTTTCTTGTGGTGTTGTTTTAGTTCCTGTTGTTTTGTTGTTACTTTGAATTTGATCTGATCAAGACTTTGTTTGTTTGTTTGCTTTCGATTTAGTTTTTTCAGTGGTGGGTTCCCTACCAATACATATAGCATAACATGATAGCATAACATATTACAATTGCAACTTTGATGCAAAATCCAAAACATTTCGGCATTATTTGATGATCCAATATTTCCTGTAATGTTTGATACTCAATTTTTTTGTTTTGCTTTTATTTGGGTTAATCCAGGCAGCGTGAAGATCGCCGCCTGTAAAACAAAAACAAAAAAAGACATGACACCACACACGAATCAAAAACAGACCCCTCTTCTCGTTTGAAACATCATTGCTCTTTGATTCGGGAGGGCGGAGATCACGTGTCATGTTTGTCTGTTGCCAAAACACAAAACTTTACTCAAGATTACAGCGCATGATAACGTCTCTTGAATTTCTGTTTCCACAGAGCGGTATTTTGTTTACATCATTCAAGCTTAGTGTGTTATGATTGTGTCACTTTGACACGAGGTGAAGGGCATTGTTGACAGTGTTTTATTCAACAAAACAAACACAAAAAAACCCCAAATCTATTAGCAGTGTGTCCACCGATCAAGTGTGAAATTAAACGACCAATTCCTATTCTGATGAATGTTTCTCCTAATTTCCACAATCACTTCTTATACCTACTTTTTCAACCTGTCATTAGCTTGGCTTTTAAACAATTTCACTCTCTGAAACATTAAAATACAGAAACATTCACATCCCACATGGGTATGATGCTGCAGCACGAATGTCAAAGCCAAAAGGTAAGCAGAGCTGTGTGGATTTTTTGGGGCGTAACCAATTAGCATTCGCTTTCTGCAAGTGGCCCAGACTTGATTGCTCGGTGAAAATGTTGAAGCGGCGGTGGTATATGTAGTGTTTGAACTGCCGCCTGAAGAATTGAAGACTCGAAATGGCCGTGGTGTTTATGTTGTCTACAGATATGCCCCGCGATTACCTTATCCGCTCTCTCCCAAAGTCTGCTGGAATAGGATCCGTCTTACCCTTGAGGGTAAGCGATATGAAAAAAGAAATTTATGAATGGATTGATGGATTACTAGACAGGCCTGGAAACAGGAGTTCAGAACATACACTGTTGTTAAAGTTGTTTTACCTTAACATTAATTCGATTGACCGCAGAGTCATTTTAGACATTTAACATTATTGGGAGACACCAAGTGTGTTTGTGTGTGTGTGTGTGTGTGTGCATTCCTCTTTGTCCTCCAGCCACAGTATGCCCTTTGGATAATATCCCCAAGAACGAGACAAGGTCAAATGCTTAAACGACCACCCCGCACTATCGATGACCACTGACTAACAAATCATAAGTATTGATCACAGCGCGAATGTTCCCGAATGTAGGGCAGACAGTAAAATCATACCCACTTAGGCCTAATAGCCCACATTAAAGCAATTATGCACACAAATCGGGACTGTCTAACTGTACGCATATTATGCCAATCCATAAATCTTTTTTTTTAACTTCCCTTTTACTTTGCCTTTTTTTTTTTTTTTTTTTTTTTTACTCCTGCAATTTTGATAATGAATCAGTGTTTTACTTGGTATTGACTTGCTCAGGGTTGAACACTTGTAATTGGTTGGGTGACCCCGCATCGGCTCATGGCCACGCCGTCTTGTAGATAAAACGGTTTAAGTCGATGACATAATGTGCATAAGGTTTTTATATGCGTGTGTCAATATTCCTGTATTTACTAATGACAGTGCAAGCACCCAAGTGGTTGACCCGTTAATGAAGTCGGCACATTTTAAGAGTCTGTCAAACCGGTCAAGGACTCCAAAGAGTTGTTATGCTCGTCCTCGGGGACAGCGGAGTGAGTACAAAATACACATTGTCGTGGTTTTACAAGCATCCGGGAGGGGGCCAACTTGAATTGATGCTTGCATCTAAGACTGTTTGTTCGCTTTTGGAGCAAATCATTTCAAAGTCCAAAGAAATTGTTGCAACAGCATATTCAAAGTAAGAGTCTGTCACTGTAACAGTAGTAGCAGCAAACCACAAAAAAAGTGAATCACTATTAGGATTCAATTAGTTTATTTGCACTGCTTCTCATAACATGATATATTTTGAGAAACAAAATTAATTTGTATGGGCTTCAAACTTTTGTAGCTAGTAAAAATGACAATATTTCACAGCTTGAGTGCCTCTACAGCCCTTCTTTGTTATGTTTCACTCAAACTTCAAACCTACCGGCTCATATTATTATCCCTTTAATTAAAAGAACAAATGACAAATAAAATACACATCGGCAGAGTCTTGCAGTCATGAAGCAAGTGCATACCCGTGGTGGCAAAAAAACAAAACAAAAAGAACTGTTCAAAAATCCTTAAAATAAACAAACCATTCAATCTCTTCAGAAATAAAGCGTAAAGAAAGACACCTTGTTATTGTCTTATGGCTGTCCAGCAAGCCCAAACTTGAACCGTGTGCCGTGTGGAAACATGTTTGGCTTCCAACTGTTCAGCAATAATGATAGGAACGATGATTTATGAACGGTTCCCGTTTTCGCGTGGAAGTTTCCCATGACCGTCGCTGTTTAGCCTATACAAGTGTACTCCAAAATAAATTACTTTCTACAAAAACTGACCTGGTCCTCTCTGACTTTGCAGAACTGAATGCCCATGCTGTCCCTCTTGGAGGCAAACATATTCATTTACATTTTGCCCCGCATCCTGCTAAATTATTGTGAGATCGGATACAATCAATGCGCAAGATGTACAAAGGTAATATGGGTGTCATTGGAATTTTTGATTGGAGGGTTGAAATGGGTTGTCACATTTTGGTTCATTTTTAGTCAAAGAACGAGAAGAATGATATCATGGGAATTTCTGCATTGTGAGACGAATTTATGTTCTCTTATCTGATCTTAAAAAACGAATTACCTAGCATGATCTTTATGTATAGGTCTACCCATCACCTAATCGATCAAGTCATCAAAAATGATTCAAAAGAACAGGTTCAATGTCAGGCTTGCGCAGAGAATGCTGATGGTCTGATCATTTGAATCAGGTGTGTTGCAACAGGGAGACTTGGAAAACATGCAGGGCAGCGGCCCTCCAGGACCTGAGTTTGACACCTATGCTGGAGTGTAGAGGATCGTCACAGCAATATGCTCAATCATTCCACTTTTCAATTCTATTTTTACATTCATTTCCAGCCCCTGTAAGCTTATCAGAGCCAACGCATCCGCTAACAGGGAACACTTGAAGCACCGCGTCATTCCTATAGCTTCTAATTTTGACTCCCAGTCAGGGTTTATGATATATGGCCGTGTTATTTCAGGATTTTGAAGCTGTGGCTCACAGTACATCAATCTTTCAAAGAGTACAAGCAGCTTTTTAAAAAACATATCAAATGATCTACAAAAATAAAATAAAATAAAAAGAAGCAAAGAATGGAGAGATACTTGGTGTATGAAATTGATCTTTACTTGTCGCTTATACTGTATTATTGAGCAGCCAGGCCCATTTCTATATAATTTCTATTTAATTTCCTCCTCTATGGTTATTGTCATGTTTAATTCTTTTGCGGTGGAATCACACACAAAAATGTTTTATATATGAATATATATACAGTATATTTAAGATTAAGATATCCTTTATTTGTCCCGCAATGGGGAAATTACAATCAGAATTCAGAAAGGAAGACGCTGGGTAGGGAGAGGGGAAAAAAAAAACGCACTCGAACTATCCTCTTCCGAGGATAATTTAAGTCCAGGCTAAAAAAAGACCCTAGCACAAAAATAAGCATATGACAGTTACAACAAGTTATATATATATATATATATATATATATATATATATTATATATATATATATATATATATATATATATATATTTTTTTTTTTTTTCAAGGCTTTTTTTTCTTTTTAGACTCTGAATGAAAGCCTTTTTTTCAGGATTTCAATATGAATTATTTTGTCTCTCACTCAGACAGTCTTGTGACCTTTGCCAAAGTTTTACGTGACATCACTCATGTCGTTTTATTTTTATTTATTTGAAGTATCCTTTTACAAGTTTCGGTTGAAATAAATACTTGTGATGTTTAACTACATTGTAATAGAATATCACATCTGATTCTGTTGGGTTCCTCTTCATCATTTTTTTCTTTTTTTTTTGTGAAGAGGAATCACACTATAATCACTTTTGATGCTTTGTGAGCTGAAGTCGCGTTTGTAATGTCATCATGATGAAGGTCAGGATTGCCAAATTTGGGGGAATTTTTTTTAGATACTTTATATCCTTCCACAAAATTTTTATTCAACCTCACAAGTTTTGGTACAATCGATTTCACGTGTTCCTAAAATATGTCTATAAAAATGCATTTCTGACCCCAAATCCACACATATCCGCTTGGTATCTCTGCACTTGAGTACTGTTGAGCGGAATAATTCCTTACAGTACCTTAGCATTGCCATTCTCTCTTCCTTGCCCCTTCTGTATTTTCAGGCTCCTTATGGCTATGGCTTCTAATTTTGACTCAGAAATTTACAGCTTATGATATACTGCCATGTTATTTTGAAATTATGGCTGCATGCATACATCCGAGGATAGGCTGCTTTCTCAGGAAAAAAAAAAAAAAAACTCAAGTCATCAAACTCTTTCATTATCTAATGTGAACACCCCAGAGATGAAGAGTGCCTGGAAGATATGGGTTTATAATTGCTTTTATTGGTTTATTGTGCCAGCCGAGAAGCTCTTTGATGTATTTAAGGGAGCTTCCTAATGAATGAAGAAAGGGATTTGATCTCTAAGGGAGATGATGATGGGGAGGGGGTTATTTGTGTGCATGTGGTGGTGCGGGGGTGAACTGAGGTCTGTGTGTGTGTGTGCGTGTGTGTTTGTGTGGTGTTGCAACAATGCGTTCTTGAGTTGAGCTGCAGTCGCGAACAAGCGAGGACTCAATCAAGCATATTTGAATAGAGAGAAGGTGAGACGGTGTCATCGGGCGGAAACAGGATGCCAATGCTTCTGGGGGGCAGGAGGGGCTTATTTATACAGATTCAGAAAACTTTATTGATACAGGAGTGCTTTTCACACCATCGTGACTGAGACTTTCTCTCTCTCTCTCTCTCTCTCTCTCTCTCTCTCTCTCTCTCTCTCTCTCTCTCTCTCTCTCGCTCTCTCTCTCTCCCCCACACACACACACTGCCCACCCTATCAGTCATTTTTGTGAACATATTGTACAACGGAGCATGTTTGTTTTTTCCAGTTCGTGGTTGACTCATTTGAACAAGTGATATTGTGTTGCACTTATCGGGCCCTTGAAATTACATCATAAAGATATGTTGTCTCATGTACTGTAGCTTGGGATGTATTTACGTTATATGTAGATCATTCCTTTTTTGTATTATATTTGTACATTAATACAGTGCCATGAAAAAGTATGTGCATGCGCTGTAATTATGATTTCCTTTCTTCAGATTTTTCAATTGATTTGCGCAACGCTTGTGAAATACAGTGCACCATCAATTTATTTTTGAGAAATTCTCTTGAATTACGTTTTTTGCTCGTTCTCTTTATTTAAAACTTGGATCGAAGTCTTGGTTGTTGTTGTTTTTTGTGGGTTCTGGGTAAATTCACGGTGGTTCAGTTCGTTTAAATGAGGACAATTGGATATGCAAGTTGAGTTGAGATTTCTCAGGACATGAATCTATCTATCAAGTCAATGATATACTGTTTACTCAGTCTCTTGGCTAAATGGCGAACGTGAGTCGCTAAAATTAGCAGTGGCGTGGAAAAAGGCCATGGATGGTTGTTTTAGTGGAGGAAGCAGCATGGATCTGTTTACCACACACACACAAAATAAAAAGTGTTTTGAAAGAGGGTTAGGAGTACTTTACTGACATTCCCAGTCTAACAGTCACATCAAACTGCCCATTGTGCTTTTCTTTGCCCACATTCTCATGCCCATCGGATCAATCAGGTTAACAGCGGTAAGGGAGGACGAGCGGAGTGACATTATCTTACGTCTGGCCCTTTTGTGGCCTTGCCGTCCACATTAGCAAGCCCAAGAAAGAGCGGAGAAGTGTATATACTACAAGCGCTTGATGAGCGGCGAGCCAATAAATTCATTAATCATCATTTTATGCCTCATCAAACCCTTTGCCAGCCTCTCCATGGGAGTTACACAAATTAGCCAGCAAGAAAGCAGTCACTTCAGAGGAGCCGAGTAAGTGCTTTTTGATTGCTTTCTTCGACAATGCTTCCCGTGACAAGCCCATAAATCACACCTTTCTGTACTTAAAAGTGCGTTCACTGTGAACTCCACACACACACGTACACGCACACAAATAACAAAGAGAGGAGGTTTTTACTCAAGTTGAATCTCTTTCACCGATTGATTGTGGATTCTTCCTCAGTGTACCACAAAAGAGGCCCAAGTAAAAGCCTTTGGAGTGCAGAATGAACTGCTCGGACTTCAAATAAGCTCATGTTTAGCTTGAGCCACAGTCAATAGTGGTCATTTGGTGCCCAATTTAATTATTAGAGGCTTCTGATGTAATACATGCCGGGCCTCACTTAATCACCGGGTGCATCCTAACTTGAAATCCACCCCCCCCCCCCACTTGAAAAAAGTGATGACACTCAGTAGGATGGTCAATTTTACTAAAACCAGCACGTCAGATTGCAATAACCTAAATAGCAGCACCTACCAAAACTCTGTCCACCTGTCTTAGTTTTGTGTTGTTCTTTCTATAAACATTAAACTATATTGCGTTTTAAACATATTTTAAGAGATGTATTTCATTATTGATTATGATTAATTATTTGTTGTAATTTGTAATTTGTTGAAGGCTTTTTGGTGCATCAAAAATGTTATCGGCTGTAACATGTTGGCACCTCTTACCGTCATAAAAGTATGAAAGAAGTTACTAACTGTATAATAATTGTCGAACATTCTGTTCACACAAAACCAAAGAAAAAGCACATGTAAAAAAATATATATATATTTGATGAATATTCATGAGCCAGCGCATGATGATAAGAATTGGTTGACTCCACTTTGACTTTTTGAGGTTTTTGACATGTGCTTTTGCCTGTTGGCTTCCTCCTACATTCCAAAATCATGCATGTTAGGTTTAGCGAAGACCATAACTGTCCATAGTGGAAACGTGAATGTGTGAATGGTTGCTTGTTTGTACAGTCTGTGTCCTGTGATGTAACCCACCTATCGCCCAAAGATCGAAGAAGAGAATTGGCAGGTGATGCTCACCTACTCCCATCCAGATGGCCTTTCCATGCACGACCAACAAATCAGCCGTCAGACCAGAAAAGTCTCCTTTTATTAAAAAAGCAGGTCAGTATATGACTCGGGGCCCATCCGTCTTGAGCCTCCTTCCAGGATCTTCGGTGTGTTGGATGGGAGGACTCATCAGGGAACGGTGGTAGGTTAGAGTGGGGGAATTGCAAGTAAGGGGTGGTCTTTATCTGTTTAAAGCCTCCCTCTGATGAGATTACGTATTGGCTGTAAAGCACACTGTTAATCAGGGTGCAGCAAGCCAACACACTCCCACTGGCTTGGAGCCACTGTTTTTCTGAAGACGGTTGAGCCACCACTTCAATTTTCTTTTGTAATCATCTGGGGCACGAACATGAAAGGCATATGCATTAATATATCTCATTTCAATTTGGCTGTGTTTAACAGTGGAATCACTATGATCCATTTTTCATCCTTTTTTTGTAAAACGTTTATTCCCATAGGACATACCGGTAATATAATTGTAATCATCCTTCCCAGAGTCAACTGTTGCCATCGTGAAGCCTTTTTAACTATACAGGTGATTTTTAGCATTCCGACCACTGTGCAAGTGTAAAAAAATAAAATAAAAATAATTGTATGAATGTCGCTTTCCTACATGAACTGGCAAGTGTTAAAAAAAAGTGAACCACTCTGCATCGGTATTAATTGCACACTAACAATTACATCTGGTGCAGTGCAATGTAAATGTGTAAATGGCTCTGCTGTGTGTAACCATGAGGAAGAGGTGCAGAGAAAATGAGAGGCTGGAATGAACAGATTCTTTTTTTTCTGTTCACGTGAACATTGTTGAAATGCCAGAACCAAAAATTAGCATGACAAGGCATGTCTTCAGCAATGTTTCCGAGCAATGTGCAATGTGCCAAGAAACTAAAGAATTTTTTTTCATCCAGTTGCTGGTATACCCCAAGTTATCAGGATGATAGATTTCTTTTCTATCACTCAGTAATATGTTTGCTTGCCTCTTCCACTAAAACCTCCAATTCCATCATTTTAAATTTTGGCCCTTGTTGTGGTTTCCCAAATTTCAATGGTGAAAGCCATCAGAGTTGGCTAAAGCGCGAAACCCTCTTTTAAAAATGGCAGTCTCCACCACTTTTACACTGGTTGCCAACAGTGCACACAATCTATTAGCGTGGGTGAACATTCAATTCAGCCCCCGCTCTTTGAGAGGCGCGTAGCATGTTTTTTGGTTTTGTTTATTTTATTTTTTTTCCCCCTACGCATCAACTTTGTGATTGAGCACCATATGAGTGACATCTCACGACAGCACATTACCAAATTGCTATCGGGACGCCATTACACTTATGGGGCCCCTTGACGCACCCCTGCATCCCCCTCGCCACTCATTGTGTGGGCGTGAAGGACTGGCCTGGAGCTCTCCTCCAAAGGGGTCTAAATTCTCGCCGCCTCCTCATAAGCAAGGCTCAAAATAACTTTGGAGGAGGACAGTCAAAAAAAAAAAAAAGGTGTAGCCCGGTTTATCTCCATCTCGGGAGCTGATCCAATTTCATATGTGACCATGTGCATCCATCAGACTACACCAAAAACCGAAAGAAAGTCCACTGGCGTGTACAACCCGGCTGTGGAAGGTACAGAAGCACGCAATGTCTCATGTGAACTGTGAGCATTGGTACCGCAACACAGTCTGTGTGTGTTTGTGCGTGTGTCAGGCTTTATTACAGCGGTCATTAGGACTCATATCTGTGTGCTAATGTCGAGCAGATGTTGAGAAGAAAGGGATCATTTGAAAAGGGCAAATGTAAATAAACATCTCTCCCTCACCGGACCCCCTCTGAAGGGGGCCGAAAGAAAACACTTCATCAATCTCCATCAGCGGCATTAATATTGTCATCTTTAGGGGTCTCGTTTGAATGGCCTTGTTAATATTTTCCTCACAAATTGTGTTTATAATAACACCTTTCGTGCTGAGAACCCAAACCAATCAAAATCTTCTTATTCCTTCTCACAAGTGAATGATCCATTAAAAAAATAAATGTGTGTGTGATTTTTGTTGGGTCCAAATCTGTATTCACACAAAAATGTTGGACTTTTTCTAAAAAAAAAAAAATTCAAACAGGAAAGCAATTAACATCCAATTTAGTTGCGCTGATGTCATCCCTAAACTGGAGTTGAAGGCCCCAATTCATGTGTGGCTCCTCTATACAATGTGGCTAAAGTGGACATACACATTTGCAAAAATGACACCGAGCAAGAAATCGAGTGAGACTTTGTTTCATTGAGCTTTACGCCACAAGTGTATATTACAGGAAATGGCACGAACTGCACCATCGAGTAGCAGTGGCAATGAAAGTTTTGTGAACATCTCTGTCCTAACCACTCCAGTACACCAGTACAATATAGCGAAGGGCGCAAAAAACGAAGACAACACAATATGTATTTAAGAAACTTTTAGAAACACATAAAAATCACATAATTAAGCTACATTTTTTTTAAAAACTATTTGTGCATCATTATTTAATGCTTTAAAATTATTTTGTGCTCCTTCCGGTGTGCTTTGGCCTCCGGGGCGTAGTATAATGTAACCATTCATAATTAACAGCGAATAGTTTGTGACTCAGCTAGCTGCAATAATATTCACCTGTTTTTCCAGTTAATAAAAAACATTGGTATGTCGTCTGTCTATGTGTGTTGCTGCACCCTTTATATTGCGAAAAGGATCGTAACTAGTTCAACGTTGACGCTAGTTTCAAAAGCCCATCTTGAGCGTTACAGCAATGTTACATTTCATCACAATTTGAAATTGGGTCACGTCTAAAGTTAATGACAATACTCTTCATTCATTTTGAAGAAAAAAAATATGACAAAGAGAAGTCAAATGGCAAATAACAACAATGATCCCAATGCAAAGAAATCAGAGTTTGACCATTCGTGTACATACCTGCTGCTTTTGGCATTGGCCTCTTCCTCCTGCTGCTGCTGCTCGTCCTCTTTCAGGGCAGGGCAGAAACCCTCGGCGTGGGCGCTAACGTGGCCACTGAACGCAGCCTCATAAAGAGTAAGCGGGTCAGGTGACGATGATGATGTATGCAGACTATTGTGTGTAATTTACGAGTGAAGCCAATAATCCGCATTGCTAAAGAGCGGCACTGCAACAGAATCTGTCAGGTTTCGCCACCTCAATCGACCCCCTTTGGCCTCCTAAAGGACTTCATAGTTCATCACTCTCACTTAATATTTTTCCCCCCTTCGTCTCCCTCTTGCTCCTCATACAAATGTTTTATTTATGTAGGGGGAGGTCACTTAAAACATCTCGCTGGAGAAAATTACACGTGTAATCTCTCCCCAGAGGAGCTCTCTCGGCAGAAATCAGAAAAAAACAGTCAGTGAAGCGAGTGAGCGAGCGCGAGAGAAAACGGCAAAAACATATAAAGTGCTAAATCACTCTCTCCCTTGCCACTCACTACCTTATCTGAGGTGGCCTTACAGTATGTCCGAGAGGCTTTTCGAACCCATACTTAACATGGTCACACTTTAACTTGACATGTTCATTTTTTTTCTCTCCCCCCCCCCCAGTTTAAGTGTGTGCGTGTATAACAGAGGCAAAGTTATTGATATTAGCAGTGGAGTTGTTTTAAATCAGCGGTGCCCAAAATCTGCCTCGGTTTCTCATTTGAAGCACTTACAAACATTTTTTTAACTGTTTGGTTTTAGCATGGCCAATAAACAAAACGCAAAGACTATCAAAAGGAAGCCAGCGAAGTAGTGCTGAGAAAATCTACCTCACATTTCAGAAGTTGGGGGGTCCGATTGTCAGCGCCAGCTTTCCTGTTTGGAGTTTGCATCCTTGCGTGTTCTTTGGAAACTCTAAATTGTCAATAGCTGTGCACGGGTGTGAATATTCTTTTTTGTCTCTGTGGATATGTGCTGCTACTAACCTTTTGCCTTCACCTTTTACCCCTCACGCGGCCAATGCCCCAAAAAACTGCAATTCCGAGTTCCTTAATTCACCTTCTTCTTGGTACAGCTCCAGAAATGAAAGAGGAACACTTGAATTCTTGAAAATCAAACCTGAAGGCTTTCCACTCAGAAAGGCAACCATTTCGACACTATTTCAATCCTCCTTTGGCAACACTTGTGTCAATGAGTAATCCGTTGTGTCATTTCGCCCGCGTTTCACCCCGATGTGCATGCTCGCAGTTGGCAGTCCTTTTGTCTTTTGTTCCATCAACAAGTTTCACGGTTCTATTAAAGCACGTTTCCTGATTTCAGTTCAAACCTAAATGGCCTCACATTAAGGCCATGTGATTTAATTATGGAGGGGAAAAAGGCAATGAAAGTGATGAATTGGAAGAAAAATCCATCCATTTTCTACACTGTTTGTCCTTATTAAGGTCACAGGTGAGTTGACATTTTGATGAGGGAAGCAGGGTACACCTGGGACTAGTCGGCCATCAATCACGCGGCGCATAGACAGACAACCATTCACACCTATATGAGAAATTGAAAGGCTTCAATGAAGCTACTGTGCATATTTGTGGAACCTGGGAGAAAAGCAAGCACCACCAGCAAGCAGAAGGACAGGCTAAGCGTAAAAGCCACCATAACTACTGTGATTATGAATGGTATTGAAATGATTATTAGTAGTATTATTTTTATTATTATTTTAAGTCATGTCATGTAAGTTACAATTTTGACCAGCCAATCCTTTTGATAAAGACTTATTGACAATCAAATCGTGATCTATTGTGAAATATGAGAATTTCTAATATCGTTGGTATTCAGGGCATGTTAATGTCATTTCCGAGGTAATATTTGGTGTTTTAGTCATAGAGTACATGGTGTGCGCGGCAAAGATAATAACAGGAGCTAATAAAAGATGAAAGATGAGGGCAACATTAGACTTTGGATTTTCCTTCTTTTTCATTATGAATGTCAATCCATATACTAACATTCCAGCTGTTTTTAACCTTCACTTTAATTTGAAAATGACTGTATAAACTTGATTTTCATATTATTCAAATTAGATTAAGTTTGAGTTGTTTTTTTCCAGGAATTATTTCATATTGTTAAGTAAGAAAATGTACACAGCACAACACAAACCGAGCAAAGGGATAATGATAATAATTATAATAATGCCTATTTGGGGGGGCGGGGGGGGGGCGAATCCCCTCTTTGACACTTTTGGAGTCTTCTAACCTAAACACACAGATGAACGCAAACCCATTTGACACGTAAGCGTCAGGCTGCCTCCCTCCACCCCTCTCATCATGTGATTTATTCACATCTGACGGAGGGCGTGGAGCTAACCCCCAGCGGAACATGATTTGCCACTGCAAAAAAAAAAAGAAACAAATGCAGCAGTTATTATCCGTAAAATTTAAAAAAACGGTAATTAAATACATAATAATAATAATGACGATGATGAATTAGAACACATGACATAGAACAGTTGAACCCCCTCTGGGAATCGGCAGAATACACACATCATTACGCGTTGATGTGTTCGCGTTTGTGTGTGTGCGCGCCAACCTGTGACACGTGAAAGGCCCGGGGGGAAAATTTCAAGAAAATATTTTTTGGGATAATGATTACATTAATGGTTGTGTCCTTTAAATATTTACTGAAAAAACGAATTTATTAACGGGTGCGTTTGTTCTGGAGGCGTGGCAGTTTAGGCTTTTTGGCCTGCATACTTTTACTGCCACAAACAAGAATACAAAATTAGATGTTTTTTTTAAACTATAGTTTTAAAGGTTATTATATATAGAGAGATTTGCAGAGTTGTTATTTCTCTGCAAATTTCCCCAGTGTGGGACAAATAAAGGTTATCTTATCTTGTCTTATCTTAAACCCTGTCAGTTTATGCTGTACACGAGGCCCAAATATTGCGAGACTTCCAAAAATGTGAAGTGTTTAAGTGTGTTTTGCTTTCTTTTTTTTTTATTTGGGGGGGGGGGGTGATGCACCACAAGGGTGCACAATTCTGAAAAAAAAATCAAAAACGAATGACGAAAAAAATAAAAAAATATGCATTTATAAATCAAATATATGTATTTTTATGTTGTTACAATTGTTTTATAGTTTGCAATTGTATTCCCTTCAATTATTCATTTTAAGATTCTCATGTAAGTATCTTTTCGGAGTTGTCATATAAGTCTCTTAACTGCTTATTATTGTGCTACTGTATACCGCACTTTAAAATCTCCCGTCAAAGTTGTCTGAATTATTATTATTATTATTATTATTATTATTATTATTATTATACAGCGCGGTGTGTGACCCCGATGCCGTAGCAGAAGCAGCACCAACAGAACCAGAACCTTTGGGGCCTCCTGTTGTGAAATCAGGAAGGAGCAAGTGTGACACCTACCTGCGGAAGTTGGAAGAGTTTCCACGACACGCATGACAAACAAGCACCCACCCACCGACTTTTCCTCCCACTCGCAAGCGCGCGCGCGTGTGTGTGTGTGCGTGTGTGTGTGTGTGGTGCGTGTGTCCAAACAGCCATTAAAAATAGCGAGTGTGTCCCTTCGCCTTGAATTAATGGGGCCACTATGCTGTGAATGCACATGTCTCTCTTTCTCTCTCTCTCTCTCTCTCCCTCTCTCTCTCTCTTTAAGCAGGCACCCTTTGCAAATGTAATGAGGTCTAAATTCAGCATAAAATCGAGCTCATTACTTCGATCCGCCACCTGATTGTACCGCATAAAACAAGCCAGGTAATTGGCTTTAAAACGCCTTATTATTATGGGAAACTTTTAATAAGAATGGATTAGATACTTCTGGTGTGATTTAAAAGAAAAAAATCTTCCCTGCTCAAACTGGAGTCTTTCAATGTTATTTTTATCTGTAACTGTTGGCTTTTTTCTGATACCCCCCCTCGAGTGTCATAGAATTCGAGGCGGACGCCAAGTTTCACACTGCCCCCCTCTCTTTTGTTGTTATTGTTTTATACAAACACATTTCCACCCACAAAATAACCGCTGCACAAATATATTTATATAGTTTTTTTCTCTCTCCATAATTTACTTCAAAGATAGCGTGTCGTCCATTTTCTTAAATACAAAAGAGCTACATTAAATATACATGTTTAATACAAATAACCGTCTGAAGCCTGAAGACCATTCTCATTTACACTCGTTGAGAAACTAAACATTTTTTTTCTTCAATGAGGGCGAATATAATGCTCAGATGTTGGATTGTTTTTGTTGGTTTTTTTTTCAAATAAATTAAAAAGAAGTCCTTTTTTATGTCGGAGCTGTTAAATGTTCGACATACCTTTCTTCAGTTCGTTAGAGGGGTCTTTACAAAGCTCTACCTGCGTTTGGCCCCTCACTCTGTGGCTCTCCCTCACCAAAGCTTCGGCTCTACTTAACACAGTCTGGTTTAATCCATTGAAGTGCGCCGTGGAGGAGGGGGTGCTGCTGGGGCCGGAGCCGTGGAGGTGTCCGAAAGTGGCCCCGTGGTAGTTCGTGTAGCCGGGGTAGAAGGGCGACGCGTAATAGAGGGGCCGCGAGAGAACGCCGGGGGAGGACCGGGAAGGGGAGCCCGACGCGGGGCCCATGACGACCGGGCAAGACTGCTGCTCGCCCCGCTGGACTTGCTGCGTGTCCCCGCTGCTTCTGCAGCGATCCGATGAGGTGGCGATTTCCGCAAGGGACCACAGTTTAGGTTTGGGGGCCGAAGGGGGCGAGTGGATAACGGAAGTGGGCGCGTGGCTCAGGTCCGACGAGGGGGCCCCCGCCGAGCGTGGGGATAACGTGGTCGGCTTACCGCCGCAGGCTGAAGAAGAAGAATCCAACAACAAGCCCGTAGTCCGCTCCTGCGAGTCCTCCTGTTCTTTGGACTCGGAGTCGCTCAGGAGGGGGTCCGCGTCCTTGAGGTGCGAGGGGTCCTCCTTGAAGCGATCGCAACCCACGTCCGCTGGGTGCAGAGCTTTGGCATCTGCGGGCAGGGCAAACGAGGTCTTTAGATGCACGTTTCAACCTAAACTATTATAAAAAAATAACTTTATAGTGTCACAAAAAATTAACTTTTTTTTAATTTCAATGCGGGAAATCCGCATTTCTATTTATGCATTTAGAGATAAATGGCGTGCTAAACACTTTGCACGAGCAGCAGTTTCATCCACTGGCAAGTCAAACGAGGGCAATTCAAGGTGATTATTATTTAAAGCGATTGTCCCATTATAAATAATACACCGCCATTAACCAGCAATCAATTTTGCACCCTGAGTAGAAACGACCGCGATGAAAATTTGATGGCTTTTTTTTTTCTCTTTCCAACCCCCTTTCATTCTCCGCATGCTTGCACCACCGACCTGCTTCCGTATCCGAGGATTCTTGAGTCTTGTCTCCGGTGGGTTTGAAGTTGTTATTGTTATTATTATTATTAGGGGTCACATCGTCGTCGTCGTTCTTCTCCAGGTCGATGTTCTCGTCCTCCTCCTCGTCCTCGCTGCGGTTGCGCGGCGTCCACGTCATCTTGTTCTCCTTCTTGAGCCTCCTGCGGGCGTTGGCGAACCAGGTGGAGACCTGGGTCAGGGTCATCTTCGTGATGATGGCCAGCATGATTTTCTCGCCTTTGGTTGGGTACGGGTTCTTGCGGTGCTCGTTGAGCCAGGCCTTGAGGGTGGCGGTGGCGTCGCGCGTGGCGTTCTTGCGGTAGGCCGGGTCGCCGTACGGGTACGAGCCCAGTGGCGCTGCGTACGGGTGGTACCCGATGGAGCCGGCCATGCCAGTCGAGTGGTCGTAGGGGGAGCTCTGTATGGCACCGTGGAAAAATATTCATGTAGTCTCATGTCGCTAATTTTCATCACCCAAATTTTTTTTTAAACATTTTTTACATTACGGGTTTTTTTTAACATTTAAAATCGATCAAATATGCAATTATGTTTTTAATAACTAAATGGCGCGTCCGCCCTTGTTGTAAGCAGGCCCACTTGCTGAGTGAGCGCTCAAAAAATACAAAACATTTTAAAAAAATAAAAAGCTGAACATTTTACCGGGGCGAATAACATTTTTGAAGACAAAATGCAGTATAATGATGCTAATTATTGAATGCCCCCGTTTTGCCCATCACAAATCAGAGAATCAACTAAAAAATAAAAAAATAAAAAGACTTCCACTTGACAAGTTTTCCTTCCTTTCTAATCGATGAAAGCATATTTTTCAAAGCAGAATTTGTCTACTCACCACGTACGAGGTGAAAGTGGCTGCCGCAGCCGCCGCCGCGTCGGCGCCGTACGGCAAGTGGTGCGAGTTGTAGCCGGGTGAGGCGCCGCTGAAGGCGGCCGCGGCTGCTGCGGCGGCTGCGGCGGCGGCCGCCGCGGTGGAGGCGGTGGTTGATCCCGCGTAGGGTGCGAAAGCAGAGCCGGACGACGAGCGTCCGAGCTCCTCCGTCCTGGGTCCCGAGATGACGCTGGTGCCGTAGGCTGCCGGGCACGAGTAGAGGGCCAGGGAGGCGGACGGCTGGTACAAGTAGCCCTGAGGGTAAGCCATAGCTGTGGCAAGTTTAACACTCTTTCCCCTCCACTTTTGAGCTTTTTTTTTTCCTCCCCTTTTGCTTATTTTTCCCCTCTTCAGCCGCTCACGGGTGCATAGAGACAGCCGTATGTGGAGACCTGCTGCCTCCTCCTCCTCCCCCCAAAAATCTTTCCTTTCTCCAGTTGTTCTCTTCTTTTTTTCCCTTTTTTTGGTGGGTCGGGGGGGGGGGGGAGTTCTTGCAGCGCCTCTGTTTTTGGTGCCCGGCTGGCTATTTTGCTTGCGGCCGTCAAGCAGACTTTTTAAGGGGGCTTCGCCTGCCCTGCATGGGAAAATCTAGTCGCGTATGCCAAGATGCTAAGTTGGAAATTGAGGAGCCTACTTCGCTGCGCGGCACGCTCCTCCTCCCCCGTCCTCCTCCTCCCTCCTACTCTGGAGGGGTGTTGTCTCTGGAAAGTGGAGGGAGCGCTCGCTCAAAGCGCTCTCTCTCTCTCTCTCTTGCTCTCTCTCTCTCTCCTCTCTCCCCCGCATCTCTCGCGTTAACGAACATTCTTTCATTTCTCTCACTTATATATATATTTATTGGTCTTCACACGCTCCCTCCCCAAGTGGAACAATGCACGGGCTCATTTCGGATGGCGACATCACGCCAGTCTTGTCAACTTTTTGTTTCCCCCTCCCTGTATGTTTTTTCTTCCACCCCCCTGCACACTCCATTCGCTGCTTTCAAGATAGACGCACAAACCAGGATTTATTGTTTTTCTTATTGACTTCGTTTTTACAACCAGGGTTCCTTCTTCTCTCGTTCATTTTTGGTATTTTCCGTGCGTTTTTTTTTTGCGCGTAGGAAAGCAGCAAAGTGAGAATCTGCCATGAAGGCGTTTTCATCCATTCAGGTGCCCTTTTTTAAGTTCAGCATCTTGTTAATTGGTGCGCGGTAGCTTTATCTGTACGCGCGTGAAAGTAAAAATGTGTGTCTGTGACTATGAGTGTGAGTGTCTGGCAGTAATTCCCGAAGCGTGCCACGGAATGTGAGAACTGTGCATCGCATGAAAAAAAAAAAGCATTGCGCTCACTCGTTAGGGTCAATTTTTACTCCTTTTTTTCCGCCCATATATTGAATAGTTTTTCTTGGTCAGTCTGTTAGTTTGAAAATAGTGTGCAACGTATTTGCATATTTACTTTTTGGTTTATGTTACAATGATTATTGCACCTGAATTATGTCTTTATTTATTAATATATTCACGTTTCCTTTACTTTTTTTTGCCGATTTATTTCGTGTTAGATTGGCCACACATTCATAATTTGTTAATAATGAAATAGTGTATTATTATGTACATCTTAATATATTTGTGATAATAATTATGATTGTATTTCGTAGTTGTGCATTATTCATATGTATATATTAGCATTTACAAACGGTGTAAGAAAAAAAAACAAAAAAAAAACGGCATGATCTTTTATGCCGTACTTTTATATATTATTATGATTCAAAGCAGTGTATTTTCTCTGCGCGTGTGGATTGCGTCTTTGCTGTCTGGTTCAAGTCCCCGTTAAGCCGAAAGGGATCGCTGTAGGCGCTGCTAAAGAGCGTGTGCGCGCGCGACTGATGATCACGTGGTTAAAAAAAAACTGCAACGCAAAAAAGGGTGAAAAAAGAGTGATGACGTTGGAGAGCGGAGAGCGGCGAAGGCAGCCTTTCCAAAAAAGAAGGGGAAAAGCGGAGGAGGGGAGGGCGAAACAAAAGCGAGTCGAGCGTCTAATGAACAGATGACAGCGCGGGACAGCAGCATGATGCTGATACGACAACAAGACTCACCGGAATGGAACCCTTTTTCTTTATTCTTATATTTGAAAGCACAAATGCTAATTGCATTGATGATAGGGTTGAAAATCGTGCCAACTGCACACACAGGTGAGTATGAATTTTTGTATTTGAAGCTATTTGATGGCTTATGTGCTTAATTACAGTACATGTATTTGTTTCGTTATACTTAGTCCACCCTTGAAAACTTTTCTTTTTAATTGCATTCAGATGCTATTAGGAATGTGGATTTTTTTTAAGTGGTGCACCAAAATGCTTCAAGTATTCATGGGATTTTGTCCTAAACCGATTAGTTGACACCAATTTTTCTTTGATGTATTAGCTGAGGGCTTTTTGCCACTTGGAAGTCAATTGAAATTCAAAACAGTTCCCCTCAAGTCCCCCTGAAACGACCCCACCCCCCTTCCCACAATCCAAAATAATGCTTTGGGGGATCCAAAATAACCCAAATTGATGTGACTGATTTTTGCCTTACTTCTTATTTATGATGATGATGATGATTATCATTATTATTAATTATTGTTATTATTGTGCCATTAAAATACTAGAGAGATAAGGCGTGTTTTTTTGATGATTAAACACATGTTTAAGACCAAGGATGGGCAACATAGGGCTTGTGGACCATTATAGGCCTTCACAGTATTTCACACAGCTCATCAACAAATACAACCTCTTGAAAAAACACACGCATTAAACCGCATATAATCACATGTGAATTTATGTAATAATTATAAACTTTGTATGGTGCTTGGAGCAATTACGGTTGAAAAAGTACTGTGCACAGTATATTAAGTATAATTTTGTCTCGTGATGGTATATATATCTTATTCAATGTTGGCATTTTTGGAAAATATATATATACTGCACAATATTGAAGTATGTTTATATATACCCTGTTATTATTTGTATAAGTGGTGAACAAAATATATATACCTTGTATATATATATATAATTATATATTTAATATATTTTTATAATAATTACATTATAATTATATTGTATGTATAACTTTTAGCTGACGTGCACAGTCACTTTTACTACTATTTGGTTGTTTTTATTTGCTTTTGCTTTTTGTTTTTTACCAGATGCTTAAAGAGGAACTCACCTGACACACACACACATACATTGATTATTTTATCTTTTTTTATATGAATGTAAATGTGTGGTGCGGGTCGCTGAATTACAATGAAAAACGTTGATTTTCTGATCTGCTTTTCCTTGACTTGACCCGGATGAAGATGTATGGTGTTCATCTGATGGCGCCGCCCACCCTCATGGGGCTGAATGGCAGACTGCTGCGATGCGCTAAGTGATGAAATGATGACCCCATTATGAGAAGTGGCTCCAAAATGAGGGGGTATCGGCCAAAGATTGCGGACCGCCGCCACCGCCGCCATTCTTCTCCTCCTCCTGCTGCTTGCCCCGCTGCACACACGATGATTGATTTGCTTGAGATGGATCACAGGAAGCAGCTATTGATTTTTCCTGTCCCTGCCTATAGTGTTTTATGAAGAAAATACTTATTTACACTTGGGTGTTTTCCAGACTTACTCAATATCCACTTTTTTGGGGGGGAGGATAAAGGATCTAATTGTCCTTGCTCAGTGACGTGATAAATGACCTGTAATATTATTTCAGTAGGGAGTCAATAGGCGGGCTGACTAAATGAATATTGATTGGTTACAATGAAGCCTTGAATGTGGATGGGAGCCTTCTGTCAGGGCCTTGCAGTCAGCAAGCATTCAGACTGATGATGCCCCGCGTACACTTACAGAGGCCAAAATACAGTGAAAAGTCAGAGTTACACTTTTTTTTTCTCACAAATTGTGGAAATCAATCAATCCCTTTCAGGTTCCCACTGAACCATCATAAAACCTTGACTGTTAAAGGAATGTTTGAAGCGATATTGATTTGAAACCTTTAAAAACAAATTTTAAAAAATACAGTAAAACAAAAACAAAATCTGGCACTGGCATCTGGAACTTAAATAAAAAAATCCCTTACTCATGACATTTTAAACCTTTTGTCCACTTATATCAGTTATCAACAGGAAATGCTGGTTCACGACTGTACAGTTCAAGTTACTACCACCCACTGGAGTTTTCTATTCTTCCTCTAATATTGTGTTTACTTGATGCTGAAGTACACTGTATGAACTATCTTTTGTTATGCGCTGCAATGGTCATTACTATTGTATGAAAACATTACGCTAGACATTATTCACCTTTTGTAAGTATGAACCAGTTATAAATAGTAAGCGCTGGCTCACGATTTGGCAAAATCAAACTACACCACACACTAGCGTTAACTATCCTGTGTCTTATTCGGTGGTTGCCTTAAGCTTTGACCATTTCAAAATAGCAAACGTGGACATATTTTAAAGTGAAAGAAGTATCACTTTTTTACCACTACATAACCGCATAAATGTGTGTGCACTATCTGGCAAGCCTGAGGTCATTTGCACTGTTATTTAACAATGTCTAGCACATTATTAAGACTGAGCAAAAAATAAAAAATAAATTAACCTTTGTATTAACAATGTATAAACCCTTTATGATAAAGGGTCCTCATTATAAAAGTGGCATCTAAAGTAGTACATTAGTTCTCTTCTCACCACTGACCCCGCGTATAAAAAGATGACATGAAATGACTCACACTTTTACACACGGTGTATGCAAAAGTGGGGAGCAGACATCTTGCCAATTCAGCGTAAACATTGTGTAGCTGATCTGTATGATTCAGTCACCAACAGTAATTGATGGTTCAAGCTACTAATCAAATGAAAATTAAATTAAAATTAAAAATAAGTTGCAAAAATAAGTTAATAAAAGACTAAATTAAATTCAGCATGAACACTATATTGAAAATGTAGTTTACCCAAAAGTCGTTTAAGGATATCTTTGAAGGTGAAAATGCGTGTGTGTGTGTGTGTGTGTGTGCGTGGCCTACAAGTAACTGGTCACAAATCCAGGGTTTACCTTGCTTCCCTCACTTGGGATCAGATCCAGCTCACCTGTGACCCAAATTAGGATGAGTGGTATAGAAACATGGATGGATGCACTGCGAGCCATTCTGAGTGGTAAACATCCACGTAAATATCATCACTGAACATCATCAAGATGCGCAGGGCGGCTTTACCCAAGAGCAACATGTTCCGTCAAGTTAAACAGACGAGCGAGATGCTAACAGCCACTGCACTGTACACATTGGCAGCAACTATAATCCACTCGAAAAGGAGTGTGTGGCTTGGCCTGCATTTCATATATATACAGTATATATATATATGTGTGTGTGTGTGTGTGTGTGTGTGTGTTTGTGTGTGTGAGGCGTAATGAAATTTGACACGGTTGGTGATAGATCACAACCCAGGTAATGTAAACACATGAATCCCTCAGGGTTCAGCCACTGTTCCACTGCAGCCCTCCCCACACCAGACCCCCACCTTCCCCTCTCCACTCCATGCCCATCATCTTCCCTAAATGTGTTATTCGAGCACAACACCAGAAGTAGCCTTAATCTGTCAACATGGCCTTTAATTGGACCACCGGAAGAAAAAAAAAAACAAACATAAACGATGCCACTCCAAAGTGCACACATGCCGTAAGAAGGACGTTTATCCCAAGAGAGCTCAGAAGGCATAATTAAAAGTAGCTTTTAATAGGCTTGTAATGCAGAGCCGCCGTAGAGGGCGAACATGTGAGGGGGGGGGGGCTTGTAAACGATATGATGCCGCCATCTGACATACGTGAAGACCCTTCCTCTCCACGATGCTCACCAAAAACAAGACTGGGAAATCCTTCACACGTTCCATTCTTGTGCTTTGGGACTCTCCACTTTTCCTTTACGGGATGTTTCATAACTTACAGCGCCTTTGATAAATATGTACACACATTAATGTTGAAGGCGGCACTGTGGTTGACTGGTTAGCATGTCCACCTCAGAGTGCAGAGGTTGTAGGTTCGATTCTGGGCTCCAGGATTCCTGTGTGGAGTTTATGATGAGTTTAAGATAAGATAAGATAAATATCCTTTATTTGTCCCACACTGTAAATTTCCCCAGTGTGGGACAAATAAAGGATATTTATCTTATCTTATCTTATGCGTTCTCCCTGTTCCTGTGTGGGTTTTCTCTGGGTACTCCAGCATTCCCCCCCCAAAAAAAGCATGCACTGGACACTCTAAATTGTCCTTAGGTGTGATTGTGAGTGTGAATGTTCGTTTGCATGCCCCAGGATTGGCTGGCAACCTGTTCTGGGTGCACACCGCCTACTGCCCGAAGTCAGCATGGGACAGGTTCCAGCACTCCCGCGACCCTCATGGGGATGAGCGGTTCAAATCATACATGGATGGATTCATGTTGAAAGGAGTTTTCAGGGATTAGTATGTGTTTCGAAAACATCCAAAGTAGTTTATCTTTCATAAAAATCACATGCAGCACAGTCAGCATCCAATACCGGTCGGGGCAGAGAAAAAAAAGGATCAACTTTGGACCGTATCTAATGAGTGTGTTGGAAATACGACTGAACTATCAACTAAGAAATCATTTAGCAGCCAAAGTGACACAAGCACCAGGCGCCTGATTGACTAGCGATGTTCAAACTTTTTTTTCTCACAATTCTTAATTGTATCGTATGGTTTTAAACTGGCTGCCAATACGGTTGTAATCAAAGGAGCGAGCTTGGAGGAGACGGGGTGTCAATTTTTCTCGAGCGTTCCACCGCAGCCGCATTGTTTGTTGTTAATTTTGGTCAGGGTGCGCTTTGATGCCGCATCCTTTTACCTTTTTGCTCCCTGGCAGCTGTGTTTCATAATACCATCAGAAATGTTTTCATTTTCCTGAGTTACTCCCCTAAATGTGGTGGTAAAATCTTCACACTGACTGGTGACAACAATGTCAACATGGTGCTCCTCCCCAAAGTACTTGTTTTACAGTATGTGGGTATTTTCTATCACACTTTACAGAATAACCAGCTAACATTACATTGTTGCGCAAAAATGTCATAGTTCTCATAGGACTTCAACTCAATAAGCATGTAATGCCACAACCTTACGTGTTTTCATATCTACACGTGTGATGATAACCAGAGAACTAGAAAGTGAACTCATTTGTGACAATACGCGACAAATATCTCTGTTCTGGGTGCTCAGTACAATGTGAGCTACAACAATAATAAAATAAGAATGTAATTTCCATTCACATTACATTTTTACTTTTGAATAATCTCTGTGATGAACGTAAATCTCTGCTGGGGTACAAAACGAGGCCTGCTCTAAATAGTGAACAACAATGAATCATGTTTTATTAGTATAAATTTTGCTTTTAAATCATTGCACTTGGAGGAAGAACCCCAATTCAGTTGTCTTTGCAGGTAAGTGATCATCACATTGAAGTTTACCCGCTAATAATATCCTAGAATTTATTTTAATGTATTCACCTTTCCCTGCTCCATATTTGACAATCTTTGCCATAAACTCTCATCTCCAAGGGCTAATTGCGGGTGTAATCGAATATTTAAAAGTCAAACATGTCGAAATAATGTGAGTTGTGTTTGGACAAGGCACAGATGTTCCTCTCAGACGTTGCCAAGTCTTCCTCGAAAGAGTGAAAAATGTTTTTGTCCGACATTCAAAGCAGAAAATTCCCAACACCTGGTGCATATTTGGTGGTATTTGAAGGTATTTCCCCTTGTTTTTCGTGTCTCTTTCCATTCTGCTGTGTCACCTAAATATGAACAATCCCAAATAGATTGAAACCCAAGTGCAACAACCCCAAAGGTGGAACTATTTGGAGTGGGGGTGGGGGGTATGTGCCTCAAAAGTAAATCAAAGTTCATACAATTACCACATAAAATGATGCAGTGAACCAAATATGATTTTGGCATTACTGATTTTACCTGTACGTATCTCTTTATTTGGCTTTTTTGGTGGCCATAACACCATGGCAAAAGTTCAGTCACAGAACTCGAATAGAGACCAGCACTGATGCTGCACAAGTCAGGTTAGTGAACCACTACATTATCAGTAAATATGTATGACATGAATGCAACTTAAGAGTATATGATAAACTGCAGAAAAGGGCCAAACTATTCAGTACTGTATGAGTATCAGAACTTATTAAGTATCAATTACATGCAGTGATTCATTTTAATCAAGTAGATGCTAACAATGCTAAATAGCATGTAACTGAAAACTAGGTAGGTCATGACTACCATGAAAATGACCAAAGAGGCTGTCGGTTATATTTTTATGTTCTAAGGGCTACTTTATAACTGATGATGCTAAGCATCATGTAGCTGAAAGCGAGGAAGGTAATGACTACCATGAAAATGACCACAGAGGCTGTCAGTTTTCTTTTTGTTATCTTCTAATTGCTACTTTTTGGCTAACTCTGATAACTAGCATGTAGCTGAAAGCAAAGAAGCTAATGACTACCATGAAAATGACCACAAAAGCTGTTAGTTTTCTTTTTGTTATGTTGTTAGGGCTACTTTCAGTGATCAATGCTAAATAGCATGTAGCTGAAAACAAGGACACAAATGATGACAATGAAAATGACCAAAGAAGCTGTCAGTTTTCTCTTTGTTTTGTTCAAAGGGCTGTTTTTTGTGGTTGCTTTATTTTATTTATTATTTTTTTGCAATTTTGATATTACTGGATAGTTTTCTTAAACATCGGTTTAACCTTTTGTTCATATGCTTTATGAATGACTTATGAATGATAAATGAGCCTTTTTCAGGAAACCAATTAGTTCACTTTTTATGACTTGGAACTCAAGCATTCTGTCATGCTGAGCTCAGGTCCCTGCTTTAATACATAGAGAAGGTGTTGAAAGCAAAATACATTCAACCTTAGAATCAAAAGCTTCTTTTAAGTCTCACAAGTGATGTTGATGGCCTATGTAATTATTGGCAGTGTTTCAAAGGCAGCGAGCTCAAGAATAACAAAAGTTCCGACACTTTTTTTTTTTTTTTGCTCTTTTGCTTTAATCAGGTGCATGCAATGTCGACGTGGATTTGGAACATCAAATAAACATCTGCTACACACGGATAAATTAAAGCACTTATGGTCTTATTCAAAATAATTTCACACCATTTCATCTCATTCTGTGTTATCAACTTTAATCACTATCATTATTTCACCTCACCTGTCTGTAACTAATATTGATTACTCTGTCGGATGTACACCCTAACCTCTAGAGACCTTAACTTAGCACAGGGATTCCCAAGCATCAAGCTCCGGGGCCAAGACCAGTTTGAAGTTGGGTTCCAGAACTCCCTTGAAAGATGGGAAAAATGAATCCATGTATTAATGAATTAATTCATACGTTTTTATTTGTATAAAAACAACTCAGTGTCATGTATGAATATTTTAACAAATTATTAACACACAATGTGTCTTACAAATAATGCAATGTCATTTTATTGTATAGTAATTCAGAAATAAAAATATGCAACTACTCTTGAAAATTTTAATTCGATTCAAAAATTCACTTTAATTTGGAAAATTAAGATGAAATAATACAACTTGACATAGCGTGGATTATATTACAAATCGATTCTTCCAAAACCATTGTCACGTCCAATATATTTGAAGGCCAATATAGTTTTTGAGCAACTATATTTATATTCATATTTACACTTCTATGTGTTAGCTACATTTACAACTAAACGGAACTTGATGGAACTTAAATATTGTGATAGCTACTCTATAAAAACACACGCACGGTTCAGGTCGGCTGAGCTCTCACTATTTATGTTGACATATGCAACTCTTTCCCCAGTCTCTTGATGCAAATGCAATGGAGACGTTAGCAAAGCAAGGCAAGCGTGGCCCCATAAAGGCTGCGAGCGGCAAACACTCCGCACAGACAACTATCACTAATCACTCCCAGAGCAGTGCGGCGTGTAATTACTCCGCCAAACGTTTTTGCCTTTTCACAGCTTAGCACCGGGAGCCCTGACCCCTGCGCTTCCTCGTCTTTCCTCGCCACGCTACATGTGGAAGGGGAGGACGTCTCCCCAAG
This sequence comes from Hippocampus zosterae, assembly GCF_025434085.1. NCBI lineage: Eukaryota > Metazoa > Chordata > Actinopteri > Syngnathiformes > Syngnathidae > Hippocampus > Hippocampus zosterae. The sequence goes on along the minus strand of NC_067454.1, from coordinate 8,258,869 downwards.
ATACCCAACCCCCTTTTCCACTCTTTTTTTTTAACTCATCGCCACGGGAGCAAGAAAGATGAGCGTCTTCTCAGTATTTAAGGGCTGTTGACATAAGGCCATTTTTATCTGCAAGTGTGTTTTCCTCTTTGAGGTACATTCGAGGAGGGTAGCAGTATGCCAAAACCCAAGGCTTGGTGCGTCTTTGGTTGAGAATTCATGGGTCGGTTTACAGCTGGCGCAGCAACTAAACAGGTAACTGTTTTTCTTGTGTGTAAACAGGGCCAGATTTCAAACAAACAGTAAAGCCACTCTAGAAATAAGTCTGTTTTGAGGGGGCCGTCCTGTGTCACCCTGACCAACACTTCTGCGGTGCCATTGGTGAGCATGGTTTCTGTTACTATGTCAGCGATGGACAAAGATCCTTGTGAACCCCAAGTCTAAAAAGAAATTAACTAAATAATACTAATTTCCTTTTCAGATTGTCGGTGCCACCTACAGGCCTGGCATGTAAATTACAGCATTTCTGCTTTTACTCACATTGTCTGTGCATGTAACCTTTAGAAAGGAAAGACTAAAAAGGGAGAAAATATCACAAGGTGAAGAGTAAAAGTGAGATCGGTACTTTGTGGAAGCCCATTTTTGAAGGCACTTTGAAACCTTAGCCATTCGGAGATCAGAAATAGACTTATTGACTGCGTGAGTTCTTAGAGCTCACATGCAACAGGGGGGCGGGGGGGCATCTACAAGCTGTGTGCTCATTAATTTTACATCAGGAGAAACATCACATTCTCAAGGCTGTTTTTAGTGTCACTGGGTTGTGCTGTTGTTGTATAATTCCTTTCATATGTCGCCAAGTGCAGGACACGCAATTCCCCGTCTTCCTTCCCTCCTATTTACTCGTATTAGCCATGCGGCTGATCCCGTCGTCTGTCTGCTCATAAGATGACACCATGCAAATATGTTGCGGCGTCAAGCGACTCCGCCTTGGCAAGCAGGTAGGCTGCGGGGAGAGCCGGCATCCCATAATGACTATTAGTTGGATTTCACAGCCTGCTTGTGATCTGCTGAAATGACAGGAGGGAAGGAAACCCCAAGAAGGGTGGGTGTGCCAGCACCCTTTCTATAATAAGTCACACGTGGGCTCCAAAAAAAAACAAAAAACAAAACAAAAAAAAAGAACAGGCACCAAGAGGAAGGTTCACACGGCATCATCCAAGTGCAGTTTGTCCTTCGTGAAGTGCCCAAAATCGTAATCTCAGTACTTTGTAGCAGGGGTTTCTTTATTGCAGGCAGTCCTAAATAGAAGACTATGGGAAGCATAAATACATGCTTAATAATAATAATAACACATATAACTTTATATAATACTCAAGTAAAAGTCTTGTATGGATTTTGAAACAACATTACTAATGTTTTTCCCCCCTAAAATTACATCCAAACCCATATTGTACCCCTTCATCCACACTTGGTCCTACCAGACAAAATATTAGTTTTGTAATGTTTTTATATAAATAATCCGTGCATCCATTATCCAAAACACTGAACGAGGGTTGCTATTTTAAACATACATATTGAAAATTCATTTTTAAAATATTCTTTTACAATGAAAATCGCATCATATATTTTTTATTCAAAATGACCACTAATAATAAATGTATGGAAAATATTAAAATACAATCCAGGCAATCTTCACATTTACTATATTTATTTATTTAGTTCGACTCAGCATGACTTAGATTTGCTCTTGATTTTACTGCTTGGTGCTTTCTACCGCCTTTAGTACCGATTCGTCTTACTGTTTATTGTGTATGGTAAATTGCTCCATGTACAGCACTTTGTATGCAGCGATGTCTGTTTGAAGGTGCTCTATAAATACTGTTGACTTGACTTGACTTTACATACAACACATGATTTTACTGGTACAATGACAGCCTTACCAAACACAGAAGCAAGGACATGGCACCGACGGTAAGTTTGAGTCCATTTTGCCCTTGGAAAAAAAATGCCCACACTTATAATGACTAAAAACCGCGATTAGATTTGCCTCGTTATTCTTGATTGAGTTACGTCTAACTGAATGGAAGGCCTGTTTTCATATTCCGCTGGCACAATGGAAACAGACATTTTAGAGCCGAAATGATCATTTTGGCATATTATGAACGCATAATATATCCTTATCTGCGCTTCAGCTCCGAGTCATCATGGATGTATTGTGGCACTGCTCGCTGCTGTCGTACAAGTTCATTTAGATTGCCGCTACAGCGTTCAAGAGCGATCTTGTAAAGGCTATTCACAGAGAGGCCCCACATTTTTTTTTTTAATCACTGATATAGTAATTTCACTTCATCAGTCACTTGTGACTAAAAATACATCAGGGATTAGCTTCATGGCCGAGGCGGCTTTGATAACATAATGGCAGCCGCTTGCAGTCATCTGATATGTGATGAGTACACATGCAGTAATACCACGGGGCAGAGAGTGCGATCCGTCTCGTGAAAATGACGCGTCTTGCCTTTTTAATTCCTTTGTTGGAGCGTTTTGCAAAGATGAAAACACACATGCGCACTCGTTTCCACTCTACACAAATTAGCTTTGGTCCTTGAGGGCAAAATGACAAGAGGTTACTGGAAGACTATGTGTTTAATTAATTGAAAAAATGCTTAAATTGCTTTTACAGTTGTTATGGGGGGCGAGAGGATAAAAAAATGTGAATCTGTGTTGCCAGTGCTCTGTAATTAGCACCCGCGGGAATTAAATATTTAGCATTAGCTGCGTTGCAGCGTGCGGGACACAAATTCCCTGTTTTAACTGTGGAAAGCGAGCCTGTCTGGATTGTGTGTGTGGACAGCTGTGCAAAAGAGGGGAACGGTGAGACTCCCCCCCCCCCCCCCCCCCCCCCCCCCAGCGGCATCCGGGGGTCCTTCCACATCACGCGTGTAAGAGATATGGCAGTTGTACTCCCGAGGGCCACGGCGTTACTCCTGACTATTTAGTTTTCTAATTAGGCTGAAGGCCTTCGTCCACGCCTGCCACCGCCACGGCAGCCAAAAGGGAATTTTCTCTCATACGTGTGTCAAAGGCAAATACAGAGCCAAAGACAAAAAAATTAGAGAGCAATGTGCCGACCCAGGGGCATTTTGTTTACCAAGTTTAATTACATGTTTACCCTGTATAGCCATTCCGCCGCAGTGTTAACGACGTGTAACAGCGGATGGCAAACTTTTGAAAATGCCATATTTTCAAAGCCTCTCTGGCCAAGCGGACCGCTCGTAGACGTCATCTGTTGGCTTTGTCAGCGTGCGTCAGGTTACCACACTAATGAGACAAAATAAGGGTTATCCCAACTTGGTAAGACCCTGATCTTTTGTGCACGCTCAGGGATTTAGGCACAAAGTGAAAGGGAAAGGTATGTTATTGGACTTAAACTCCATTCCAAATAGCGTTGGAAGTCATTAAAAGCTCTCATTTCAACTTAAAACCCAATAGAGCCTCCATTGAAATGGACACCTTGGATTAGTCACTCAAGAGGGAGGCTGACTTATGTGGACTGCTTATCAAACAGTCCACTTACGTCAATATGGGGGGAATCACCCATTGAAGGGTATTTATCATGGGAATACAATTTTAAATGAAAAAAAAAACCCTTCTGTGAATCGTGAAACGTTTTCATGAGGGCCAATATTTGTAGTTTCAACCACACATATTCCGCAAGTAAACAAACACCATCCCATAACACTTCAATATCATCTAAAACTTACATGACAATATTTTCCTTGAAAATGACAAACAGATTATTTCCATCTATCAATGTATCCATTTTCACCCATCTTCACGAGGGTCGCGGGCGTGCTGGAGCCGAATTTGATTTTGAAAAAAAAAGTGTGTGCAAGCACCTGCAACACCTGTAACCGCAACACTAGTATGCCAAGCAGTTGGCAAGACCTCTGCCGTTTGTTCGCTTGAGCATTTTAATAACCACTCAGCAACCGCAAAAACACATGCATAAGGCGAAAGCTCTTCCAAAGGTTGGCTAAAAAAATATCTTACTCTCTCAGGTGGGATATATCACTTCAACCTACCTCCTTGACGCCAATTGCTACGTCCCCATTAGCCAGGACTTTGGTGCCATTTTAGGGCACCACCAAAGAGCAGAAAGTGAATAGGTGAATGTTTTGAAAGAAATAGATGTGAATAGGGTCTACAGACAACACCCCCAAATAGATACATTTGTGAATAGTGAACCCTAAATAAGTGCGAGTTCATTTTAAGTGGGCTATCCATCAAGTGCGAAATTAAACAATCAAGTTTGAGCAAATCGTATTGTGAGGTTACCGTGTATCTAGCTTGCAAAGCTATGCCTGCACAGACGACCACCATTTTCAATCCACTGTCAGACTACACGGAAACAGTATGTCAAGATCAAAAGGGAAACAGAGCTGCAGGGGTGGAATCACTGATTATCTAACAGTGTTACCATTGTCAGGTAAGACGCACACACGACTATGTGGTGAAGCTGTCGTATTGGCATTGGGGTATTTGTGTTTGAAGACATGTCAAATTATAATTCAGTTGCCTGGTAAAGAAGGGCTGCTTCCACCAGTGAAAATATAATCAATGTTGAAATTGTTTGGTGATTTGTTTCTGCTTTTTGATTTGCACTCGCTTTAATGAAGGTCTTTTACATGTCACTTTTGCCAAATTACCACACAATGACCCAGATCTAAGTCTCTGGCTCTTGAAATTAGAAACATTCAATTAACATCACAAGATGTGTTACTTGTTTTGACACAATGTTGGATGACATGGCTCATTCACTTGTTTCAAATTCATGTTTCAGAGGATTATTTAAAGCTCAGAGAATTGGGATGGGATGTGGCAATGTAATAATAATAATAATAATAATAATAATTTAAAAAATCAAGCGTAAAATTAGTGCACATTCAATTTTCGTCAATAATTCTCCCGAGACGCCAATATGTTAATTGGGGTTCTCCCAAAGTAGCTCAAACCCTCAATTGTTTCATTCCATTAAAAGTCACAGTTGAATTTGGAGCAATTCGAAAGCAGCCACTCAGGGCGAAAATGGACAGCTATTGATAATATTTCAAAATAAACCACACAACGAATTATATTTCAGCAGTCAATCACGCTTCTTGGTCTCCCTGACAGTCACGAGCGTCATGTCGCTGTCCTAAAAGGCAACTTGGCTGGACACGTCGTCTCCCGGAAGGTTTTGTGGCCAACCGCGTTGTGTCAGCGAGAACAATGACATCCATTCCTTCCAACCAATGTCTTTACATTCCCGAGCAAAACAAAATAAGATGATTCTATGCCGGTGAGTCATTTTTCTTCCCCAGATGTTGGTGAAGCTCATCTGGCCTCAACGTGGTCCTGACTGGGTGACTGTCAGACACAAGCAGAAAGTTCCAAGAATCAATGACACACTCCATCCGCGGCACAACAGCTGCTAGCTACAGTTAGTGGACTGAGGGTGCACTTGGGGGTTGCCTTTATGGTTGCTTCCCTTTTTCATTTAATATGTCTATCCTTCCGCAATTCAAACAATAAAATAAACATTAGCATACCCCAAGAATCAACATTTCCAACACACATATCAGCCTCTCTAAACAGCCCTGTTCACAGCAGCCAATTGTTGAGGGTCTCATGCGAAAGAGCCACCACCGCTCACACGAATCCCATCTACTGTGGGGTGTGCTCAATCGAATACGGCTTTGCATTACCATGACGCGTGCGAATATTGAAGTCATGTCTCTGACAGGATGTTGATGACCCTTTACTTCAACAAAGTTTAAATAATGTCCAATGTCTCTGACATTGACACCTATGAGGGTAAAGCTGATACATTTTCTTCTGTGTTGCTGATACTTGTGACTGCTTCCATATAATATTGCTAGCTGGTTCGCCGCCCTCCGGGCGGCTCATCAGCTAGTTCCTGCGGAAGGCTGGTAAGGTGGGCCTTCGGCCCACAAAAGTGTTGTTACTTGGTTCAACTTTTTGTTCATCTTCATTGCTTATCGCGAAAATAAAGAGATGTTTAGCTCTACTAAATAACTAACAATTTCATTGCAATGCTTGTGGGTAGACATTTTTTCGCTAAGATGCCTGCGCGATCGTAGTGAGCCACTGCCTGAGCGGCGCAGTGGCAGCGCGCAGTGGCAGCGCGCAGTGGCAGCGCGCAGTGGCAGCGCGCAGCGGCGCGGTGAAGTAGGTACGTTTTCAAAAGGGACAGACGGAAGGACAGACCGTGTGCGGGACGACGCGCAATATACTGTATATGTAGATAAATGGCTCTTCGGTTTACGTTCTGCTCCTACGGCTAACCTAAATTTGGAAGTTGAAGGCACTCTAGTCCATCACAAACCTATGCTAAGACAACAGTACAAAACAATAACATGCGCCATACGTTCAAAGTTACCTGAAAGTGCCTCTTTGTTGGCACAATCGTAAACTGAGTTTTCATCAGTCAGTTATCAAAAGCAAACATTGTTAATGCTGTTCGCTCATTCCAGTCTGTGCATCTAACATTACTGCAGTTATACTTAGCTTAGCAATGTTGATAGCATTATACTTTAGGTCACGTTGTAGGAAAGTGTTTATGTACATTCATGGTGTCATGATGACGAAAGACATTAAAAATTCAAGGGGGGGGGGGGGGTGGTTGTGTATTTTGGATGGAAGAAAAGCGCACATGTCTTTCCATCCAAAACTGTTGTTGTCTGATACTTAATGCACCTTGTAGAACACTAATTGTTTCAGATGAGGTAATTGCAAACACCTGGGAAGGGCCAATTGTTGCTTGGACCTGATTTGCCAAGAGGAATGAATTATAAGAGGAATGAGGAAGCCACTGCGGGCGGACAACTTGGAGAGCAGTGCTACACGTGGGCTGCTCAAAACTGGTCAACTGTCACTCCTGAAAATAAAGAAAACTAGAAAATCTCCTTCCTGAATCCTGGCTGAATTGCCTTCTTATTCTTTTTTTCACCTGGCCTGCTGTTTCACCGCATAACACATGGTTTGGAAAAGCCCATGAGAAGCTCTTTAAATGGCGCTTGATGCCACTTTAAATGACTTCAAAGTATGATGACTTACGGCCAAAAGCATATTGCTCGCTTTTGTATAACATCCTTTAGCCAAACAATGAGTTGCGCTGAATTTGTTTACCGAGTGTCTATGTGGCTACAGTGCACAGAAGCTTGGTACGTCTCTGGACAATATTCAGTATTGTTCCAAATCCAAATGCGGACACTTTTGTTTCATTGTAAAAACATGCCCTTGGAGGTGATATATGTATGGTGTTGTGTGTTTGAGGGCCTGTGAGCTAGGCAAATGTACGGCTAGGAAAACTACCGACTAAAAACATACAGAAAAAAAAAATACAGAATAAAGCAGTGGAGCTCTGCTTGTCATGCCAAAATGTTTTTTTCAGGCTGTAAATTGCATTGGAAGTGGAATCCAGATGGCGGGGAGTTGTACCAAAGCAGACATAAGCAGGGAATATATAATAGCAGCGACGGCCTTTTGATTTTTAGATTTCCTACTGGAGCACCTGTCACTTTTTTTTATTTTGGCAAGGGCACACCCCAGCACCGGGTCTACCTTCTTGTGTGTGTGGTGTCCGTGTGTATGTGTGAGCGTGTGTGTGTATAAGATGAAACAGCCGCCAAGGAGCCAGAGTGATCACACAGACAGACGGGGTGAGTGACAGACAATACCTGCTGTAAAATTCCCTCACATCTACCCCTGATCTGCATTCACATATCTCGCCTGTTTCCGCCGCCGCAAAACCTGAGCCCACGCCGCCGCACGGCTCTTTTTGGCACCCCCTTCTGCTTTGCACCGCTGAAAACACATTTGCCATCTTTTGTTCGTAAATACCGGAAAAGGTTCATTTATGTTCATTCAGATGCCACTTTTCCGTCTCGTTCCTGATGCGGACCAAGTGGTGCAGTACCACCAGAAAACCATGGGGGCAGAGTTGAGATGTGAACTGAATTATTATTTTTTTGCAGAAATCGTGGATATCGATGAAACATCTGCGGTATTTAACAGACAGTTAAATGCCTCACATATTTATTTTATTTGCTATCATTATTAATATTAATGATCAGAAATGACCAGTCTTGATTTATTACTATTTCCCTCATTGTCGAGTTTCTCCACCCATCACTGGGCAGCTCGGCTGCGCCATCGTATTTATGCAACTTTCTAACTATGCAGAAGTATTGGAAAGAGCAAACAAAAGCTGCAGTGTGAGCACGGATTATTTTTATGTAGGAATGCGAGCAACATATCCACTTGAACTGACAAGCATCATTCGGCAACTTGTTGAGAATAAGCTACCACCTCAAGTGAAGATGTAAGGTGTACATGTTTGACAAAATTATTTTATATTGTATTTGACAAAAGTAAGCAAAATACCCTTTTTGTCCTGCATATTATACTTGGGAATTTTCACCTCATTCCTTGATCACTGTTGTGTGTGAACAGCACCGACCCTAAAGGGCAGGGGTCAAAGTTGACTCGCTCAATCACCCAACACGCCCTGTTTGTTGATACCACTTGCTGCTGTTTGACAAGAACAGTACTTTATACATAATCGTCCGCAATAACCCACTTTGCTGGGTTCTGTGTTAAAGGCACAAGCGGGCGAATGCCGAATCTACTTTTTGCAACTTTGATGTGGAAATTTGGCGGGATCTTTGAATGGAAGAGGCAGTCTGCAAAAGCAGACGTGTCTCCATTTTGATGTTCTTCAAAATGGGAACGATGACGAACCCCTGACACGTCACATGATGAGAAAATTTTGGAAGGATGCAGTGTCGCTTGTACCATATCCCACTTCACTGGGTTCTGCGTAAAGGGCAAAGTCAAATGCCAAACAATTCTGTGCACAATCCATGATGCACCATTTTTGGAAAGCCTTTTGTTCTCTCTTTTGCACTATTTATATAAAACACTGGAAAGTGAGGACAAAAAAGCTCTTTTCTCAATTTTGCCTTCGCGCCGAGATGACTGACTCGTGTCCTAAAACATTCCAAAAAGCCCGAGCGGTGCGACGAGACACCCGGAGGACACCACAACACAGCGGTGGCTCAGAGTAGATTAGGTTTGTTGTGGCAGATCTGGGTTTCAGGTTTGACTCCTGTAATGTGTCGTTTTATTTCTCTGGGAATTGTTTTGACAAAACAAGTTAGCGCTAAAAACAACAAAACAAAAAAAAATATCTGAGTGTATGTGTGTGTGTGTTTTTTTTCCTTCCCCTACTCATGTGAAGCATATGTCAGTCATCAGCGAGGTGTTACAGCAAATGTGACATCAGAACCCTGGAGGGCTTGCACTCTGCGAGAAGCTTTTTGATATGATTTCTGAGAACTGAGAGTTTAGCGAAAAAAGAAAAGCAGTCTCTGTTGTTGGAGAGAGCCAAGGAAGAATAAACTCTACACAAACACTCGAGGTGAAACGAAAGGTGCTTTCAGCGAATCGCTATCACGGTGGCTGTCAGTTGAGGTAAAAGCCGGGACGGCTGATGCTAAATTGCACTTTTACTGTGACAAAGGTAATTACGGCGACACTGGGGAACACGGATAAAGACGTGTTTGTCAGCCGTGATTACACTCGCAATCCTTCTGTGATTGTAAAACTGAGCCGTGTTTTTGCTTGATTGACCTAACATGTTGAAACCAATTTGTGATGCTGGCTGTGCAATCATTGTTACATTAAAATGGCATTCGTTACTGCTTTCACAAATAGGTCCGAAAAAGGTTTTCGCAAACATTTGAAGGAAAAGTTTGTTTTTAACCCCACAATGTACAGATGACAATGTGTCTCTGAGTCAGGTGCTCTGCACTTGCGCATCCCATAACAGTGGGACTAATTTGCATATTGACCACCTGCATCTAAGACTTGTTCAGCTAGGCGGAGCAGAGATCCAGAGGTACTTTCAAGGGAGGGCCAAAGTCCGGCCGTCTGACTACATTGTCTGAAATACCATCAGGCAAAAGGCAGCATGATGCAGAAACGCTCCTGGTGCATCACCTCAGTTATCATGTCAAAGCTAAGCAGAGCTGCGATTAATTTTGTTGCATTAAGTGATTAGCGTTATCTTCTGATACTGAGCACATACCGTTTCTCCTCATGGGTGACCATTAAGCTGGGGCCTGTCCCAGAAGTCATTGAGCAAGAGGCGGGGTTCACCCAGGAATGGTCTCCAGCCAATAACACAACACATAAGACAATAACTTACAATCACACTCAAAACTATGGACAATTTAGAGTCTTCATTGAACCTAACAATAGCCAAAGACTAAGATGCCCGCGACCCTCGTGAGGATAAGCGGATTTGAAAATGGATGGATGGAACCCAGCATGCACGTTTTTGGAATACTCTTTAGAAAGAAATTGGAAAAAAGGCACACGCCTGGGAAAAACACACAGACCCGACGCAGGAAGGCATAAGGCAAGATCAGAACCCGGGACCTCTGCATTTTGAGGTACAAATGCTGACCAATAGTCCGCAGTACCGCAGAGAAGTAGCAGTGCTTGAAGATCTTCTTTAAGACATGCGGTCCTACAAGTTAAAATCAGTCAAGTCAATTTTTATCCTGGCTCATTTCAGGAAGGAGGCGATGATGCCCACGGCAGCCAGAGATTGATGGATTTGGGGGGCAACCCAAGTGGCCTGGCCTTTGAAGTCATCCACACGCGGGGGAAATTGATATATCGGTTTTAGCCCTGGACCCTCTTAAGGGAGCCTCCCCTGGAGATTAATGTGATAGCCTCTGTGTTAACCGCAGATACATCCAGGTCATCCGCGGGCTTCGGTGCGATGGTGTTTTAGTTGACCATCAGTATTGTGGTTCTCACGAATGTCAAAATGTGGATTTAAACCTTCGGGCCTCGCCTTAATCACCACTCGCACCGGTTTTATTTGGACAGGTTGGACTCTTGTGGACGTCTCATTTCCCCAATCGGTCAGGCAGAAGGTCTCCGTGCCTCGTCTCCAGCGGGGAGTCAGCCCTTTCGTGGTCATTCATTTTTAATGCCATGCAGAAATACATTTACATTAAATATGCAGAGTGGGGTCTCTAATTCAGAAATATTTATGATTTAACCATTGTCTTGGAGGTCAGATCGTGAGGAGTTCTGCCCATCAGAAGAACGCGGGACATCCAGATCGTTGCCGTGTCTGTTATTCACTTTGATTTGCCTCGTGTGTCACAAGTCATCAGGCCAGTCGGAGGCATCAGAGTGGGACCGGAATTAAACATGAATAGGGAAGGGGGTGTTTCAAAGAGACAGATGACAGTGGTCAGAGTAGAATTATACATTCACAGGAAAGTGATGTGGTTCTCATCAAGCTGAGGACTTTGGCCCTCGACATCTGTGCTTTGGTCCCATGTTCCCCATACTGTTGGATGATCTTTTTCATGACGTGAGGCATTAACTTGCCTGACGGATAATAACTAATCTCAGAATGAGTCGCAGATATTTGAACAGGGTTCTGATGGTCTTCGTCTTTTTGTCAAAAGGGGATTAAACAAGATTTGTTTATCAGATGACTATTTTGCTTGACAAAGCCTTGCTGTTCGGACAGCAAATAATTTTACGTCTCAATAGAAGAATGGTCAGCTTCCAGTTTGTAGAGGTGTTGTTTAAAAAAAAGCTAAATTCATACAGTGATTCCTTAATGAACTGACACCACATTTCCGGAACACATGTTGGAAAAATGAAAATACAGGACAATGAAAATTGACCTTATCATGCTTGCTGAGTTGAAGTCTTGAGGAAAAAGCGAAATAAAACATTGAAAAAAGTCAAAGAATCTTATGATTCAGATGGAAGGCGATTTCGAAGAAGTGCCCAGTTCTGAGATCTCTGATCCCCTTGGCCAAGGTTATATCATCCGACGAACGCGCAGCCCTCAAAGTCTGGAAAAAAAAAACAAGAAAAACAACAACAAAAAACCCACAATTATTATTTTAATGATGGGTGATTGATGTCTTGCTTCGAAGATGAGTTTCAGAAAAAATATATAAAAAGCCAAATGAAACCCAAAACATGGACAGTAAATACTTTGATGATCGCTGTGTTGAGGTCTTCAGTTAATAAGTATCAGAAAAACACACACATAAAATGCTTTATTAAATGACACTCGTTGAACTGAGGTCTTGCTTGGGAATACATGTCGGAAAAACACCTCTGCTTGGAACTCATACAGGCACACAAACTGTGAATGTATCTGTCTTCGGAGGGTTTTTTGTTTGTTTTGGGGGTTGGGTAGAATATCAGTCTGACCCGGATTTTTAGGACATTTCGAGACATTTGAATGTAGATGAGTCTCTCACATTGTTTGTTGTGCTTTAAACGATTACATGGCATACTTTCTACCTTAGCGCAATATTCCAAACATCCATGTATGAAGGAAGGAAAATAAAAAGGAATCTCTCAAACAAATGACTTTATGACAATGTCTTTTCACATCCATGCATCCGTGCATATTTTCCCCGGCTGGTGTCGAGATGAATCCCGCGTTGTTCTTATTATTGGCCTCTCCTGAGACTCGACGATGTGAATGACTGTCGAAGCGCCATCAGATCCGTCAATTGCATTCAAAGAAATGCTAACCATTGCTCTCGCCCAACCTAGCAGATGTTCACTTTTTTTTTTTTGTAAGTGGAATTCCTTTATTATGTTAATAGCACTGTTTTGTCACATGCACCATTTCCATCTGAGTGGTCTGGGGGAAAAAGGAGAGGGGGGGGGGTGGTCGGAAAAATCATCAGATGGATTGTGCTCTTTCAATAAGAGATGTTTGACATTTAGCGTGGAAAGAAGAATAAAAAAACATTTGAATGACAAGTGGCATATGACAATCATGAATGAACACAAGATGACAATAGAAGCTTGGTATCATGCCTTTTTTGGGGGGGGGGATAAATTGTGCCATCAAAAACATTGTTCAGGAGCATAAATGGTATGTGAGATAAGAACATTAAATCTAGCTGTCCTAGTAAGAAAAAAAACTGTTCTGTGTTAGTTTATGCTGTCGTTCATTTTAAACCAAGGTTGACCATATTTTGAGTTCCAAAAAGAGGACTTTTGGCTCAGCCTAGGGACTGAAATGATAATCAAAGATGTCAGACATTATAACTTTAATATATTTCAAGTAGTGCTGCTGACGTTGGAAAACATTTGCAACATGCGATCTGAGTGTTGCATATTACAATCCTGATTTTATTGCAATATTTATATTGTGCCGACAAAAATAATGTCTCAATTATCTAATGAATGAAATACATTTTTCCTGCATAAACATATGAATGTATTGTTGTCTAATTAAGTTCTTTAATGATAAAAAAGGATAGCGGTATCCCTTGGTACCACTATCCTATTGGATGGAGATGAACATTTAAGATTGTATCTGATGGGACTACTTTGAGCATTACATTTAAGCATTACAGGCCATAAATAGTGCCTTAATATTAATTCCTAGATTCCAAAGAATGAAAACTTGCCATAGATGTTTCATTTTATCCAGTAAATATTCAATACACAAGCTCAGCAATTCATGCAAGCAAAAGTCTACAAGCATTTTTTTTATGGCCAATGTTTCTCCAAAAACAAAAACAACGCGGTTGTGAAGCAGCTGTCAGAAAAGGTGGCCTGCAGCTAAATATTACCGATTCACCTCAAGGCTGAGTATTAAAGTAAAATACAATCAAAATGTTTATTTTTCAAGAATAAAAATGCAATATATATTTGAAGCAGTTCACAGAATCAAACTAAACATGAGTGGAGGTATTCATTGGCCAGCAAAATGTTTGCGAAGAAATGCGCAACACACATTTGAAGCAGGTCTCAGAAATAGGGATTCTACAAATCAACAAAGTCTTCAAGGATTTTTTTGTGGTCATACGACACCCATTTTGTTTCAGTTGTAAGAAAAATGGAGACAGTCTACTTTTAATTTTTCCTCAATTTCTGTCAAGGGCACACATTTAATATATTCTTCTTTATTTACATTTTTAAAAAAATAGAAGTCAGCATAATAGTTGGACTAATAGCAGTATATTGCAACTGTAAGTGTGATTAAGATGAACCTGCGAGTGTGTTGTACACAGACTCTCAGAGTGTCCGCCCGCCAACTTGCTCAAGGGAGCGTGGCTGGCTCGCGATAGGTTTTCACGCACGGTGCACTGAAGCCTTTCGCATATATATGGAATTTTTGAATATCTAAACCATTATTTAGCATCCGAATCAGTTCTGCTTGTCTGACTGATGGACAATTTTGGCGTGACCCGGATCTTTTTTGCATGTGACCTATACTGTGGGGCTGCCTTGCATATATTGTTTGGTACGTTCAACATGGACGCCGCTGCCCTCCTCTCCTGCCCGCCCCCCCACCCAACCATTTCTCCGCTTTGATCCTTTTAGCATGCTCTTTGTGTCGGAATTCATGCAATATTCATGGCTGGACTGTGGCTCCTCCGTATCTTTATGTACAATTATTGGCAGGCGTCCTGTTATGTCGAGCCATCTTAATAGTCACTATTGGGTGCGCTTAAGTGTGACTTGAGATTTTTCTGACAGTTTAGCAGGCCGGGGCCTGTGCCCTGAATTGATAAGGCAGGAGGCATTATATTTGCAGATTGTGCCCGCGTGGCTTCCTTCTTGACATTAATATTGATAAAGGTAAATAGCGTGCGTCACGTCACAGATGGAAGATCAGCTCTGGAAAATGGCATACTGTATGAACCATTTATTGTTAATATTGCTGGAGACAAAAAAAATGGTCATTGTGTTTAAATTATTTTCGCATTCTTTTCAGATTGTAAATCACGTAAAACAACAGCAAGTAATAGAACTAAAGTGTAACTAAAAATCTCTGTGGAACAGCGAATTCGTATTTTACATTCATGGAGAAAAGCTATACTGTTATCTCATCATTTTAACAAATTCCCAGCAACGTTAACACTTTACCTGTTATTAAAATATCCTGAGATTGAAAATTTATATTACACCTTAGACAGTATTTTTTAAAGCCTCGCTGAAAGTGGCCATTTTTAAGGGAGTGATTATAAACGCACGACTGTTCACTCTGCCCTGACCTTGTACAAGGTCAATGTGAAAATAGCTTTCGTGACAATGAGATGACAAGCTCAATATCTAAAAGAGCGAATCATGAAGCACACACAAGCCCACACATCGACAATAAAAATCATGGATTGCATTTTCACTGACGGATGCAGCACTTCTTCATTAAGCTGAAAAATGACAATTAACAGTTTGTGTAACCCAGTCATTCCCGACCTTTACTGAACCAAAGACAACTTAAAAATCAGTTCACTAAGTCCAATATGTTTATGTTTCCCATCATTAAGGAAAGGTACAATAGAAAAATGGCAAAATAACAACTTGCGAACAACATACTGTATGAACTACCTTCTGGAACATAAGTAGCGTCTCTATTTTTTTTCCACCCTGCCGAGACAGGATTCTTTTTGTGTTGAACACGATTCTTGAAAGTGTGAATGCGAGGGAGGGAAAAGTGCGTTTCGGAAAGCCGCCCGTTTGCGCTTCAACGTCTTCGGGATACCTGTCACAGTCACACGACTTCACCTGGAATGCAAACACCGCTGTGCTCCGACGAGCCGCGGAAATATCACAACAGGATCATGGTGGGGTGGGTGGGTGGTGAGAAGAGCCTCTTTTTAACTTTCCGAACTCCTCAAGTTCACCAAGCGACGCCTGTGCGACCGCAGCTTTTTATTTATTTGATTTTATTTTTTTAACGATGGCGCCCCGCCCGCTCTGAATGAAGAAGGGCTGGCGAGAGAGGTGCAACGTAGTCATTACCAGTCACTTTTGTGTCACTTTGTCAGGCAGCAATCTTCCCTGCTGCTCCGCTTGTGATGCGAGCGCCAGTTTGCCGCGCGGTCTCAGCGGCTGCTCTGTGACATGCGTAAACAAAATAAGAAAGAAGACACAGCCGAATACAGACGGCAATTTAGACTCCGACAACGCATTGCGTTTTTTTGTCTGTTTGGATTTCAGGAGACAAACTGCGACGGTAATCCATCAAAGGTGGCTCTCTTCTTCTCGGATGCAATACCACTTGCACAATACTCGAGTGTAGCTATGTGGCTAGCGTGAAAATCACAAGTTGAAACCGAGATTGACCAATCAGAATACATTATAAAGAAATTATTGTTAAAAATGCACATTCTGGATAAAGCTAAATTGTATTGCAGTCCTTTTATATTTTAAGGTAACCAATGTACTCTGCTACATTGACCTATGAGTGTAATTAGTAAATCAATTTATTCATGACAAATCAATTTCCCCCATTGACACCCATTCCAATCCCTCAGAAACCCCAGCATGGGATCTGTTTTTGTCGGCGCACATGCGCTCGACATAACATGGTGCATCTTCATTTTCATGCCAGGGAAAGTTGTGGGGTGTCGCTGATGATGGAGTGGTACACTCACCTGACTGGTGTGCAGGCAGCGTGGGATCGGTTCCCACTCAATGAGGGTGTGGATGTGGGTGTGAATGATTTTGGGGTTTTTTTTTGTCTCTATAAACGCGCTGTGACTGGCTAGCAACCAGTTCAGTTTGTATTCTGCCTTACGCCCAAATTCAGCTGGGATAGGCTACAGCAACTCCAGCGACCCTCCTCAGGATATGCGGTGTTGAAATTGGATGGATGGATGGATGGATGGATGGATGGAAAGTCTAGGTTACCTTGTCTGGAATTTGGCAGATTGTGCCATGCCATGCTGGGCATTACGACAGACGAAGGACATTTTCTTTTACGCGTTCCTGGCACACCTGACAGAAAGTAGACGAGACATTAGACTGGCTAAAACACAGGTGTAATTTTTTTGAATGCATTTTTTGGGCGCCCAATTATTTCTTTCCACACCAGAGTAGCTTCAGCTGTTTGCCTCTTTGCAACCCCTTCGCTTCGTCCCCATTTGTCATCTTGACCAGATCTATAGTCTGCTTTGGACCCATAGTAGAGAGGAAACGGTGCACTGGGGCTTAATGACACGAGACAGGATCACCCCCTCAAAACAGGGCGGGTTCAGGAAAGGTCAACAAACAGGGTGTGAAGTTTTTTTTTTAAATTCTTGATCCTTGGGGTATTTTTTCAAAAGCATATCACTAAAATGACCCTTGGGAACTGTTTTCAACTGTGAAAAAAACGGTCTCCACTGTCTCCTTAGAAGTAACCACATAAAACTGTCTTCAGCGGTGGACTCAAGGCTGAAGCAGCAAAAATAATATTTTTCATCATCAGTGACTACCACCTCAAGGGACTTTAGCCATTCCCTCATATACAACTGGCGACGAAGGAAAAATAACCAATTACGCTACTAGCCGACTGCTTAAATGCCCTACCTATGGGGACAATAAATAAACATGCCCAACTGTCTTCGCTATTAAAGCCATGGCTGAGTTATTTGCCTCAATTAGCTGCAGAAGGCGCCTAGTTCGAGTCATTGGAGGCATTCAAAATGAAATTGCGTCGCATATCATGCAGATATTAGTGTTAAAGAGTGACTGGCCTTGTTAATCCTGACCTAATGAGACCAAATGCAGGGAGATGGTTAAAAAAAATCAGTAAATGAGAATGTGGAGGGCCGGTACCGTACATTACAGGACATCTGTCCAATCTCGTGACATCTGGAAAAAAAACATCCACCATCATAAAAATAGGACTGTTTGGTTTTGATTGACACAGTAAGAGAGGCTTTCATTTCATAAAACTGAATGTTTATTATCGGGAAGTGTTACTAATATTTTATTTACCATGTGCAATTGCATGACTGCCAGTTTGAATACAACACTTAACCTAATAATCTACTTAAAAATGTCATTAATAACAGTAGAATAATACTAGCTCCATTTACTACTTAATAATAAAGGTTGAAAGCAGCAGTGAAAAGGCCCTCCTACCTCCTTTATACTGGGAAATCAACAAATTGATGATTTAACGTTGAAATCATGGTCTCCAATTGATCCATCCTTTTCCATTTTCTGACCCTCTTGATCCTCACAAGGGTCACGGGGGCCTGCTGGAGCCTATCCCAGCTGTCTTCGAGCAGTAGGCGAGGGACACCCTGAAACGGGCCGCCGTCTCCAATTTAGAATGTCATAAATTGGTATCTACATGTCAAGGATCTGTCCTTCCAGTCGTGGCTCAATTGGACAGATTCAGCATATCATTCATTTCAAGCGGTTTTGCCCGTGAATGCCCCACAACTCAAAAAACACCCCGCCCAGCCAAACCCCTGCCACCCCCATGACACAGACAGTGAGGTCATACAGTATCTCACACTCACCTGTTCTGTGGTTATGACCTCCTCTGCTGGAAAAAAAAAAAAAAACACTTAATTTGTCCAGTGGTTGCACGAAATAAATCATCTGGCTTGAGATACATTTTTGAATTATACTATACATCTACTTAAACACGCATCGAGATGATTCTCTCGCGTGCAGCCACTTGAAAAAATAAAATCGCGTCAATTGAACACACCATTTTTCTCAGTAACAGAGTATACACCACCTCCTGTTTCCGCTTCTTTTACAAACACAAATCAGGAAAACATTGAAACTGCCTTAATACAATGTTTCAAGAAATGTGTGTGTGTGTGCGTGTGTGTATGTGTGTGTTGTGTAATCACACTGGTAATTAAATTGGAGTTTAACACACACATAAAGTACACACACCTACATATAGTCCACAGACACCTACACACAGTCTATACACACCTACACACACACACACACACACACACACACACACACACACACACACACACACACAATTTCCAGGACTGTCAGATTAGAGCAGGTCCTTAATTTGTGTGACTTTCTGGAGTTTCACTCGTTAATGAGATGGGGCTAATTGCCATCGTTACTGTAATCTCCCGAGGTACAGCCAACATGGGAGGGCAACACGTTTAAAACACACACTCAAGTGATCACACTTAAAAGCTGCCAGCACTGCAGCTAAAGGTCATTAGCAGCAATGTGATGGCGAGGCGGGAGCGGTCGACGCTGCCGAGGTTCACTGAAGTTAAAACGTTCATTTGCTAATTCTAGGTATGCACACTGCAAAAAGAAAACATGCTGTAATTACAAGAGAGATGGGGGGAAGTAAAGGGCCGCAATGAACACAATGAACAAGAATATGAACATGAATTCACTGGATTTCTACAAGGAACCAATTTTCCTGGCAATTTAATAATCATTCATACGAACAACAGTCAGAATTTTAATAAAGTATCTCACTTAAAATTTACTTACACATAAAAATACCACAAATACTTTATACGATACATTACCAATATATGCAGTTTCATGACGGGTATTATTGTTATTATAACAACTATGACGACTACTACGACTGCTACAATTACTATTACTAAAATTATTACATTTACCATTATATAGAAATGCAAGAAAACCAAAACATTATTTTGAAGCTTTTACTTCAACAGTGTTGAAAACAGGGACACCCTGAACTGATTGCTAGCCAATCAGAGGGCACACATATACCGTACGAAGAATCGTTCACGCTCACACTCACACCTCGGGACAATTTAGAGTTTTCCATTAACCTTCCCTGAGGCCGGAAACCGAAATACCCGGGGAAAACCTTCACGGGCATGGACGGGGAGAACATGCAAACTCTACACAGGAAGGCTGAACCGTGTTTAAACCCACGACCTCTGCACTTTGAGGAGGATGTGCCTATGTGTAAAATTACTATTATTATTATTACTATTTTATTTGTATTTTTTTGTTTTGGCATCAGTGGCTGTAGAATTAAGTACATCGACCTCAGAAAAAATATTACCAATACTGTATTGAATTAGTATGAAGCTAATTTTCAGTTAACAGCAATATTGCAGTTATTATGAAATGAGTACCCTGTTTCTTATATTTTACTTTTTATTATTAAGATTATTGACAGCATTACTTTTTTTTTGTTTTTACTTTTGTAACTTAGTCAAAATTTTCATGGCCGTAAACAACCACAAAGTAGCCCGCCTGGCATCCTCCTGTCAGCTGTTGATGATACTGCGCATTCTGCAATTAACTTAATACACTCCGTCATATCACACTAAGCTGGGTCATCATCATGAGAATGCTATGGACTCTCAAGTCTGGCCGGGTTCCGAGGCGATGGAATGAGAACGGTAGCTAATGTTATCGCTAATGTTAGCATTAGTGTTAGTATTCCCGACGAAGACGGACAGATCATGCGCGCGGCAGCCGGCGCTCGTCTGTCCACGTCGAAAGACAGGTGGGGCTGCCGAAGCGATGGCGTTGAGTTACCCGAAGCGAGCGCTCGTGTGCGTCACGCCAACATTAAACTACACAAAACACACGCACAAACACAAAACCTAAGACGCTCAGATTGACAGTGTTTTTTTCTTAAGGCTGCGTCAATACAATAATATTGCCTCTGTTGCTACTACAACCACAAGTAAACACCAAATGCTTGAGGTCAATTGCACCTCTCGCTACATTGCACTGAAAGGTAAACCAAGTTTAAAAAAAAAAAAAAACACTGCTCCCCTCAGGATTTAGATTTGAAGAAAACCTTTGGATTGCAGGTGTTGTACGAAAAAATAAAAAATAACCTTCAGTACAGAAACAAAGTATTCAGACCTTGTTATGTCCCACCATGGCCGATATCCTCTTCATTTTAAACACCCCCAGAGAGGGCATGCTTGTCATTACACAGCAGAAAAGACGCACACTTTTTTTGGGCATGTGTTGATTTTGCTTTGTGATGCTAAAATGTGGCAAGGGAAGTTTACTTTAGCACCGGGGAGGGAAGCTAAGCCATGCCACCTGTTCACCAGATCCACGAGCTTTATTAAATATTCAGATAAAAAAAATTACAAAGACAGAAAAACAACAAAGCATTTCCTGTGCGCCTGTGGCACATCATCTGAAGACCTGTCCTATTTTTAGGCCACAAAAGCCCCATCTTTTAACCTCAAAGCTGGTGGAACCACATGTTTCCAAGAATATCAAAACATCCTGTACCGAACTAAGTAGCTTCAGGCTGACACACTGAATGGAGTGATGAATAATTGACAAAGAACAATCAATTTGAATCCATCTATAATCAATTCTTCTATGATACATATTGCATTTTCTCCCCGTGCCAGTGTGGGTTTTGTTAGGGTACTCCGGTCGGTTTTCTCCTACGTTCCAAAAACATGCATGGTCCATAAATGGACGACTCTAAATTGTCCCTAGGTGTGATTGTGAGCGCAAAAGACTTTTTGTCAATATGTACCTTGTGAGAGAGAGAGAGACAGAGAGAGACAGAGAAAGAGATTTTTAGAAATGTTTATGCAGCTTTGGGGAAGATTCTTCTATTCCCCAGTATGTAAAGCAAGGTCCATATTGCAAGTATGCTTGGAGAGTTTTGGGGCTCGTTATCCTGATATATGTTAAAATAATAACAATGGTAATAATATTTTTACTACATACTGTAAATGAGGAGTGCCTAACCCATCGATCGCAATCAACAGGTTAACAGCGGACTATTCCAATAGATAGATAGATAGATAGATAGATAGATAGATACTCGTCTGTTGCTTAAACTCACACAAAAACAGTCACATTATAAATAGAATAAAATTCAAAAGATGGATTACCGGTATATGAAAAAAAAAGAAATCAGAGCATTGTTCAACAAGACTCCCTGTTACGACATATGTGTGTGTGTGTGTGTGTGTGTGTGTGTGTGTGTGTATATATAGCAAAGAAAATGAATCTGGGGAAGTACACAGAAGCGCCGACAGGGATGCTCCTGATGTCTTTACGTGCTACAAATGTTCATCACCGCCTCCACGAGGTCTCCCACAAAGGTAATGTTACATTAGGCCTCTTGAGTGGAGCTGAAGACCCAAATAGAATACCGTCATGCAAGCAAGTAGTCTTATAATTTCCCTACTTGGTATTCGATGGTAATATTTAAAACAGATTCTTAATTTGAACATATTCCCATGTAATAATTATGAAAAAAGACAAGTAAATTAAATTAAAATGAATGGAAATTATATTTAGTTTTGTAACTAAACTAACATCAATGTGTACCGTATTTTCCGAGTATAAGTCAGTTTTTTTCATAGTTTGGCCGGGGGTGCGACTTATACTCTGGAGCCACTTATGTGTGAAATGGTTAACACATTGTACACGTCACATGTTATTTTCACATTAAACCGCAAGAGGTTGCTCTCGGTCTGTGTTGATACATTTTTGGCGGTAACTGAGAAAAACGACTGATAATGACTCTGACGACAGCGACGTAGAAGAGGAAACGCTGCATCTTCTACCTACGGCGTTGGCAGAGTTGTTTAAAAGTGACATCGAGCATGAAGATTTCATTGGACTTTGTGATTTGGAGTGACGATAATGGTTTGGTAAATTTGTTAGCATGTTCTTTGTGCTATAGTTGTCTAAATAACTCTTAATATGTTTCATGAACATACCGGGCACATTCACAGTTCGTTGTTTAAGCATCATGTTTTGCATTTATTTTCATTTTTCATTTTCATTCAAGATGACATGTATGTTTTTGGTGTTGGATTTTATCAAATAAAGTTCCCCCAAAAATGCGATTTATACTCCAGTACGACTTATATATGATTTTTCCTCTTAATGATGCATTTTTGCATGATGCAGGAGAGATACCGACGCTCGTTCCTACCGACTGCTGTCAGGCTGATGAATAAAAAATAACAATCATAGTGGTAATGATGATTGAATGATGTGAAGGTAAATTGTAAATAGCACTGCGATGTATCCATTGTGTTCATATTGTATTTAATTGAAAGATGTTTGTTGTTTTTTTTTTTCTCTTTCTCCTTTCTACATACATTCTTGCTGCTGGAGGCTGTAAATTTCCCCAGTGTGGGACGAATAAAGGATATCTTATCTTATTTTTTGGCTGGTACGATTTATAATCCGGAGCAATGTATAATCCGAAAAATACGGTATTTGAAAAGTAATTCACGTGCAACAACAAACACCAGACATCATGCAATAGTTTATGCTACTGTATGTACCATAAACAGCAGTAAAGTTAAAAATATTTGGAAAAAGTGTACGCGTCATAACTTTGTGGTACATAAAAGCCGGCTTGCATGAGCTTGATGTGGAAAAATCGCAAGACTATTCCCTGTGACTGTTGCTCTGTGGTCATAATGAACTCATCAGACCTCCCTAGATGTTAGCTCTTTCTCCCCAACGCAGACATTTTTTTTACAAAGGATTCTCCGGGACGAGATGACATGTTTGACTTGCAATCACAAGTGAGAAGCCCAACTAAGCCACACACCTAATAAATGAGTGCCCCCTGACGGGCACAGAGATTGGGGGCACGAGTTCCATCGGGCCCAAACGGCTGCCGTCCATCATACACAGGGCAAAAATAGAGAATCCACATAGTTAGATCGAGTTCACACGAACGGACGTGCACGCTAGCTTGTCTCCTCATAAATTGAAATAGCTTGTAGTAACAGTGTCAAAACACACCGGAGACCCTTGCATGCTGGTTACACGCTACCCTCTGCTTAAGCAATGACACGCTGAAATAAAAGTACACAGGCTCAGAATGAGGTGAGCAACATTTAGCATTGTAATGGCAACCCTTGACCACCTGTTATACTGGTCAACAATACTGTTGGGCCAGCCAGCACACATTCAACACAGTACAACCTTTTAGGTCAAATTAATTTTCTTCTCTCGTCAATGATTGAAATAGAAATACAGTGAATTCCTGCCTATTGGCAGTCCGCTGTTACAATCGAAATATTTTTTCCCTCCTACAGAACCCATCCTCAAGTCTTCACTGAACAACTCACTAATTACAGATTTTGTCCTTTTTCCCTTAATGCGCTGGGATTTCGTAAGAGGGCGCCAACACCCTGGCTATTAGGGAAGTAGTACCGTAATTGAATCAGAATCAGAATCATCTTTATTGGCCAAGTATGTAGAACACACAAGGAATTTGTCTCCGGTATAACACGCTGCACTAGTATCATCGCAAACAACAAAAACATTGAACCTTAAATGAACCATTTTAGAGTAACCAGTAGTTTTGTAGTACCATTTTGTGGTGCAAGAAGAGTGACTATGTCAGTGACTGTTTAAGGAGTTAATGGCTAGAGGGAAGAAGCTGTTTAAGTGTCTACTGGATTTGGTGCGCATGGATCTGTAGCGTCTGCCTGAGGGGAGTGGCTGAAAAAGGTGGTGGGCAGGGTGCGGGGGATCCAGGAGGATTTTCCGTGCCCTTGTCTTGATTCTTGCAGTGTGCAAGTCCTCAAGAGTGGGTAGGGCGGTGCCAACAATTTTTTCTGCCGTCCTGCCGTCCTGGGATTTCGTCTGCCCCGAAGTCAAGGAGCTGTGCTGACGTGACGCATCTGGAGTCTCGAGACTGAGACCACATTCTCTGATATTGGACAGTAACTTGTTAGTCCAAAATGCTAATGATATTCTTGAGATACCACTGTAAGTTACATACATTCAAGACAATCAGTGCAGTATGAATCAAAACAGCCCCAGAACACCACTGAGCCTGCTTCATGTTTCAATCACATTGCCACGGTGATCTTTTTCCCCACTTTTTGATTTCCTTTATATAACCAAGTTCTAAAAAAAAAAATTGAGATGAAAAAAAATATTCTCCAAAGTGACCTTTTGCATGTGTCTGCGTCATAGAGCTGATGAGACTTGGAAGAATATGCTAGTTTTGTCCTGTCTATCCAAAGGACATTCTCCAGAAGCCAGAATTCCAGTCTATAATCACTTTCAGGTTATTTCAATGAACCACAGAATATGGGGTTTTCTTTTTTTAGTGGAACACTACCAACCCTGCCGTACACACCGCACACTGTACCTACTGTTAACACATGAAAGAGAACTGGATTTACTCTGGGGCTGCTTTGCTAAGTCTGGCGCCGGTTACCTTAAATCTGTGCTGGATACAATGATATCTCAAGAATCTCAAAAGTATTCTGGCGCGAAAAATATGCCAGGAAGCTTGGTCTCAGCCACAGGCTACGGGGTAAAGAACAAAACACCAGAAATGATCCGACTATTTTGAAAGGCCCTCCAATGATCCCTGATCTAAACATCTGTGACAAGAGGCAAAAACCTGCAGTCCGGAGAAGGCAGTCCTTCAAAGTTGACCTAAATGCCTGCAGTTACAAGTATTCCAGATAAGACTGAAGTGTATTCGTTCTTGAGCAGAAGGAACCAAACTCGACTGTAGGACTGTTGATGGAATCGTGACTTAGCAACCACCCTCACCACCACCACCACCAGATAAGAAAGCAGCTGAAGGTACGCTTCTATTTTTCACGATCAGCAATCATCGAGAGGTTATAGACGCAGAGGTCCTGACTGCACTCAATATTTCGTTAAACACACCACAGCATGACACATGTTCGTTTTATTCCTGGAGATCAGTCGGTTTAAATGCTTGTTAAAATCAACCAAAAAATAAATAGAGGGGGGAAAAAAGGACTAAAATAATTCCTTTGTAACGTCACATCAAGCCAATCAACAGTTCTGCTCCACATGGGTTGATCAAACTAATATTGACTGGAAGATGGGTGGGGGGTGGGGGTGGGGGCACCTGAAAGATTAGATAAACTGAGCCACTCATCCTTCCGCTCTTCAGAAGCACATTCTCCATTTCCAGACTGTGTATCAGTTTCCAAATGCTGCCACTTTAATTCCATTTGCATTCATACAAAGACACTCGGGATGCTAGGAATACGTTTACCTTAAGCGGGGTGTACACCAAACGATAGATAATCTGACAGTTTTTTTTTTTAGCATTTTTATTTCTCTCCTTATGATCAAGGTCAGCAAAGATCGACGTCTGCGCAAGCTAATCCTGAGTGATTATCCTGCGGTGTAGCGTGTGAGTCCGCGGCTGAGCCCAGTTCCGATGTTGAACACAGACAAGCGAATTTGCAATTGTCAAAGTATAATACATTTAACATTTACAATTGTCAACCCTGACTGTTACCTGGGCCTGCGTGGGTTTTCTCCGGGTGCTCCGGTTTCCTCCCACATTCCAAAAACATGCATGGCAGGCTGATTGAACACTCTAAATTGTCCCTAGGTGTGAATGTGAGCGTGGATGGTTGTTCGTCTCCTGTGTGCCCTGCGATTGGCTGGCAACCGATTCAGGGTGTCCCCCGCCTACTCCCCGAAGACAGCTGGGATAGGCTCCAGCGCCCCCCGCGACCCTAGTGAGGATCAAGCGGTTCGGAAAATGGATGGATGGACCCTGACTGTATGTTTACCAGTGGATCTGGGAAGGAAAAAAAAATCTATTTTAACACCCCCTTTTCCACTGGATCATTGTTCAGGATAATCTTTTGAGACAGGCACTAATCATCTTTTTCATTCGAAAGGGAGATAAATAAATGCTCATATTCGGCCCAGTTATCTGCATGAGTGTAAGACGTTTTGGAGCCATACAGAGTGGCTAAACACTGTCTCGAGCGGGTAATGGTCTCTCATGCACACACACTGGCAGAGAGGAGAGAGAATTAAATACTTCCAGTGGGTCCCCTGGTGGAGAAAGAACGCGAGAGCCACGGGCTTATAGCTCCACACCGAGTGATTCGTGAATCTCTTCTCCTTAAACTGCTCTGCGCCACTGTGCACACGTTTGGGTAAGGGGGAATGCGGAGGAGGGGAGGTGGGGGGATGGGGCTTCACCCATTTGCACATTAATAAACCTCCCGAAACATTTATTAAACGCTGGGGGGGAAATAGATGGTATTTACACTTGAAGATCTTCCAGGATTCATGAGAGCGTGTTTGTTTGGTGACTTGTGAACGCGAGGCCGCATTCAAGGGAGGGTTTGTTGAGTGATGACGTCTTCTGTCCAGTTACCACGAATGCCAATAAGAGTGGCGATGATGGAAGGGAAGACACCATGAACCCCGTTAGTTAATCGACACGAGCAGAGGCACTCACGCCTGACTTCTGTTCTGTTGATTTGATCATCCAATATTACATTTTTGGGTTTTGTGAAACACGCAAATTGGAGTTGATATGTGCATTATGTTATGAGGCTGTAGTGTAGACCTTTAAAGACGCAAAATACAGTGGCGTTTTAATATTCAGCGAGCCAGAATGTGGCATTGCGTGCTCGGTCAAAGTTTGTGCGTCAAATTATAAATTTTACAACCTCTTAAGCTTTAAGAATCAAATAACCTAAATACAGAATACCTGACCTTAATCTTTGGATCATGGGTGGGCTAACCTTTGATATTTGACACATTGTTATATGATGTTTGATATTAGATTACATGTGGCAAGACTAAAAAGTAACATTGAGTATGTACAGAATAGTTCATTTTAGTCGTGAGTTTCACATCACAATGTTGGACACTTCTCATGACGTCGTTTGCAATGCCTTTAAAGTTTTGTACGGCATAAGAGACAATCAAATTTTAGATATAAGAATTCAGATAAAATTGGGAATTCTACAACCCCCCTTCTGGGTTATTGACGCAAATGATATTTTTCTGCTTCTGCCATTTTGCTTTGAGCATTAATTAAATGTTTGTGTTTTGTGTGTGCGAGTGTTCCATGCGTGTGTGTGTTTTAAGTGTCCTCCCTACCCCATTAGAGGAAAACGCCTACAGACTCAAACCCTAACCACCCCACCCCAAGCCCATCACTCCATCCGTCGTGTGGGAGGTGTGAGGGGGTGCTGTCCATACGGAGGCTCTGGTCCTCTCGGTGTGCCACATCAAACTCTATAAAGGGAATCATTTATGTGCCACTCCCCATTACTGAACAGCATGGAGACAGCTAATGAGGGCCGAGGCAAAAGGAATATATCCACCGCTTTGCTGGCAGGGGAAGAAAACTGGTGGCCTTTGGGGAGTCATTGTTTTCAGAGGGTGGGGGGCGCAAAAGGAACTTCTTGTGTGTGTGTGTGTGTGTACCCACTTCATCGAGACTTTTATTTATTTATTTGCCGCCTCAACAGCTTGAGGTGAAGACTGCAAAACACACAGCATTTTGTGAATGGGTATTTGCTCCCATGCGTGTGTGTGTGTGAGTGTGTGTGTTTCTCACTGGTAATGTGTAAATAAAATACCCCAGTGGTGAGTGGTGAGTGTGTGTGAGCTAATGGACACCTCCGTGCGTTTGCAGTGCATGCTGGGAAACACACACACACACACACACACACAGACACGCACACACGCACGCCCGAAGAGGTCTAGCAGTGCTGATATATATAAAAAAAAGTAGGTAGCTGTGACATTTCCAATTTGCCATGCACCAGCCCACTCCATTTTCTTCCCTGCTGCCTCTTACATGCTAGAGTAAGCCTCCAGGATTGACAATAATTACAGCCCGCATAAAATGAAGAGGGTAATATGAACACAGCTTTGCCATAATTGCCTTTTCATTATTTGCTAACAGTGAGCTATTCAGTCATAAGAAAGAGATTGCATAGTAATTGGCTGACAAAGGGAGGCTGCGGCTCTTTTCAGAAGTCTTTTTTGGGGGGGTTGGTTGGGGGGGGGCAAGTGTGTTGCTGTGAAGGATTTCTTCTGTTTTTTTATATGATTATTAAAAATCTCACGCATTAAAGTGTCATTTAAAACTACAATTTTTATCCGTGAATGGGAATCTGGGTATTAACATGAGCGTCCTATTTAGAGTGGAACATCCTATTAGCAGTATTAGCACTATTTTTGGTAACTTTCCATATCAGGGCCGCCTCTCAGCCCAAATGGGATTTGGAGACAGCTTTGTTTCTGATCAACAACCACACAGTCTTGTTTATATGCTGCTACTGCTAATTTATTGGCTAACATGTGCTTATTCAGTGTTAAGTGAGCATTTGGCAGCTGAAATGCAGCCTCGGTGCACAAAGGAACACACCACTTTCAGCACAGTGATCACAAACGGTAATGGTGGCAATTTAATGAGGAGAGAGTCTTACTTTCATCCTCCCAGATAATATGAAAAGAGCTTTACAGTGCATACCGAACCCAATCATTTTGTGAAACTTTATTTTATTAATGACGAGTCAAACAAAGGTATACCTTTTTGGGGTGGATTCTCTTATATTTCTTTCTGTCTTTATTTAATTTTTGTGGACAATATTCAACCTGGTTCAGGACAAGCGGCGTTGAGAGTTTGCATGTTCTCCCCGTGCCTGCGTCGGCTTTCTCCGGGTACTCCAGATATTCTAAAAAACATAAACGGTAGGTTAATGCAACACGCTAAATTGGTGAGATTGGGAGTGTGAATGGTTTTCTTTGTGTGCCCTGCGATTAGTATACTGTGTGTGTGTGTGTGTGTGTGTGTGTGTGTGTGTGTATGTGTGTATATATATATATATATATATATATATATATATATATATATATATATTTATTTTTTTTCATTCATATATGTATTGTGGGCGGCCCGGTAGTCCAGTGGTTAGCACGTCGGCTTCACAGTGCAGAGGTATCGGGTTCGATTCCAGCTCCGGCCTCCCTGTGTGGAGTTTGCATGTTCTCCCCGGGCCTGCGTGGGTTTTCTCCGGGTGCTCCGGTTTCCTCCCACATTCCAAAAACATGTGTGGCGGGCTGATTGAACACTCTAAATTGTCCCTAGGTGGGAGTGTGAGTGCGAATGGTTTTTCGTTGCTGTGTGCCCAGCGATTTGCTGGCAACCGATTCAGGGTGCCCCCCGCCTACTGCCCAAAGACAGCTGGGATAGGCTCCAGCACCCCCCGCGACCCTAGTGCGGATCAAGCGGCTCGGAAGATGAATGAATGAATATATGTATTGTATTTTATTGTTTTTTAATTATATTTTATTTAATTAATGTTGACATTTCATCGTATGAGAGCAGTACAACACATTGTTTTATTTGTTGTTTGTTTTATTTTGCTTTATTTTTGTAATGTTCTGTCTGCTTTGATTTAGTTTTCAGCCCCAGCTGGTGTGAAGGGCCGTTTCCCTCCAGCCGGCGCACCTGTTCCTTGTTTCTCATCAAGCCTTGCCATGTATTAAAGGACCGCCAAAGCTTCCTGGTTTTTGTTGCATTGTTGTCTTTGCTTGGTGTTGTGTTTCAAGTCCTATTTTTTTTTACCTCCTGTTACTATTCAAAGTTGCTTTTGTTTTGTTCATATAGCATTGTCAGTGTTTTTATCATTCAGTTTTTGCTCTTGGTCATTTTTTTTGTGTTATTGGACTTTTGAAATATCATTTGCGTATTCTCGGTGTCCAATTGAACCCTGCCTTTGTGAGCGCCTTTTGTTTCATGAATTGGTTTGTTTCATTCTTGTGACCAGACATTTCAGTTTGTACTTTGTTGGTGCCATTTTCTGTCACAAATACTTTTGTTCTTGCGCTTTGTGTGAGCCTGCGGTTTTGAAATCAAGAAACATTATTCAGTTCGGTCTGAACATTTTTTTAATCATATATTTATTATGTATTTTATTGGTGCTTTGTATGAATTGATCCACGTATTTGCTGACAATTGTGTAAACATCATAATCAATACATAATTATTTTCATTTAATTTTATTGACTTTGACATTTTATTTAGGTGTTTTTATTTGATTATGTATCAACTGACTGCCTGAACCTAATTCCGTTAATGCTTAATATTTATAATGTTGAATTTTCAAACATTTGTTTGTACAAAGAAAGATTTATGTCAACTCCTTTTCTCCTAATGGATAACCTTTCTGAAAAACATTCATCTGAAGTAGCCCCGCCCTCATCATTGAATAAAAACCTCCAAGCCAATCAATATGTATCCCAGACAGCGCGCTCTTGACTCGCTGGCCATAATCGTTTAGCTCGAGTGCTCGCCTGAGTGGTGAATAAATTACATTTGCAAATTTATAATGCCATCATTGGTTGCCTGGGCATTAGCGCATATTTAGCTGCGGCCGCACATTAAAGAAGAGGTCGATAGAGGCGGGCAAATAACGTGCCAAGCACATGTAAGAGAGTAAGTGGAGGTTAATGTGATTGCGCCACTAGTGAGTTATCCATTCTTTAGATTCATATCGACTCATGTTTTTATTGTACTTATAAATAGATTTACACAGAGTAGCAAGCATGTGTTGAAGCAAAAGCATCTTTTGATGGCAGAATCTTTGCCAAAGCAATGAGGATAACTTTACAATCTCGGAATGTAAACAGACATGCTGTTCTGTACTTGTCAAACAAAGTTTTTGTTGGATAGTTTCCCGCAACATTGTAATGTGCATTAGCACCACCTACAGGACTGGAGGGAAACAAGGACCAACTGTTCTGCAAGTGTATTTTTTTGTATGGCCAGCTAAAAGTTGGCAAACAAATTGTCATATGTCCATCCATCCATTTTCTAATCCGCCTCTCTGACAAGGGTTGCAGGTGTGCCTATCTCAGCTGTCTTTAGACAGTAGGCGAGGGACACCCTGAACCGCTTGCCAGCGAATTGCAGGGCACACAGAGACAAACAACCATCCGCACTCACGTTCAGACCTCAGCACAATTTGGAGTGCTCCATTAACTTGCCATGCATGTTTTTGGAAGGTGGGAGGAAACCGGAATACCCGGAGAAAACCCACACACGCACGGGGAGAACATGTAAACTCCACACAGGAAAGCTGAACCGGGTTGACCATAGAGTTGACCATATCTACCACAAAGGAGGGATGATATGTTTCTTTTGGTTTTGTTTTTGTTTGGGTTTTTTTCACTCAGGCGTCCTCCAATTTTTTTGCAAAATAATGTCGAATGTTGAATTGTAATAGGTCCATGTCTCATTGAATGTCCAATTACTGTGCATGCGTCGTCTCCTTTGCTGTCCATCCCCCTCTCACCTTAACCCCCCGCCCTCACCGTAGCAGAGGAGTCATGCCGGGGAGCCCCCGTGTGTTGTTTGAGGTGAGAGTTGGTGTCATAATTATCTAACACAACGGGGCTGCTGCTCTTATTAGTAATTAGCGCCCACCAAAACTGATTGCTCCGCCAACTCCCCTTCCCCCACTCCCTTCCCTGCTCATCCCTTATAATGTTTAAACATTTACTTTGTGCTTGAAGGATTTGTTTGTATATATCTCGTGTGTGATGAGCGCTTTTCAAGTAATTGGCTCCTGGGGGACGCCACTTTCCCAACAGTTAAGGAATAATTACAGCCCCTATGAAATGTTAAACTGCCCCGACTGTCTTTTTCGCCGGCACTTAATTGCGCGCAACAAGTTCGAAGGCAGCCTTTTCATTTTGTTCCAGTGCTGCGATGCACGGGACAGAACTCTAGTGGAAAAAAAAAATGCATGCTTATTTTTTTTGAAGGCTTGTAAATAGCCTCTCATATGCTAATTTAACAGGACACCAAAGCTCTTTGAAAGGCGAAGCACTCATTGAAAGTGATGCCGTTAACTTGTTTTTTTGGAGGTGTAGGGGGCTTTTTGTTTTAATCTTGTTGTGGAAAAATAAAGCTTGATGCATTTCTGTGCTGTAATAGACTTTTGGATTTATGTTGTTGTAATTCTTGATGGGGAAAGACAAAATAAAATGCCCAAAATACGAGAGTGTGAGGTTTTCTGTTAATGTTTGATATGGTTGATGTAAGTACACAGCCTATTAACTTGGGAGTTTTACACATGAAATTCAAATGTCATTGGATAAAGAGTTATTTTATTTCAAAGCTGAAATGATGGATTTTAATTAACTATTTTTTGATAGGAAATAATAAACATAGACATAGTCATCTTTTACACATTACACTTCCACGGGCCACGTAAAATGAGGTGGCGGGCCGGATCTGACCCCTGGGCCTTGACTTTGAACCCTATGCTCGATGCTATCCATCTATCACTACGATGCTAAATCTCTTCTCTTCCTAGTTGTTTGATTTGAAGCATTCAGGTACCTGTCCCCATTTTGAATGTTCCATGCCATCGCTGGTGCCGCAGTGCCACGAGATCGCGCAGATATTTGAATGAGAGATGATCACATGCTGGCGGTGAGACTCAATCAGCTTCCTGAATGCCACGCTTCCTTTAAAAGTGATTAAGAGGAGAACGCACCATGCAGAACTCTCCTGCAGCTTTCCGCTCACGGATTTTAGGTGTTGATAATCTGGTATTTGGTTTAATTAGCGGATAGGCGTGCCATGCGCTCAGTCAGGTATGTGTTGTACTGACAGAGATGTAACGTTCTGGAAAATGTGTTTGCCTTTGTCACCCCCCCCCCACCTGTTTCACAACATGAAGGCGAGACAGATTCGTTTTATTTATCATTTTTAACTGCATATTCAGATTAAAATCTTAAGAGACATGATGTGCATTTTTACTTTGGTCGAAAAACTCAAAGGATCCAGAATTTCAAGACATAAATACAAAAAAAACCTGTTTTAGCCTGTTTTTAGGCTGTGGCCTTGCGCACGTCACTCTCTACTGCAGGGTCAATTCACAAAAACTTTTGTTACCATGACGACCGAGGGTTAAACTAAGAATTTGCTCTGTCTGTTGATTTTGAGATTACCAACAAAGTGGCTCAGCCTGTGTCTAGAGACATGATGAAATTTTAAGTGTTTTTTTTTTTTTTTTTTTTTTACAGCTGGATGTGTAGACATGATCTCAAAGACAAGACAAAAAGTTACAGCATTTTTTTATTTTATTTATTTTTTTGCTTGTCACTTTTTTGAAGAATGGTTGCTAGATGGGTCAGGTAAGTTTCTAAGACGGTATTGCTGAGTCGCCTTTGCTGAGTTAAACCACCCTAGCTCTGAAGGAGGTAACCTGTAGTTGAACCATTGGGTCTTGTTAAGAGGTTTAAAAATAAAAGGGAACGGAGAAGGTGTGGTCAGAAGACCCGTTTTGTGTTTTCAGCCTTACCTTGTTTTCACTTGTTTAGCCATTTTTTTTAGGTGTGGGGGCAAAAAGGAACATAAACCTTAATTGTCTTACCGTTGAAATTTATGCTGATTACATCAATTTTAAATAAAATAATCAATGGTCATTGAGGTCAGTTTACCGTACGCAGCAATTATTTTTTTTTTGTGCCGTGTTTTACGACTGACTCAATCTGACCCAAAACGCAAAGCAAATACGACTCTTCATTGTTTTCCTTTCACTTACTGATGTATTTAGAGGTTCAGTGTGCACATTCAAAACATGGATCCAACCTCACCGTTTGGTTTTGTAATCCAATTTGATCGAGGGCATTCCTGTTGAACCAGGGCTGCTCGTGCTAACTCGATGGAGCCCTGTGATCCAGATGGGAAGCAACACAGCCCCTGGCTAAACAAATCCTCCTTTGTTTTGTGTGTATGTGTGTGTGTGTGTGTGTGTGTGTGTGCTGAGTGATCTCCATTCAGAGGAGGGGACGGGTAAACACTGCAAGCTCTATGGAGCTGCACATTGTAAACACACAGCGCTCATTAACTATAATGAGATGTTATGAGCAGCCCTTGAGCTCATTGTGTGCCTTCTACTGAAGAACCTGCCTTGCTATTGTTGTTGTTGTTTATGCAAAGTGAGTCGTGGGTTTTTGGGGAAGGGGGGAAAAAACAACAACAAAAGAAACAGTGCATTCCTCTTGTAGTTTTCATGCACTAATCAGCAACATCAGGGGAGCTGGTTTAGAAACACCTCGCTTGCTCTCCACAGCTACCTTTCATGCCCTCTCTTTGCCCCTTTCAAGTCGGATTCCCTGCTACTCATGTTATCCTAATTCCCGACTAGGTCTTGAAAGAACGAGTTCTGCGGTTGAGAACATCTCCTCCGCATAGCTAGCGGTTAATTAGACCGAGGTTTTTTTTTCTTTTTTTTTTAATGAGGACGACACCGACCCATGCCGGGTCACCGTGACCTTTCTTTGCATCTCCAACCCCGATGGCATTCCAGCCGATCACGCTCCGCTTATCATATTTCCTCAAATAGCGGCCAGGGGCGTGTTTGGATACTCAACAGCAGAGAGGTGTTCATTTGAAGCCTTTATTGCGTTACAATGCCGGTGGAATGTTTAACTGCCTTTCATTCAGCAGTCACGATATTTTTAGTTTCTATCAATAACAAAGTGCAGTAAATTGGAAGACCAACTTGACATGCATTGGTTTATTGATTTTTCTCTCTTCAAAACAGTCTTTATGGGCTGTTTTGTATCAAGAATAAAAGCCAGGGTAGCACGGTGGACTGCTGGTTCCCAAGTTTGCTCACTGTTCGGAGGTTTGGTGTTTAAATCTTAGCTCCGACCAGTGTCGTACATGAACAAGTTCATTAAGTTGTTCGTACTTGAACGCAGTGTATATGAAAACATTTCTGAGAATAAGCTCATTATGCAGGACAAGGAGACAACCTGGTTAAACACAGAGTAAATGAAATTGGCAGAAAATGTCATTATTTGGCAATTCTGTACACCAACAGTCGCATGACGCATGCGTCATCAAAATGGGATATAGGTACGGAGCACGGATTTTATAGGCAGTATATGCTCGTTGGTGGGAGGGAATTTGTTTTGATCAGTTGATATGATATACAGAAGTATACCCCGAAAGAAGCTTATTTGAGGCGAGGCGTTTGGATATTCAAGACGAGACGCCGTTGCTCTTTGAGAATATACCAAAACCCCTATTGGTAATGACACCTTTGCCAACATGGTCTCCTGCATGCCTCGGTTGAAGTGACTCCTCTGTTCCATTCAAGGGCCTAATTACCACAATAGTGCCACAGGACACTCCCACGTAACAGGGAGGGGTCTGAATATCACAATGGCTGGCTGGCCAACGAGTGGCTGCACCTTAGGCCATTAATTGCCCACCCCCCATGCCTATGTGACATCCCCCCCTCTCCACACAATTCATTGGATCTTCCACTGCCTGGACCCCCTCCCAGACTGATTGGGAGCAATCTGAATTGGCTGACAGTTGGCTGCGATTTCTCAGCCACATGCAGCCTGACGCCTCCTAATTAGATGCTCCTATAGGGTGGTTTACATTAGACAAACATTTGCGCAAGACCACGGGACCTGCCAGCTTTTGTTTGGAGAGCTCGCACACACAAAAAATGAGAACATTTCCAGACTTTGTGTGTGTGTGTGTGTGTGTTCAGTGTGGATTTATATATCTGTGCACATAATGAATTTTAAATCCTGTCCCAGAGATGGCTGATTGGAAAGAAAAAGCGCATTAAAGTTAATTTGCTTCCTGAACATCATGAACACATTCAGACTTATTGGCCACCAAGCATGAAAGCACGTGACAGTATTGTTTGTCACTCACTGTGTGTGTGTGTGTGTGAGTGTGTGCGTGTGTGTGTGCAATGCTGGTTTTCTCAAGACTTTTTGGATCAGCAGCACATGTATATGAACCAGTTAACCTTTCAGTGTTCTCAATGAGAGCAACATCCCAGTCATCTTTTCACTGCTTTTCAGCTGTTTTGTTTTTCTCAAGCAATGTTCGTCCCACTTTTAGGGTTCTTATAATAAATTAATACCCTATCTTCCACTGTCGTGTTTGGTAGCTGATGTCTACCAAGGAGATGCTTGTACAAATATTTCATTGTTGTTGCTTTTTTTTTCCTCCCTCGCCTCAAAATTGGTGTGGATCTGTGTTGAATCAACAAAAAGCTGACCTTGGTGCCGCAGCTTTTGGTGCACGTAGCGTATTTCCTGCCCCCCCACCCCTTTGACACTTGGCAGAGGATGTTCGGTGTGTCGGTGTGAATTGTTTATCATGATGTATGTGCCCTGCAATTGGCTGAGGTAGTGAAAATGAAGGTATGGATCTTTCGGACCACAATCTTTCTATCTTGGTGTGTGTGCTATTCAAGGCCTTACTTTAGTTTAGTTGGTTTTTGATTGTTGTTGCTTCATGCCCACACAAACCGATGGTAATGCATGGATCCAACGCCATTGTCTACCACATTTCCGATGCTCACATGATAAGTGCCCTGTAACAATACGCTTCACACCAGTGGGCCATATTTCCATCAGGCCAGCCTTTTATTTCCTATTTAATTTTCTGAATGGAAGCGCAACGCCCCGCCACCCCCTCGCCGATCGCATTTTTTCTTACTTATCAGCCAGGCCATCGTCGGCCCTTTCAAAGCCAACAATCCTGGTTTCAAATAGGCTTGTTCGGCAGGTGACAAGATGTAGCTCATTTCACTCACAGACCGGCAGCAAGGTCACCACTCTCTCAGGTTCATTTTGCGGGAGGTGGGAGGGAGACAGGGGGGGGGGGGGGAGGAGGAGGAGGC
Organism: Hippocampus zosterae; assembly: GCF_025434085.1. Lineage (NCBI taxonomy): Eukaryota > Metazoa > Chordata > Actinopteri > Syngnathiformes > Syngnathidae > Hippocampus > Hippocampus zosterae. The sequence continues at coordinate 8,221,580 of NC_067454.1, read as the reverse complement.
AGCCGCCGCCGAATAAGGCCTCGTCCGCTTGCCTGGAGGTCATTCCCAAAGCCAGTCATCATATTCAGTCGGATAAGGGAATTGCTCAGATAAGTGTGTCTGTGTATGTGTTTCAAACTATATATAGACACTGTGGCTATACTTGCATAAAGTACGCACGTCTTAAGTTTGCCTGCTTTAGTCTGCTAGCATTTCTGTAATTACGATGCCCGCATGAAGATCCTGATAGAGAGCCGGTGAATTATTAGCATATCCCCACCGTTGGCTATTCTGGGGGATTTTCTGTAATAAGAGGCCCCTTTGTACTTTTGCCTGTCCTCTTGTGTGGCTGCCGGGCTTGTCAGCCTGATAGTTTAATCAGCCGACATGTCACAACCGGTGCTGGAGTGGGACTGCGGCCCTGTAAATGCAGATTCATATCTAAGTTACATCATTGAATTACATTTTCTGTCTAAATAGCGGGAGGGGGCTGGCGGAGGGGCTGTAATAAAACTAATCTACTGTACATACAGCTCTGGGTGGATAATCACATCTAATAAGTGGGGACTCACGCCCCTATTAGCAGGCAAACGTGGGGGGGGGGGGATGACGGGGGACAATTTGAGGAGTCAGCTGTGCTCGCTAATTATCTCTTTCGCCCGACGCCCGAGTGTGTTTGTGTGAGGGCTGAGCGACCTGAAGAGGTTCCGCCGCATGTGTGCAGCAGGCCCATCTTAGGAGCACGCCTCACTCATTTTTCAGGGTGGCTCGGATCGATGATTTATCACCAGTGAAGATGCACCATGTCCCGGGTTTCATGTTTTTGGTCTACACTGGTACCTCGAAGTTCCGAGATATCTGCCACTGAGATCTATTATACGTGGATTAATTCATTCTAGAGTTCAAGGCGCCTCCGTAACAAAGTAATGTTTTTTTTTAAAGTCAAAAGTTTAAGTATACCGAGATGTTATCACAAGACTCAAAAATCACAAATGGATAAACTCAAAAGTTGGAGAATGTTGTTTCATTCTGCATATAAAATGAAGTTAGTCAACAAAGTGAGCAAAAAAGTTAGCAATAGCTGGCAACCCAGTCCGATTAAGTGAATGGGAGCCAGCAGCAGGAGCATCGCAACGTATATACGAGAAGAATATGATTTGAATATTCGGCATAGTTTCAGGAATATATGGGATTATTTTTCAGCAGGCGCAGTCAAAGTGTATCCAAATTATAATCATTCATTCATTCATTCATTGTCCGAGCCGCTTGATCCTCTCTAGGGTCGCGGGGGGTGCTGGAGCCTATCCCAGCTGTCTTCGGGCAGTAGGCGGGGGACACCCTGAATCGGTTGCCAGCCAATCGCAGGGCACACAGAATCGAACAACCATTCGCAACCACACTCACACCTAGGGAGAATTTAGAGAGTTCAATCAGCCTGCCACGCATGTTTTTGGAATGTGGGAGGAAACCGGAGCACCCGGAGAAAACCCACGCAGGCCCGGGGAGAACATGCAAACTCCACACAGGGAGGCCGGAGCTGGAATCGAACCCGGCACCTCTGCACTGTGAAGCCGACGTGCTAACCACTGGACTACCGGGCCGCCCCAAATTATTTGTTGAAAAAATGTTATTTTGGGACGTAACAAGGTACCAAAATAAATAACCTCTCAAACTCCAATTGCTTGACTTAGGGTAGTTTTTATTTTTTTTCCAGTGACAGAAAATAGCAACAGCACATGCGGGTCTTCACCTTAAGCCATCCTAGCGATCTCAATTTCCGCTTCTTCTTCGCTTCTGACAACAAAGTGGCGAAAATTGGGGGGAAATGAAGGAAATGCAACCATGTGAGGCCTTCAGAGGGTGTCCAGAAGTCTTCTGAGCTTCTCAACATGCACGCATAATAACCAGCAAATCCAGGGCGGCCCCCTCAAAAATGAGTTTATGAAAACTGGGATTTGCTTTGAATGGTGGCCTCACATCTTGTGTGTCTTTGGTGAACCCCCTCAAGGTGACAAGCGTAACACTTCACCTTCTTAATCTGCCCTGACCTCCAACGTTGCGTGCCGCCGCCCTCCGGGCACCATTATCCCAACCCGAGGCCTGTGGCAATGTGTACCTCTCAGTTTTGAAATAGGACGTTCTTCCGGGCAACTAGAGTTTCGAGTGTCACAGTGGTCATCAGCAAGTTGCAGCAGAGAGAGACTGAGACTGGAAGACTCACAGAATGGGGGCGGCGTGGACTCCTTGGAAATGTGTTGGTCGCTTGAAGGATCCAACACCTGTTGTGAATTTTGCGGTTTTAGCTTCTTGTTGGAGAACAGAAGAGTGTTCAAAAAAATTACCCAAACATTGGACAGCTGCATGTAATGTCTGCATTCAAAGGTTTGGAGAAGGTCAAATCAAGTTTGACTGAAAAGGTGCAGTTTAGATTGATGACGAAATTTAAACCCCCCCCACAAAAAAAACAAAAAAACAAAACAAATGTCCTCATTGTCTTTGGTCAATAACTCGTAGCCGGAATCAAACCCTGCACCTCTGCATTGTGAAGTTGACGCGCTACCCACTGGATCACCGGGCCAAACTTGGTCAAACTCCAAAAGATCAGTTTTGAGAAAATGCCATCTTTCACAGGTAGCGCGAAAGCTTTGTCACACATTACTTCAGAAGCCAGAAATGTGCAATGTCAATATTGTCCCCCACACCTCACATTTCATCCCAGAAAATAATTTTTGTGAATTGAGTTTGCAATCATATGCAAACTATCAGAAAAGCTTTTGGTGACCGATATTTCCCAAATACTGGCCCATGGCGAAGAGGCCCTTGATGATACGATGAAAAAAATGAATCCCATCCTGTGATCGAGATTCACATACAACATCGCACACGGAACACTGAATTATTCAGAGGCCGACTCATGTCGTTTTTACATTAATGACACTATGATAGGAAATTAATGAAGCATTATCCATTTATGATTTTTTTTTCCACCTGACTTATTAATACCACACCCACCAGGTAAAAGTTAGCTTTTTAATTGGTGGACAAGCATTAGGAACATGATCTTCATGGCCACTTAATCACTGCTGGCCATCAATTATTGACTGTAAATGTTTCCACTGAGGGCTGCCCCCCCCCCCCACTCATGCTCGCTCACACTTGCACAGGCACTCATAGTCTCCTAGTATTCTCACACACAGACATTCCACTTACTCTCTTACACACAACACATGAACAACACAGGCCTTCGTACTTCAAAATGACACGTTTGGGTGAAATTCACAGCGACATTATCATCATCTCGGCTAAGTGGGCAATCTCCAGGCTCGGCGTACTGTTAGCGCGCAGTTTTTTTTTTTTTTTTGGGGGGGGGGGGTTACCCCGATTGAACTGTCGAGATGCGATGCGAGGCGTGGTGAGGTGATGCCAAGCCCCCGGGCGCGCTGTCGCCACATTACCTAGCTAACTTGAGACTCCTGTTTCACCAGAGAGCTATCACATTTCATAACATGGAAAAATAATACTTTAAAGCAACAGCGTTTGAGGGGGGTCAGGTGGGAAAATGGCACCTCCAAATGAGGGTTAAGGCCATATCATTGTCTTGCTCGCCAACGCTCACCGCCGCCTCCAATAATTCCGCTGACCTTCGGCGCCATTCGGCTGGTTCGACATGGAGGGGTGAGCTGCCGGGGAGACGATCCTTTTCACGCCGCCCCGCTCCTCCTCAAAATGGCTTTTTTCTTCTCGCAGACAATCATCTGATACGCCAGTTGAATGAAATCACAGATTACATAAGAAAAGGTCCTCGCCGCCGCACACCGCTGCCGATAAGGCCGCACCTGAAGTGACTGCTCTCACTGCGCCGCAGTCATCTGCCTTATCTTCTCTCCTTCCTTCCTTCTCCCTTTTCTTCCGCCTATTAACCTCTGCTCTTGATTTAAAACATCGCGATGGTGCTCGGCCGAGCAGATTAATATGTAAATGTCTGTAAAGCTTTATAATTACAGAAGATTAACTGTATTGTAGTATAATACTGGAGAGAGATGCTAAATTCCATCCGTTCTCAGGTGCATAATAATCTTTTCTCCTTTTTTTTTTTTAACGAGAGGAAATATTCCCCTTTTCTCCAGAACAAAGCGTTAAATAAGAAATGATATCCATTATGCATTTGTGGATGAAAAATAATTCATCACATGTGCATCTCTATGTGTGTGTCAGAGCGTGTGTGTGTGTGTGTGTGTGTGTGTCTGTGTGTGAGAGACCAAGAAAGAGAAATAAGAGAATTTTTGATCTTGGTTTTCAGGAAGGTGAGAACGGCCACCTTCGACATATGAATTTTCAAGTCTGTCGCTAAATCTTTACAGGCGGACACTTTGAAGAAAATGTATTTAATATTATCCCCCCACCCCTTTCCACATGAGGTATTCTTCAAACATATTCCGAGACGATCTGAATAAAGTGGTTTCCGTGGTGTAGCGTTTGTGATGGAATCAGAAGAATATGCCGCTACCAGGGCGCTTAATTAAACTCACACACATATGCGCTGATATTTGATGGCGTGTGAAGCAGAAGGGAGGGAGGGAGGTGGCTCATTAAAAAAAAAAAAAAAAAAGACATGGCAAGAGTCACAGTGCCACACTGTGGGCTGGAGGGATATGAATCATATTAAAACGTAACATCAGGTATATGTGTACATGTAAAATAAAATTGGATGAATTAAATACAAAATAAAAGGAATAACATGACAGAGGAAGACGGGAACCGAGGCACACAGGGTGAAACTAATAAGGTGACTACTTCTCCAGGGTATCAAAAGGGATTCCCACAATATTGCGCAGCAACTGCTTGTCAGAGTTGACTGGAAAAAGAAAAAGAAAAAAAAAAACGCTACAATATTGCGCGGAAATTAATTGAAACATTGAGAAACATACCAGACACAGCAGAACAGTTGAGTTGCTTCTCAGAGCCAACCTATGGCAACACTGTGGAGAGACCACAATGTTGCCAGAGAGAAAAAAAAAGACTATTTTAAAGAACTGAAGCACAAAATGCAAGAAGAGGGCAGGCTGGCAGAACACGGATTTTTTTATGGCTTCCCAGAAAACAAACATCACTGTCGAGAGATCATCAAGGTTTAGGAGGAAGGAAGAAATTAGGCAAGGCAAAAGAACTTACATTTTTTCTTGAAATGTCGTTATCTATTTTTTTTCTCCACTGCTGGGCATCATTTTTGGTCTTGAGTGAACTGCGGCCTATCCCGGCTGGCTTTGGATGATTGCTATTGTACCGCTTCATCTGAAAGAAAGACACGTCACACGGAGTGAACATGCAAACACCACACAGATTTGATTCAGACGGAAATCCCAACTCAGATCTCTTGACATCCAAATTTGAATCTTACACGAGGCATAGCACACTAAGAATATTTACTACTTGTTCATATTGGATTCATTCCTGAACACCTCTTGTCCAACACCGTGCAGTCTATCATCACATTTTTCACTTTTATATGCAATAAGTATGTTAATATGTAACAACAGAATACGTTCTTTGTACATGTACATGTTCTTATGAACATCAAACTCACTTTTTTTTCTAAATAAATCATTGACATGTATTCCAGTGTGATCATCCTTCCATCTTATCCGAAAACTTTCTCCTCTCCTTTTATGCGGCAGAGATTATCCTTGCGGGGGTTTAACGATATTAAAATCAGAAATCAGTAATTAAATGAGAACATGGCCAAAGTATCCTCAGGGTATAACATGTACAGCAGATATTTTCATGCTGTAGGTGGTGGGAGCGAGGGTGGGGGTGGGGCATCACCAAATCCATCAACAGTGGAAATGGGCTGAGAGCTCCTGCATGGATTACTCGAGTGTAGTTTTGACTGTTGATATTAAGGTTTTTGTTCGTAATAATGCCCCCCCAATCCCCCCCCCCACTCCAAATGAAATGATGACAATAGCTTAGCATACATTAGAAGACAACAGCTGACTGATCACAAAGTAACACAAGGACATTGTTTCCAAAAGGCGGCGGAACTTTTGCCGTGTTGCAAAGAATCGGATGCTTTTTGCAATCTCTGAAAGACTTCCCGCCGGCATAGCGACTTCCTGGTATCAAGTGTGTTCGCCAGATAAGACGAGGAAGTCAGGTCTTGTCGGATGCTTCACTTATCTCAGCGAGACGCGAGAGGCAGATTGCATTTCAATCCACATGTATTATCTCAGACGCTTTGAGGTATTTTGTCGAAGAGCAACTCAGCTACTTAGAACGCTTTCAATGTTCATCCGGGGATGCGCTTGAGAAAGTTGTCCCCCTCCCCCAAAAAAATACTTCCTAACCCTAACTCCCCCAAAAAAAGAATCCTGTCCCGCAATGGCTTAGAGCTTCACTTCTCCGCATTCTTTGTGTAAGAAAATGTCTAAATCAAACGAGGTTATCTTAAGCAGCCCCCCCGATTACAGAATGAGTTCACGAAACTCTTTCCAACTTATTTAGCCTGATTTGTTTATCTCTGAGTATTTTAACCCCTCCCTTGTTGAAATCCTCTTTAATTTATTGGTTAAAAAAAGCACAAAAGGGGAATACAGAGGGGGGCTTTAACGCCGGGACAAACCAGAGTGCACATCCAAGACAATCCCGGCGCTACCTGTGCCATGAAGATTAGACCATTGTGCAGGGCGCAATGTTATCGTGCCAAGTGAAGACGGTGCACTCGGAAAGTCGCCAGTAAGGTGCTTAAGATATGCAGTTTTGCCACGGGATTTATTGATACGTTTACAGGGAGAAAAGGTGACCTGCTATCTTGGATAAAGTCCTCGCCGGAGACACTTTGGGGATTTTTATGATGGTATATATATATTTTTACACCTCCTCGACAGTGTTTCTTGGGGTGTTTGCGCCTTGCTAACATTTCGGCGACAGAAATCAAAATCCTCAGTGAACTAAACCTCCATAGATGAAGCCCAACCGTTTTTGGCCTTACCCTAACCATATTCCTCACCTTACAAAGACTCCAAGCATCAGCACGCTATCCTCTAAACGACCTATCCTGACTCGAACTGTGACCATTTGAGATCTTAAACCTCATCAGTCTTAGGCTAGCCCACAAACCCAAACCCTAACTTTCCAGAGATCGAAAGCCTCACCAACCTTACCGGTAAGTTCTCACCCGAGTTCCAACACTCATTACTAGATCAATTGGAAGACTAAGCACCTAATCTTGGCGCTAACCCCAGCTAAACCTCACAAACCAACATGGGCGAGCGAACATTTCAAAACCACTTGTATCCACGACCGATTGTAAATCCTAATCAACTTAAAAATAAAATCAATTCGGTTGATGTGTTAAAAAAATCGCAGATGTAATGACTTGAGAGACCATTAAAAAGCACCGGGATCATATAACAAAATCGTAATATATCTCAAGGAGAGCGTATTAAAAGGACGATCCAATCCTGGAGCAAGGCTCCGTTCGAGGACGCCGAGGTGGACTCTGGGTTGGAGCAATAAACAAATGAGCAGAATGGCGTCGGAAGTGGCACAGTGTTCCGTATCAGAGCTCTGCTGCGTCGGCACTCTGATTCCGTTTGTGCTCTTACATAATTAAATTTGGACTTGGACGGCGCTTTTTAAAGAGATTATGCGAGCATATGTCGCTTGAACACGTGCCATCCTGTGAAGCGCGCCTCCTTTTCATGAGCGCGTATTAGCTTTGGAGAGTTTATTGGAAATTAGAATGAAGTTTGCTGCCAACCGTTAATGAATTAGCCTTATGATGTGAGTCCAAAAGGAGGCGAGCTTGCTGGAACTCGCTTGTCATCAGGATGAAGGAGAAAGGTCTATTAAACAGACTGCATTTTGTTTTTAATTTCACTTTAACTCAACAGTAAAGACGCTTCATATGCCTCACTTTCAAATAGCCTTTTATCCTGTTGTGTCGAGTATCGGGGGCAATAGTTATTGTTGCTTTTGCAATTGAGCACGTTGCACGGATGTATGCAATATTAGAACAGAAAATGTTGAGAATTAATACTATTGCATCAGCTGTACCTTTTTAATGTATTCTCTTCTCAATGAGGATCACGTCCCACATTTGAATGCTTCAAACAATTTCAATATTGCCATTGGATAAATAATATGCAATAAGTGCAAATACATTGCACTCAATGTAACCATTTAGTAGAAAGAAAAACATAACTCTGCGGACGTTGTATCGGTCCGTCATCGAGAGGAGCCAGATGAGGTGGCTTGGGCATCTGATTCGGATGCCTCCTGAACGCCTCCCTGGTGAGGTGTTCCGGGCATGTCCCACCGGGAGGAGACCCAGAGGAAGACCCAGGACACGCTGGAGAGACTATGTCACCCAGCTGGCCTGGGAACGCCTCGGGATCCCCCGGGGAGAGCTGGAAGAAGTAGCTAGGGAGAGGGAAGTCTGGGCTTCCCTGCTAAAGCTGTTGCCCTCGCGACCCGGCCCCGGATAAGCGGTAGAAGATGGACGGATGGATGGAAAAACATAACTCTGTGACATATTTTGGGGTAATTTGATGCCTTTAAATCATACATTATGTTTGTACCTCATTTGAAAATATTTATTGATATTTGTTATATCATTGAATTATTACTCTGTCTTGAAATTTTCACCCTAGTTATATGCAAGTATGGCAAAAAATATTTGCGCAGCAATACATGCAGCCTATTTACTGTTCATCTTTGCATTATTGTGGAGTTATGCATGGGGCGTGCCTGGTGGCAGTGGCATGCATGTTTATTTGTTTTTTTTTTGTGTATGTTTTCTCACTAAATTCGTATTGGGCTGCGCTGTTTCTGATTGACTCCAAACCAAGTGCACGGATTCACTCTCGGACAGAATTCAGTAGCTCAACCCAAATTAATGGGATACTTTTAGTGTTATTTTGTTTACTCTGCACCATCATTTCTGTCCTCACGCCGAGTCCACGTTTTCCTGCCACGCATTCATCAGGAATGGGAGCGGACAAGCCAGTTGGCTCCAGTTGAACGCGTGCACATATCAGACTGCGCTCCCCTCCCCGCATCTGTCATTTTCTCTTTGCTTGAAACATGGCCGCTGTCAGCACACCGGCTGAATATATCACTCAGCCGCTAGCTTGCCTTTTATTCCCGTCTTGCTCCGCCGTCACCACTCCGGAGCGGCTGTGAGGGTCCGTAAAGGTTTAAGCGGTTATTCCAGTCATTATTGGCTGTTAAATCTGTTGATGGTCGTAAAGGCCCAGCCTGTTCTCCCCCCTCTGTGCCTCAGAGGTCAGCCGATGGTCTGGTTTATGGGCTCGCAGCACCGTGCATCATGACTGGGGCCGCCGGTTCATTCCAGACTCCTCCTCTCCAGCCACTTTCCATCCCGTGGGCAGGACGGATGGGTAGGCAGGCTATCTATTTTTCCAGTGTCGGCCGGGTTAAACCAAAGCACCGAAAGGCCACCGGAGTGCCATATTACTTCTCGTGGGCTGATGGGGGGGTGCCCCCGCCGTGATTTGTGACACGGCACGATATGAATTGACTGGACTTGCAAGAGTGGAGGCAACCGTTACGGGTGGCGCCGACGTCAAGAGCAATCCAGCAAATTTATGGCGCATTTCAAGAAATTGTCATTTTATTACAATCCCATAAGTGTGAGAGTGAGTTACGTGTCCTCGTAAGTTTGCGGCGTTTCCACCATTCCGTTTATCGGGAAGCCTGAATTCCCGAGATCACCGTTGGGTTTCAAAATAAAAACGAACATCAATTTTATTTGACGTATTCAATAAGGGCTTTGCCTCACGTTCACTCGTTATGTGAGACCACATCAGTTACGACTCAAGGAGACTGGAGGACGACTTCTGTCATACCGAGAGCTTGTTCCTCACATTGACACATTATTAACAACGGTAAAAACTTTTCAGGCTTGTGATTGAAAGCAGCTATTTTATTTATTTTTTTTATTCAAGAATCCCTTTCGGCCGCGTGAAACCTTTGTTCCTGTGAAGAAAAGTTACATTTAATGGTGTTTCTGCAAGAAAGGGGCGATGTTCTCACTGTCGCTACCGTGTACGAATAATTCATTGACCTAACCAATTATAATCTCACAAAATAGGAGGCAGGAAGCAGAAGAAGGTCCGCTAACGGTCCGCTGCATCCGAGTCAAAGATACTTGGATGTTTTCCTTTTCCTTTTTATGGCTCACTCATTTTTGAAGGCTTTCTTTTTGAGCCGCACACCAAGTGTGCTGTCGTTACTGCGAAATGCCGGAGCCTTTATTGCCAGTGCCTCTGGTGACCTCACCTTACTGAATGAAGTCATTGACTGGGCTGCGGGACGACAAACCGGCATTCCGCGAAATTAATCAGGTCCATCAGAAGCAAAGCGGCAGAACGTTGTATGGCTATGCCACCGCCGGACTCAGGGAGTTGACAGCCAGCTGATAGACCCACGGCTGTCATATTAAAGTACTTGAAAGGCCGGCATCTCAGATAAGCTGTGATGGTGAACGGGGGCCTCTCGGCATGAGCCGGCCGGATGAGTGGAGAATGACCTCATCCCTAAAGCCACCAAGCACTGTAATCGGGTTTAAAACAATCCAGAACCTTCAACAGGGTTACAAGCCCCAGTAGGAAGGGGATTTTTGGTTTCTTGCTCAAGGACATCTTGGCAATGCTCAGTTGTTGATTCCATACATATCCAATCTTTATTTTTCTATGTCTGCATTTCCTAATGTCTCTTACAAGTCGATCCCAGACATGTTTTTAGTCGTGCAAAGTTCAGTTTTGTAAAGCATGGATGTGGCAAACTGATCTGGTCGAACGAGCATAACAAATCCAACCTGTCAAGAAGTCAGCAAAAAACAGATACAGGTCCAATCACTGATATTATCTGGAATTTGTTTTTTTTTATTGTTTTTAATTCAACAAATTATATTTGTGAGTGAATTTTGCATTCAATCACAGATAAAGGTTCACAAGTTTGAGTTGCATACTAGTAGCATGGGTGGTGGATTTATGGATTTTAATAGACGAATGGATTGAAATTATTCTGTGTGTTGGTTTGTAAGTCAATTTACTCATATCATAACAGATTTCACCATTGAAATGGATTGAAATGTGCCCTGCGATTGGCTGGCAACCGATTCAGGGTGTCCCCCGCCTACTGCCCGGAGACAGCTGGGATAGGCTCCAGCACCCCCCGCGACCCTAGTGAGGATCAAGCGGCACGGAAGATGAATGAATGAATGAATGAAATGCAATTAATCCTGAAACATTAGGGGAGGAAGCTCAATCATCTGGGAGGGCCACGAAAGCCGCTCCCGCTGCTCCTCCTCATTGAGAGGAGCCGGATGAGGTACCTCTGGCACCTGGGTAGGATGTCTCTCCTCTGCTTCGTTGGTGAGGTTTAACGGGCACGTCCCACCTCGAGGAGGACCAGGGACTGACCCAGCACATGCTGGAGAGACCGCGTCTCCCAGCCTCGGGGCCCCTCCGGAAGTGTTAGACAAAGTGACTGGGGAGAGGGAAGTCTGGGCTTCCCTGCTGAAGTTGTTAATGACCCGGAAATAACTTCTGAAAAAGGTTCTTTGTGTTGCGTGATCACATAATCTTGTTCTTATTCTAGTTCATTACATGCTGTTTGTCACCTTGAAACGATGCATGTCAGGACCCCTGTACTGTGCTTGAGCTCTGCTCTTGCCATTGTCCTTGGACCATAGCCGGCAAGGTCCAACCTGAAGGAATAGACACCCGAATATACATCACCTAATCCGGAGCAGAGCCGTCAAGTAATTTGTGAGTTCTCACAGGGGCAACAGCATCGTCCTGGTTCAGCTCTCCCAAATTGACTTTGGACATCTACTAATACTTGTGGCCTCATGAATATATTTTCATCTCACTTTGAATGTCTCAGTGTGTCAACGCTGAGCTCTACATTTGACTTTTTGTTGCCTGAAAGATTAAGTGAGAGTTTCATACAGATTTATGAGTGCCGCAGTCGCAGTTGTTGAAAATCCGACTACACACCTGCCCGGCGCCTCAGGTCTGTGGACCAGACATTATTAGAAGTACCAAGAACTAAACTGAGGCTCAGACGTGATTGAGCCTTTTCTATTGCTGGTCCCTATCTCTGGAATGACCTCCCACTGAACATTCGGCAAGCCTCCTCGCTGCCCATCTTCAAAGCCCTCCTCAAAACTCTCTTGTATTCTTTGGCATTCGACTCATCATGACTTAGATTTGTTCTTGGTTTTACTGTTTGGTGCTTTCTACCGCCTTTATTACCAATTTGTCTGTTTATTGTGCATGTTAAATTGCTCCATGTACAGCACTTTGTATGCAGCGATGGCTGTTTGAAAGTGCTCTATAAATACTGTTGACTTGACTTGACTTGACTTGAAAAGCCAGAAGACGAGGAGCCAATAGCCCACAGACTAGAAGCTTTGTGATGTTAACTCTTCCGCACTCTATGGGGAAAGATACACCCTATTTGATCCTTTTTCAGCCAAATAGACTTTATTTTACCATTTTATAGCTGTCTTTCTTGTGCGAGAAAGGCACTCTTCTGCGATGTTTGACAGCTCGAGCGTGTTTGTGTGTGTGCCTCCAAGAGAGGGGGCTGATGGGCGGTGGGGGCGCGGGGTGGTGCGTCTGGATTCCTGAGCTGTGTGAAAAGGATCGCCTTCTCTTGGGGGTGGAATTTAATGAGATGATCAATGACCCTAAAGCTTCGCATTCACAACACGGAGAGGCAAGAATGAGCGTCCGTGGACTAAATGGGTTAACTGTGATTGTGTTTGTGGGGCCCTCTTGGAAATGTGCATTGTTTCTGAACTCTGTCTTTTGATTGCACAGCCTTTCTTTTGATGTAGCTGCGAGATGGATGCAAACGGCTCAAATTCTTTTTCAAGTTCTCGTAATCGATGAGTGTCTTATTTGTCAATAGCTATTTTCGGTATTTTGACCGAAATGTTTCTGTTAATTGCTCTCACCTTTGCCTCTCCTTTGCTTTGAACTGCAAAGGAAGGATGGCAGAAGGGTTGGTAGGTTGGATACTGTATTGACAGAAAGCAGCAAGTTCTCACTTTGAATTAAAGGCCACATGAGCCTTTGTCGGATCATGTTGGCCATCATGCAAGTTTGGTATTCATTTGTAGTTTGCATACGAAGTAGCCTGCACTGTCTACAATAAAGCCCGCTACACCCATACAAATTTTTAAAATTATTCATGACCAAACCAGACTAGATGTCTGTCATATATGCAAATTCAAGCCTAACCTGTGAGAAGAAGCATGGTGCCACAGCATATGGAGACTGTTAGATAATCACTGCCAAAACTGGACTGAGAAAAAAAGCACTACAATGTAGACCATACGTAAGACATGCTTACAACACAGAGTTCAAACTTAAGGCGATCACGTAACTCAGTTGAACACGGAAAGAGAGCAGCGGCAAGAGAGTGCAACGTTAACAAGTCAATGTTATAACTTGTTGTTGGTTAAGTGAACTGTGTTGCTGTTTTATTAAATATGTTTTACTGACATCTGATCGTGCTGTTGGCATTTCCTTGAGCTCACCTCCATCTAGTGGATGCATTGCGGATTGTGTCTTATAATGCTATGCGTCCAATATATGAAAAAAATGACAAAATAGGCCATTCATTGAAGGTGCGCCTCATAATGCAGTGCGCCTTTTAGTGTGGAAAATATGGTAGTCTATTTATATACTACCTATACCTATGCGTTTTTTTTGTTACTTCAAGCTTACACAACAACCATTAATAAAATCTCAACAACATGTTATTAAGTCAGATTTGTACGCGATAAGCAAGTGAAATGCCATTAAACAAAAAACGGAAAATATACTCATAATCTGTAAAAGAGACAATAACAAATCATGTCATTTGATTTGAGCTATTCAGTCTTAGTCAGATTTTGCAATGTGGTAGTAGATGGGAAACATGGAAGAAGCTGCGTTTACAAACTAACAACACAACCAGTTTCGCTTCTATTTTAAATAGCACGAATTTCGGGACACTTTCTAATTCGCTGCCGTTCGATTTCACGTGACAATCACAGAGTCCGTGGTTCCGCCTAACTCTGTTGACCTCACGCAGAAGTATTTGCAATCGTAAATTTTCAAAAGGTTTAACATTTATGATTGTCAGCCCTGCCCTGGAGAGGTTTCAGAGCAGTTTATGGAAGGAAAAATATTCCCAAAATACCCCAACCCACAGGATAATCCATAAGTATAAACCTTATAATCAATTTTTTTCCCAACTTTGGAAAAAATGCTCAAAGTCAGGCCTGTCTTTGAGCATTGTGGGCCCCTGCTCCGGTCAGCAACCACAAAATACACTTTCTACTACTGTTGTAGGTCATGTGTCATGACAATGGAAGGTCACTCTCTGGTGTACCGCCGTCCCCTCACACTTTGCCGATTGTGAGAGTGAAGTGGGGGCGGTTGGGAGCGATGACATCATGCAGCAGCTAATGTTTGAAGTGCCAGTCCTGAAGGAACCACTTACAGCAATTAGGATATCCTTTAACAAGCGTTTGCGCAACATTGGCTGGTTTTTGGCATTTGCCTCGCCGTCCCTGCCTACTAACTAGCAAGGTTTGATCTCCCGTAATTATCCGCCCAACCGGCTCCTCACTCCTGACAGCTCCCTCCCCGGAGAGGGCTGAATGCCGCGGCTACTCACTGATTGCATCAAAGTGTCAGAAATTGCAACATCAAAAATAATAACTGATATTCCAGCAAGCAGGCGGCGCTTTGAATATTTCCTTTAAAACGTCCTCTAATTTGTGTCTCGTTCGGTGCCAGCCAGCGCGTGTGTGACTGCGCCGGGCTTAAAGCAAATAAAAGCAGAGGAAGCACATTCATTATTTAACTGCTATTTACATATGGCAGACTATTCTGTCTGAACTGGCATGAAATAGATAAATGCTCATTCTGGTGTTGCTTGAGCACCATTCTGCATTTCTTTCAGGACTTGTTCGGCATCTGCACTCTTGGCCGCCTTCCCTCACGGCGTGCCTCATCATTCTTAAGTCTTTGTTATCCTTCCTCAGCAAAGCTAATAGAGAGACAGGTGGTACGCAATCTAAGAGAGCAATCTGCTAAAATTGTGAAAACAACACCAAAGAGACCCCGATTTCCCTTGTGGGATTAATCACGTCTACCATCAAGCTATTTATCCATTGTCATTTTCTCTCAAGTCACACACTGTTTACCTTTCATACTCGCAAGAGCTCGCATTTCACGGCAATCAGTAGAGTTAGTTTCAGGGTCTAAGTCCTTCAAAATACTTGTCAAGAATTTTATTTTTGGCACTACTCACTGGAATCACTATCGGCACAATTGTGCCGTCACGACCAGTCATCAGTGCATGTGGACTGCGACGCTCACTGTCAAATGGAAGCCCCGAGCGGTGCTGCCGGTAGCATTAGCATTGACTCCACTGTCCACAGCTGAAAAAAAAAACATATCAATATTCTATCACCCAACGTGTGTCCAGAGGGTCCACTTGCAGCGATGTTAGCCTGCTCCTTGAGGCTGACATCCATATTTCAACACGCATCTTGACTTTGCCGACCTTGCCGAGTTGTGCATTAATAACACATTCATAATACATCATCTTCCCCCTTGTTCCTGGCGTGTACCCCGTTCGGTTCGACATGGGTGTAATCCGTTTTTAATTGTGGACATCAGAGGAATCATTTGCAAGCGCTTCACATGCTTAAGCGTTGCACAAAAAGGCCATTTGCATCACATGCCCGCCGTCTGCGGATGGGGTTGGTAGGCGCGCTCATGGTGAGTATCACTTCCGCCAATTGAAAGGGACAATTGTGTGTTCAAGCAATGAATCGAGGGAGACAGTTGGCCAAGCTTTTTTGCAAGACTGAAATTAAAATCAGCGCGGCGGCGAATGGGGCTGCTTCAGCGGCATAAATTAATGCCAGCCGAGGGAGAAGAGGCAGGTTTGCTTTGCGATGACAAATGTTGATTTCCCCTGAGGTATTGAAAGTGATTTGACCCAGTCATTCTTTTAAATCACAGACAGGAGATGATAAATGTGTTGCTAATGAGGCCTCTACATGTTATCTTGTGCTTTTCCTCCTGCAGAAGAATCGACCAACATTCATAAGGGCACTTGCTATGTTTGCGTATGGATCGAAAAGCAGACTTTGCCATTTATTTTGTTGGCACGTCTCCACAGCTATTCTAAAAGAACACCACGCTCCGTTAAACTCACCATTCAGAATGAGACACGCTGACAAAAAAAAAAGCAATAAACTATTTACATTCATTCATTCATCTTCCAAGCCGCTTGATCCTCACTAGGGTCGTGGGGGGTGCAGGAGCCTATTCCAGCTGACTTCGGGCAGTAGGCGGGGGACACCCTGAATCGGTTGCCAGCCAATTGCAGGGCACACACAGACGAACAACCATCCGCGCTCACGCTCACACCTTGGGACAATTTTAGAGTGGTCAGTCAGCCTGCCATGCATGTTTTTGGAATGTGGGAGGAAACCGGAGCACCCGGAGAAAACCCACGCAGGCCCCGGGAGAACATGCAAACTCCACACAGGGAGGCCGGAGCTGGAATCGAACCCGGTACCTCTGCACTGTGAAGCCGACGTGCTAACCACTGGACTACCGGGCCGCCCACAATATTTACAGTGTCCGGTATTTACTTTTTGACAAATAGCTACGAGACACATTTTATCCGCAGGAGAATGAGGGCAGTGAGAAAACAGACTTTAGCAGCAGAGTGGAGACCAATACGACAATGTCCAAGTGCTAAGGCACAATGACAGCTAATAAAGATGAGCTTGGATCCATATATTTTTGATATACTGTACTGTATGGCTTCCGGTTTGCATGGTACATTTTTGCCTTGCATTTGTAGATGTAGCGACGAGCTGCGTGACCAGACAACGGTTTTCTATAGAGTTCCTTGCGCCCACGTAGCAATGTCCTTTACACAATGATGCCGATTTTCAATGCAGTGCTCCCCGAGGGATTGAAGGTCATGGACATTCGATGTTGGTCTTCAGCCTTGCCCAGCATGTTTTTGGAATATGGGAGGAAACCAGAGTAGCCGGAGAAAACCCACTCAGGCACGGGCAGAATATGCAAACTCCACACAGGAAGGTCGGAGCCGGAATCGAACTCAACATCTTTGCACTTTCGAGGCCGATGTGCTAACCTGTCGTCCACTGTGCCACCTGTTATTAAGATGACGATAATTTGTTCATTCAATTAAATTTTACAATGATTCTGAGGGATTGTAGTGCGTTGTCTTATTTATGAATGAAATCCACCACACACATCAGCCAAGCACAGAATCGGTATGTCTGTGCCTCGATCAAATCCGCCCAAATCCCTGTTACACCACCTGCGCAGCAAAATAGACCCTGCTTTGTGCCAGTCTAAAATGTCATCAAATTGCGAGTCTTAAATTTGGTTTCATTAAGCCTGCACATACCCTGAGTGACTGTTACTTTCTTTGCTTGCAATGTCCACGCAATTGGTTACAGAAATGATGTACGGAGACCTCCCATAGCTAGTTGTGGAGTGCAGTGTAAAACAGGGGGGCTTGTGTCCCAACAATGCACACGTCGGCAAATCCATCCAGCAGATGCTGCGAAAAATTATCTGAAAATTAAAAATCAAACATATAAATCGCATTGTTCTGCAAATACACTGCCCCCCCACCCCGAAAAAAAAGCCCCGCTAATCTCAAAACGAGTGAGTGGAATTCAACCCTGTCAGCGTTTGTAGACATTATGCTAATCTTCCTAGCATAGGCCCCTCTGTGTTTTTTTTTTCCTCTCCCACCTCACATCTCAAAGCTAAGCACTTTGCTTTATATACACATGACAAAAAGCAGAGCTCCAGGAGCTGTTAACAGCACGGCTCTCATTATCTGTGTCGCCGAAGGAGACGAGGGGCTCCTTTCAGGTGCAGATGTAGAGCATCATTGATAGGCTCCTCCTTTATAGCCGCGGCACCCCTCTGATCAATCAGTGCTGACAGGGCGCTTGCTTTTGTGTGTGGCACACGGTAGGGACAAATGTCTGCCATGGAGCGGGGGGCACACCTGAAAAGGGGAAGAAGCTTAGACCCCCATCCTGCTTTGATGGATTAGCATGTGGAGAAATTACTTGATTATTGATATGAAAATGTTTTTTATTTTTTTCCAAAGGGAGGTAAAAAAAAAAAAAAAAGGTCTTGGCCTGGTATGTTTTCTCTCTACTTCATTTCCCCTTCCTCTCACCTATCCCCCTTATACGTCTTTAGAGAAAAGTGATGATACAAAGAAAGGACATGGGGAGGAGACACCCCCCCAAGGCGCGACACGCCGAACCGCCCTTCACGAAATATTGTTCATCATCATATTAACAGGGCTGAACGTGCAGCGATAAGGCACAAAATAAAAAAAGTAAGCAGAATGTCCCGGTGAGATATTTCAATCCTTATCCCATCACCCTTCCTCCCATCTCCATCCATCCTTCATTCATTCACAGTGAATATGAAATATAGCAAGACCTTTTCCCTGGCCCAGAAAATGATGACATAATCACCTCCCCCTTTAATTGCTTGATTTGTCAATGCTTCTCTATCCTCTCGCTCTTAAATATCTCTCCCGCTGACAGGCCCAACACAGGCTTTGGACCGTACAGACTCATGTTGACGTTGCCTCAGGATCGTTACACTTGAATCAACATAATTTTGTAGTTACATGCAGTTAGGCCTTTCCAGACCTTCTCCAAAGCTATCAAGAAGCACTGACCTACATTTACAACTTAGACAAAATGTATTAAATCTATTTTTGTATCAGTTTATGATCATTATTTCATTGCATGAGATTTGACTGCCCAGCTTCTAGAAGCTTATAGTAAATGTTGATTATTATTATTTTTTTTTTCCTCAATCAAATTTCAATTAAAGGGGGCAACTACTTGTCAAAAATGAGTGTCATCAAAAGTTGAGCCAATGCCATTGAGGAGAGTGAAGATATCCCCAAAAATTCGGGAACAGGTAAAGGACCACAATTGTAATTTCTTGTCGTCTGGCCACATGTCTTCTTGGTAATCAAGCACGGCGCAACTCAGACTCTGGATCCTTTCCATCCTTAACTATACTGAATGTGAAACAAAAGGTCATCTGAAAACCAGCCAACGGATACGACAGTGATTTCTGACTTATCATTACACCCCATCTTTGGTCTATGAACAAAATGAACACACAATCAATGATCTGATTTCTGACACAATGCATAATTGAAATAAACAGAACTAATCTGGTGTCATACAAACCAAAGTCAAAAGAATTTAAAATACAGATTTTTGAGCACTGCAGAGAATAAACCGCAAGTACTGTACATCCAGCCAAACAGGTTTATAAATCGGCATCACTGTTGTCAATTCCAAAGTAAAATACGGTCTGAGACATATTCAGCATGCACGGGTTTGATTGATATAATCACTTCGTGAGCCAGTTATTATTAAGAACCATCACTTTGCACAATAGAAAGAAAGACATTCACTAGAAATGACCAACAGAAGCCAATGAATACAGCGTGAGTGGCCTAGCGTGAGAACTGGTGTGCCTTTTGGTTTCTCACTATTATGCCAGAGCAGGAACACATTTGCTGAGCTTTATTCAGACAAACCACCAATGTCAACCTCTGTTCATCTCTCACCTCTCACATCGGGGATTTTTTTTTCTTTTTTTCCGCCCGTGTGGTTAACGGCGTAGCAATCTCAGGAAATCGGTGCTCCTGCCTGTCGAACATCAGCGAAAATTGACGAACGGGACGAGGACTCTCCCACAATCCCGACGATGACCCCCACGAGGGAGCAGTGCCTAACTAATGGAAACAGTCTGTGCTCAGTCTGAACCCCCTGCGCCCCCCACAACCACTCCATCAGAACACCGGTGACAAACACGGGCAAGGAAAGAAAAAGAAAAAAAAGTTTGTGCTTTACAACCCTCCTCATAAAGGCCCAGTCATAAAAGGGGAAATTTAGCCCTTCATTAGTGGTAATACAATGCACATAAGTTCCACGTATAACAATTGGGAATAGCTGTAAAGTTAGCATTTTATACCTTCTCAATCTGCGACTTGTTGGTGACCTCTGCAGAGGCAAGCCAAGGGCGAATGGATTTACTGCCACTTTACATGTCCTCCGATCGGCCGGCCTGTTTGGGGAATTAAAAAGGTGCTAAAAGACAAAATAACTGAAGCGACTGCACAGTGTCAGGATTATGAATCTCCAAAGAATCATTTACAACTTGTAACTGGAGTTTTCGTTCAAGGAGATTTCACAATAACTCATGTCCAACTCTGCTTTTTATGGCCAGCCAGGGACGAATGGAAACCTATTGCTCTTTTCCTGCTTGTTTTACCCTCTCGGCCCACTGAGATGAGGTTATTACCGCTCGCATCGCGAGTAGTGGTTTTACGGCTTATATAGTATGATGGAAAAAAAAAGTCGTAAGCCGTCAAGGTGGGAACATTTGTACTTGGCAAACTTGGAGCTCTACTGTAAATGTGCAACTATGGGCTAGTGTGACCTGTGATGGAAGGGCCCCAGGTTCAAGTCTCTGGATTTGCGATTTGCCCTGTGGGTTTTCTTGAGCAAGGAACCAAAAACCCACAGACCAATTCAGTAAGAACAAGAAGTATTTTATTTTTGAATATAACCGTATTTCATAACAGTTCCTCTGTTGTTTTGTTTCTGTGCTATCTTCCTCACATTATTGAAAATGAAGGCATGATTTCAATGATCCCTTGAGATTTCAATAAGCTCAATTGTGACCCTAATAGGTACAGAAAACAGCAGTACAGAAAATGAACGTACGGAACGGAATACTGAGGCGTATTTACATTTGCTTTGGGTTCTCTCAACTGGAGCCGTGAGCTGGAGAGTGTCCTGTGCACTAGTCAATCATTCGGCCGCCATCAGTGTCAGAGGCTGGCACACACTGAGCAGGTCGGGGGTGGGGGGGGGGGCGACTTCAAGAGTGGAAGCGCGGCGGCCATTGATGAGATGAAACAGGTTGACTTCTCCCTCGTCGGAGTGGAATGAAAAACAAATGTCACACGGGGTGACGGAGTGCGTCTGCGTCTTATCAGCGCGGCCGATGTGAGTGATGGCTCTTATCTGACCCCCCTCTCCGCCTTCTCCCTGGACCCCTTCCTCCGAGGCTGTTTATTATCCTAAGGTGGCAGGGTGGTGCTGGGCCCTTTGCGATCCATCTCTCCGGAGGACTCCTTCCCCCACTCTCTTATCTGACCGCTACATGATAGCCGTAGCTCTTGTTTACAGATGCCAGCCCATTTGAATGAGGAGCAGGCTGAAGGATATGACTCCTTTGCTCGACCACTTCCTGCTATGGAGGAGCCAGGTGAGTTATAGGGAGGAGGGCGAGCACATGCATCATCCTTTAGCACGCCACTGCATCATCACGTCCTATTTTGCTCCTGTGTGGGAAATAAATGGTGACTGAAGAGGGGAAAAAACAGTACACACGCGCACACACACATGCACACACATGCGCGCATGAGAGACTAAGCTTAGTTTATCGCTTCTCGTGAATTACATTCATTTCTGTTATCATGTCCTTTTTATTCTCTGGGTTATCTCAGCCAGCATGTGTCGTCGGTGTATACATGAGTGAGTTGATATGAGTAGAAAGAAGCCATCTACGCCAGTGGTGGTGAGCGGGTACTCTATTGAGGTGACTGAATGGGAAGGGTCGCTCCTATATTTGCACGTGTTTTTGAACGGAAAACCTCAATAAAGACGGCAGTTTTTTTTTTTTTTTTGCCCCACAGCCCACCCCCCTCACTTGTTCCATTTCCTTTCACCGTCCATCCCTACCGGGATATTCCTGGTGCCTCCCTGGCAGGGCATAATGCGCCGGTTTCCATTTCAAACGTGGCGCTCGTGTCCATCACATCACCGGGGGTCTCTCCAAAAATACATACCTTCTGTTAAAGCCCAGGGAGGGAGGGCAATGAAAGGAGAGGTGTTTTGAGGCTACCACTCGCCCGTTTCTTCCCCCCTCACACCCTTGGGACTCGCTGGACTGGCAGGCTTTCCCTTCACATCCAAGTCAGCTTTCAACTAAAGCGGAGATTGAAGGCCTGTGAACGTGTAATCCCCCACCCCTTTGCCAACATCCCCGGCAACTGGCCGTGACATTCAAAACACTGCTTTCAAACCACCCAAAAACAAGCAGATGGCATGAGTCAAAGTGACAAAAATTCCATTGTGGGTAAATGTTGATGAAGGTATGAAGGATATGGGACGAGCCATGAGATCAATGCACACCACAACGTCACCATAGACTTCCTGTAGACTAAAACAAAAAATGCATCTGTCATTATATAATTACATAAAAACAGAGCTCTGGTGTCATTCCAGCAAGATATATTTTTTTTAAATAAGCATATCCCATCTGTTGGCGGCCATGTTTAAAAAGCAATAAAGTGTTGCTGCAAAAAATAAAAGGGACTTGCTTTTTCTGCCAGATAAAATAGATATCATCTCACAATTATCCTTGGACCTTTGAAAAATGCATAACTCATAAGCTTAAGTTACCCAACAGATACAGTAGAAACTGTCTCAATCTGATAGGGGAAATTGTTGTGACATTATTTATATTCCCCACCATAAAACATGTATTAAGTGAACCAACAATGTTTTAAGTGACACTGTATTGGCATGCGAGTGAAAAATATAACTTCATCAAGGCTCGGTAACTCATGTGCAAATTTGCTTTTTATGGCCATCCAGGGATGGAGAGAATATTGCTCTTTTTCTGCTTATTTTTCCTACGCTTGCTCTTCCAAGATTTATATCTCGATTTGCGAGCAGTGTTTTTCCATTTTCCTCTTTTTTTTGTATGACCAGGAACACAACTACAGAAACAGAGGCAACGGTTCTCAACTTGGATAAGTTACGGCTGTATATTTGTAACAGTAACTGTGTTGGAACAGCTATGGACCAATGGTTTAGGGTGTGACACGTAACCGATAGGCCCCATGACTGGCATTGGGATTTGCTTCCTATTTTCACAGCTGTCCATGACTCAGATATTAAATTTAAGGAAAATGTACGTCAAGAGTTTACAGAAATCCAGCGCTCAAATGAAATCGAGTGAGATAAAAGGTTGAAGAAAGTTAACTGTTGTTAATAACAAAGGATTATTCAGTTAAAACACCCCTTGTTGGGGCTGCTCTTTTTGTGTATAAAACAAAAGAAGAAGCAAAACATGAATTAGTATTGAGTGGAACATGTCAAGAGTGAATGAATCGCAAAATAAAAAGTGAGAAGAAAACGGTTCAATCCAGAGCACATGCAAAAAAAGGGTGGGATGAGACGAAGCCATCATACACATGTGAAATGAAAATGTTAACGGTAAAACATCCATTTTTCCATTAAATCTTTATTGTCCTAATTGTGGTCGCAGCTGAGCTTAAGCTTTTCTATTTGATTAAGGGTACAGGGGACACACTGGAGTGGCTGTTCATTGGTCCAGGGCATGTATTAATAAATATTCACCCTCATATTAACGCCTACATAAAATTTTGAGTCTTCAATTAACCCAATCTAACCTATGAATGACTGAAGAAGTACGCAAAGTATTTGGAGAAATGCAAGCTTGGAGGTCATACAAATTCCACACAGGAAGGCCAGGCAGATGATTTGAACTCAGAACCTCAGAACTGTGGGGCAGAAAAGCCAACCAATTGCCCACCACCTTGCCTCGTCCAAAATAAAAAAATAAAAACTTCTAACAATCTCTCATCTTGCCTTGCTTTGAAGTCAACCTCACGTTCGATGGTGAGATGGTGTGTGACTTTTGTTTCTTGCCCAAAAATAGTGTACAACTTCAGGACAGTTGGACTATATAAATCAAAGCTAAACCTTTGGAGTATTGCAGCTACATTTGGGCCATGTGTAGGCTGGAGGTCATATGCTAGAGTTGAAACATGACTCAAGGTTCATTCTTCTCAGTCCAGGACTTTAGAAAAAAGCAAAAATGTCTCAATTTGATCCTCACCAGAACATGCTCTGCGTTTTCTCTCATTGCAAATCAAGCTGACGCATCCAACAAATCCCATTTATTGCTTTGTCATTGACCAAAGTGGATCTAATGCGCAAACGATTAGTTGATTCTTGCCTCTGGCTCTTTCCAATACTTTGTCAATTAATTTCTACTTTTAAAGCCCCGACTCTAAACGGGCGTGATCCACCTCCGACTCAACACTGCTAATTAATCACGGGGAACAGCGGCTTGCTGTCAAAAATAATGGTACTTTAATAACACGACGCATATAGCAGAGTGCATTACTCGGCGTTTCGAAATGTCAGAGGCTTGCCTGTAATACACAACGACAGGCAAACTGCTGCGTGTGCACCCCAATGTAAGGTAACATAGGCATCATCCTCATAGCAAAGAGGCTATGAATAACAGCGATAATCACACCACAATGGATTCATTTGTCAGCAAGTGCGGCGCGACGACATTAGCGCGATTAGCAGGCGTCTTTATTTTCTCTTGACAGTGATGTCACAGGTGTCTCTATACTGTCTTGTGACCTTTGTTTTCTAGTGTGTGGCAGGTAATGATGGTTGGCTCTTGAGAAATGACTGTTTAATGTATTGTTTAAACATTAGCTTAGGTGGTGGGACAAGCTGGCCTTATGCCGCAGTACAAACTAGTTCATTGTGCTTCGTTTGTAACTTTGTAATGTCGTAAGGTGGCACCTTCACAAACTCAAGACGTTATGTGTTATGAAATGATCCATTAATGAAATGTAAAACATCAAAAACACACACACAGATATAGTTAGCATGAGATGCTAACGTAGCCGTCATCTTCACTAAAGGCACCTTATTAAAACATCAAAACAAAGTTTCATGAAAAAAAGTGACAAATCAAAGCCTCTCCTAAAGCAACAATGAACAATAAATGGCCTCTCGTTGTATTATTCCGATTAGCAAAATGATCGTATGTTGCTTTTAAGTTGCATTATTAATCATTCATTTTATATGGTATTTGAGTCTGCGATGTAAACTCCACTGGAAAAAAGGTGCACATAAACTGTAACAGCTGGAGCTGAAGGGCGTGTCGGCAGCATGTCAGTTTGTGTGACAAACAACTTCCCGGCATTGTCGACATGATATAAAGTCACCGCATGTGCTTTAATATGAAAGTCACATTCTGTGGATGCAAACAATACAGGCCTGTGCAAAGATTAACAGAGTACCACACTGAGATGGGAAAATTAGCTACAATAATAATAATAATAATGTGATCAATGATGAAGATCAATAATGAGGACCTATGATGTTGCCACTTGCTGTACTTTGGATGAAATTATCCATCCTCCATCCATCCATTTTCCAATCGCCTTATCCTCACAAGGGTCGCCGAGGGCATGCTGGAGCCTACCCCAGCTGTCTTCTGGCAGCAGGTGGGGGTGCACCCTGAACTGGTTGCCAGCCAATTGCAGGACACACAGAAACAAACATCTGCGCTCACACTCACACCTAGGGACAGTTTAGAGTGTTCCATTGACCTGCCACGCATGTTTTTGGAACGTGGTAGGAAACCGGAGTACCCGAAGAAAACCCACGCAGGCATGGGGAGAACATTCAAAGTCCACACAGGAAGGCTTGAGCCAGAATCGAACACTGCACCTCTGCACTCTGAGGCCGATGTGCTTACCACCGATAGAGTACAAAGCACCACCTCACCCGATTGTTTTCAAACCGTGCGGGATCACTCTATGAGTACTTGCCCCGATACTTTTCTTCACTTTTCACTTTTCCATATTCGTCGCTAGCCAGCTTTAAACGAACAGTGTCATCTGGATATGGAGTTGTTCAGAAGTAATTTTCATAGCGTTCATCAGCTGCATTATTCGCCTGCACTCGAGTGCAATGTTAACACAGCAAGTCACTGTGTGGACAGCTGATGGGAAGATAGATGAGCTATGGGAATGCGATCTCTTTGTCGAGGGGGGTAGGAGCGTTCTGTCGTAGCTCAGTAAAAGAGTGAGATGGATAGGTTGACAAATGAACAGAGAGCGAGGGGGAGAGAGACTGCAACGGGGGCGGAGGCCGCTCAGTGGGGATCTGAGAGGAAGGAGGTAGCGGTGGAGCTGACCACCGTTGGGACCAGAGAAAGGTCATGGTGAAATGGAAACTGATTCTCCACCCCGACTCCCTGGGTAATATCCAGTGACTGTGCCAATCCCTCTCCACGATGACGCCGTAGCGCTACCTCTGCAGACCATAATGTTCAGGTCTGACAGAGCAGGTCGCAGAGTCTGTTGGGGTACATCCTTTATCATGCCCGAAGGGGTTGTGTCATATTGGTGGGGGTCTGCGTTGACTGAGCAAAGTTTCTGACAGCCTTTGAGCTTCCAATGGAGACTCCACCGGAGGTTCTGACCCAAGTTCCGTTCCTGCACAACCCTTTGAAATGCACAGCTCCCTCGCATCAATTACCATAACGGAAACCCACTGGGAGTCTGACCGTGTGGGTTGAAGAGAGAGAGAGAGAGACCTATTAGGGATGGACGTTGGACTGAAATTCCTCAAATTAATCAATACCATTTATTGAAGCATTTTCTATGATTCATTTGTCACCTATATTGGAACTGAACTATTTTTCAGAAATTTAGTGGAAACTG
Organism: Hippocampus zosterae; assembly: GCF_025434085.1. NCBI lineage: Eukaryota > Metazoa > Chordata > Actinopteri > Syngnathiformes > Syngnathidae > Hippocampus > Hippocampus zosterae. The sequence continues at coordinate 8,194,874 of NC_067454.1, read as the reverse complement.
GGAAAATTATAACAAAATAATAACAACAATAACAATAATAATAACAATAATAGTAACTGTTCTTATTATTATTATTATTTAAGATTAGGGGTGATGTGAGCTGCATAGGTACATTTAGTCTCCCTCCAGTAGTGTCACCTTGAAAACAATGTTTTTCAGTTTTGACATAGCAGGGGTCATGATGAGTCCAAATTGACTCCATTGCACCAAAACACCAATCAACAATCAATTCCACCAAAACCTCGCCTCGATTCCTGTGTGGTTACATTTGAAGTTTCCAAGATTGCATAATCCAATAATCCCATTCCATGAACGTCACCATTTATCTGACGGTTTGGTCTCAAATCAAAACAAACATACAAGTCAACAGTCGTGTATCGGAGTCACATTATGGCCTGGCCCTTGAATAAAACACACAACCACAAGCAAGATCAGCTTTGTGCTCATTTTTTTATCAGCCCGCTAACATCGCACGCTCGGGATAGCGCAAGACAGATTGAAGGGCCAGCTGTAGGAAATTCAATGAACTGTACCCGGCGGTGAGATTACTTTCGTGAGACATTTAAAGGGCTAGCCTTTTAGCGCGACAATGGTGTGGTAAATAGCCATTATAATATGAAGTGTACAACCAAATTGCTTCCCACTTTCACTTTCACGGATGGTTTGAGGATCTCCTGCAGTTAAGAGTGGGCAGTGCTGCTTTTGTCAGATGTTAATCAGTGATGGGGATTGTTGTGGAGAAGTAAAACATTATGAAACAAGTGTAAAGGGCAGCACAAGCAAGATCATTCCTGCAATAGTAGGCCAACAATTCCCATGGTGGACTGTCTATTTCTGTCTCGGACGTTGAACATTTTGTTTGTATCACTTTACAATAAATGTTTATTTTATCCTGTAGCATCTATATTATAGTGTAAAGCAGCATGCATTTCCCGGCTATTTCTCGCCATCTCCTACCCAATCATATACTGTAAATAACATTCCTAGTTAGCCAGCCCAGACCATCACGGGACATTTGCTGCCAACTAACCAGAAAATGTGTTTCTGGTTCCTGAGACTATTATATGGTTTTCAAGCAGCAAGAGCCCACGAGCTTGGCTGACTTCCTGATAGAGATTTATACAAGAATCTGTGAAAGCTGGATGTGGATATGCATATGGAAGCGTAAAAGACATTTATTTTTCCACCGGGGCAAATATATGATGAAGTCGTTCTTTGGACCTCTTCCTTTTGGTCTTGGTGACCAATACAAGCATTTTATTTTAGAACATGTTTCAGTTGTCATAGCTTCAGTCAATTGTGGTTTATTGCAGCATAAAAGAACACCTATGACGATCACATTTAAAGATAGCTTTTCAGTGTTTAGTCTGCTGTGATTCAACATTGGCATTAAATGTCTTTTTGTTCCTAGGAGGGAAAGGAATGGACAATGATGAGCAGGAAAAAGCCTAACTTGAGCTATGTTTCGAAGTTGATCGATATACCCATCCATCCATTTTCTGATCCACTTTATACTCACAAGGGTCGCGGGGGACAACACCCTGAACTGGTTGTCAGCCAATCGCAGGGCACACAGAGACGAACAACCATCCGTGGTCACACTCAGACCTCAGGACAATTTGGAGTGTTCCATTACCCTGGCATCCATGTTTTTGGAATGTGGGAGGAAAACCGGAGTACCTGAACAAAACCCACCCGGGCACTGGGAGAACATGCAAATTTCACACAGGAAGGCCAGAGCTCGAATCGAACCTCTGCAGTGCGATGAGGTCAATACGCTAACCGCTGGAACGCCAAGTCGCCCGGATCAAAATACGATTATTCATTGTAATATTTTTTTTTTTGAAGTTTTATAACAATAGTTTGGTTGCCAAAAATAGGCAAAAGTGACCCATCAACCCTGCTTGGGAAAAAGTATCACAGATTGTTGCCGTACTTGCTTGACATATCGTCTGGTAGAGTAGAACGAGGGTACCTTGGGCAGTTTCTAGTTGGTGAGGAAAAAAAATGAACACGAGACTGAGGACAGCAAGACAATGAGGCACCACAACAGGGTCAGCTAATGTTTTGCATTTAGGGTTAATTTTTGTTATCTTTGTAGTCTCGGGGCCAAATTTTGCTTGACTAAGGAGCCACCAACAGTGGTCTTGTCTCGGAACACTTGAAACCCCAAATGTTCAGGTACTATAAACAAAATACTGTACAGTCGTGGTGGGTTCATGGATTAAAAAGCCCTACGAGTGTCTTCCAAATGTAAATTCACTCAAGAGTCGCGGAAAAGGTCCACGGGGCAGTGGTATGCATTGAGGGGTGTCAAATGTTGGCTCTTTAGTCAAGACACAGCCGAAGCGGCCTTCACTTCAGTGTATTTCATCGTGCCCAAGCCCGTCATCTCGATTATTCCTCTGCCCCCCACCCCTCTTTCCGATCTCTTGCCCTTGTTTTCAGCCGATCCCCACTTTGCGGCCGTCATTCACGACCGCCTGGCTTTTTGACACGCGTGCAAATTGGCAAATTACAGGATGGCGAGCTGTCACTAGTCAGATTCATGTGGTCACGAGGAGGGGGGAGATCGGGGCGGAGGGAAGGTGGGGTGCCAGATTTACAGGGGGGGACATTAGCCCGGTTCACTCTGGCCTAACATTGTTAACGCTGACCGCTTGATTGACATTCACTGCTGTCAGGATTTCAAAAGGTCTTCTGTGCTGTGCTGCTTTTAGGAGGCTTCCTCAAGTGCTCCGCAACCTTTTCTATCCATGTGCCCCTCAATGTTCTTTCCCTATTCTGCATCATACCACTTCATTTGCATCAGCCGCTGAGTTTCCTCTCACACGAACCCTCCAGCAAGGCCCTCTTTGTCTCAGCGTGAGCGCAGAGGGCCTCCCGCTCTGCCTCTTCTGCCCCGGGATGGGGCTGGCGTTTTTCAGGGTGGGCTTGCTGGGAGGAACAGCATGATGGTGTTATTGTAACTGGGCATGGGCCCCTCTCAAGCAACGTCCACACGGCTGCGTCTGGTTCATCCAGTTGATCCCCCGGGGAAGGATGTCTCTCTTCAAGAGAACAGGAAGCCGCTGCTGAGGATGGGATTTCTGGGTAAATAAAAGAACCGCTGTTTGCAATCCCGGAGAGGCTTCAGGGACCGTCTCTCGTCTCACTCAGGTGATTTGTAGTGCGGTGAAAGTGGACTTGTTGAGAGAGTTGATGCTACATGGTGCCGACTGAACAGTCCCGGAAGAACAATAAAAAGGTTGATATGATACTTATTATCAAAATAAAGGTAAATATAATTCCGAGAAATAGCTAATCGTCAGCAACATCAAACCGACTAACTTCCAAGTTTTTTGATCAGGCCATCCGTCGGTTCAAGTTGTATTCATTACATTGTACAATGAGGCACACACATCCCACATCACAACCGTTTTTTTTTCAATTCAAATCGTTTTTCGTTCTTACCTCCGTGCATAGATAGAGTTACTTAGTGAATGGGGAAATTAAGGGAATTCATTTTTTTCCCACATGCTAACACATCAGCTTTGCCATCAAAGGCAAGGTCATTGGTGTCATATCACTATGAGATCTTAGCACTTGGTAAGTCAAAAGTAGACTTGCTGATATTTCCAAAATACTATGGAATGCTATAACGTATGAACCCAATCGCTTATTTCTTTTCCATTTATTTCAGCCATGTGAAAACTAAAACAGACTCCGTCCCCCCTGCTGAACCCCCCACCCCCAGCCCCCTCCTGCTTTTAAGTGCTTTGAGCGTGTTCCTAGTCTGATTAAATTAATGGCGCCCCTCGCTGCGTGCGAGGGCACTCGTGCCCAGTTGATGGCTACTGTTTGCGTTGCAAGTGCAGTCTTCGATTTCAAAGGGTTAGGGCATTTCTGAGACCCTTTTTAATTAACACGGAGACAACACCTCTCTCCCTGCTCATCTTTGACTTGGGAGCTGCTTCCAGGGTGGCAAGTCTGACACCATCGCTGCATGCTTCTGATTAAATCGGAGCTTCATTGACCACTGCCTGCAATCAACAAAACACCACTCGTGGCACCGTGCCCAGACATCGGCGGTCGAGTAGGACCAGCCCCGCCCTCGTCCACATGAACAGATTTAGCCTGATCTCTGATACAGGAGCTTAATCTCTCTGTGATGTGATCAAGGATGCTTCTCATGTCACAGGACTGAAAAGGCTTAAACAGGTAGAAGCAAGTTGGCGACCCTGGCAAAAGTCACATTTGTGCTTCTTTCGTCAGCTGATGGATGGCGGCGTGGATGTGCCTCGCATTCTGCCGGTGACCTCATACGCATCCCAATCGCTCCGCCCGTCACTTCCTCTAAATATAGTCAAAAGCCATTGTTCAAATAGCTCGGGTCGCCCCCCCCTTTTTGATGTTCTGGGCGGAACAAAGCTGCCAGTGGCCCTCATGCACTTAAAGAGAACACTCAGGTTTGGAATCCTGAACATGACGCTTGTGTCAACCAGTCCATTAACACCTCGGCGCACTTGACGTTAAACGGATCTGTTACATACAAGTTAAATCACATTGTGTGAGAACCAAAATAGCAAGAACACAGTCCCCCCCAAAACAAACAGACAAGATAAAGGATGGTGTCGTTCAAATGAAAAGCTCGTCAACCTGAGGATGACTTTGTCTTGAAAGCCCAAATCTGTTTTCTCCTGCATCTACTGTTAAGCATGTGGCGAGACAAGCGATGTCTTTAACGATGAGATGTTTCAAACAACTTTTTTACATGTTACATATACACAACAGAACAATAGCTTTACATTTCGGAGACCTAATTCCTTTTGTTTTTCAATTAACTTGCTGCTGAACGTGCCTTTTCTCATCTCCATCCAGTCCCACGGCGATACCTGATGGTACTCCCAAGGTGCATTTTGACAAGGCCTCCATTTTACCACGAGCCCAACGCTATTATAAAGGAATACATTTCGACTGCAATGTCACTCTTCGTTAGTGTACGTTGTACTTTCTTGTCTTTGATTAGTTCACGAAAATGTTTCCATTTAATAATGCCAACAGCGATTCATTGGGCTTTTTCTCTACTTGTTACCTTTAACAAAGAGGAGTGCATTACGTTTGACGGAGTGTGCTGATGAATTAGAAATGTTTGTTTTTTATAAAGAGGCAGCTCCTCTCTTGAAGCAGCCCTTTAAATGTTTATAGCGTACAACTGACCTCAAATTGGAAATTAGTGTCGGCTCACGAATGCAACTCCCGGCTGTTGTTAATTTGATATTTGTCCAATAAATGGCACAGCAAGGTTACGGCACTGTTCATGTGGTTGATGAGGGGCTCCCCAATGTTTCATGCAACCGTGTCATATTATGGGCTCACGCAGTATTTGGCTTCACACGTTGTTACTGTATTCACTGAAATACTCACCTATCTGTGCTTTTGGTGCTCTTTCTGAAGAGCCCCAAAGATGCTGCAAAAAGCCTCTTTGTATATCGGTGAGGACTTTAGCCTGGGTTGTAAGTGGAAAAGTCGATGCCGCATGTGCATGTACCTTGTACAGTTCTGGTGAATTGAAAAAAAAAATTAAAAATCAAATTTACATTTCAGGTGGCCCGGTAGTCCAGTGGTTAGCACGTCGGCTTCACAGTGCAGAGGTAGCGGGTTCGATTCCAGCTCCGGCCTTCCTATGTGGAGTTTGCATGTTCTCCCCGCGGCTTGCGTGGGTTTTCTCCGGGTGCTCCGGTTTCCTCCCACATTCCAAAAAAACGTGCGTGACAGGCTGATTAAATGCTCTAAATTGTCCCTAGGTGTGAGTGTGAGCGTGGATGGTTGTTCGTCTCTGTGTGCCCTGCGATTGGCTGGCAACCGATTCAGGGTGTCCCCCACCTACTGCCCGGAGACAGCTGGGATAGGCTGCAGCACCCACGCGACCCTAGTGAGGGTTGAGCGGTTCGGAAGATGAATGAATGAATTTACATTTCATGCTTTAATAATGTAAAATAAGAATGGAATGACAAACTGTTTTGGGAATATTGGAATAAATTTGTAGTATAAGGACATGTAGATAAACATACAGTACATACAACTAACATACTGTAAAACTAACATACTGTTTGTTTGTTTTTTTTTCCCCACCTCAGATGCATTTGGTTGTCTTAGTTGGTACAAATCGCGTAAGTAATGCACCTTCTCCAGCCGTTTGTGCAGAAGTCAACAGAATGACACAAGGCAGGATAGGAAATGCGCTACAATGATTGCTGCCCGGGGCACACTGAACTGTGGAACCACTTAAAAAGAAGGAAAAAGAAAAGAACTCAAATGATGTGTTGTCAAACTGTGGCCGCCTATTTTGTCGGTGGAAACAATATCAGTGATGTAAAGGAAATGGGACATGAATGGGCCTGTTTACAGTGGTTGGATGTTCACACATAAGCAGCAAGTTCCAACATAAACCCACTTAGTGCATGTAAATCTTTGGGCTATTAATAAGCTCTTTTATCTGCTCTTTTTTTTGGAGAGCTGCCCTGGAGGCTTCTGGGTAAACTGGCTCCTCACTCACTCACCCACCTCTCGTGTGTATGTCTTTCTCTTTTTCTTTCCTTTTTGTCTCTTTGGCCAAAGGCAAAGGAACCGCTTTCCAAATGTTCACGTCTCCGCTTCAGAGGTTTCTTATTGACAGATTTTAGTCCGTCTTAATGTCGCACCAGCGATGCGGGTGATTTATGAGCATCCGATACTTGATGACAGAACTTTGTCGGTTTCGTTGGAATCGATCGTGTCACATTCAAATCAATGCGGTGTTTCTAATGTCGGCCTAAATGATTTCATTTCCTGCAATTCATTTTTGCTCAGCATGCGTGCCGTCTGAACGGGCCTCGGACGTTTGATGTGGGATCATTTCTAGCCAGCAAATAATTGCATTCATGATGACATTTTAGCACTGTTTCTACAATTGAATTGCAAAAGACAACCACAAAAACAAGGCTCTCCATAACAGGATGCTGGTTGACCAGGTTTTTCTGATTTTGCAGACACTGAAAAAAAAAATGGCGTGTTGAATGTACTCAATGTTATTTTGTCAAGCGGCTGCACACAATAGAATCCGCTGGATTTTTTTTTTTAAGTAGCTGTATAGTTTGCTTGGGAAAAAAAATTGGTCTGGATCAAGATGGCTTTATTTTGCGCAACCACTTGACAAAATAAAATGTGACATACTTGCCAGCTGTACACCTGGGGAAAAAAACAACTGCTAATATTTATACAAACAAAGACATAAAACTCAACTCTGAAGGCTGAATGTGAAGGTGAGCTGCATCACATCCCTCGCTAATGCTGCTTTTTATTTGGTAAAAATGGAAAAAGCGAAATCGAACCTTTCCAAGCACACTTTAGTTGGGACCTCAATCTGGTCGAAATCAAAAGTTCTTCATGCCTGGAGTAGCTTTCGTCCTGACTTTCCAGTCTCTCTCTGGGTGTGTTGTGTTCAGCAAGACGGTGACAGCGCTCCCTTCCGCATTTTGCTCTGCAGACTGATGAGTTCTGACAGAGCGTATGAATTCATCTCCCATTTTTCTCTCTCCCTCTCTCATGCAGACCGGCTTTCAACTTTTCTTATTTCTGTTGACAGAAAAAGTTGTTTTAGCTTCCTCTCTTCCCTGCGTGTCCACGACAAGCCTACTTTTCCTGGGCTTGGCTGCGTCCACACCACTGTGCGCGTGTGTGTGTGTGTGTGTGTGTGTGTGTGTGTGTGTGCTCGCACATAGTGTCCGTGCATGTCTATGTATGTGCCATTACTTCAGTGGAGTCGAAGCCGCTTTCATGTGCACGCCAAGTGCGCAGAACGGTTCCACCAGTGAAGGACGGCCTCTCCCGCCGCATTGGGTTACCCGCTCTTTTCGGGAAGAGCCAAATACATTTTTTTTCTTTCTTTTTAATCTGATGTGGGATCTTTTGTTATATGTCCATGAAATTACAACTGAGAACATGTTATACTTGAGGGACGCAATGAGTGATCTTCTCCACACCGGCGCGTGGACGCGCATAACTGGAGCAGTTTAGCATCGTATATTATGAACGACTCATAGCCAGATTCCCGCAGTAGCCATCTTTTTGAAATAGCAAGCAGTATTCCTGGAAGCTCTTCCCGTAATCGCCGCGAGGGATAAGCCACTTGGCCCGAGCCCGCCACCGCCGCCGCCGCCGCCGTTGACATCCCAAAGGCTGCGATGTTCATGTCTCTGCGTTGTGCCTGAAGTAAACTGACAGCCATCTTGAAGCGCATGTTGCAGACGACTGTCTTGTGGTTTGCGTTGGTCTCGAAAGCAGATGGTGGCACAGTTTCCCCCAATTTCCCAATCATCCACCAAAGCGCTTTAGTTGTTTCCTCCCCGGGTCATCGATATCAAATTTTGGATCGCTACGTTATTGTCGGTCTCAAGTGGCCGGTGCTTTTTCACCACTGTCAGAATTTTCAAAACAAACTCCGCCACCCGTGCGTGAACTCTCTCGCCAACACGCACACACACTCTGCAGTAGATTTTAATCTAATTATGCAAAAAATATGTTCACTTCTATTTTGTGTCACGACAGCACCAACAAGCAAAACCACTTTTTTTTTTTTTTGGTTAATTGAAATTTGGAACCAAATTTAAAACCTGCAAATCTCCACCCCCAAATTCCATGCACTACTCTTTCTGGTATTAAAAATAACATGGACACAGGTCAAAATATGTAGGGAACATTATTGTATAGCTGCCCCCCACTCCCACACACTTTCTTTCCTTGGCTTACACTGATATGTCAATATTTTATCACCCTAGTAAAAAAAAATGGCAAAAATTCAACCAGGCCTGAAAAATGAGACCCAGCATGTCCATCACTGCTTGGGAATAGTTGCCACTCCGATCCAAGAAATGAAAAAAAAATAAAAAGTTTTGCCGTCTTATTTCAACATTGTAAGTGTGCTTCACACTTGAGATGGAAAGTACAGCCTGGCTGCCAAAAGGCTCGACGATCCAGCAGGACGCTTTGATATCTGCTCACATTTCTTTGATGCTCCCAACACGAGATATGCAGAGATATTTACTAAATCAAAGACGCCTTTCTTTCGACAGCTGCGGAGAATTTAAGATGAATGGAAACAGTTGTCTCACACTGAAAACACAGCAACGGCACCTTGAGGAGAAAGCCATGTTTTCATGTCTGGTGAAATGCCATACCCCTTAAAAATGGATTTTTATTTCATGTCTGTGGGAGTGGAGGACGGACAGGGGGGGGGGGGGGGGGTTGGTTTTTTCAATAGAAAACACAAGAAACAAGATTGAATAGGTCTACCATTTTATGTTTAAGCAACAGTCTATGATGAAATGCCAACAAACTATTTGCCAACAAATTATTATCCACGTTCATGTCGGCTCTTCATTTGGAGCATGATTTGTAAATTATAATGTGCTCACACTACTTTTATGCTACGTGTACGGTATCATAAACAATCGCCTAACGCCCACGTGGGATACATTCTGGTTAACGAAGACCTTACATCTGTAATTTCATGTTTTTTTTTTTTTTGGTGGTGGGGGTATCAACATAAATATTTGTGTCTTATTTTCTGCAACAACTTTTTTTTTCTTTGAGGAACCAATGTCTTTTTGCCTAATGTCTTTTAAAATGATACATAGGACTCAGTTATTAATTTACTGTATTATTCATCATAATTTTCATAATTCATTTCATTTTTTGGACTTAATTGTGTCACTTTCCTGAATGATCCCTGCCCTTTTTAATGTGGGTGTTGACAATCCCTTTTTTCACGTTTTTGTTTGACACGTGCAATTTTAACTCACATTTCAATTATTTTTCAGAAGAACATTTCGGAGCCTCACATTGACATTTCTTCATTTTTAAATTTTTGTTTTTTTACTTCTTTATTAATCATATCAAATCACATGTTTGTCAGGCTCACAAATGATGTCTTAGTTTCAATTTTTTCTTGTATTCATCTTCATTTATGTTCCACCATCCCTCCTTATTTCTTAGTTTTGGAAGAACTATCCTCATATGCCGAACATCGTCATTGTCCCCAAATGATTCTTTCATCGGGAGAATGAAAACGAAACGACCGGAGCTGCGCTTCCACCAGACTCGACGCGACGCTTCAAGAGCGCTTTGATTGACGCGAGTGGCATTGAGTTTGAGCCGCCTTAAGATCGCCCATATCCCTTTACACTCCGCTGGAAGCGGAGGCAGGCTGAAAATGGCCCTCTCCCAGGGAAAGCCGACAACTGGCTTTCAGCCCGACCGTTTGTCTTCATCAATCAACCTGCGCTTGTTGACCGAGCAACATGATGTCAATATTCTTGTCATGCACACCCTCAACAGGGAGTGGGGAGCCCCTGTTGGTCCTCTCGATGGGCGTTTCCTGTCCCGCAGCATTCTGGGAGATGTCAGCTTCCGTTTTTATTTTCTCTCTTTCTCTCTCTCTCCTGCATGCCGCCCGCTTTGTGTTGCCGTTGTTTGCTTTGTGGCAGCTCCTCTTGTGTTTTCCCTTTCTTGTGACGCTTCCCACCTTACTACGCCGAAGTGGATGCAGCGGCGGCGTTTGATCGGCGCCTCAGATAAGCGGCGCGGCGCGCTCAGATCAGCGCATTAGTATCTCATTTGAAAGAATGGTGTCACCGTGTTGACAAGCCGGCGATAAGTCGGCGGCTTCTGACGGGGTAGAGCGAGGGAAAAGGAAAAACACGTTTAAAGCAGATAAATGCCTTAGGACTCCATCTGTCTGTCTCATTGTCCCGACTGTAGTTTATTTCGGGGTGATGCTGAAAAACCTCTCGTTTAAAACGGCCTTTTGGGATGTTAGTTTATTAGAAGTGCGGCGAGTTAATGTTATCTGCCGCTTGCTTTTGTATTTACTGTCTACGGTGGGAAGGCTTTTATCATTGCAACATGGGAAATTGGCATGGACCTCCTCTTCGCTCGCTTTCAACTAGCATCCACGTCAAGCTAGCTGACTGTTGCGCGTTGCCTGATTTCTTCCTATTGGACTTCTCTTTCTTCTTGGTCATTCGCGGCATTGCGTTTGCCCCGTGGCAACGGGGTGCCTCTCACAGGTCACTTTGAGGGAGGAGACTCCTGCTTGTCAGTCATTTGGAGCACACCACACGATATGAGAGCAGTGAGCGCTCGTCAAGATTTGATTGACATTTTTTCACATCAGGTGAGATGTTCGAAAACTCTTTCTTTCCTCTCCGGAAATGGTTTGCGGAATGACTCAAATGATTCAAATTTTCAGCTTCTCTCAAGCAGCTCATTGTCTTTGTTTTTCACCCCGAGGCGTATCTCAGGTTTGCACGTTGGTTTCACCGAACAAAATGCATTAGTTTCTTTCCGTTTGTTTATTCAACATAAAACATATACAGTAATAATTTCACAGGAAGTAAGGTAAGTAAAATAGTCAAAAGGAAAGAGAATCAGTCATCATTCAACACAATTATTATGTTCAAGGGAGTAGGAAGAAGTAAAAAAAACGTATCTCATCGTACCCCATGTTACGTGTTTGTATATAAATCGATCATTTTTATATCAATCAAAAAAGAAAGAAGGCTAATGCTTTTCCCTGAACGGTGATATTTTTACAAATTTTGGTTTATATCGGCATTTTATACATACACAGCCTGGCACTCTTGTGTCAATTTTCTCTTGTATTCAAAGAATGATGCACCACAGAGCATTGAAGTGCCCATTTCCGTCACATATAAATGCCTCGGGAATCTTTTGGACTGATTCATTGTCTCCCACTGTTGGTTATTTAAGGTGAGGGAGAAAAACTTGTATTGAAAAAAACCTTTTTGAGATGGTACTTCATTAGATTAAGTGCAACAATTTACTGTTGTCTCCCGCTGGCTTCTGTATTTACTGTCTACATCGGGAGTTTATTATCATTTCTTTTGATTACGGCACAGGAAGTTTGTGTTGGTTATATTATCTCCCCCCCGCCCCCCTCATCCCCTCTGGCTTTAAAAGAAGGCTTAGCCGCAGCTTAGCGCCCAGGTCAAGCTGCCCTTTGCCCTTCCCACGGCAGCCTTTTGATGTGGTGCCAGCGTTCTGCCTTTTTTTTTTTTAACGGGACATCCGAGGGTCACGGGAAGGCCCCCGCATGACGCCTCCCGTCGCAGATGTTTCTCGCGATGCCCCCTGCGCACGTCGCCCTGCCCGCCCTAGTGCCCATTATTATTTTATAGTTTGGTTCTGCATTCCTTTCAGTGCAAGGCGGACCTTTTGGGCTTTATTGCTTACACATGTCCTTGGCTCTCTCCCTTGGCCGGGAGAGCGGATGGCCAATAGAAGACCTGCCATCCAAACTCTCCCCACCTTGAACTAATCGTTGAGAGAGGGCTTGCGTGGCACTCTGCCCCCCACCCCCACCCCCTCCTGCGCAAGTCAATTTGTAGAGACATAAACAGATACTAAAGCCAACGTAACAAACGCTGTGATTTATCAGGCCGCTTCACATCAAATTATCACAGCGCCCTCCTGCCGTCAGAAACCATAATGACGACCCCCCCCCCCCCCCCCCGCCCATTTACCCGCGAGCCCCTTCAGAGGTGAACCGTGGTCACACTTCATTTGGGAATGCACAAACATGTGTCCCTCTGTCTGCTTTCTCTCTGAGCGTGACGCTTTTAAACAGCCAGTGATCACGCAGGAAGGAGCGTGAACAGATTAAAGGGGACACGCGTTGATAAAAGGGAGAACGTGCGACTGCGCTCCTCTTCGCTACTTACACGCAGGGCTGTAAATGTGCAGAAATCGTTTGGTAGTGAGCACGGTTGCACGCGTTTTCAACCATGTATTGTGAAAAAGTGTGAGTCGCCACGTTTTGCGATTTTCTTTTCACTCCAAATAGGAGGACAAATAAAGTCATCTCCCTATGTCATGGCTCAATCAAAGCAGTCCTGCTATATTGCCGTCCAACTTTTTTTATGCATCGGAAAATGTATTCAGGCGGTACGGCGGTCGACTGGTTAGCATGTGCAGAGGTGCAGGGTTCGATTCCGGCTCCGCCCTTCCTGTGTGGCGTTTGCATGTTCTCCCCGTGCTTGTGTGGGTTTTATCCGGGTATTCTGTTTACCTCCCGCATTCTAGAAAACATACATGGCAGGTTAATGGCACACTGGAAAATATCCCTAGGTGTGACGGTGAGTGTGAATGGTTGTTCGTCTATGTTGCCCCCCCCCCCCTGCCTACTGCCCAAAAACAGCTGGGATAGACTCCAGCATAACTCAAGTCCTGACCTTCATGTTTTCAAACAAGTGCTAAGTTACCGTGGCAAGAAAAATCAAGCAAGTCAAGCCAAATCTCCACTCCAGGTCCAGTTGACTTAAGTCATTACTTATGTTAAGAAAGTCCAAAATCAAGTCTTTTTTTTTTAATGGTCCCAGACCAGTCTCCGTTTTGTCTCTGACTTTGTCTTCTCAAATAAACACATAACTGACATGAAGTTCATGTGGTGTACCTTTCTTTGTGGGTGTGAAGGATGGCATGTAGTTTTAGTTGTCTTATAAAACTTGCGCTTTGCCACCATTATCGATTTAATCGGATAACTTATGCTAGAATGCAAATTTATAATTAGGTGATTCTTTGTTGTCGTCACGAGGTGGCCTCCAAACTCTGGGTCATAGCATTTTGACCGAATCAAGTGACTCGAGTCACGGCCAGCTGCTAAAAAAAACGGTTCAAAGTGTTCATTACTCTTGTCGAAATGAATCATTGATTACCTACTACGTGTCCATTAAAGCTGGTTTGATTTGGGTTTGTGTGACATTGTTTCTTGGCTTTACAAACTAGCCAAGTCAGTTTTATTCATGTCGTGCCAATTCAAAACCAAAGTTATCTCGTGGTATTTTACGCATTGAGCATGTCAAGAACCACTGACCGGGAATGCATCTTCAAACTTTCTCTCGACTGTCTTGCTCTAACTTTAGAAAGCTTTCTTGTTTTTATTAGATCGCTGTCATGTAAACACACCCTAAGTATTGCCATGTTAGTTTCTAAATGTCTCCATTTCAACACCTGCAGTGGGCTGCAGAAGTCATTGGCTATAAAAACACCCGCGTCGTCTTCAATTGCGTTCCCGTTCCGTTAGTAGGAATTTTTCTGGAAACGAACAGATGAAAAAAAAAAAGTTTTTTTCTTTCTTCTGCGGCAAAATCAGGTTTCAGCGCGACGTGGTGCTCGAACAGCCTTTGATCTGCGGCAGCTAGAGGCCAGCACATGGATAGTATATCTTTCAAAGATAAAAGTAAAAATGTGCAAAGGCCCATGATGTCATGCAGTCGTGGCCGCACGCCCGGGAGTAAAAAGCGAAACTTTCACAGGCCCTGGGAAAAAAAAAAAAAAAGAAGGCTTCACCGGGGAGAAAAGGAAGGAGGGTGCACTCGTGCGCCTTTTGGGAAATCAATTACACATTGTCCGAGCTGTGATTCGTGCTGTAGGAACTTAATCGTGGGGGCCCTCTGCGTAGGATCATCCTGATGAGTTTGGACACTGTTGTTGCTCCCTGATGTCTGCTCACCTCTCTCCTTGTCCCCGTAGCCTTTAAAAGCTTTTTGGGTGTAATTTGCAACATTGGTGCACAACTTACAATCCTGCAGAGGGTCATTCGTCATCATTTGCTGCCGTATCTGTGCGGGACGCTTCGCCTTTGATCACTTTGTATTTTATATTTTACATCTGTTCTACGTTTAATCTTTTTTATTTTTTTTTTTGAAAGACGGAAGGAAGAGTTTGTACCTGGTGGCTCTGAAAGCATACGTAAATCTGCCATTTGAAAGCTTGCGATAAGCGCATATATGTCGACTTCCTGCCTTATGGGACTTGACTCACAACAATCTCTTTTTCTTTTTGAGGATGTGCTGCTCTTTCAAGATCTTATCTGCTCCTAAATCAGCACTCCCCCCACGAGGAAGTCCTTTTAAACTATTTCCAGGTCTATCATTTCCAGTCACGCTGAGTGCATGTACGGTGGAGCCCGAGGAGCATAAGGCCCTGACCCAGCCTCCCCTTCTCGGCATCCCTCTCTCCCTTTCCACCAACACACTAATCATCCCTAATCACAAGTGAAATGCATTTTTCTGAGGAAGTAGCTGGAAAATTTCACAATCTGCATTGGTCCCGACCGGGCTGATTAGGGAAACATTACCCTGCTTTCACAGTCACTTTCAATCTGCCTTTAATCTGTCACTTCAATCGCCTAATTATTTAGTCCTTGACCCGAGGACGCAATCTTACAAAAGAATGAAATGCATGCCATATCATTTTCCCTTTCATTTGCGCCTGATATCGCCGCTTACATGTGTCCTCTTCCCTTTTCGGTGGAATACAGTACGCAAGCCTTGTCGGCGTGACACTTCGGCATTTATGTGGTTGTTTCTGGGGGAGTGTACGCAAGTAAATGTGTCGAATCCTTGAGTGGGATGAGGCATCATTTAGTTGCATTTACAATAATATCAAACAAGCCTGCGACCGTAGTGAGGGTTAAGCGGTTCGGAAATGGGATGGATCAAACAATAGCAACATCATATTGCAATGAGTGAGTTTAAATAATTAATAAAGAACTATACTGGAACGTAACTGGTTCTTACTAAAAAAAACACAACAAAATGCCGTCTTTCTTTTAGATCAGGTCCGTTTCAGTGCTTTGGTAGGTTTTGTTGTCTTGGTTATGAACATTCAATTCAGTTAATTATGATACCAATATCTATGAACTGTAATAATTGCTGTTAATACCTGTTTTTGTTTTTGTTGTTCTTGATGTGGTGGCGAAGGGGGTTCGCTCGACAGTATACGATGGAGGAACTTCTGTTTCTGGAGTTTACGTGTATTGTGTTGGACAACAGCAGATTTTACAGTATCTGTTAGGGAGGGGCCAGCCAGGCAGCCTCCTCAGCCAGGGTGCTCTGCACCTCACACCTGAGACTCATCAGCTCATCACACACCTGTTGCCTATCCGCTCGTTTGGACTGGTATAAATTGACTCACAGACCATTCCCCAATGCAAGTTTGTGCCGTTACCACAACAGTGGACTCTGTTGCCGTCTCGTGAAGCTTCTTGTTCCTTTGCGGACCTTGTGGACTCCTCGTGCTTCTCCCTGAGTGATTTTGTGAAGACTCTTAAATAAATTACGCCAAGTGTTGGCTTCCACAATACCTGCCTGTTGTCGTGCTATTGGGGTCACATCCAAACACTAACAGTATCTGTTGAATTCAGAACAACACGTCGGAATATGGTTAGCATGTCTTCCTCACAGTGCTGCGTTTCGGGTTTGATACTTTTCATATCCATATCTCTGGTCATGTTTGAACTCTTTGCCATCACTGGTACTTACCCTGGCGTGGCATCAACATGATACAGTACTTTAAATTCTCACTGAGCTGAAGTCTCAAATGCTAGTCATAAGTCTTATTCCCAAGAAACCGTGGCTATACTGTACACACACCGGTCTCAATGTAAACAGTTGCAAATTCAAGTGAGATCCAGTACAAGAGTTGTATAAAATATTTCACCTTTGCAAAAATAATAACGCATTATTTCATTATTACCATTAAAAATATTTGAGTCATTTAAACAGTGTATTATTTTTGTAGTTTGCAGTCATCACTTTGCATAGTGATGTAGTTTGCATCACTAAAACATGATCTGTTTGCTTACCTCAAGTAGTAACATGAGAAATTCCAAACAGTTCACATTTTTGGATTGGATTGCTTTGTCATTACACATTCGTGCAACAAAATTTCACAATAGAGGACAACCACAGCAAGAAACATGCTGTATTGTTTAATTGGTACCACTCTGAAAATGTCAAATAAAAGTGAGCAATAATATCTTTGCGACGGCATCATATTTGATCGATCTCTTTTTCATAGAATGTAATCATGGTGTGGACTGGTTTGTGTGTGCGCGCGCATGCCCTGCTTTCATAAACGCGTGTGTGTGTCAACAGTAGCTGCTGAGCTGTGAATGCGGGCTGGGAATAAAGCAGTTTAGTCTGAGGAGCCTTCGGGGGGAGAACGTGGCTCAACGGGGGAAGCGGAGTTATTGGAAAGGTCATGATTACAGTAGGAGGTCAGAATAACTCGCTGACACTCTTTATACACAAGCGACTGTCGGCGTGCCCGGGGGCTGTGGAGAACTATATTGAGTATTGACTATATGTCACAGCAATAAAGAGGCAGCCTGGCGAGCCTCCAAAGAGAGCGGGCTTAGGACAAAAAGAAAGAACGAGCGTCGCTGTCAGTGTTAACATGCTAATTTGACTCTGGAGGGGGAAACGATGACGTCAAACTGTGAGCCGGCTATTTGTCTTTATCGTGCTGTAAGTACTGTACCGTGTGTATATCCAGTTAACATCCTGTTACATAGTGCTGGGCACGAGCAGGGTGGGTCAAAGCTAGGGTCAGGTATCAAAAAGAGTCCTAGGTCCATTTTTAAGTGGTTTTGTGCATTCAAGTTGTATTTAGTTTTTGATTGTAAATCAGTCTTATTTACGATGCTAATTTGCTCATAGAAAATCTTAACTTATTATATTGTATTAACAGCAGCAGGTGGATCCACCAATGGATTGTGCGGCTGTCTAATTGTTCTGCCTGTCGCTATACATCATTGACAAATATACAGTAGATGGGAAAAAAAATACCATCTGGAATAAACAAATAATCATTACAAGACACATTAAGTGAAATTGGATCATTTCCGATGACACTACTGATGATCCCTGACAGTGCAAGAATGTGCCATGCTGCCCTGGTTAAGAATCACTGCTACAGACAATGATCATAACTCTAAGTCCAGGGAGAAAATTACATTACATTGCTTTCAAGCTGAAAATATGACAAAATTCCAAGCCTTTTCTGGTCTTGATAGACAACAGCATCAGACACAAGCAGTAGAATTTGTTTAACTGGGCCAGTATGCCACAGTCAGACCGATAAGGACCCAGACCGGGTCCAAAGTATTTCTTTCATCTCTGCCCCTGGCCCTTCCTCTAATTGTGGACGCCTTGTTCCTCTTATCAAGCACACATTCTGGAGGGCCCATCATGCTTATTTGTTCCTGACACACAATCTGCCAATAAAGCCTTGTTTAAAAGCGTGTAAGAAAACATTCCAAAGTCTGTCTGGCAGGCGGCGCGTCTATAGCCTGACTTTTTTTTTTTCCCTCCACCCCTAAAGCCAATGCTTAGCGCCCTGAGTGGCAAAACACACCCGTGGAAGAGGTCATGAACTCCGGCACTGGCAGAACACTTTGACTTTTAGGAAAAGCAGTGTTTAAGCCAAAATAAACACAAAAAAGATGGACATCAAACAGAGTCACTCTTGGGATGAAATTGCATATTTGGGCTTCTCTTAAATGGCAAGGGCATTCACACATAGGATGACTATATAATAAGCTTTAATTTTAATATACCAGAAATCCAGGCACTAAAAGTATGTTTTTTTGTTTACATTTGATTTTTTTAATCATTTGACATAATGTAATAAAAGTTGGTTCCCATAAAAAAAAATGATAGAGAAGCCCCCTTGTTCATAAAAAGTCAAAACAGGCCAAAAGTCATATTGAGTCAGCAGTCATTATAATATATAGATGAGATGCCATCCATCCATTTTCCGAACCGCTTGATCCTCACTAGGGTCGGGCAGTAGGCGGGGGACACCCTGAATCAGTTGCCAGCCAATCGCAGGGCACACAGAGACGAACAACCATCCACGCTCACGCTCACACCTAGGGACAATTTAGAGTGTCCAATCAGCCTGCCATGCATGTTTTTGGAATGTGGGAGGAAACCGGAGCACCCGGAGAAAACCCACGCAGGCCCGGGGAGAACATGCAAACTCCACACAGGGAGGCCAGAGCTGGAATCGAACCCGGTTATATATATATAATATATATATATATACACTCGACTGATCATATTTAAATATGATAAATTCGCTTCATAATTAAAAAATAACACACACATAGCAATTAGCCGGTCAATGGCTAGCACGATAAGCTAACATATGGCTTCACTCAGGGCTTCTTCTTGTCAAACAGCTCGATGCCAGTCACAGAAAATCCGAATCAAAGTACTCGGTCACAAAAAGCTGCTCAATAGTCTGATTGAGCCAAATCAAATGGAAAAAAAAAACATCCAAAATGAAAGCAATGGTATGACTGTATTGCAGTCTGTTATTGACTGAAGCGTATTGGGGATTTGTAATTTTGTGTCACCTTTATTTGTTACATAATGCCATGCAGCTGTTACTATTGATGCATTTAGCTGTTGAACGGCTGTGAATGTGATTTTAATATCAGATGACTTATTGCATTTGTCTGGCTGGTTGATGCAACGTGCATGATGGGGCTTTAATAACAAATGGAGGGAACAAGTCAATCTAAAAACATTTTTAAAAACTGCTGCATAGGAAAAGTATTGATCGAGACAATTCCGCTTGAAAAAGAATGCTCTGTTGAAGATCACAAATATGTATGCTCTCGTCTTCCTCCTCTCCTTTTATTTTCATCACCGGAGGTGGGGGGGGGGGCAAGGGAGGGTGGGATGGGGAGAAATCTCATCTCCATTGGACTCGATTGTGCCGGAGCATTATCAGTTCACAAGAGCTGGGGATTTGACAGCTCTCTGCTCCATGGTGATTAATTACAGCTTGACTGTGGTGGGCCCTCGCCTTGCCCTCTCCCCTCCCCTTTTCCTCCCAGCATGCCGCTATCTGTAGGTGCTTGTGCGTGTGCAAGTGTGTTTGTGTGTGGTGGCTGGAGGCAACACCTGATAAGTGCTGCCCTTATTACTGGTCTCATTGGGAGAAGGCCCAGGTGGCTAACGCAACCCAATCACACCTCGGTGAGGCCATGCGTGGCATGCTCTGTTTTCTTTACGCTTTACAGTGTAATAGAAAGCTACATAGTAGGTGAATGTGAGTTTTTGTATGTGTACCATGTTGGGTCAAATTATTCAATCTCACCAGTTGTAGGATGTAACATAGTCCAAATACGTCCTTACTCTACTGAAGTATATGAGTGTAATCAATACTTCTACATTTACCAGAGTCATAGCTTGAATATATTTCAGTTTGACTTCTACCTCTGTATCTCAGTCTTGGTCGATCGCTCATCATTGCGGGGCCAAGACTCTCGAGCATCAGACAGAAAGAACAGTCTGGTGGAAAGTCTTGGATCACTTGCGGACACCATACCCTGTGTAATCACACAGGAGAAGTGGCGAAGCGAGTCGCGGATGTTAAGCATTTAGTTGTGTTCATATGTGTGCTCATCTATTTGCATTCAGCAATCCAATCGGTCCTTGGGCATCTTCTCCGTACAAGGCCCCGGTGTGCGTCTGAGTGGCACTTTCCCCGAGGCTCTCACCCGCTCACGTTTTTGCATGTGATGGGGGGCAGGTGGGGGTGGGTTTCATTATAGTTGCTGTCAGCACTGTGGTTCTACGCCCCGAAGGCAACATGGCGGGGATGAGAGACGGGAAGACACATGGTAAGGCCACGGTGTGTGCATGCCTGTCACATGCCTGTCCCCACTGGTGGGCACGCAGGCCATGATGATGTCTTCCAGATGGACATGTTTTTGTGTGTGTGTGTGTGTGTGTGTGTGTGATTCACCCCAGAGGAAGTCAGTTAAAAAGCAAAACAAGAGACTCACAAACATGTGACTTTTCTTACAACAGCGAATGTAAACATCTCTTCCATGCGCTCTTGAAACTCTAAAACTTTGGTACTTTGAGGCGTGACCACAACTTGTTCGATATGGTCAACTTGAAGGCAAGTGACAGCACAATTCTCTGTTGAGAAAAGTTATGTTAAGAAGAACCTGTCACAGAAAAACATGACTGACTGGACAGGCAATGCTTTAAGGAAAAAATGTAAATAGTATTAAGACGAAAATTAAGTGAGCCACTGATGTGAAGTAAAACAGATGTACCTGTACTTGAGTAGCACTCACTGTCAGGCCTATGCACACAATAAACAGCATTGGTAACTTCCAAAATTTTTTCGTAAAACACTGGTATGCAGAGGTGGGCACTCCATCAGTACTGACGGAAGTTCCGTCAGACGCCCGCTTTGCTGACGACAGACAGAAACACGCCCCTGCCTCGTGTGTTTCTTCACAGGGCTGAAGACAAGCCGGATAACTTCCATTGAGTATATATGAAAACGCTTTGCGCTTCCTGTCCAGAATCCATCAAAGAGCTATAAATCCGCCTATGAGAAGAAGAAGAAGCATACTGAAGAAGCAGATGACAACAAGCATTTATGAACAGGAGTACTTGAACTGGGGTTTTCCCTTGGACACAATGCAGAGCTGGATTCTGGTTCAGGTACGGCAAAAAACGTTTGGGTGTTTTAGGGGTTACAAGCCATGAGCATGCGCCTGCTGTACTTACTGTAGTTTAATAGATTGGCAAATAAGTTTGTGTGTGTGTGTGTGTGTTTGTGTGTGCGTGTGTGTGTGTGCTTTTGTCATCCACCCCTATGATCTAGATTCACCTCTATATATTGCACACCATCTACCATTTATGATGGTTTTGTTTTTGTTTGTTTTTTTGTTTAATTTACTGACAGAAGAGATGCTGTAAGTGCAGTTAAAATAACATGATAAACCGATTGATTAACAATTTTCGTTTGGTTGAGCTTGAAAAAAAATGATGGAAAGATGATGACGGACTGGTGCTCAGATCAATGACAGAGTGGCAAAATGTTGAAAACTGCCCACCTCTGCTTGCATGTCAGTTATATAAATTGATGACCAAAAATATGTTTCGGCATTAACAAGATGTTATACTTTGCTGACATTGACAGGTCGTGAGTGGGATTGTGCATCAAACTAGCAGTGGAGCCTCAAACACTGGAATTATTTGACTGGAAAGGGAAACCAGTAGCAGGGCCACTTGAAAAATAATAAATAAATGCACGCACATTTAAAATGGCATCCGCTCAGGATAGCTGACAAACATCCTTAAATCATCATGTCAGCCTTTAAGGAATTCACCAAAGGCTCTCCTGGAACAATGAAAAGACGGACAATATACTGTCGAGTCTACTTTGTACTTCAATAATGAAACAGATGGTCAATCAATAACCTCTTTACCGTATTTGATCCCAAAAAAAGTTTGGTTCTGTTAAAAAAAAAAAGGCATTTCTCTCTTCGCCTGCACACATGCTCGTAACCCTCGTCCTACTCCCTGACTCACGAATCCGGTCACAAATCACAGACTCCTTTATGGTCTCAGAGACGGATGGACCATATAAAAGTTTTCACAGCAATCCACACGACACAACTGCAGGTTTGCTTCAATACATTCTAGCAAAGCATGACCGCTGTAGACCAAGTACAAACCCAGCACTGGTGTTCCGTGAACTGGTTTTATCGTTTAACAATTTCCGACAGTCTGCAAGGCAATGGCGGTGTCGTCATCAGAACGGATGAGCAGGTGTCTGAATATAATTGGATGAACAAGTTGGCAGTGTGGTTTGTGCAAGTGAGGTGAGAGTGAGTGAGCGGGCTCGTTTGGAGACGCAGGCATTGAGTTGACAACTGAAAAACACATTCATGACATTATCGCTTAATTGAAATCGATTCAACTGCCTACACCTTAGTGTTGACTACAAAAAAAAAAAAAAAAAAGTTATTCAACCCCTAATATTTGTATGTTGTTGAATGGGACTTGTTTTCCCATCGAAAAAAAAAAGACGTGATTTACTTGACTGCATCTCTGACATAGCGTAGACCAGGGGTGCCCAAACTTTTTGGATCGAAGATCTACTTTTTGATCAACTAACCTCACGGGATCTACCCTTACCGGCGCGCGCACGCACACACAAGTACAAATTTAAGATTTACCTGCTTTATTTTATTTTTTATATATTTTTTTTAGTGAAAATGAGACTGATTAGTGTGCAGTGTAGATTAACACAAAAAATATATTACTAACATGTACAAAGACACACAAATGGTTGTTTGTTTTTTTTCTTCTCGACACTCCTCGGATCTACTTGGGACCTGTCTTAGATCTACCGGTAGATCAGGATCTACCTAATGGGCACCCCTGGCGTAGACAATATGTCCCCTTATAATGTACATATTGCTGGTGCAGCAATACTTTGTTAAATAACTCGTCCACGAACGTGCAATCCATACGAGCGCGCATCAAGTGACATGTCTGTTTCATTCCCAAGTGCTATCAGTCAGCCTTGTCCATCACTGCCACATAAACAGCTTTTAGCGCCATCAATAGTTGAGGTGTATTCCCTCACCCCCTCTTTTGGATTTACCTTGTCATCCTTCATTTGGCAAAAGGGATTCCGAAAAAAATGAATGACAGGCGAAGAAGAGGAGAAAAGACAACACCGAGGGAGGATTTAAGGGAGAAAAGACACTCTCGAGCCTTTTGCTCTGCGATGGACGGACAACAATGAGCGAGCGCAGGCAGCCATTGCGAAGAGATGACAAGAGATGAAGATGAATGAGGGGCCACTCGAGAAGATAAGAGTGTTGTCTTTCTTGCGCTCTCTAGCTATGATGAGGTGAAAAGGCGATCTGGAAGTGAACATTTCCGAAATATTTTTTTCTTTCTTTTTTTGTAACCCCAATCCAAAGATGGTCACCTTTCCTCTAAGGGGGGATGTTGGGCATTTGTAATTTCAGCCACGAAACTAGTGATTACAAGCGAGACAACTTTTTTTTTCTTAATTCCCCTCCCCGCCTTTTTTTTTTTTTTTTTTGGGGCTTCAGATCCCGGCAGCTGACGATCTGCCCCAGCAGCCGGGCCTTTTAATCAATCACAGAGATAATCAAATGTCACTGGCTATCTGCTCCATGTAATTACTTTTGCAATTAAAAATCAATCTCCAGTCACCTCGTCTAATTAGAGGGATGGGCAGATCTTCATTTGGATTGATTTGATAATGCATATTGACTCCCAAAAAAACATGCAGTTACGTGGCCGCATTTGCTCATTATCTTCGCCTGTGGAGCAACACCCGACAAAATGCCAGGGATTATGGACGCGTGCGGCTAAGGCGTGTTGTGATTCCTGCTGTAGAAGGAGGAGGTCTCCTGTTGAGGAAAGGTTCAACCTCGCGTGCTTGTCTGTCATGACAACACTTCATCGGAGGAGGAGGACTAACTGAAGCTTGGAAGAATGCCTTTTAGGTTCGTGACGGTTGGGGGGGGGCGGCTGAAAAATAGATTCGGTTGACTCTTGGACCATCAGTGTTTCAAAGTGTTCGGTCAGTTGTTAGTCCTCAGCAAAACGGGAGTCCGTCAGTGATGGGCCGCCAGTATTGACGCACTGCCCACCGCTGTTAAATTCCAGAAGCAAGTGCCATGGGTATACTCAGCATTACACATATTAGTCGTTAGCAGCACAAACAGTTCATTTCGTCATGAATGTCATGTTCTAGTCAGGATTCACGAGCAGACATCCTGCTAAACCCGTTTTAGGACAGGCTCCATGCCACTTATAGACGTTCCACGAACATGTTCTGTGCGTTCGTCGTCATAAACGTGAGATCCTTTTTTTGTCACAGGGGGAGCCATGTCTATAAATCACGCGTGCTTAAAGTATCATTTAGCCTGTGCGCTTAAAGCCACCGCTGTCATTTGAGCGGAAGGTTGACTTGTGCAGCCAACGACGTCGATGCCTTTAATTTACAGCTTTTGCCTGGAGGATACTTCTTTAGCTTTATGAAGTGGTATTAGGGGGGGCCTATTTAGTTGTCATTGCAGAGCTCCGCTCAGTGTGGCGCATCCAGAGTGAGCCAGGCTGACGAGGGCGAGCAAAGGGAGCCATTTCAAATGGGAATGGCTGTGCTTTTAACTCAAAGAGCTGTGTAGTGTGGCAGCTGAGCAGCAGTGCCTTTGAAGGGAAGGAAGAGAGAGGAGTTAAAGGGGAGGGGGAAATATAACAGACGTGGGTCAGCCCCGCATATTATTCCCCCTCAGGACGTACACGTTCTATATTGGCTCAAGCAGCACGATGCCCCTTGGGGTCAGGAAAGCCTTTCTTGGCCCAGTGCTTAGAGGGGCCCTTTACAAACGGGCCGAGCAGCGGTGAGCACTTATTAAATTTCCATCAAGTTCATATCAAATTTGCAGGATTGGCGGGGAGACGCCACCAGGGGAGCTGATGCCACCGGCTGCAGCCTCTCTGTGTCACTGAGGCCCTGTGTGGTTTATCCTCACTTTCATCTCTCCCTTGATGCCTCCTCCCTTCTACTATCCATGCTTTCCTATTCTATTTGCAGAAACAAAAATGGCGTTTCAATGTCGAAAACAACGTCACTTTTAAAAAGGCTCTAAAACTGAAGGAAATGTACAAATACATGCCGATCGTATACATTTCTGAAGCTGTTGCACTTATGACTGCGAAAGGTTTCTCCTGGATTCAAATGAATCAAAGTCCATAACAATCACCGTCACCCACTACTGAAAGCATTTATCATGTGATCAAGACTGTATATAAGTTAATTATGACCATAGGCAGACGTATATAAAGCACAGTTTATTCATTTTATGGTACGGTCAAAACTAAATATGTTTACCTTTGAGAAGTAAAACACTTTGGAATTGAGCACACTTGGATAGGATACAGTATACAGTATAATGCATTCCCGGATCCAAGCAGCTCAAATAAGGTGTTTGCTGTGATTTGTCACTCAGAAATGTGACAACACAACAATGTAGATGGAACAAATAAGAACTCGTAATGAAATGCCACTGGCCAGTTGGGTTTATAGGTCAAGAGCGTGACCTGAAAGTGCACACGGGCCTGCCTGTGAGATCAAGATGGTGATGATGGGTTATACACGACTGTCCCATTAGTTCATCTAAGCCCCCAAAACCCCCCACACCCCCACACCTCCTCTGCTTAGCCCCACTCTCAAAGATGATGGCGGCCAAATGGACCGATCCTGTCGCCTGATAATGTCTGGGCTGTTGATGGGTCTGATGACATCTGCACTGTCCGTCTGCGCCAGCAGACAAATGCAAGCCCAGCAAGGTTATGGCTGGCTTTTTTGGAGGCTTATCAATCGATTACATTTTGGCTTTGTCAAATTAATTGTATTGAATTGTTTGCTGCAGATAGGGAGTAGGTAGTTTTTGGACAGGAAGGTGGCCTGTTGTGTTGGGTTCTGTTCAACCTGGTTCACTTTTACTTCCCCTTGATCTCTCCTTTATGGCTGTGAATGTTTTCTTTGGGGGGTGGGGGCAAAAAACAAATGGAAACAGTGACCAGTTCAGGGTGTCCCCGGTCTACTGCCTGAGGCTGGCTGGGATAGGCTCCAGCAACTCCCCCCCCCTCCAACCCTGCGACCCTTGTGAGGATAAGCGGATTGGAAAATCGATAAATGTGTGTATATATATATATATATATATATATATGGTGCTGTGTTGGTGTTTTACAAACGGCTTATTATTATTTTATATATTTTAACTGCACAGTACACGAGAATGAAAGGTCATCCCAGGGTGTACAAAGCAACGTGAAAGTCCCGATGCCCGTCAGAAACTCTTCATCAGTGAGAATCGAAACGATGTGGACGGATATTAAATGTCCTTCTGATCCCAGTCAGGAGATTTGTGAACCGCGTTTCTTATCGCTTTGAATCTTGTTTGGAAGTCAACCTTAATTGTAGTTGTATGCCCTGGACCTAAATCCCTCACACCCACACCCCGAAGTCAGTCGAGTAGAATGCATTCCATGGGTTCTTTGTTAGTTTTCCCCATATTCAATCAATGATGGTTGGTCAAAAAAAGCCTATTCCTTACACTAAATTAAAGCAAATGTGGTTCAATTAAAAGCAGAAGTATGCTTATAGGTTGGCTACGGAAGTCCAGCCCCACGTCCTTATGAAAAGCCGGATTGATTACATAACCCTCAGCTCACCATGCCTAATAGCTGATAATGATGTGTGATGGGTGAGTAGAACTCTGGCGTAGCAGACTGCCAAGCCTTGCCGGAGCCAGGGTCAGGCTGTGTTCATCTTCCTAATGAGATGTCGCACGGAGAAGATGAAGCGACCGAGTGGTCATTTCCAAACTAATTCCTCCTCTGGCTTTGTCCAGACAGGCCCGCCAAGTGACCACATCACTCCAAAGATTCATTTGTCAGAAGGGTATTTGGCCTGGTCTGCTTACCCCCACCACAGTAATGGTGGGCCTGGGGTCCTAATTAATCCACTGCAGGGATCATCAAACTGTGGTGCATGCAACCCTGAGGGGGTCTGAGAAACCTCCAATATATTGATCCGATGTTACAGGGCTGATCCCATTCAGTGAGGTGATCAACTTCCTGCAACACAAATGGGAAGCAGTTGTTACCGCACAAAGTATGGAGAATCATAGGAAAACAAAATTAGCAATCATTGATGCTCTTTTTCCCATAAATATGTGTTTGTGAAGAAAATATAACGCCTATGTCAAGTAATTCTCAGGAACAGCAGTTTGACCAGTTTGGTAAGTGCGCAGTTTCAAAGAAATTCTCTTACCTTGGTAACAATTTTGGATGGCACTCCAGCCTTTGGCAGAGCTTATCGAGTTGTCGTTTCTTTATTGTGTCACGTGACTAAAAACAGCTGACTGGTTCGGGAAACATTCAAAATGACGTTCCCAGACCTATCTGAATCCGTTCTTCCGTCCTCAGCCACCACAGAAAAATGTGATCCCAGCTTTGCGGGAACATGAATTCCACTTTGTCCCTAAAAGAAATATATGGTAGTAAACGTAATCTAGACCAGGGGGAGGCAACTAAATGCACTTTAACGAATCGTCGATGGTTCACTGTTGTTTAAGTCAAGTCAACTGTATTTATAGAGCACTTTCATATACTTTACATACACTGCATTACTGAACTTTTTCTGTCCTGAGGAATCAGTATTGTTTATGTGTATTTAATTTGTTTTAATGATACTGCAATTGTGTATGTATGATTGAACACGATGCCGTTAATGGCGATATACTGTATTGGCTTTTTTGATGCACCAACCGCCAGAATGCCGAAATAGAGTGTGCAGCTTACAAAGACCGGGAATGGCTGATTTACCGGACGCATCGCGAGTGATCCGGCCTCCCATCCAGTGTTTACCTCCACTCCCGAGGAGATGAGCCGAGGTTAAATCAGCGCTTGTCTTTTCCCTCTGAACATCTAAATCTTCAATGGAGAGAAGTGAGATGTACTCATTCTTTCATCCAACCACCTCCTCCCCCCCTTGGGTGAGATTCTCTTAAGTTCTTCGCTGCATTTTCAGTGGGTCAGGTTGATCCCCTCCATCATTGAAACTCATTCAGGGGGCATTAAAGTGTAAACGAGATGAAAAAACAAAGGGCTTAGGCAAATCAGATGGCTCAAACAACAACAACAAACCCACACTCTGTAATCTTCTTAGGGAAATTAATGAGGGGGGAACCCACCCTCGGCCAAGGTGGATAATGATCCCGGACCGCGGGGATGCGAGGCTGCAGTGGATCAGGCAGAAGGTGAGAACGGGAAAGGGGGATTAGAGACGGACTCCCACCAGAATCAAACAGGACTCTGCCAAAGGGATCCCTCCCCTCCGATTGCCCAAACTTCAAAAAGTCCTGCCTAAGCTGGAAGTAGGTGTCTGTAATCCCCTCTGTGGCTGCAGATCCATGCGGCCGACCCGGACC
The DNA here is from genome assembly GCF_025434085.1 of Hippocampus zosterae. Classification (NCBI taxonomy): domain Eukaryota; kingdom Metazoa; phylum Chordata; class Actinopteri; order Syngnathiformes; family Syngnathidae; genus Hippocampus; species Hippocampus zosterae. The sequence continues at coordinate 8,166,181 of NC_067454.1, read as the reverse complement.
CGGGCTTTCATGCTGCAGCTTGTTCGCCGTGCTCTTCCTCCATGTCCTGGGAACGTAAACTTTTGCACCGCGGCGGCTCGCCGTTTGCAGATTGCCGGGATGGGCCCGCTCATTACCTCTTCATTAGTGCACCGCATCGCCGGCTGCCAAGAGATCAGTCCCGTGCATTGAAGACCGCCTTGTTGCACTGCGCTGCTCATGAGGGGCCGCAGACCAGAAGCCTGAAATTTTACTTGGCATTGATACAAATAAATATGAAGAGAATGACTCCTAGGAAAGCAAATCTTCAAGGATCTATTAACATCTCCTGAATGTTTTTAGACTGCAGCAATGAATTGGGGGGTAAATCAGATAATGTCGCTTTTTATTTTTTTCTCAAACCATTTCATGCTGAGCTGGGACAGTCTCTGCAAATGTCATTTTACATAAAACTGTTACAGGCTGTGAAGCATGTTTGACGGTTTTTACTGTTCAAGAACATACTTCAAAGGAAACAAAAAACATGTTTTTAAGACATTGGATGTGCCTGAGTTTACAACCAGTCCTTTAAAAGCTTGAATGTAGCCTGTCATTTTTGAGGTAGTCTTGAATTGTCAGATCAAAATGTAGATTGAGCACTTATACCAATACATTTGAATAATTGTGTGTGGATATCACGCTTATATGAAACATACATATTTTTGTCATATAAATTCACGTATTTTTTTGAATTCACAAAGTATTTCATGAAAACAATTCTCTCCGCAGGTTAATAGAGGTCAATTTTGCGACTAGATCTCCTCAAAATTCCTTCTTTTATTGCCTTATACCTGTCCATTCCTGCTACATGGTTGTCTAATCAAATCACGAAGGAATGGAAAGGGATAGCAGAGGGGGCAATCTTCTAAAAAGAAAAAAAAGACATATCCCTGCGTCTTAGATTCTTAGAATTAGTGTCACAACTGTCACTTACATCCTGCTGGTGTCTTTTGAGCTACCTTTTGAAATGTGATGCCAGATGCCACTCGCAGCTGGATTTATTTGCCGCTCGCTTTACTTTTGTACCGTTCGTAGAGTACCGGATTATTTAAACTGTGTGGAATTGAAAAAGGAAAAAAAAAAGAGTTGATTTGTGGCGCTTAAGGCGTTCTTTCCAATTGCCCCCCAGTTCCAACTCATCCCCTCCGATTCCGTTCCCTCCCATTGAAGCGACCAGCCAGAATCAGGAGCTAAGTCTCATCAACCGCTCTGCCATCCTCTGGTGCATACGTATGCCAGCTGCATTGCAGTGGTGGGTTTTATGTACGTCTGAGCATGCTATATGAAATTAAAAAAGATTTTGGGGTAAATAGCACATTTGAACTGGATTTGTCGTGTTTTGGGAAAGAGCTCTTCAAATGTCACTTTACATCAACAAATGGACCAGCAAAAAAATTACTGCCTGTTCTGTAGTTTGCTAGGCCCAAGGAAATCATGCAGCTACGTTTGTGCACTGATGCTAAAAATATTTTTTTCTCTGCCAACGTATAGGTCCATATATGAGATTGTAGATGAAGACATTTGTAACTCATGCATAACTGGTCTTTTTCTAGTGACGTGGACTGCATCTTGTTGGCTTAGCTTTTCCAGTATTCACGTACGAGTACCAGCGAAACGTCCTCATGTTAGTAGCACAGCGGTAGGATTTTAGTTAACAAGCTTTACAAAACAATTGTTTTAAACCGCCTACACTGTTCAGTGTCAAGGGGAGCTGGAGCCTATCCCAGCTGACTGGACCATATGCCTTGGACTGGTTCCCAGTCCGTCGTAGCGAACATGGTCGCAACATACCCTGAAAAAATGGGTGTGTTAAATTGATTCCATTTTCTTTTCTCAAGTAGTTGCACAAAAAAGCATTTAGATCTAGCTTCATGTATAGTAGACTTAAAAAGAAAATTTGGATCCAGATTATATTATTTTGCGGAAACGAAACTCGATGAATGAAAACGGGGGAAATTCAAGAAAACAGTTTTTCCAGTGCAGCCTCAATTTAATGGTAATTAATTTTGTATATTCTCTGCATGTGAGGTTAATTAAAGACTCTAAATTGTCCGTAGCTTTGAATGGTTGTTAGTCACAGTATTCTCTACAAATGGCTGTCGATCTCTCCTTGGTGTATCTTGCCTCTCACTCAAGACTGCTCGGACTTGCACTTTGGCGCATATAAAAAAACTGAATAGATTTTAGAGTCACTATTGTTTTCCAAAATGCACTTTGCCCACCATCGCAAACAGCATTGACAGTCTTGCATAACGCGACACCTAAACTATTCGGTAATGGTGTTGTGTCCCCTAAATTAAATTACTGCATCTCCTCTCCCGACAGAAATTTACAAGGCCACGCACACACGCAGCGTTGCCGGCCCCACGCGGTTTTCGGCCAGGTGTCGAAGCTCGACTTCTCTGCTGGACAGCCGAGTGACTTTCATTAGAGTGCTCACTGCTGACTTTGCTCATAGATTAAACACCGTGGCTGCGTTTGAGATGAGCGGGGTCGTCTTTAGATAATCCAATAAGCGTCACCAAACAGATTTGAACAGCGGCATTAATGTTTGTATATGCCTTCAACTGTATATTTTTGGTGTATGAGTTAGGAACAGCATGCCATTATTTTAGAGACGCATTGAAAATGTGGCTTCGATCCAGCCACATTTCTGTTAATTTGGAAACTTCAGCCTCTCATAATTGGCATCATGTTGTCTTTTTTGACAGAAAATTAGTCAAGAATGAATTAACAGCATCGTTGATGCGTTTCCTTAATTGCAGCAATTTGCGGTCAATGCCACACATTCGATCGATTCCTAATGGTGTTCATGATTGTTCGTTACCTTCTGAAACATTGACATTTTTTTCCACTGAATAGATGCATTCACTTGCAACACACACACATGAAATGCCTCTGGATTCCCCCAGCATGTCTGCTTTGCTTCCCGCCCTGCTGGTGTTGTCATGAATACCTGCTCGACCTTGTTTTTTGATATTTACATCCACTCGCCAGAGGATATTTATCTGCGGGAGCATATTAGCTTCAATTTCACCCCCTCAAAATGCTAACAGTTGCAAGGACACGGCACTAGTAGCATGCTAATTAATGCCTTCAACATGGTCCCTGGAACAATTAATGTGTGTCATTATATTGTAATTGCGTGATAATTCTAAATCTAAAGCACAAGCGGAAACAACGAGCAACACTTTTTTTTTCAGCCCTGAAGGCAGGATTCCATGCTGCTCCTGGGAGCAGATTATGCCTTGTGATTATTCGCCTGTACAGGATTAATAGTAAACTGAACAGTAAGATTTGCCAATGCTTTGTTCTTTTACTATTTTGGGATGCAATTTAACATGTATTGGAGAAGGAGGAGTTCAAGTACACTCCTTAGAAATTGAAAATGTTCAGAAAAAAAGGCACCGTCACACAAACGTTGCAAACTACTATTCATGTGAATGGGGCGCATGTGTCCATGTTGGCAAAATTAGGCTTTTTTTTTTTTAAAGCACGCTAGGGAGTCGGTAAATGCCCAAATTAAATATGATTATGATAGTATGAATGTCTGGATGGATTAACTACCATATATGCAATGTCATGAAAACTGCCGTGTTGCACAAGTCAGTTGCAGTAATTCAGCATTGTGTTATGACTCGACTCAAACAATACCGCTTTAAAGTCATAAGGTGTCAAGTATGGATTAGTGTGACCGACTGTTGCAGCAAAAACATGCTGTGAGGTGGGTTTATCAGCGCCCCCCTGCACGGACACTTGGTGAAGACATATGGTCCTCTGCCTGAGGAGCACCTTGCTTGTCATCCACCGCAAGTCCGCTCACCCTCATCCGTACTTTTAATTCACTAAACTGACTTGCACTTTCCTCGGGGGTCCTTTCACTTATGCCACCGGTGACAAGAAATATGCAAAGAGGACAATCCCTCATCAGGAAGGCTGACAGGGCGCCGTCTCATTTATTGCCACTCACCACAGTGCTGTGGAGCTTCCCCTTCAAAGAGCCTTTTATTAACCCCGTGATCCAAAAGATCTTGAAGGTGTTTGGCTATTGATGCAGCGTCGAGGGATCTTGTCGCAAATTTTGCAAGGGTGCAGAGAAACTGCAATGAGTTGACTTCCGATGAGAAATAGGTTACACCTTCGATCAAAGGTGCCAAGTTCAAGGCCTGGCGGCCAGATCTGGCCTGCCATGTTATTTTATGTGGCCCGCGAAAGCAGCTCAAACATTTCAACTTCAATGATCTTTTAAATTCTCATCTGTAATTAATAAGAGATGTATTCAAAGCATTGTGACCAAACCCTTCATGATAGTAACTTAAACAATTGTTGAATCAACAGTTATTCTTCATTTCTTTATATAATTTTAGTCATAACAGCCCTTCTAGTGAAATGGTAGCTAAAATGTGCCCCGCCCCAAAAATTATTTTGACACTTCTGCCCAAGACTTATCGTCACTCACAAGGTACAAAGGGATCAATCCGATGGACAATTTACACTCATCAATTAATCCAAAGCTCGTATCCCACTGAGTTTTGCAAATGTTTGCGAATGTCTGGCGAACACCTTTGCGACATTTTACGAGCCTGAACTCTGAAGAAAAATCAACATTCTCCACCTCTGCAAACACTCGTAAACATTCGCTGCTCAGTGGGATACGGCATTAAAATGGAAGTCAACCCAATTTTTTATTTTTTTAATGCAGCCCGACAAGTCTCAACATGGCATTCTGATTAACATTGACATTAGCTGCTATGAGTAGTGCTGCTGGCATGACGGAAAGTCTAGTGGTGATCATGTTTGCCTGAACAGTTCTGAGGTTCATTCCTCAACTTTCGGCACGGGGCAGTTTGCATGCTCTCCCGATACTAATGTGGGTTTACTTCATGTAATCGGGTGAGCCCTAACATTCCGAAGACAAGAAAAGGGTTATTTGTCCAGTGCCTTGCAATTAACTACTGCCCACTTCAGGATATCTCGAGCATTGTCAGATGGAATATGCTCTAGTTCATCAGTGACCTGAATCAGGATGAGCACTCCAAAAAAAAAATGGATCGATGGATTCTCCCGATACTTTCATTCTTAAGCGAGAGCTTTACCAAACCCATAAAGCAAAGGATCTTTGGACGTGGCTAGTGATTCAATGGAAGATTGATTTTGTTGAAAAGTTTGTAAGAGTTATTTGAAACTACAAACCGCTACTTCTTCTTCAGAATCAATCCCAACCTTATTTCCGCCCATGTGTTTTAATCTTCGCCCCACTTGAGTGTAGTCGAGTCATTGATGGGCACAAATAATTGCCATCAGTCTTTCACTCTATTTTAGTTACTTTTTTTTTTTGCCTCCGTCGGCCTTGCTTACAAATAAGACACTTGGCGAGCTAGTGGAATTTCCTGCCCGTAACGCTGGTGATGTATTGGATTTTTTACGGTCGCAGCAGCTTCACCAACAGCCCTTTCATTGTCTCGTCCTGAGAACAATCTTCTGTGAGTGTTTGCAATAGTCACTCACACCCTCACTCGCTCCTCTCTGTGCATTTCAGGGTATCATTTGCAATTTAATGCTCACCTGGGGTGAGCCTTGACAATAGCTTTCCACCATGAAATGGCCCGGGCCCTGCCTGCATGCCTAATGAGGTTGATGTTGAGCTATTTAGGACATTGTCCCTTTACAATATCTACTTAATGCAACTCCACGGGAGTGGATTGTCAGAGCGGTTAAAGATTCTATTAAGTCGATACAAAAAAAAAAAAGCCATTCCATTCCACGCCATGCACCCTCCGCAGTGTAGTGGGAAGGTGCAACCCAGCTGACACTTCTTGTGTGTGCCTGTTTGCTCCAAAAATCATGTCGGTTTTTGCAACATATGAAATTGGGCTTGCGCTGGCTGGCTCGTGTTAATTGTCTCAACAGAAAAAAAAAAAAAAAAACGTATGCCAGCGCAGACGCATCCTATGTGCACTGTTATTCGGAATGTGTTTTTCAAATGACAAAACAGGGAAAGAGTCACGGGGTGCTGTTTTTTTTTTTTTTTTTGGTACTTGATATTATGAAAACGGTCTTGTTGTGCTTTGTACCAGCCTGTGGGAGTTTTTAAACAAGCCCATATGGTGATAGCCACCAGCTTTTGAGAAGACGGCTGGAGTAGGAGGGGGGTGGGTGCTATTGGCCGAGGCCAGGATTTCACACAGTCAGTATTGAGTGGGATTGAGGAGGCGAGCTCTTAAGCTGTCTTTTCAGGCACAGCAAAAGCCTTCCATCTGGCCTCTCCTAAAACTCAGGGCCGAGTTTACTCAGCTCCCCGCCGGCTGATTGGGCCTCCTGAAGCAGAAGTAACAGCATCAATAGTGTAAACCCTTGCCACTTGAGAGTATTACATTTCTTTTCATGCTTGACTTAATCAAAAGTGGGGAAGTGAAATTAACACCTTTTTGATGTCCTTTTCTCCCCGCTCGCCGAGAGGGCCGACGTGAACCCGTTTGATCTCCACAAGAGCCCCCGCTAAATGGCTAAATATGCCAAGCAGACGGTGTGCGGTTGCCAGTTTACGCAGGGTCACCCTGTCGGAGCACTCCATGCGGTGGGGCGAGCAACCTCGCGGAAGGCTCGTCCAAGACCCTTCGCCAGAGTCCGGCCAAGCTGCTGTCCTTCTTGGAAGCACGCTACGTTTCCTCCAACTTCCATGTAACCAGACCGAGCCAGAAAATCAATCATACTGATGATCTAACCCAGAGTAAGCCTGGTGTTGATTGACCAACATCGAATAAGACTGTAACTTCCCAAAAGAAAAAAAAAGCATATTAGTCAAGTGTCAAAGCTATGATGTGTTTATTTTATGGGACCGGCATGGCTGTGCTAATTTAGTGTGCATCAGACAAAAGATTGTGTCAATTAAGGAGCGGTTGGGGTGGCATCGTAGATGATTTATGGTAATCATTAGAACTCCTACCACAATCCTATTATGTGATTTCCTGATTGGTCCACGTTCAAAACCGTGTTTTCCACTGAAACCAACTTTATTCGAACTAGAACCAGTCGTTGGCTTACGAGCTAGTAGCTAGCATGACAATACCTTCTACAATTTCACTAAGTGACCCCACCCATGAAGTAAATTCTTCTAAAATAGCCAGGGATCACTATGCCTGTTCATTTATTGCATTAATCAATAAGTATCTGCATATAATCATCCCATAGATAAGGGGTCAGCGGTCTCAATAAATGTTGCCTGTATGTGGAACTCGTACTTTGATGATATCAAATAGCGCCACATCACTTGAGCTGGGGAGTTGTGACTGTTGTGACTGCAGTGCCCAATGAAAATCCAAGCTGTTGACTCACTAAAGCTGAGAGGAGATGGCCCGGGAATGTGTGAAGATGCCCCTCAATGGGAATCGGGCATGAGCCAATGACAGTTGCTCTCGGAGCCGGCCTGGCTTTAATGAGTGTGCGATGTCTGCGAGTCTTTAGCTCCTTTTAAAGCTGGGGGAATCACAGGCCAAGGATCCGACTGATAGGGGGAGCCGTGAGGATTTCAGTATTTCGGGGGACGTGTTTGCGCCTCGCCAGCAAAGACACAAGCTTGGCCCTCTTTGCTCTGCCCTTCCTCTCTCTGCAGGCACCAGCGTTGACCACCACAGGGAGACTCACCTCACAAGTTCCTGTTTATTTCTCAGTCTTGCATGTTGTGTAGCACCCCCAACCCCTCTCTTTTGTTGTTCACTCTCTCACTCTCTGGCTGGACTTGAAAAAAAAAAGCTGATAATTAAATGCCTTGTACCCTGCGGACAACAAATTTCCCCCCCTCTTTGAGCTGAATATAAATGACTGTCAAAAATGTTGTGAAAAGAAGGGGGCCCCCCTACGACCGCCATCCAGGCAGCCAAAAATCCCGCTGAGGAACTTGTCTAGAGATCGCCATGTTCCGACAGTTCCAGCTCAACAAGATACATAGTTTCCTTTCAGCGACAAGCTTCTTATTGGTTACTATAGTTTCACTAATGCGCAATTGAAGGCGATGCCTAATCTGGACAGAATGGGTTAAAAGGTGCCGATGTCCATCGCCGCAAAACCACATGTTGAGAGTCAAGGGACCACTGGCCCATAAAACCCGCGTGCCCCCCACCCCTCACGCACCCTCCTTCTCGGCTTTGATGTGGCCCCTATCAAGAAGCAGGAGATTGAAGAGGGATGGGAGAAGAATATCTCGGGGCCCCTTGCAGCACACAACTACAGCAGACAATGGCATAAGGGGCCCCTCAGTGCAAAAGATGGGCGGCCGGGGGGAGGTGGAGGGGTATCTCTCAGAGAACACGAATCACCACTTCTTCAGCACCCTATCATAATCATCATCTCGCATCGAAAGTGTCGCGGAGAGGCTCTCATATTGGGCTATGGAGGGGGAGTGTGTGTGTGTGTGTGTGTGTGTGTGTTGCTGGGGACCCTGGTTTTCAAAAGACCGCCACTCAAAGGGCCCCGAGGAGTAATTGAAAAGCTAATATTGTTCATCATATCCCAGGGATTACATGGCATTGTTGGAACAAGGATGCAATACTGCAGTGTTTATTTTTGGTCAGGCTTTGTTGCAGCCACTAATTGGTGCCGTGTGTGTGTGTGTGTGTGTGTGTGGGTGTGTGTGGGTGTGGGTGTGTGAAAATATGGCGGGCGCATCGACGCGACCAAACAGTCCAACCGTAATGGTTTTGTGCCTTGTTATCCGCAGCAAATAATGTGGGAATGAAACCCTGAACTCGATGGGTGTCATTTTACAAGCGGAATGAAAACATTCTCAAAATTCCCAGCTAAAAAATGAACTTGATTAGTTAACGTTAATTAACTTGCTAGTTTACTGCTACTTGTAGTTGATATGAATATTAGTTTGTTGTCATTACATGACTTCGATTGAGGCTGGGCAGAGAAAGCAAATCAACAATCAACATGTCCACATTGCTGGACAACGGCACACACAACATTAATTTTGTTAATTATATATATTGAGCATGTTTTAGTGAGGCATGTGGTGGTGGCTCTAGTGGGGGCAGGGGAAGCATCTGCACATATTTCTTTGTAAACAAGACGGCTATTTCAATGTTTAGTCATTAATGTGTATTGCACATGTGTATTATCCATTTATTAAGCTAACATTGATCTGAGTGTTGATGGTAATGGCCATTTGCATGACAATAATCAGGAAATATTGTTTGTTTATTGATATGACTGCTTTTTCTTCACACATTTGTGACATATTAATTGCACTTTTACAAATTCATTATAAAAGCTCACATGGTCCTGATAAAGTATTAGTGACTCATGTGGTTAAAAACAAGCTGTGTTTTGATATTACTCCAATAAACTTCTGTGAACCTTTGTGGTGTCTGGATAAGTGATGATATTGGGGAAATGATCATCTGTTCACAAGCTGGTGCATTATACTAGATTTAATACATGTTTATTACGCATATATTAAGCCGTTATTATGCATACATTAGGGTTCAGCATGTTAGAGTGTTACTCTATCAGCCGGTTGCCACATCTCCCCTCATTGTGCGGTTTATGGTAGATTTTAAATCAATTAACTATGTAATGTGCAACAACTGCTGAGCCTGGTTCTGGCCTAAACAATGGCAATGGGATAACTGCCCTTTAGTGAAGCATCAATGGGCTTACAATGTGCTGAATTAGCTGGCATATTAATGACCAGCCGCAGTAGTCCTCCATTGCCCCAAAGCCCCTCCACCCAAATCTGCTTATGCAAATGTGCCATGAATCCAGTTCAAAGGGGCTCTTTAAAACCGAGGCCGGTACCCAAAACTCATTGTATGGGTGAGTGCGGGGAAAGTGACATGAGAAAAGTTAGGGACTCTTGTCTTTTCACTCTCACAGAACATGATCAAGTTAGCATGCACCACTACTGGTTGCACACATGCGGGGAGCAGGCTAATCCAGCCAATAGGGTACTACCGTGCGTGTTTAAAATGTGCCGTTCAGTGAGACCCCACCACCACCACCACCACCACCGCTCAAGCAAAAAATACGGCCTGTCCGACTTTGTGTGTGAAAGAGAGGAGTGAGGCGGTGAGGTTGAAAGTTTGATGGGATAGAATAATCCCCCCTCTGTCCCTCCCACCTTCTTCATTTTGTTAAAGGGGCCGCCAGGCTTTTTGTGTCATCCGGGACAAATTTGAAAGGCAATGTCATAATGGCTGAATTGAACTGATATCTTTTGAGCACAATAGACGTGGCTTCTCTCCACGAACAACTTAAAGCCTCATTGTCCCCATTATTCAGGGAGATGTTTGGATACATGCAGGCACCCTGAATGAGGATAAATTGTTGTAGCTACACCGTGTTGTAAAAATATTGAGCGTGATTACGCATGTTGGGCTCGCATCGAGGGTGGCGGCGAACAAAGAGGCAGAGTTTCCAACGGGAAAATTTGATAATAGCTTTCCGGCGGCACTGATGTATTCATAGTTCTGCATTTCAACTGACAAACTGAGAAAGATGTACCCTGTAAAAAGTTTTTGGTTGAATTTACTCACTTTGGCAAGTGATTCCATGAAATCAAATCATCTGGATGCAGATGCATTTTTAAGTAGACTGTAGGTCTATTTTTAAAAAATATATACAGTATATGGGTCCAAATGATTCTATTTTGTGAAAGTAGGTGTCTAGTGTACTTTCAAAAAATTATCTGGATCTAGATGATGATTTATTTGGTGCATTAAAAGTTTTATCGGTGTACGGTGTTAGGACGGTTGCATCAAAATATTGTGATGTGGTATTTTGTTGTGAAATCGTTGAGGTCATACGACATTGTACAATGAGTTTACGAAATGTAGGACACCAGTGTAATAATAATTTGACTTAAGAGAGTGACAATACAGAAAATGTCACAATACAGTTCCAGTGTTTCAACTGTCATGATTTTGTGACATACTTTCCTGAGGCTTTCGTTATAACATTTTGGTATTGGTAGGAATGGAACCATATACTGTGCTCTCTTTAGAAATCATATAGGAGTGGGTGACATCATTTAACGATAGAGTTTACCTAAATCTGTCCTGTATTTGGTATATTTACCACTCCTGCACTGCTGGAAACAGTAGCTGCTACTTGTTCACATCCTGATGATTGATCATATTTCCTCCAGGGCGAGGCACTAGACTGAGAAAAGGAAGAGTAGTGAGTCTTCCCTGCTTGACTGTATAAAACACTATAAGCAAAATAATTCCCCCTCTAACTTATGACCAGCGCCTCCCCCCCATCATCCATCTTGGCACTGGGGGTGGTGCTGGACGGTGGCCTCCTAGTGCATTTTCCCTCCCTTTTTTTTTTTTCCAAGGCGCTCATAATGGTGGTGTGAAGTCCCTCCGAAGGGGGAGGGGGCCTTCCACGAGGTGACAGATTCTTCCTGTCCATGAAATTCCCCCCGCGATAATTTGTCTTTGTGCTGATGGGCCCGTAACTCCACGCGACATGGGTTATGGCAGCGAGGGCGGGGACCATCCTCATCACCTGCCATCTCCGTGGCCCTCTTGACACTCAGTCACCCCTCCAAAGGCACACACACACGCACACACACACACACACACACTCATATATACTCTATTCTTCGCCCCCCCCCCCCTTCTTTCATCTCTCCAGCAGGAGCTGTCTCCTCGCTGGCAGAGCGACCAAATAATGGAGCTTGTCACCAGCCTTGTTCTTTGTGGTTTTCAGGGCCCGGGAAAAATGCAAACACTCCATTGTAGTCGTTAGTTTTCTCATCCTTTCTGGGTTGCCGCTGGTGGGTGGGAGGGCTTTGACCCGATTCAAAAAGGGACTCGGAGAGGAATTCTTTTCTGGAGAAAGTGAATTCTTGATGTCACATGCTTGCTGTGTGCTTGTGTGTGCCTATCCTGAACCTTTTCATTGTCCAGTACAGGTTCCCTTTGGAGCAAGAACCGACAGGGGTGCACATAAGGCATTTGCGTGCATGCTGCCCCCCTGCGGGTCCCCTCCTCAACTCATCAGTCATTTGTCTCAGTTAAACCGGACTGGTACAAATGTGAGCCACTTGAACGATTTGTGTAATGAGCTCAGTGAGTGTCTGGTGGAAATTGATTGTTGTGACACTCACAATGGAGTGCTGCAGGGAACCCCAGCATAGGGGTGGGTCAGGTGGGTGGGTTTGAAGCATGTTGAAGAGGTAGGAAGCAGGTGGTCAGTACTGTTCGTAATGTTCACCGTTGGGGTCACCGTTCTACTACTGTACAGTAGATACAGATGGAAATTATTCTGTTTCAGTGTCAAATTGTCACGGAATACCGGGCATGTATACACTATGAACAGTGTCTTGCAAAATTTAAACATTGGCTATAAAGGATGAAGAGTTACAGCTCACTTGACATCCACTTGTAACACTTACCGGTAGTTGAATTTGGTCTGTTTTTTTTATTTTTTTGTGTGTGTGTGTGTGTGTGTGGGGGCGCTCTGTCTCATTCAAGTGAGCCATGCCTCCCCCATCCTTCCGGGAGCCTTGCATTACTATGATCACAACATAGCGCTGTCATAGGGATTTAATTGTGTTTTCATTGGCAGAGGTATCATTTGATCACCCAGCCACTGAGTTACACTTACACGTCAGTTAGCTTGCAGGTCAAAAGCGATATTGTCCCATTTTGCAAAGTCTGCTGTTGTGGGAGTACCTCATATGTGGAGTTTATATGTTCTCCCTATTCTTTCGTGGGTTTGCTACAGGGAGTCCCGCTTCTTCCCGCATTCCAGAAATGCCCATATGAAGATGACTGACTGAATTGACCATCTGCGTAAATGGGAGTGTGTCCTGCAACCTGTCAGGGGTGTACCTCGCCTTTTCCCCAATGTCTGCGAGAATATCTCTTGCTCAGCCATGAGCCAATCAGCATAGAAAGTTTGAGGATGAATGGAGTTTACGTCCTGGATCTCGTTACATTGTTGATGTGTACCAACTGTTGTTGCCTGTCAGTATGTATCGTGCGTCTCTACCAGCTTATCCGATTCCGACATCCCTTTGAGTGGATCCTTAGATCCAGACACATGACTGACTAGAGACTGTTGTCAGGATATTGTGCGGAAGCTTGTAGATACAAACAATTTGGGCCTGACCGGGAAGCTAAAACCCAACGCCTACGCGTTTTTTTTTTTTTTTTTTTTTGCTGCCTTTGTAGTCGCTTGAAATTCAGCTGTTATCTGGAATGTACCAGCTGTCCACTGTACACAAAAACTGCTGCCATTCCCAAACCCGATCCTGGCTTTCGAGTGAAGAAAGGGAGGGGGATCGCCAGCCCTGTTCCCCCCCGCTAGCCTCTGTGGGTTTAGAATTGGGGTCCCCTGGGAGGAATCTGATGGACAGCAGCGGAGGGGAGTAAAGCAACAGGCTGGCCATCACACCGGGCCGTAATTGTCTCTTCCCAGGTGTACGAATCAGCATGCGCGTGCGTATGTTTGCATGCATTCACCGGCATGTAAATACACGTTGGCGCTGCGTCCGGTGTAAATACGCCTTTCTATGTATAAGCATGAAAGAACAGTATGCAAACATGTGTTCACACATCTTGGCTGGCTCGACAATCAGTCTCTTTGACCGACGACGGAGCTTCAAACAGCCTGATAACCCAAAGAGCAGGAGAGATGATGGCAGCCACTTTGAAGTAAGGCTTATCTACTCTGCGGCGAACGACCCAGTGTGCAAAAAGTCACAGGGTGTGTTTACACGAAATCTAGTCCGATTCGTGCAGTGGTTTTGAAAAGTCGCATGTCCAAAAATTGTTTCAACGATCGCTTAAAATGACTGAACAAATTGGTAAGGTCACTATCAAGTATTTTTTGACGAATCTGGAGGAGGTAGCCATGCGTTTTGCAAAATTTTCATTCATAGTTGTTCTGATTGTAGGAACACGGCGGTCACATTCTGCAGAACACCTCCGCGGCTTGTTTACGTGCAGTCGCTTTCCCTCATTTTCCTGGAAGCGCTCGTGCTGCATAATATGGAGTTCACACTTCATTTGATGTTGTTATCTGGCATTAGCCACAGTCTTCCTCCCTTTCGTCTTCTCCGGAGCCCCCCTCAGGTTAGAGGGCCCCTTCTCATCTCTCCTCTTTTTTTTTCCCTTTTCCCTCACTAAACGACTTAACCAAACTAATGAATTAGCCAATTAATCAGAGCAGGACCCTCTCCCCTGCCCTTAAGTGCTCGTTTATGGAGGCGGACCGCCCCTTTGACCTCTATCCCCCGGAGGGCGCCTTCAGCTGGCTCCGCCGAGTTAACATTAACTAAATATCATTTCAAGGCCGTGTTAATTCCTCGCATAGCCGTCCATAAGTAATTAGTCACACTTACTGTATGCATTCCAGGTTGTCAATACGCGTGTGTGCGTGGGCGTTTGTGCACAGTAGCTGTAGGTTGGTGTGTGTTGTGAGTGTTTTTAATCCATTTAAAGCAAGTCCAATTCAGCCACTTCCTCTCCACACGAAGCTTATCTGTAGCTGCTGGGGACAAAAATCATTTGCAGTCGAGTAAAGTGACTGGAAAATAATGGGGAAATATCAAGAGCATCTTCATTTGAGTTTTTCTCATTTATTCCGCCGAGCTTTATCGGGTTGAACACATCTCAACATTTTTTTTTTAACTTAGATTTTATTTTTTGCCCATTTCCTGACTTTTCATTTCCTGACAGATTGAGGCACACTATTTAACAGTTTTATTCATCTGCGCCTGAAGACAGGGCCCGACGTTACAGTCAATAAAAAATAGCCGAGCTTCGCACCCAAAGCCCGCTCCCCTACCACTCCCCCCTCCCATCTTCCCTCTCATTTGTGTGCATAGTGCCAGCCGCGAATTTAATGGAGGGAAAATGTTGTGATTACTTAATGGTTTCCCAGGCAGTGGTGGACGGGAGAATTAAATTCCGCATCTGCTTTTCCGAGGCGTTAATCTCCTCTGCTCACATTCAGCCTGTTATAATGTGCACACAGGAGATAATGTTCAAACCAACTAAAATGTGGCATAAAGGAGCACAGTTCTGTCGCTAGCCCTGTAATGACAAAATTAAGTTTTAGTTTTTAGTCTGAACTAAGGTAATGGTAAATTCAATTGGCAAACTACCGAATGCCAACACAGTGCAACCTCCACGGTTAAATGGCCCAAAAGCGGTAGGATTAGGATTTCAGATCAAAATATGCAGATTTATAAATAGAATGGAGGGTGGAAAAAAAAGAACTAGCATGTGTCATGTGACCATAGACAAGCCGAGTGAGTATCTAAGGCACAAACGTATGATTATATAAGTGTGATTATAATCATAGAACAAAAAACTACAATCTACGTGGACAGGAACATCTTTGGTTGGTAGTTCTATTTCCTGTTCTCTGGTAATCATCACAGCTTTTGTCTGGATGAAGTGACCCATTTTGTAAACATATTGACCCCCCCTCCCACCCCCACTCCCCTGTACATCAATCAAATGAGTACCGGTTGTTTACTTTATTTTCAACTGATGTGATTTTATGACACAGTAGCGAACTGAATAGATTTTTTTTAAACTCTTTCCAAAGGGGCAAATTGTTTCAGGAGTCAACCAGCATCTCAGAATGGATTTTGTTCAACTTTGGAGTTTTTTTTAACAGGAAATTCCATTCATCATTTCCTCTTTTTCCCGTCAATGTTTGTAGCTCTGAGGGCGTTATCAGTGGGAGTGTAGGTCCAAGATCACTGTGTGTGTGCGGGCGGAGGGGTGGGGGGGGGGGGTGGATCAGTCCATGCCAGGTGCATAACAGTGGCACTGTAAATTACCTCTGGCCTACCCGCTTTGCGCAGCCACTGTGGGGCGCTTGACCCTCTCCATGAATTAATTCCATCTTTCCTCACCCCTGATCTCCTTCTTATTTCTAATTTACATTGAGATCATACACGTCTGAAAAATGATATCGTAAAAAAGATGAATGTACTAATTACCTTCCGCTCTTATCTCCCCGCCTTTTTTTTTGAAGCAGTGTGTAAGGATGTCACTTATTTCACAGTGACAGGGGTAATGTATTCACACAAGTGCGCCATAAATATGAAGCGTTCGTCTTGGGCCTCCTCCTCTCCGATGGCGAATTGACAAACCTTCACGCAGCCAAATTGCCCCCGCGGTGTCACTGTGAAATAAGGCGCTTGACCCAGGCTTCTGATTCATGCTTATATTTCTACATCGCCACCCACTCCTCACTACTTCCACCTCAATCGGTTTTCATGCGTGGCCGTTTTGGAGGTAAGGGGTATTTTTTAATACACCTGTGAAATGAAAACGGGCTCGTCATGAATATGCTAAAGTGGAGCTGTCACAGCACTCGGAGTGATATCCGCTCAACCCCGCCATGAGGGGATAACTGACTCCTGCTTTGAGGAATGAGGTGGTAGGGGGGGAAATGTGGGTGGGGGTGGTGGAGGGTAGCTTCTGCTGCCTGCCACTGTCATTTGAACAAATGGGCTTATTAACAGTTCAGAGGCCAAGGACGACAGCAAGGTGACGCAACTCCCACGGAGGATACGGGAGAAATATTGAAGTGCGTTCGCCCGCCATCTCATTACAGCGTAGCCTCGTCTGAATGTCGTCTTATGTCCGGCTGTCACCCCAACTGCTTCCTCAAGTGTTTGTTTGCGTCGCCTCGGGGTGAACCCGTAGCATGCCTGTCTACATCTGTTTGCCCAAGAATTCACCTTTCGAAATGACTTTGACTTTTACAGCCAAGCATGCTGTCATTTTACGGCGCGCGCTATGACAGTGAACTTTGGCACTTTGACATCCCGACCTCATTCTCAGTCACGCTAAAGCCACCCCTCGGAGCTCGGAATGAGGAGCAATATAACGGTGATTCTCGCAGGTCGTGGTTGCTAAGCTCAGTTCAAACAAAACTCACCAGAAGTCATGAAACATCCCAAATAGGATACTGGTAGGATTTCTGATCGATGTGCCATGGACAAACTCTCGGATCATCACACAAGATTAATATTAGTCGGTCTCCGTCAAGGATTAGGAATGTATACCTGTGTGTATTGTTATACGGTCTGTCAATATGGGTTTATGTTTAGATATAAATGCAAGAACACCATCAAAATAGATGCTCATTGTTAGTTAATGCGGCTATACAATTTCCCATTGTATGTTAGCATTCAGGTAGTGGAGGCTATGTGGTTACTTTAAATACGCAACATGTAATTCTCTTTGGCGGCCCGGTAGTCCAGTGGTTAGCACGTCGGCTTCACAGTGCAGAGGTACCGGGTTCGATTCCAGCTCCGCCCTCCCTGTGTGGAGTTTGCATGTTCTCCCCGGGCCTGCGTGGGTTTTCTCCGGGTGCTCCGGTTTCCTCCCACATTCCAAAAAAAACATGCATGGCAGGCTGATTGGACACTCTAAATTGTCCCTAGGTGTGAGTGTGAGTGCGAATGGTTGTTTGTTTCTGTGTGCCCTGCGATTGGCTTGCAACCGATTCAGGGTGTCCCCCGCCTACTGCCCGAAGACAGCTGGGATAGGCTCCAGCACCCCCCGCGACCCTAGTGAGGATCAAGCGGCTCGGAAGATGAATGAATGAATGAATAATTCTCTTTGCTTGATCAGTGGCTATACAGCTGCCAACCCACTGCCTGTTGGGAAGTCGGTTAAGTGAGTTGAGTCAATGCTCGTACTTCAAGTCCTTTCTTGCCGGCGTTCGTAGTGAAGATCCACGCAAACATGGACAGAACATGCCAATTCCACACAATAAGGCCATAGCCCGGTTCGAAGCTCCACGCTGAAAAGCATGACGCAGATGTGCTAACCACTAGTCCACCCTTGACTGGTCAGGCCACTCTTGACTGGTTACCAGTCAATCATAAGACACATATCGGAAAAAGAAGCCTTCACGCAGTGTCTGCCATTTGACCTCAAATAGCATGACAGCGAACAGTGAAACGTTGACATCTTAACGTCATTTCCAGTTACGCGAAAGCCGCCCCTCGGAGTCAGGAATGACATGAAATATAACGCTTGTTCCAGCAGGTCATCAGTCAAAGATGCACACTAACCTTCGCTAAGTTGCTGCGCCTTACCCTGAAGGTTGCAGTATTACACTCTGCTTTTTTTTTCCAACTTCGCTGTTTTCCTGATGCTCTCCTTGCTACCCTCAGTCTCCTCTTAAATAAAAATGTTGTGCCTTTGTACCATTTCAGGATAATCTAACAGAAACGACAAAAATACTTCACAGTATCCACTTAGCCGGCCCGTTTTATCGCAGTTCGTAGTCTCCTGTCAAATAAGTAAATTTTTCTATTTTGGACTGTCAAGCGGACCCAGTAATTAGGCCACCACGAGCTGTGTTGTTATTCCACAGCAGTCGTTTGGACTTAAACTTAGTGAAGTAAACATCAAGTAGGAGGGGAGATATTAAGGGTGGCGCACGGACGATGGAAAACCCCATTCAGCTTTGTTGAGGATCTGGATAAGGGTGCAGTGTGATCTTTGAATACCACAAGAAACTATTGAATTAATTTTTACCTGACAAAACTTTGGCGAAAAGTCTTTCTGCTTTCACCTCTGCAACTTTTTGAAGTAAAGTACAATCTGGTGGGGGGAAAGAAGGGAAAGTGTTCTCCTTTGAACCACCAGTTTTTTTTTCTTTCTTGCGCGTGAGTATGCAGTCATTACCCTTTGGTGTCACGCTTGGCATTTGTTTTAAGTCAACTCTTTTGGCGCACACAAAAGCACTGCCTCGGCCCTCTGAAAGCCTGCATGAAACGCTTTGCTTAACCTGCTGACACCAAAGAACCACTTACCGGTAAGCCATTTTTGGCCCCGTCATCGTCTACGAGCGCCCTGACTCGCTTTCCGTTTTGGATCAATAAAAGTGGGGAGACAAGATAAACACGAAGAAGACACAAAAGAAGGGAGCCAACGGTAAACACCATTTAGACTGTGATGCTTTTAATGCAATTACAGAAATAATTTGGGCCTGTAAGAACACACTAGTGGCGGCCCGGTGGTCTAGTGGTTATCGCGTTGACCTCACAGTGCAGAGCTACCGGGTTCAATTCCAGATCCAGCCTTCTCCTGTGTGGAGTTTACATGTTCTCTCCGTGCCTGCGTGGGTTTTCTCCGGGTACTCCAGTTTCCTCTCACATTCCAAAAACATGCATGACAGGCTGATTGAACACTCCAAAAAAAATTGTCCCTAGGTGTGAGGGTGAGCGCGGATGGTTGTGTGTGACCTGCGGCTGGCTGATAAACGGTTCAGGGTGCCCCCCGCCTACTGCCCAAAGACAACTAGGATAGGCTCCAGCACGCACCGCGACCCTTGTGAGGATAAAGTGGATCAGAAAATGGATGCATGGATAGGAAGGACAACCGACATGTTCATTCCCAATAAAGGTGCAACTTCACTAATTGTTTTTCACTTTCCACTGTCCAGAAACCGTTTTGTTTTTTTCGTGTGAGTGTCTGTGTGCGTTGTTGGTATGCCGCGACTGTCGTACACTGAGGACACCCTACAAAGACATGCTAAAATCATGTGGTAGAATAGACCTTCATAGGTTGCACCAAAGAGGTTGTGTTGGAGGTGAGGTTTGGCTGTATTCTCCATGTCTGGAGGGCATGAGGCCACCTGGCAAAGTGGGAAGCGTCAGTGATGAATGCACCTTGTTTAGGGTGCCGTCGTCGAGATGAGACAGACGAGGGGATCAGCGTGATGGATGATGGCCGGAGCGGGAGGGTCTGGAGGGCTTATAAGACATGGCCCATGAATCTGTTCTACATCATCGGCTCCTTTGATCATTGACACAAGTTCAGAGATGGGCCTGTGTGCATCTGTCCAAACAAACAAAAGCGTCTTCCCTCCCTCCACAGTGGCCATCCTCCACCCCCACACCCACCCCCAGCCCCCTTGGCTCTCATTTGGAACTAATGACGCAAACACGGATCACATGTGAGCGACGAGATGGAGTGATTAAGGAAAGGATGGCACAGTAGCCAAAAGCAGGGGGCTTGTGTTCTGTGAACCATGGCAGGAGCCCCTCCTCGGCAATGACAGACTCAGTAGATAAGAGATGATCCATGAAAGCCGATCGGTGCGCTGACAGCGGGGAGAGGGGCCGGCGGGGCGCATTACTGCGGGTAAATGCAGCTGTTGGGGCCAAACAAGTCTTGGGCAGCCTCTTGCCATCGTGACGTCACAAAGCAACAACCCCCCCGCCCACCCCGCCCCTGAGCATTCCACCCGCGACACATTTCCACACCAGGCCCGTTGCACAACTTCATTTTTGGGGACGGGTGATGAAATTCACTTCCTTCTGCAACGTATTGACAAGATGCCGAGGAATGTGAGTGTAAAGGGTCGCAGGCGTTCTGACAGGTACGACATAGAAGATTAGGACCAGGATTTACCCGGGGGACGAATCGCACTGAGCCACAGCTACGAGTTTTCTCTGACTGGCCTAACGCACTTAGATTAAGGGGGCTTTAGCGCACGTCTCTGGATCGACAGACAGAAATATGGACGGCATGGAGAATGCGATCCACTGTGTAGAACAGAAGACTTTCATGTACTTTCCCCCCCCCCTCACTTCAGCAGAAATTAGCCCGTCTTCTGAGGATGGTGTGCGGTGGGGGGACTAAGAGAAAAAAAAAGCAGTCGAGATGATTCCCTCAAGGAAATGAAAGGCGGTAATAAGCTATTTAATTTATACTTTATGCTCAATAGATACACTCGGGCTACTTATTGCTATTTAAATGATTATTCCAGCCAAATTATTTTAATCTATTTTCAGAGGAAGGAATTGTACATCCCTCATTTGAAGAGCTAAACGGGGGCATCCTAGTACTTCACGCGGTCGACGCAGTAAATTAGAGAACTAAGACCCCCACCCCTCCATACCCCCGTCCTCCCTGTTTTATTTGGGCGTTCATTTCAAAGTATTATCTCGGTAATGGGGTATCCACACATCCCCAGGAATTATTTTACATATAAATGCTGAATTAAGCACACAGACTTGAGGCTTCTTGGATTGTTTGTGTCCTTTTAACAAGGACCATTATAAACAACCTTGAAGTAAACCAGTGACGGGGAGGCCTGCTTTGATCAGCGCCCTCCTAAATATGTGTCAAAATTGGAGAAAAAAAAGTCATTTTCTTTCAAGCATTTTGGCCTGAATAATTCTGAATGACAGCACTCCGAACTAGTGGTTAGCACAACTGCATCAAGGTTCTGAGATTCTGAGTTTGACTCTCAGGACCGGCCTTTGTTTGAGGAGTTTGCATGTTCTTCCCGTACTTGTACGTGGGTTTTCTACGGGTACTCTGGCTTACCCTCACACATCAGGAACATGCATCGTAGATTCATTGAAGACCCCTGGTGGGAATGGGACTGTGAATGGTTGTTATTCTACGTACTGTATTTGGCTAGCAACCAGTTCCTGATGTCACTCACTAGGCCAGGCCCCTTTAAGGCACACATAAAACATGCTAGTTTTTGTTGTTTTGGGTGATGGAAAAGATTAATAGTTTCTGTATTTCCATTGACTAAGTTGTGAACAAATCAGACTTGTAAGTCAAGGTGATGACAATTTGGGGGCCTCGCATGCTATATATCCTGCTTGATCTGCTTCTGTCTGAACAAATACAGCGCTGCCAATGAATGGAACCTCATTGCTGGGGGTATGAAAGAACACGTTTTCGATCAAAATGCAAGACATGCTACGGGCTCTCCAATCCTTCACCGTGTCTGATTCAAAGCTGGCTTTGAGATAAGAGGCGTTCATGAACTGATCAATTTCATATATTTCTTTTAACTTTTTTTTTTTTTAATCTTGTATCTCAGCGTCTCGTTCTCTGGCTCGCTCTCACCTTTCGACTCGCATTAAGCGGCAAGGTGAAAAACATGAAAAGATGGCTGACCTTTTAATGAAAATGTCAGTAGTCCTGTAAGGAGGAGGTGCGAGGAGGCCGTCGCCATGACGCCGGAGCTGGCGCAAAAACTCAGCTGTATAAGAGCCGTGACAGCCTCTCTTTTAAATGTCTCCGTTTTTTTTTCTTCACCTCTATTGTTTTAAGCTCCGAGGCCTGTCTTCAGCAGAAGACAGAGCCGTCGTAATAAGCGTGCCAATCCCGTTACAGTCAGCCTTCTTGGCCTGCTCGCAAAACAAAAGAGGACACACGAAGATGCAACCTAAATCTCAACCAGATGTTTTGCATGAAAGGCAGACAAAAGGGAAGAGTTGATAAATGATTCCATGGTAATTCCTGTAAGTGGACTTGAAAAGACGGAAATAAAGAAACCTTCCTTGAGGGCTGATGTCACTTTGTCTTCTTCTTCTTCTACCGAGGAGCTTCCACCACAGCGCTCCATTTTACCTTTTGTGATGTTTCGTCTCACGGATGCTATTTTTGAGCACGGTGGCGGGACGTCAAGGCGAAGGTGTACTTTAAGTAAGTGACAACCTGACGCCGGGCTCCATTTGATGCCCACCAGATCAAAGCCCTCACGGCGAGGCCGTGCTAATTTGAAGTCTGCCTCCGTGATGATCGCCGCACGTGATTAGCCCACAATGGCGCTCTTATTAATCACATCACTCTGATTATTCTAATTTGACTCGACTCTCCCTCTCTCTCAGTCTCCCCTCTGTCGTTTCCCAATAAAACTGTCAAGCTGGGTCGACGGCTCTCCGCGGTAAGTGGGTGACATTTAAAAGGCTGCAACATGACTGACAGTGTACTCACAGAGGGAGGGAGTTAAGAGTGCAGAGAAGAACGGGGGGTTTTGGGGGGTGGGGGGATGCCCATGTTAATACGTACAAATGGGTAATGTCTCCCACAGCAGGTGCCCCCAAGCAGACAAACTGGATAAATATTGAGACTCTGTCTTACGTAGCGGCATGCCGAGTGAAACCCAACTGTTTTTGTTTTCCCATCAACTTTGTCTTTATCAAATTCCCATAGCTTGAGTTTAGCACCCCATATGGACTTGAACCAAAGTTTCCGGGAAAAATATGACTCTAATATCCCACAGAACTGTCACGAGCGATGTCGACATATCACAGCTTAGCTCTAGGAACTCTGGGAAGGTGTCTTTTTTCTTTGAAAATTGTCACTAATATCCTTTTTTTCACTTGTCTGACAGTTTAGAATGTTAAAATGAGAAGTTTGAGACACAATGTCTGGACGAATACGGGAATATACCTGTGTGCTATATTTAGGCACATAGCTACTCCCCGCTCAAATAATCCTTAAATAAACCTTTTCCTGTTTCCTTTGATAGAGACTAAAACAAATTCTCTGTGTGCAACCTTGCTGTGCGAGGCCACACGCTCAGTGAGAGTGGAACGCTCCACCCCGAGTGAGAGTGTTTTGTGCGTCATACTCAGTGTGTCCCCGGCTCAGAGCCCAGACAACACCGGTGCACATCCTCTCATCAGACAATGGAGGCTGGTTGCCATGTAATACCCGCACAGCGGGCGTCCGTGCTGCCTTGCATGGCAGGAAGCTCCTCCAGCTGACCCGATGCCGCCTTGCATATACAGTACAGTCACAGGAAGGTGCTTAGGACAGCGAGTCCACCGTAATATCCCTTTTCTGTCATACAACTACAACATACGGTTTTAGCCTAGATTCCTGTCAAAGGCCGCAACGTGAGGTTTATTCAGAAATAAGCTTCACTACTCACACACTGCGCTTTATCCTAAAGATAAGAACAATATTTCAAACTAATGGCCGAAACAATACTGATTTGGTTCGGAAATAAATTGTATGCTTTCGATGATGACAATCTTGCATGGGTCTGAATTGGTTTTAGGAACCGTGCATTATGACTATTAATTGTAGCGAATGTTTTTTTTCCGGAGAGGATATGTCACCTATCATGAAAACAATCTTCACATTGGCTAGCCAGAGCCCAGATAAGAACGTCTCAAAACTGGGAGGCCGATGTGATGTGCCACTCAAAACAACCACGAAAGTCAAAACCAAGTAATTATGGGAAATGTCATGGCCTGTTTGCAAATGGTGATAATAGAAAAAAATTTGGATTTATAAAAATGTGGGTTGTAAAAAACAAAAAGATAGCTCAGAGCATTCATCGAGATATGCATCAACATTTACCAAGCTTTTTCCGTCCCCTTCATCCTGCGAGCTAACAAAACTAAAACCATACCACATTTTGCAGGAGTAATGAAATAACTACCAATACCCCGTGGTCATAGTTTGTAGGTAAAAATATTCCGTTTTTTTTCCTGCTTCTGTGAGGATGCTTCATGGTGATAAAAGACTGTCTGCTCCCTCTCTTGTCATTCTAGGACACTGCAGCGACATTTCGGCAGGGACTCCATAAATGCCTTCAATTATTGTAAAACACACACACACACACACACACACACACTCCAATCACGCTGGTTCAGTAGAAGAAAAAGTCCCTTGTAATTGTCCATGCGTGCACGTGTCTCTGGGAGTTCAACCAGATTAGATATGGAACAGTCTTTTGTTTGCGTTGGGGCACCGCAAAATGTTTGGAATGTTTTTTTTTTTTTTAATGTTGCCGGAGAACGAGGAAAGTGGGGGCCAATGTGTACTCAAACACATACAAGACCCCTACTGTGTTTAATACACGCGAAGGCCTGTGATATTCACACCTATCAGACCAGAATGCCCGTCCAGACTGGTCCATTTGGCATGCAGATGGCCCTCCTGGTAAAAGTGTGATGTAATTGGTGCAAAACCGTGCCACTGTGAGTCCGAGCAGCCGTGGTAGTGGGTGGGGGGGACTAATTTTCTGGACAAAGGGCAGGCGTTTTTTTTTTTTTTTTTTTGGCTCCATAGTAAATCGCCGAGGAGAGCCTATATTGCACGAGGCCATATGTTCACCGCGTCTTGGAGCAGCCAGTATGTCTTTGTGCGCGCGTTGCTGCAGGGTCATACGTCTTTGTGTGCCATGTGTTATGGTGTGACATGGCCATTATGGATGAGTGCTGACAGCCGGTGGAATGGCC
Source organism: Hippocampus zosterae (assembly GCF_025434085.1). NCBI lineage: Eukaryota > Metazoa > Chordata > Actinopteri > Syngnathiformes > Syngnathidae > Hippocampus > Hippocampus zosterae. Next base: position 8,141,160 of record NC_067454.1, on the reverse strand, counting down.
ACAGACAGAGAGCTTGTACTTGTTGTGTTAACACTGGCGGGGACACAATAATCTGCTACTTGTAAAGCAGGTATCGTCCTGACACAACCATTATTGTGTCCATATGGTAATGAGGACTGGGGAGGGACTGGGAAATAGATTTAGAGGAGGCCGGTCCTGGGCCACGGCCTGAGATGAGAGATGGGGGGGTTGAAGAGGGAGGTGGGAATGGGGGCATTAGGTTTGTTCTCTTGCATCACTGAGCACTGAAGAGTTGTCTAAATTGCCACAATACAAATTAGCTAGGCTGAAGAATGGACGAGGGAGGGGTGAAGCAGATGACAAGTCTGAAGATTTAACTCAAAAAATACAATGAGCCCCTCCCTCGTCCTGCCCACATCCTGCTCTCTGAGCAGACACTCAAAATGGAATTAAAAGAAAGCAAGACGGCCGTGTCGTTGGTGTCTTCTAATGAAGCAAGCGAAGATGCAAGTCAATAGAGCAATTCATTAACAAATCAAAGTCCCAAAGGGCCTGGCAGCATGGCCGTGTTTGTGAAAACCTACGTTCAGAATAGATGCCCATATGCCGAGGGTCAGGAAGAGTTGGGAGTGGGGGCTTTGTGCAAACGTCCACCATTCAGCACGGCCGTTTAGATTACCGCCGTATAACGCGGCCAATGCTCACACAACACAACTTCCATATGGTCCATCAAAGTTGATCTCCCTTACTTCCCACTGATTGGAATTTCGTTGCAACGTGTGCTGCTTTGCATTCATTCGAAGGAAGTGTCAAATTCCACTGATTGACAGTTTAGAGTTTTCGGTCACCTCGTTGATTAACAATGTTATAGCATCTGTACCAAAAACTAAGGGTAAATAGAGAGCAATTCAATATTTTATTAACATGTGAAGTACATTTGAAAAATATGATTTTTTTTAAGTACTCAACGGTACAACAAATGTTCAAAACGTAAAAATACCAGTGAACTACTCAGAATTGACCCCTCGGGAATAATGAATGTGCCTCAAAATGTAAACATGATCTGTTGGATTTACCTGCGGCTTTAAAATGGGGCGTGGCTCCCACTGACAGGTGACCATTCACTTGACCGTTTAAAAAAAAAGGTAGACTGTCGTAGATTGGTTCAGTAGGAAATCATTCACTTCGTCGCCAGTGTAATCCCAATGGTAAGATGCGTTTTTATTTACGCTTTTCTTTGACAGATCTGTAGATTTTTTTAGATTCAATCATGCTTGCTTGCTTTGTTTGCTTTGCGTCCGTGGCTCTTTATTGTATGTTTGCTGCATCGCTTGACGTTACTTGCTGTTCGCAAACGGCAGTGCAGTCGCCTGCGTTTAAACAACGTGGGGGAAAGTTATAAAGTTAAGACTTGTAATCCTCGTGGTGTCCATGCTTAGTTCTGTTTTGTTGTGGTGTTGCCACATCATGGTTGTCCGGCTACATTGGAAAGTTTGAATGATGATTTTGCGTTACGGCTCGAATTAACAGTGCCGGCGTTTTGCTTCCGGGTTTGACTGCTGGGAGCTGTAGTCCTTTTGTTCGGTTCCAATTGTATGGTTTCCTCATTCTGCTTCGATGCTGAATGTTGACGTTATAAATAATTTTTATTATGTTTAAAACATTACGAGAAATATTGATGACAATGATAAGACGTCATGCTTAAAAACCAATGGGGTGTGATAAAAATCGTGATTGATAAAATTATAGTGGCTTTACATTGTGAGGCATGAAGATCGGTCCATTATTTTTTTATGACCTGCCGTGTGCTTCAATAAATGATCAAAGAGTACATAGCGAGGGATCCTTCCATGATAAGTGACGATCCCTATTCAGAGGGCCGGAAAAAAATGGAAATAACTAAACATGGTCACTTTTAAGTAATGATCTTACCTACAGCATTAAGATCTCTATTCCTTGTAAATGTGCATGCTCAAAGGCTTACGCTTACACCTTACTGTTAATTTCTGTTTACTTCTTCATCCTGCAAACTAAAGTTGAGAAGGAAGGGGTGGAGGGTTGTGGGGGCAAAAAATAAATTAAAAAAAGCCCCTGTGCAGCCTGGTACCTAATAGCCCAGGGAATGGTGGTTGGGGCCCATCGATCTACTGGTTTCTTGATAACCCTTCCTCCCGTTAACATTTACAGCCAGAGCAACCACACAAAACCTAGCAAACACTTCCACCTCATTAAAAAAAACAAAAAGTGATCAATGATCTGAGCTGATATTTTCGTGATAGTCAATCAAGGAAATTTAATCCAAACCTAAATCGCAGATGTTCAAGTCATACAGTCAAGTGTGCCAAATGGTGTGCTCATCCTTTACCTCTGAGCCAACATTCCTCTTTCCATCATGTTGTTCATTTGTGCTTCGTGCTCTGACCAGCAAACCGCCGACACGTCCCCCACTACCCACCACATATTACCTCCCACCCTCGCTGCAGAGAACCTTTCAGGGGACTTTAAGAACTTCTCGCAGCAGTGGCGTTGATGTTGTTCCACACGAACGTGAGGGCAGTACTGATGTGACTGAAGCCCCATTGAGACGGCAGTGACCCGCTGAAGAGGATTCCAGCTTGGAGGGCACTTCACATGACTCTTTCAAATCCGCACAAATAAAGCTCTTTATGGCCTGAAAATGGCCCCCACAGAATGGGTGCTACAGAGCCCCCTGAAAAGCCCAACACGATTGTCATGGATATTACATGACACAAGCAACAACGGGCCAAGGAGACAAGTGTAGACGGCGAACAAAACTCGAGCAGACTTTTCCGTGCGGTGGGCCAGGGAATGTTGACAGGCCGCTGAATGGTCTGTTTAACCCTTTGAAAGTGAATGGGGGCTCCCTGAAACAAATGTATTCTGATAGACTTTGTACGCACCGGGGACACAAAAAGTACACTAAGCCCCCGCCAAAGGGAAGCAGGCAGAAGGCGAGAGACGAAAATAAGATTGGAAAGGTGGGAACGTGTTTGCGCCAGATTCCATCAGCCCGGCTCCTTCCATTTTCTGGCTCCAACGCGTCCCTTTTGAGCTCGACGGAGAAATGATTTAAGCCTTGACTGGGCTCTCGCATCCATTTGGACTGAGCCTATTTAGAATTTTAGACAGACTGTTTGTTCACAAGAGTATGCTGCGGTTTGATGGAGAATGTCAAGCCTGAAGAAAACGCTCTTCCTTTTGGCACTGGTGCTCATTCATTCGAGCACCTACAAAAACTTTTTATTTTTTAACGAGGCGCAGGAAGGGAAAGGGGTGTGCGCTTGACTGACAGCTACATAGAAAAGAAAGACTTGCCCACAGGCCTTAGCAGAGAGAAGGTGGGGGTAACTAATAATAACATCATTAAAAAATGCTAATCACCACCATGCTAATGCTTTACTTTGTAATTAAACTTTGCTCTAAAACAGATATTATTCCTGCTGATTTAAAATTGAGCCAATGTGACAGTTATGGGGGCTTTTAATTGCAAAATTACTCAGCATTGCTAATTGTTCCACGGGTGATTGAGGAAACACTCCGCCAGGGTACTCCATCAGGGCGGGCGATGGAGCAGCGGCCTCTCTGGCATCGCAACCTTTGAGCATCCGTGCATTCGCTGTACCGTCATCATGATTTATGTACTTGTGACATATTGTGTGTATTGATTCTAATGTGTATGTGTGACACATTGTCTATAATTAATGCTGATAAGAGAGTTCTGTTTGTTTCGGAGGCTTATACAAAAGGTTGCATATCATTAAAAAAAAAGAGAAGCAAAAATTAGTTTATTTTGGTGTACAATGTAATGTTACTTAGGTGGTACCATCAAAAATATTTTTTTATAAAGCTTAGGAACAAAGAGTGAGTTTAATTTGTTCTGTGATGATGCTTGTAACGCTCATATCTTAAATCTTCATTTGCCATTTCAATGAATGGAAATGCCATTAATGCATTCGAGCCCTCCTCCGAAAAACAGAAAAAGGCATATGTGCACTCGATAACACAGTACCCTCACCCAATAAATGTTTACAGTAATGACATAACATAAAAACATTTTGCCACAATTTCACATATTTCAATTTAATGGACATTTTGCTACTCCTCCTGGTGTGTGCACCTTTGCCAGACATAAGGGAGGGTTTGACAACTCACAGAGGAGTTTCACAAGGATAAAATGCATGTCGGTATGTGGTTATAGGCTTTGTCTACCTGTTTTGCTTCACACTTTTTGTTCAAAATCCTTTGCTTAAAGGGTTAAAACAATGCAATACTGTTGTTATTTAGCTTTTTTGTGAGAATACATCTTTATAGAGAGCTTGACTGTTTACATTGTTAGCAAGCTAAAAAGATTTTCAAGGCAAACGTGTGTGGTTGTTTTAGATACATAACAATTAGTTCCTCATTTGATGTTTAGTTTGACGGTTAGCTCAAACTGGGAGAGACACTAAGCTGCTAGAAACCTCTTTCCTGAAGAATTGTTCACAAACACGCTTCCAGGCCAAAACTGCTTATGTCAGAACTGTTGAAAACCCAGGGCCCCCTGTAGGTTCAATCTGTGACTCGTGATTTCAGAAATTAGCCACATTCGGTATATTAGGCCCATTTTCCGATGCACACTTCACCTATTGGTGTGTTGCTTCATTTTTTTTCATGTTGTTTACAGTCACCTTCAGGGAGAAAAGAAGTCTTACTCTGAGCAAAGAAATAAATACAATCGACCCTCATTTTCCACTATTGTTGTTTGTTTGTGTGTCGTCCCAACTGACATGCCCAGTTGCATCATGATTTTCTCCGTTTTTAGCGGGACTATGTTCCAAACCAAGAGAAACAAGTCTGTAAAAGAGGTTGTGACAGTATGTACATGTACTGAATTTTTTTGTTTGTTTGTTTTTGACACTCAACATTAATCCGAGGTGCCTCACGCTCTAGCCATACATACTTCCAAACAAACACAGTGCAGCTCAGCTTCATGCCACCTCTACATAAGTGACAGGTCGTTCCAATGCTGGCCCCAGTAGCTAAACTCAACAGCAAAGTGCTGCAGCTAAACCGTCAAACTCGACTCTCAAAACATCCTCTTAGGAAATCCCACCCCCAAACTTCTGCCTGTCGACGGTAATTCACAACTTTCAGAAAGTGCACGGCGAGGTAGAGAAATGTGCTTAGTTCAGCTCCATCTTGTCACGGCACCGTAGTTTCGAGTGGGAGCAGACTCTGCCGCCATCGTGGGGAGGCTTTCGCCGCGTTTGTGTCGGCGCCACTTCCAGCCAGCGAGCCTTGATGACAGCCGCGGGATGTGTGAGATGCATTGAGATGTCCTGATTCTCGGAATCCTGCCACCGCTATTGCCGTTGCGAGGTCGGCCAATTATGCCTTCAGCATGCAGATGTCTTGCAGAGAAGGAGTGAAGGGGAGCGGGGAGGCGGGGGAGGTTCTAAGACAAAGATACAATGAGGTCTGTGAGGGTTCCCGTTTGCACTCCACTCCAGTCTGAGACTCTTGTTTAATTGTCGTGTTTACCGGGAGACTACATCCCATGTCATTAGCGCACAGTGTAGTGTCATTTGTGTTGTCACACCACTCTACGGCTCCACGAGGTCATTATCGCTGTGACTGGCTTGAGTGGAGAAAATTGACATATTTTACATCACTGATGCACTCTGAGACATTGTTTTTCCCGCCGCCTTCAAACAGCCATGGGGCCAATTAATTTCTGACCGGTCCAAATCCTGATGAGGGCTGTTGCACTTAATGGGCTCAGTTTCACATCGCTCCCTGCTTGATGGGACAGACAACTGTAGCCTTTTACAACAGGGTCTGACGAAAGAGCACTTATAATTACAAAATGAATATGCGTATCTGTGATATGTTTGCAATGGAATAACAATAAAGCTATAATTGCAAGTAATTTAGAGGAAAATAGAACTAAGGCCAGTCTGCTTCCCGAGCCCTTGAGCCAAGCACTGAACCTACAAACTGATCTTGGGTGCAGCACATCGTGCCTTTAAGCATAAATATGTAATAAGAAATAAATATATTTTTCAATTCATCTTCTAAAGTGCCTCTCATAATCGGGAACCTACTCCAGATGACTTGGGGTAGGAAGAGGGGGAGTGCGCGCTGACAATCTACACAGGGGTGCCCATTAGGTAGATCCTGATCTACCGGTAGATCTAAGACAGGTCCCAAGTAGATCCGAGGAGTGTCGAGAAGAAAAACAAACAACCATTTGTGTGTCTGTACATGTTAGTAATATATTTTTTGTGTTAATATACACTGGACACTAATCAGTCTCATTTTCACAAAAAAAAAATATTAAAAAAATAAAATAAAGCAGGTAAATCTTAAATTTGTACGTGTGTGTGCGTGCGTGCGCCGGTAAGGGTAGATCCCGTGAGGTTAGTTGATCGAAAAGTAGATCTTCGATCCAAAAAGTTTGGGCACCCCTGATCAACAAAGTAGAAGACGATCATTCACAGCTATGGACAATCAAGAGCCTTGAATGCCCCTAAAATGCATCTTTATGGAATGTTGGAGTAATCCTGAGTAACAGTCAATTTAAATAATTTCTAGGCAGAAGTCAGAATGGTGAGGGAGTTGTGCGAACCACCCATCCAACGTGCTTCCTAAATTTGTCTCCGTTCATCAATGCATTTTCTTATTTTTGTCTTTTTACTTATGGAGGAGTATTTTTAAGTGTTTTGCTTTGGGTTAAATCTAATACCATATTTTATAATATTAGTAAACAATAGATATAGAAAAGCATTGCATTTAAGGAGGTTCTCGTGGTTATTTATGGTTTCCACAGGCCAGGTTAACTACAGTACATTTGGTCATTAGAGTGGGTGTTCAAAATGGAAGCTCCTCAACTCAGCCACTCGATTTCTCCTATTCAATCAAGAAATTTAATTGTGATCATAACTATATAGTATCGATCATAACCGGTCATTGTAAGGAAACATTTACTGAAGGCATATATAAAGTATTATGGGGGGAAAAAAAATAGATCAGACTTCATGGTGCTGTTGTGTTATTATAGCAGAAGAATGCATTAATATCAATGAAGTATTGCACGGAAAATAAATTTACATATTTTTAATGTATGCATTGCTTGGATTTGCACACCTTGGAGGCTGTGCCAGTGCCGGCAGTAGAGTGGGATGAGAGAGCGAATAAACACCGGTGGGAGTGGGAGGTGACTCCCTGACTGCCCGGTCAACACAGGTGGCACATTCACAGGAAACACATTTAATTATGCTCCTTGATAACAATGCGTTGTCCTTACAGCGGCTGACATCGATGTTGACAAAGGCCGCCGCCGCTGCATTCTAATCAGCAAACAAAATGCAGCCGAGCACCCCCCAAGGCCCTGCCGGTGCATCATTAGCTAACCACCTCCGAGTATCCAGGGGAGGAAACGGCGGAGTGCAGAAGTGTCATCCAGCATCACGACATCAGGCAGCCAGAGCTCGCTTCCCACCCCGGGAGGAAGAAGCTGACCAATTGACGGACAGACGGGGCAGGGTGGAGGAGGTGGGGGGGGGGGGGGGGGGGGAACAATGCTGCATCCCTTACCCGCTCCGTCCCAATAGGGCCCGGTTTAACAAGAGGGCTGACAGGCTGCAGCTGGGTCCTGCCTAACTAAGGCGGGGACATTAGCGAGCCCCTGTGCGTCTGTCTCATTAAAAGACATCAGCCTTCCATTCCCGTACTCGCCACGCACTTCCGTGACAGCTCCCCCCCCAACCGCTCCGGCGGCGGGCAGGTGACGCGAGGAGATGTTGACATAAGAGCGCGGCGAGGGACAGGGGTCAAATGTAAGGGAGACCCCTGTCTCGAGGACAGTGATGACCTCGTTAGGGGCCCCTGACAAAGGAGTAACCGTCTCGGCGTCGCAGTGTACGCAGGGGAGGGTGACATCGCGGCCGGCCCGACCACTGACACGCCACTGCTCACTAATGAGCATCAAAGCGGCTGTCCTTCAACTCGTAATGAGGACATGTGAAGACAGTATCACACCGTAACATGGACTGTAACTGCAGTCTAGACAGTCCAGACAGAACAATACCGCTACCTTGATTTATGAACGTTTCAAGTTACAAATGGGCTCACGGAACCAATTTAGTTCATAGCTTGAGGTTCCACTGCACTCTTATCGAGGAAATGCTCATATCTAAATGACGTATTTGGTAAAACAAAAACAATGTGGGGTTGATATACACTAGAGTTGATGTGTAATTGTTATATCAGGAAATGATACTGATGCCCCAACATCCCCTCACCCCCCAAGGAGGGCACTCATGCACACACACCACAGTGCGGGCATGACTATTTTCGTCGTTCACAAACATGCAGACTCCACATTGCCAAGCCCACAACGTGAAAGCTAACCACTGGATCACTGTGCTCCCTTCTGCATTTTCCACTTGCCCTCACACTAAGCGACACTTGAGTGCTTTTTCATCATGTGAAACCAGATTCATGAACATTCCTAATTATGCAAAAGGGTCCCAGCGCAGCGGCATTAAGCGGCCCCTCGCTCGCTCAAACCGACTGCTTGTATACACTTCCCAGCATCCTTCCTCCGCTGGCGGGGTCTCCAGAGCTAGTCTTAAAAGAGGAGGATGAATGGCGTGATGAAGTGCGGGTCACACGTCTGTTTGATCAGGTGATAACGAGGGGGCTGGAGAAATCATCTATCTGCAATAATCCCCCCCGACTCGGGAGAGATGCGGCGAAACACGCCAGCGGATGACAGATGCACACACTTATCACCATATTCAGCAAGGGCCTTCATTATCCCTGTAATGTGAAGCAGGGGAGCCCACAACCAAAATGTCCAATTATTCAGCATCTCGTTTATCAGGCCTGGCTTCGCTTGCTGGGGCCAAAAATGGAAGCAGACAGGCGTTGTTGTTTGTTGTCATTGGAGGAGTGGGCTTGTAAAAGAAAAAAAGAATAATAACAATAACACAGAGCAGAGGTTGTCTAAAAAAAGGTGACACCACTTTAGTCCCAGGCTGAATTTACAGTGAATGGTTCAAGTGAAATTCTGTTTCTCTTCAAGTGGTATATTTCTGATATGACCGCGTAAATAGAAAAAAAAAAAGCACAACAGCCGTTGGTGACCCGATTGCTTCACATCGGAATCTGGCCTCTTCCAAATGAAGATACAAATCAAACACATGTTGGCTGTTTGTCTACGCGAGGGCAGTGTCAACACAAAGATTTGATGCATACCCTATCAACGCAGCTTGACGTGATAGAAGATCAAAACTATAGTTGACCCGTGTATGTTCGCAGCTCGGCAACCGCAGGTTCGCATATTGGTGATAGTGTTTTTTTTTTTTTTTTAAATCAATTTTGTCATTTTTTCCCAGTATTTCTGGGATTTGACCCACCACCCGCAATTGGGGAACATTCCGAAAAAGGGAGACTATCAAAAAAAAAAGTCCACACACTGTAATCACAAGGAAAACTGAAACATACTTTTAAAACGTATTTCACAGCAAAAAAAAAAAAAAAAATGAATAAGCATAATTAGTTTCTATTCTTTTTTAAGAGAAAAATCTGCGATATTGTGGTGAATTTAGACTACAGAAGGGGCTTACTGTTTGTTTTTTGGTTATTCCATGTAGCCTCACAGATTTTTTTTTTTTTTTTAATGGAGTTATTTGCGTACAATTTGGGCCTCCGCACTCTCGGGTTGTTTGATTTGTTCCATGCATGTAAACACAGCCGGGATGGATATGTGTCACTTGAAATGTCTATAGCAATAGACAGCCAATATAGGTATTAAATTGGAACTGTGCACTTGGACCTCCGGTGTAAATCCACCCTCATTTGCCGTAACATTTCCTCCTCTTCTTCAGTCACAGTGAAGGAGAGGATCTCATTTCCTGCCGGAGTCCGTGTCAGGGAAATCATGTAACCATTTACATTCGCCAGAAAGAAGTATGGAGATGAGATGAAGAGTCAGCAGGAGGCGTGACACAGACATAAATCCACAATGACAAATCTAACCAAACACAATTGCAAACGCTCCTGTCCACGGTGTCACAGGACAGTCTGAAGTCACGTCACCGGTTTCGATGCGGAGGCCGTCGCCGCCGTCTGTTGTTGTGCTTGCAAATGAAAGGCTGAGGCGAAGCGAATGAACAAAACAAACGCGCTAATGATTGTTTAGACGGCGGAAACATGAGGCAATTTTGGCTGATTATCACGACAATGTCTGCCAATAACGCTATTGTTAGCAGACTGGCCAAAACTCTGGTGGGGAGGGGTGGGAAGAAAAAAAAAAGAGTGATTGAGAACAAAGCGGGGACAGCTGAACCCTTCATCTTTTATTCATTACATAAATGACATTTTAACAAGAGAAAATTCCTCATTATGACTTCATTGTACTGTATTAGATCTCTGTCTCTCAGATTGATAGAGTGATGGCGCTTTTATGAATATCAATATGTTTAGACAGAAGGGCTGTTGAAGACCTCAGCCAAGGTCAAAGATATATGTTATGATAACAGCCACAGTGATAACACAGCGATCGGGTCAATAGATGGCGGTAGGAGTGGAAACATAGGCTTTGTACTACTGGTTGTGATGTATAGCTTTTTAATTGCTGAGGGGTAAGGAAAACAACTGAACACACGATTCACCAAACAATGTAAACTACGGTCTACTGCAACGTTGAGTCGAAAACGCCCCCCCCACCCCCAACCCCCTAGTAAAATCCCACATTGGACAGCCCAATTGTCCTTCTCTTTGAAACTGGTACGTAGCAACATAAATAACAGATAGCCTGTTGATGAGAAACGCCATTGTGTGTTAGCATGAAGCTAATTTTGCTTTGGCCACAATTATTGTCACATTATCACGTACCGCTGAGACCATGGAGCACAGTTGCGAACTCTGCACATTGTTAACCAAAACAGCAGCACTGAAGAAGACAAATAACCTTTCGGATGAATTCAAGCTCAGAACATCACTGCAAAATTTAAGTTGTGTTTCCTACACAGTATTATCTCAATATATGTGAAGATGGCGTTTTTAATCATGGTTAGCTTTGCAGTAGACTCAATTGGTTACTGTTCCACATCCAATATTGTGTGTTTTTAAATGTCTGTATGCCTCCATAAACTGTACTTCCCTTTTCATCTTATTTCATACTCCATGAATGTTGGAGTCCTCCTCCAACTGTCACCCTCCCATAAAGGATGCCTCCCACTTCTGTAGTTGAGTACATGATCACCCCTGCCCACTATTTCCAGAAATATGGTTAAAAATATGACTGTATTGACCAATGCATTATTATTATTTGCTTTTGATCACACACCATTACACTCATAAGTGAATCGCAATGCAGTACTGCTAATTATTCAGTCTGGCTAGTTTGGAACGGTCTGAAAAAAAAAAGGAATCAATTGAAAAATGCATTATTCCTTTTTTTTTTTAAGTAACATGTTCATAGTCTTTTTTTTTTTTTTTCACTGCAGGTTTGTGTCCTGATCATAAAACACATTTCAGCATTTCTATTCATCGCAGTATATTCTCGAACGCACCGGTGCATTTGGATTTACATTTTTGTTTTCTTTCTGAAAAATCTACGTGTCAGTCACCCGCGAGGCGAGTGCCGCCTGACAAGTGAGAATACTTTATTCAAATTGGTCTTGGGCGGCCGAGAGCAGACGACGGTAAACGTCTGAATGCCAAATGAGGTATTTATGAAAAACGGAACCACGTTGTCCTCCATCCTAAAGAAGCATTACGCTCGCACGAGACGGAGAAAGTGGAAGTGTTGACCTTTTACGCCCGGGAGTATGGACATAAACACACACACACACTTCACCATCTCAGCTCTAGGGACGTTATCTCAAATAATTACCGTCGGCCTCCCCTGTCCCCAGTGGTGGCTGCTTGTGAGCGGGTACCAAACAACAGCAGGTCACCGCGGACAGGCTCCAGGAAGGAGGAAGTGAGTGTTAGCAGAGTGGAAGATCTAAAACCGGCCTCCTATGGCCCTGGCAACAGCTCTTAATTAACCACCCAGGTATTCTTGAGCCGCACGGCCCGCTGCCCGGCCGGCCATATGGCTGGAGCAGCGCCACCGTCCTAATTGCCAGGGGAAGCGCTGCATCAAAAAGAGCTCAGCCAACATAAAGCTTGTGTAAATTATTTTTAATGGTTCCCTTCTGGCAGGGGTGCGTGTTTGTCATCACAAAAAGAGTGGCCAGGGCGATTTATTCGCCCTTGACCCCCTTTTTGTTTTTTTTGTATTTTTTTTCTTGCTCCCTGCATGACGTTGTGACCTGTCTACCTGATTCTCCCTGGTCTCATACACACAGACGGGCCGAGGAGCCATTAGCTCTGTCAACCAGCAACTCCCCCCCCCCCCCCCCCAGGCCCCATGCCCCTCATGAATTGAATGAGTGGTTATAATGCAAAAAGTGCCAAGCGCTAATTCTAAATGACTCATTGCTGTTGTACTTTAATTATCAGTCACCTCATGGCTATAAGTCTTAACACGTTAAATTCTAAGTATGCCCTTGTTGCTAAACGTACCCGTAAAGAAGAGCAGGTGGTACAATTAAGACTGTTCACACTTGGAGAACATATTTTAATGCACGCCTGGCGCTGATACCGGCAAGTAAAAACCATACAGGAGGTCATCTTTTTATGACGGAGGTCAGTTCCTACAGTGGCAACGGTACCCCAATCTGTACACAAGTTGGAGTACACACTAACATGTACTAAAAGAGCAATATCATCATAATTACAGTAAATACGCAAACTACCATTTTTGACCTTACAACCAAAGGTGGCTGAGTAAAAAGTATATACATGCATCGAGTCTTGTTTGGGTGAAAATGTTGGTGAAATTGGTCCTGCCAGCCCCCCCCCTCGATCCACTTTTGCTACCTCCCTGGCCCTCACTTTCGTTCCCCCCACCCCTCAGTTTACTTTGCTAATTGTCCCCGAAGGGGTTCGTCAGGGACAAAGTGAGCAGCTCATTGCAGTTTTCCGCTTGTGATATTTTTGACTCTCCTTCTTGTAGAAGGATGTTGCAAAGAAAATGAAGGTGGCGGTGAACAAAACCCCAACCGGCTCTCCTCCCAGTCCACTTCCCAGTATGTCAGGAACACAGGACATTTCCATGCCCCCACCCACCACCTCCTGCGGGTCTCAAGCCAGGCCATCGGTGAGCTGTTTTTATAAGGAAGCGAGCCAGCAATCTGGTCAGAGCAACCTCACATCTGCCTCGCTAATGAGGAGGCTGGCATCCTCCCAATTCGCCTCCTTGTAAATTGTTCTGTATACCTACACGGGTCACGTACACTGTGGGGTCAGCCTGCAAGATACAGGGGGGGAGGCGCAAGGCAGCGCAAAAAAAAAAAAGAAAAAGTCAAACAAAAAAACATGCATACACCGTGTAAATGATATTTACACAAATGTGTTGATATGTCGTCATGTGACCCCCTTACTAATTATGTACCAACAAGCTGTTGTGATGCCAAAATAGGACGTCGACTGCCACCTGAACAACAAATGCATATAACTATATTATTACTAAATATGCAGTGGCAATGTTAAATGTCAAATGTTACTTCAAATTGCACGGTTAAAAGGTTTATCATGGCGACATTTTGTTATTGTATCATATTCTACCTGCAAAACAGATCCTACTCTTAGCTCCACAGACTTCAAACTGTAGTTAGATGATAATAACAGTTTTGCAATAAAGTCAGTAATTACTCTTCCCAATTACTTTTTTTTAAGAGAATTCAAACCTAAACACACATCCACATGAGTGTCTTGCCCAAGTATGGACCATAAACCTCAGGAAAACTCACAAACTCAAAACCCCAGCTGCTCCTTCGTCCAAACTCTGGCTTAATGACTTGGTTGATGCTTGGTACCGCACACAGCGCACTTGAGTGGAAATGAAAGCATAATTGCCGCCATAGATCCAACACACAGTGAAAATAATACGAGCACGCCTCCATGCATTTAACTGCACCAACCGCCCCAATCGCTGTCTCTTGACGACATCAGAGTCATTACTGCACTATATTTTAATGGTGTTTTCCCCCAAAACTTCACATGGGCGAGTCGCGCTATCGGGCGCAAGTGTCTCCAAACAGACCCCCGTGCATTGACTTGATCTGCTGCCAGTTTAATGTACCTATCCTGTGATGCAGCTCCAAATCTCCTCATTGGCGGTTTCTGCATCTTAGGCCAAATGAGACGGCGACACAGGCGGCTCGTTTCCAGTTTTAATGAGCCTCACACAGCGAGACAGGGAATGCGATATCGGCCAACGCGGGCTAATCTGAAATGCCCTAAAACGGCAGGGCCATGAATTAAGCAAAAGACACGCATGCCTGAAACAGCAAACACTTTGTAAAGCAGCCTTTTGTGCTGTCACTTTGACTTCCATTTACAGTGCTTAAAGTTTGTTCGGACAAGCCTCTTCCATCTGTCCGCTTTGCAAACACTCCACTGATTCTGCTATGTTGTGACCTTAAATTAATCTTCCATTCGTTTATGGTAATGTAAGATTACACAAGAACCTTTTATTTTTTATTTTTTCAAATTCTGGCCCGAGCACGTTGATGAGCATTTTGCAATGAATGGTTTCCAAGGCTGTGTCTCAGCATTGATTTTTCTGAAACATCACCATTATGTTTTCTAACTTGTGTATTATGATTTTGCTTTGCAACGCGTTTAGCGCATTTTGCAACTACACGACCTGCTCTCTTTCTTCCAGTCACACCAATCCATTTCATTTATTTTTACACCGTTATACATGGAGAAAGGCATAAGAAAATATTGATGCCTGTTGAGAAGCATTGGGTTGCCTATAAACGTACAGGTGAACGTAACGTTCATCCTTTCTGAGGTGAAAAAGGTGCGGCGGAACTCCACTCTGGGTTCGGGCACAAATTTTCACAATCAGCTTAGTCTTGCCCGCTGGTTTTGCAGTAATGTAAAATTTTAATCGCAGTGGCATGATGTTGCAAATTATAACCAATCAAAATGCACTGAAGCTTACACACAGGCAAAAAAAAATCCCGGGTTATAAGTAAGCAAGACTCAACCGTTGCCAAGCGATATAAATGAACCATACACAGGACGCATATTGTGTTTTATAACAACACCTAACCATATTTATACTTTTGGATGTACCTGTGGAAGAAATAGTGAAATTTTGGTAAAGTTTAAATTTCGCTCCCAATTCAAATGAATGGGAGCGAGCCCCGCCTTTCAATATATGTATCCCCATTTTTTTCATCATTTTTCACTCCCATGTTCACTTCCTTTTGCAACCGGTGTCACCTGACTGGCACTCTTTATGCATTAAACAAAACATCAATACAACATAATGTATGAGCAGATTCAAAATGTGACGTAGACTCACACAGTTCACGTCGCAAGGATTCATCTATCATTTTTTTTGCGATGAGCCGTTCCTGTCAGATTCGGAAGCATTGCAGTGCGCAGAGGCCCTAGAATCAGTTGACTGCGTTTCTACCAAGTAGTCATGTTAGGCCTAACTATATGCAAGCAGGTTCTCTAGCAGACTCTGACATTCGAAGAAGAGCGGCTATTCTCTTGCACAATAACGTATGTTCTGCCCTGAAATGACCTGAAAAATGCTCACATAGTGAATACTCACATTGCTCAATGCTCACATTGGCACACCATTGTAATGCTCTGAATAACCTAAGAGCTATAAGCATATGTTGGAAATGCGGTGTTCCTTTGTTTATCCAACTTTTCCAAGGCGAGACTGTTGAAAAGTCATATGCAGAATGTGGCTTGGACTGCAGCCATGCATTGTAAAGAGATTAAAGTCTCCGCTCAGAGATGGTGGTTGTGAAGTACAGCATTACGACTTCAAAAGCTAAGGCACAGCAAAGTGGTAAGCTGACAGCGATCTGCTCGACCAGTGAGCCACCAGCAACAGTTTACATAACCTTTAAAAATATGAAATAAGTGCAACATCGACCAGGTACTAGAAATGGCACCTTACACTACTTGGTATCCGGCATGTACTTGTGCATGATGGAGTGATGTGAATCGATGTCATACTGAAATAAAATTGTCCATTTTATTTGAAAGCGCCTTTCATGGTTCTCAAAGTCACTTCAAACAAGAATAAAATGATACAGGATAAAAAACATACACTTTAAACCGAGGCCACTCCACCACCTCGGCCAGTGAGGAGTGACTGGCCGATGTTGGTGTATCTTGGGCTGGAGGGCTTGGTTGAGTGAAAATTAGTCCGGGTTTCTGCGATGAAAAGGAAGTCCATGTTATTTTCATTTATCAGTTAGTTTAAGATGACTGCTTTGTTGTTGAATTGTTAAAGAGAGACAGTTTGAGGATATTCTGATGTATGAGAGGTAGTAGGAAGCAAGGGAGTGGGTGGAGGTTTGGATTTGGCACTTTGAAATATTTTCTCTCCTTATTGTCGGGGCGGAGGGGTCCAGCTGTGATGATGGATTGAATGGGATAGATGGCAGCAGGAGGGCACCGTGACAGTGACAGCTGGAGCCTGTGGGGGGAGCTCTGGCAGGGGGAAGTGCCGTGAAGTGGTAAGAGTCGAGGAAGAGGAAGCTGCAGGTGTGTCATTTGTAAATAGTCAACATGTGAAGTGATGAACAGCGTGCTGGACGTTTGCTGCCAAGCTCGTTGGGGTGAAAACCGCTCGCCTTTAAGAGGGATGGATGGCCGCAAAATAAATTCAAATTGTCAATGAAGCACACGAACTGAAGAATTTTGTTGATGTGCGTTTTGGTGATTTCTGACTGCCGGCGGGATTCATCAACGCAGTCAAACATGGACAATAATTCTATGAACAGATGGTGGAAGTGAATGAAGCAGAGCGGGGAGTTTTGCGAGGATGACAGGAACAGCGGCTCTGGGGTAAAACGTGTGTTGTTGTATTTAGAAAACAGAGGTTTCGGGTGGTCGTCGCCCAAAATCAGGGTGGTTGGGAGAAAAATTGGGCGAGGCGGGCAGTCGTCGGGGCTTGGTGATGGGAGAGTGGATTTTGGAGTAGGTTACATCGGCGGTGGTGAGGTGGAGGAAGAAAAGCGGGTGAGCGAATCTTTTCCCATACATTGTCACTCAAGGGCTACTCTGTCAGTCATCACTATACTGACAAACTACAGAAAAGGAGGCACACTTGCACGAAATTGGTCCACTGGAAGCAGATGCTTCAAGATCAACTCTCTCTTATAGGCAGAGGCTTTGTTCCGTTGATCATCTGCTTGTCATGCCAATTTAGTTAAGCCAAATGAAGCTCGCAGGTGCTCAGGGGCCCCTATTCTTGGACCAGACAATGGGTGGGGGGAACCATCGCTACCTCAGGTTTGTGTCATCGAGAATTAGATTAGCACATTTTAGATTTCAGGACAAGGGTTTGTGTGGTGGTGGTGGATCACAGCGGTAAATCGAGAACATAGACGATATCGGTTAGCTTTCACAGCTGTGCCCAAAGCATTTTTGACCAGAGGATACCTGATCCTGAAATTTTGAAACGCCTTTCCAGATCATCCACAAATTTGTTTTGACATATTTCGACACAAGATGTAAAATTATTACAAAAAAAGAAAAATCCCCAAGCTGCTCCAATTGCTTTTGATTTGCCACTCCAATTGTTTGTCCACAAAGCTAATGCAGTGATTCATAAATGTGTTAAACCGAGAAGATGACAAGCAAACAAGATGCTGCACATTAAAGCCTTCCCAAATACATCCCCGAGTCTAAAAACTTAATTTCAAAACAACAACAACAAAAGTGATATGATATGTTTTGAAGGGACGGCTTTTCAACTCGACAAACGGCGCCGTATTTGACGCCAACTTGGTGCCAAAGCAAGCCGTGATCACACAGACAACAAGAGAGCGGCCGTGTAAACATTGCAGCACAAAAGAAATGTTGAAACGTGACGATGGGTTCGCGATGACGGCTGATGGACGCTTTGAAACGCAGCCGCCAAGTATTGTCACGTGCCACTGACTCACGGCTGCTCTGATATCTCTTTTGCTAACAGCCTCATTTTGGAATTATCCCGTCTGTCTCGCGGTGTGATGAAAACGCTCCTTCTCGGTGCACTTGAAGGAGGCAAAGTGATCTTATTTTAAAAGTTGCACGTTTTAATATCCAGACGCTTTCGCCTTGGCTACACGCGCAGCGGCGTGATCAATGGCTCGGTTAAATTATGGTGCCACACGGCGGCGCGGAGGGGGGGGGGGAAATTCATTACCGCTCAGGGTCGTTTCCTCCCAAAACAAAAACATTTCATTGCGACGGAAAAGCTAAATTAATATTGGCTTCGCACGAAGCCGATTTTATTTGCTAAAGAACTGCCACTCCCCCCCCCCCCCACCCCCTTCACTTCATCCGCCGCATGAAGGATTGAACGTGTGACTTGAGTAAAATGACTTCCACGCTCTCACACACAAAACGCGCACACATCTAATTTCACTCCCCTTGTTTCTTTGCCTTTGTCGCCGCCGCAAACACACAAAGCGACACGCGCACGCCGCATATGCGTCGCAAAAAAAACCATTTCATCCTTCCTTTCACCAAAAGGCCTTTGTTTCTCCATGATGCCTTGCCATCAAAGGCGCCTCGAGTCTCACTGTTGACTCTGGATGAGGCTTTTCGACGTCACCACATTTAACTGTGTCAAAGTCTCCACATCAAGGGTGTGCTTAGCTCGTTTGATGAGCAAACGGTGTGAGGACGCCAACGAATAAAACGTCCGAAGTGTCTGCGGTAAAGATGGCATCAAATCGGAATGTTGGGACGACAGTCAGGGGCTGTTTACAAAGACATTATTTTTAACTGCACAATCAATCACACACAATCATTTGGAAGTTTGTCTACGAGTCTCACAATGAAAGTGTGTAAAAAAAAAAAAAAGTGTTAAAATGTGTGTAAAATTATGCAGTGCTGAAAATGGCGCGTGTGCTTGTTACTCACATGATTCTGTCGTAACCCTGCAGCTACTGATTGTGATTGATTCGTTTTATTGATATTGCCATGGTTCTCAACAGTGCTTCTAGTGGCAAAACAAGTCAAGTCAAGTCAAGTCAACAGTATTTATAGAGCACTTTCAAACAGCCATCGCTGCATACAAAGTGCTGTACATGGAGCGATTTAACATATACAATAAACAGTAAGACGAATCAGTAATAATTCGTATTACTAATAATAATAATAAGTAATAAGGCGGTAGAAAGCACCAAGCAGTAAAACCAATAGCAAATCTAAGTCATGCTGAGTCAAACGCCAAAGAATACAAGTGAGTTTTGAGGAGGGCTTTAAAGATGGGCAGCGAGGAGGCTTGCCGAATGTTCAGTGGGAGGTCATTCCAGAGAGATGGACCAGCAACAGAAAAGGCTCGATCCCCTCTGAGCCTCAGTTTAGTTCTTGGTACGTCTAGCAAAGACTGGTCCACAGACCTGAGGCGCCGGGCAGGGGTGTAGGGGCGTATGAGCTCAGAGAGGTAAGGTGGCGCGAGATTATTCAGAGATTTGAAAACAAAGAGGAGGATCTTAAAAATAATTCTAAAATGAATGGGGAGCCAGTGAAGGGATGCCAAAGTAGGAGTTATATGCTCCCTCTTACGAGTACCAGTCAAGAGGCGAGCAGCGGCATTCTGTACCAGCTGAAGGCGCTTGATGGAGGACTGGCTGACTCCAAAGTACAGGGCGTTGCAGTAATCGAGCCGGGATGTGACAAAGGCATGAATTACTGTCTCAAAGTGTTCATGTGAGAGGAAAGGTTTTATTTTGGCCAGCTGTCTAAGGTGAAAGAAGCTGGATTTAACAACGGCACCAATTTGCCGATCGAGTTTGAAATCACTGTCCAGTTTAAGTCCCAAGTTTGAGACCGTTGATTTCAGATAAGGAGATAGGGGGCCCAAGTCTACAGGATGGAATGTACAAGGTCCACTGGGGCCAAACAATATCACATCTGTCTTCTTTTCGTTGAACTTCAAGAAATTTTGTGCCATCCAGGTTTTGATTTCTTCCAGACAGGATAGGAGTGGCCTTAATGAGAAGGTGTCTTTCTTGCTCAGTGGGACATAGATCTGGCAGTCATCTGCATAGCAAATACAAATAGCAAAACAAAGCAAATACTAGTTTATTTTGTTGTTCAGAAGTTTTGGAAGCAAACAATATAAACAGTATTTTGTTGCCGTGTTAACAAGGGAACATTTTACAAAGCGCTTTCTTTTTTCACCGATCACCGTCATAGCATTGCTGAACCTCCAGCTCGCATCCTCCTTCAAGTCTGCCTGGTGCCAGTGCCGCTTGCGTCATTAATCTGTTTCGCCGTCTGACTCGGCTTCTCGTATAACTGATTTATTCAGCTCCCTCATCATCAAGCATTTGTTTACGGTGAAAACATAAAAACAATCAGGATTCTGATGTGCGAAGGATAGCGTTGCACGCGGCTATTTATTTGGCCATAAAGACAGTATGCAAAGTCATCCCAAACGGATGCAGGGAAGGTCAGGGGCACGGACAAGGAGACGAGAGATGGAGGCTTGGGTGTACGATGGCTTTGAATAGCTGATGAAGTCCCGTTAAAAGTTTTATAAACATGGCTGAGGCTTATTGACTGGGAATAAAATACGCACCTTGTTTCCCACTGCTGACTGGCCAAACATGGAATAAATGTGTCCCATAGCATGCAATGAAAACATCTCAATCAGGATAAAGTCAGATTATATATTTTCCACTGCTTTTTTTTGGGTTTGTTCTGTTTTATCCCTTCTCGTTCAGCCGAACAAATCACATCCATAAAGTGACTGATAAGTGACTTGTGACTAGCATTCAGGTTTGATTGGCCGGCTAAAAGTCCGCCCAGTAAAGTACAGGCTGCGGATGTGAGGCTAGTGTTTATGTTGCATGTGCAATTCACGGTGTAACACCGAAAACGACGTTTCTTTTATGACCGCTTTTGCTTGAGCAACACATTTCAGCAAGTGATTTTTGAGGTCAACATCATTTTGGGTCAAAATTAATCTCACTGTTCTGTCTCAATGGCCATCTAACAAACAAGTCACGTGCAATTCATAGTTGCAGGAAAAGCCTTTATTTTCCACTTCCACTTTGTTGTCTTTTTCACCACCTTCCAGGGTTTAAGAGAGCACGTGATTGCAAAAACCGTTTTTGGGTCAGCCCTGATTTCTTTATCCCTTAAAGCGAGGCACATATCACGCACCGCTGTGACTATCCATTCGACAGTAATACTTGGCATACGCCCTTTCTTCTTCTACTTCTGCTTTGTTTTCTTAAAAGCCACCTTCCACACTTTGAGTTAACATATTTGACACTGATTTAAGGAGAAAGCAACATATAATGCTCTCTTGTGACCATTCCACATTATCTGCAATAGGATGTCACCATCGACTCCCTTGCCAAAAGTATTCATTCGGCCCCTTTGACTCAGATATGAACTTAACTGGCATCCGATTCTTGATCAGTCAGGTTTAATATGAGTTTAGCTGAAAAAACATTTTCATCTTTTCTGGAAAGAGTTGTCTCAAGGTTGAGGGAAGTCCAGGCGTTCAATTATAAGATAACACTCTTATGTTGGACGTGATGGCCTGGTTTTCCGTCTCCACTCTAATTCTTCCCAAAGGTGTTTGGTTGGTTTGCGGTCAGGACTCGGTGCAGGCCAATAAAGTCCATCCACTCTAAACTCTATCCTGCATCCTGATTTTTTTTTTTTAATTCTGAATGTCAGTGCATACCAAGCCCTTTTGTGACGAATTCTAACATAAAACCTCCTTTTTTCTTCTGCTTTGTTGCCATTGTCAATGGCTTCCATAACTCTTTGTTTGCTCAATTTTGGCACATTTTTGTGTGATCTACAACCATTCTTGGCAGTCAATCCAAATTCTGTTCTTTTGCAAACGTTTTGGGTCGAAATATTTTTGGTTTTAGAATGAAGTAACTGCACCATAAAAAGGCCATAAATTCAGGTTGTAACATTACATAAAATCAATACTGGTTATTACTGTCCCAGGTGGAGTGCAAAATGGCACGCCTCATATCTACATTTGTCATCTGAGTGTGGAAAAATTCAATTTTTATTTTTCTTGCCAACAAAGACTGGGACGACAGCTCAATCAAAGGACGACGCGAAAGCAGCCGTGATCGATGCTGAGAAGCAAAAGCGGGGAAAATCATTGAGAGGCTGTGGCGATTCATTCGCTCAGCTGCCACTTGCAAAGTTGACGTCTGACGACCTTTCGCACACCGCCATGTAAAACAACAATCATTTCATTTTTCATGTGTCCATTATTATTTCAATTACATTTGATGGATTCGGGTCGCCCTGTGTTTATATTCAACCTCAAGTCTAAAGCAAGCGCATGCAAGACCTTCCCCTTGAAGAACCAGTGAGCCATCATATATATTTGCATACATTTTAATCCCCCACTAACACCCAGACACATATGTTATGCACACACAGACTGCATGTGCGAATACACAAACAATTTCTGAGGTCCCCCCCCCCCCACCCCTCATCTCCACCTCACTCCATATGCCCCAGACGTAGCCTTCAAAATGCGATGTTTGGGTCAAGCCAACTTGCACTCCTAAGTAATTTATAATGCACTTTTACTCAGAGGTATTGCGCAATCTCATTATCATTACATTTTTGCATATTTAACAACAGTTTTTAATTAGAAGGTTTTTCATTATTCATGCACATAATTTGAGTCGAGCACGAGCTGTTGAGGACGGACAAAAAGGCGAGGTGAGGAAAAGCCAAAGATGCAGATTTGATCTTTCTTTTTTTATTTCTTTTTTTTTTATTTTTTTTTGCTTGTAAGTGGATCCAGACAGTAGTCTTGTAATGGCTCTTTTAATTTAGCTAATAGTGATCATGTCGGGTACCTTTATGCATTTGCTTACTTCCCAGCTATGGGAGTTGTTCCCCAGTGCCAAAGCTGAAGAAGTGTGCTTTTGGCTTGCGTTGTGGTAGCTTTTTTTTTTTTTTTGCTCCAGCTCCTTGATGTATTATTAAAATTGGAAATGGACTCTGGGGACAGCATCTAGTTATGTGCTTTCATTTGCCGAATAAACCAAGCGTTGTTTTCATCTTTGCTCATGATTGTTAATGGCGCCGCTGATGAGAGGGGTGTGTGTGTTTGCTCCCGCTCTCTTTATCGGCGCACACCCGTCATTACTCTGGCCAAATAGCCCAAGCTGCTGATTTTGTTTTAGGTTTTCAATTAGTCATTTGTCTAAGCACATCTGTTACTGGCAAAGGCCCAGAGTGCGAACAGCCCACTCGGTCTGGCGCGGCTCACACGTCCTTCGAGGAGGCCCTTGGTGGTGAAGAGCACTTTGGAGCTCCTCATGGGTGTGTTCCGGGGTCCCTATCACATTTTACAGCGGAGTCTACAGAGAAAAGGTGCTTCCAAAAAAAAAAAGAACAGAAAAAAAGACACCCACCGTCTGTCCTAGCGTGTGTTTTTCTGCTTGGGTAAAGCCCCCAGCGTGTGGGGACCTGATTGTGTGACGCCGCCTCCAAAGATTTAAAGTTCACTGGTTATTGTCCGCATACATCTCCCGGTATATTTTATTTGCTTTTAATAATTTATGTATCACAGTCTGCTTATTCCCTCCCTCCTTGCAAGTACTAAAATTGATGAATATACAATGTGCCGTTCTTTGAAGGGCTATGTTTAAATGCGCACTATTGCAAGTGAACTGCATATTTCCTGAGTGAAGTAGACGTGCTATTTAACTTTATTCATTTTCTCTCACGCCGGGATGTGCGCTCACATCTTTTTAGAATATTATACATAATGTGTTCATACCAACAAGGATTCTATTCGGGATTGGCATTTATTGTTTGAAGCTAATTGCGTGTGTTTTTGGAATCATGTCTCTCAATCAGCCAATTTATGGAGGATTTCAGCTTGCCCGACTGCCTTCTGCCATCAACATAGTGACACAATATTCACAGTCCTGTGAGGGTCCGAGAGTGCAGTGGATGAGAATAGCAGTAGGCCTCATAAGCTTTGGCTATACTAATCACCCCTAGTCATAAAAATATTTGAGTCTTGAAAGACTTTTTTTTTTTTTTTAAATCAATCATGAAAAGCAGATTGACGGATTATATTTCTGTTGAAGCGTTTGTGTGAAACATTTGCATTTTATGGTAGCTGTGGCGAAGTGGTTAAGATTTTCACCTCCTACCATGCGGACACTGTTTCAAGACCATCCCCGGACATGTGACTGAGGCAGATTCACTCAAAACTGAGCGCGATCACTCTGTATGGCCTGGGAGTATGTAGAATTTCAAATATTGGGACCAAAATTTGTATTTACAACAGCTAATGTATTTTTGTTAATTTGTTTATGCCAGTCATGTATTGTAAAAGGCAGAACATTGAAATGCACTCACATGAGATAGAAATTGGATTGTGGATCTATTGTTTGCGCCATTTTTGTTTGGTCGTGTGCAGTGAGCTTTTTTGTTCATCCCCTGTATTTACTGTCATCAGTAAATAACTGCAGCCTATCCCGATGGACATTGGGTGAGAGGCGGGCCTTTATACTGGCCTGATTTCCAGTCAATCGAAATGCACACACAAACATCACAAGTCCATCCATCCATTTTCCGATCCGCGTATCCTCAGAAGGGTTGCGGGGGGTGCTGGAGCCTATCCCAGCTGTCTTCGGGCAGTAGGCAGGGGACACCCTGAACCGGTTGCCAGCTAATCGCAAGGCAATCACAAGTCTTATTATCAATTAAGAGTACAGTTTATGTTGAACCTAACATGTATTTTTGCAATGAGGTAGGAAAGCGATGTACCTGGAGAAAATACATGCAAACGCCACACACAAATGTCCCAACTGGGTTTCAAACCGGGATCTACTGAATGCGAGTCAAGCGAATATTTCACCTTGCTGCTTCACCTGATCCACGCATCCAATAAGGAAGACATTTAAAAAGTAATAATAAAGACATTGGAACTAAAAACTCTTTGTGTGTTGAGTCTTCTAAAATGACAGTCAAGTTAGATTTGTAGGTTTTCAAAAGGCAGCAGAAGCACAGTTTGTCTGTGGTCAGCGGTTTCCAGCCGGAGCGAGCGCGTCAGACGCCTCAATCATATTAAATGGCGGTCTATTTTTGGGGTGGGCGACACAGGCATCCCCGCCCAGTCGAGCTGTAGCCAATCCCTGATTGTCGAGAGTTCAGGGAGGGTTCAGTCGGCAGCACCGTCGGGTCTGACTGATCCAAGAGGGACTCCCACTGGGCTTTAATAAAACATTTTGCTCATTGTGGAAAGTAATGACCAACAATGTAAACTTGTGACTCGACAACAGATGTTGGCATGCTTAGTGGAAACAAGGTGCTGTAAAATTAATTTGTTTGAATTATTTACTGCATGCATTACGTGCTTGAGGAAGTAGGTGGGGGTGACGGGGCGGGTTTGGTTGGCAACAACAACAGAAACATATTCAATTAGAGGTGAACTAGTGGGATGAAAGGGGATGGGGGGGAGGGGGGGGGTTGGCGGGGGATATGGCAAAGAGAACGATCGCATGTGTTTGCTCTTGAAATTCCAAAATGGGAATCAGAGCCACAACTGCTGACATCACCCGTGTGATTCATATTTAATCGGATTGATTCTTTCATAGTGTCACTTCAAAGGTTGTGCTTGCTTAAACTTGCCCAGAATGTTTCCCCCGCAATAAAATAAAGTCAAATGAATATTTGGACAACTGCAGTTGAAGAGGCGGGCATGACTGTTTGTGCTGAACAGACTGAAGACAAACGCTGAGGAGATTGTGTTTAAGAGGACGTTTTGAAAAAATAAAAAATAAAAAAGACCAAAAGGAAAACTACATAAAGCGAGTGAGACTTCCTTCGTAAAATTAGTATTCGGTCTCATTGCACATATTGTACATAATGCATATTTAATATATCAATCGGATGGATATATCAAATTATAAAAATGCAACAGCGACAAATTTCCATTCATAGATCTTCATCGAATATTACACTGTATGACAAGAAACGGTAAGACATGAAGAAGTTAATAGTTCTAACGTTTCTCTATCATAACTTATTTCTTAATTAACAGTAACTTTCTTCATCGTCATAGTAACCCTTTCAGGGTACAGCAGTTACTACAGTGGACGGCTTATCAGGTTACAGGGTGCATGAGAGGGTATATACCACAAGAAATAAACAATACATTTGACTTTCATTTTGCTGATTAGAGAGATTATTGCTTATTGATTGATATGAAAGTAATTTCATACTGAGTAACCAGGACAAAGACAGTTGAACCGCTCCTTTACAATACAGTTAAATTTCCACTTGTGCTTGTAGTTGTGCTTCTCATTACACTTTTACTTGTTGCCGCACTGTTGTGAAATCAGAAAAAAAAACACTCTCGGGGGGTTAATCTTTTGGACGCTTAGTGAGCAGAAATCCAGTACAGTCATCTCTGTGGTTTGGAGGTATTTGCAAAGTCAGAAGTTTGTCGGCTTTTATTTGTTGGTCATTTTCGACATTATTTCTTGAAAATACGAATGCGTGGGAGTTCCTTGAGCAAGTGGCAGACCCGTTTCGGTTCTTTTTGTCCACGCAGGACAAGCGCCAACTGGGCTGCGCTTGCTGTCGTATCAGTTGGCAGCCGGCAGCGCGAGGCCATCACAGAGTCACAAAGCTGGATTTCCTTCATCGCCCTCAGGCCGCAACGAAACAGCACGATGCCGCTGTTGTACCGCCGCGCTGTGGAAAAATAACAGCGGGCGCTATTTATACAACAATATTTCCTCCTAGCCATTGACCCCACCCCACCGACCCCCACCGTGCGTTATCCATCTACGTGTTTATTTTCTTTTTGTTGGTTGTGCAAAGGTTGTCTTTGTTTGCAATGGTCCTGCAGAACCGTTCAGCTGAGTGTGAAGTGCTGGGCTACAGGAAGTGAGCTTACTCTTTCACCCGAGCCCTGTGATAAATGGAGACACTTAACAATAGTGTATCCTGTGACCCGCAGCCTCAGCTGCTGACATCAACGTGTCCACATCTTTACACGTCCTCTTCTTTCCCCAAAGCTTGCCTTATCAGCTTCGCCAATGTACATTGCCGAGCCCCTCGTGCAGTGCAGCCTCCGAGGTTAAGCACAATGCATTGTGGGATGTTACCCACTTCTGATGTTTCTATTTGTCTCCCGAGTTTGACATAGTTTGGATCAACCTCGTCAGTCGAGCGGCACCTAGTAAAAGCATCATTTGACTTTTGGGGATTTTCACTCCTGTGGTTAGCACTTGATCACCAAGCCACTGAATTGAAATTAAACAATGAGTTTTCAGAACATCAGCCTTGCGGTGCTGATGTTTCTTTTTCATGCAGTGGCTGTTTTGATTTTGTGATGGAACAAGGGTGAACGATTTGATTCTGATTCCAAAGTCATTCATTATTGTCAACGCGATAAACAAATTGGGACTTGGAGGGCGAGTCTCTGCCCGAGTGATAAGTAATGCGTGTCCAATATTACTGTAACTGCTGCCTTTGCACACAACAGAAGTCATTTAAAGTTCACAGTTCAAATGAAGTGAGAGAGAAAAGCCAGCTATACACAAAACACAACCAGCTGTAGCGGTGCAGAGATGAGTGCTGCATCAGCACTGCACGCAGGCGCACGCACACAAAGAACCCATTACCCCATTAGCCCAGCAGTCTGAAGTTTCACTCACACTTATGTATTATTACTAAAAATCCGACAAAGGGTTTTGCACGTCTGTCTTTGGCATCCACATTTCACCGCAACATCCGTCTGTCAGCACACAAGTCTCCGTGATTCTCGGAGTCACGGGTATGACTCATTCCAGCGCAATGCCACATGTTCCCGGCACAACTTGATCCAAACCGGCTTCATGCATTATTTGTCCAGCGTTTATATAAAAAAAAAAAAAAAAAAAAAAGAGAAGCTTGTCAGCTTATTTGCGGTGCGCCGCAAGCGTCGCCGTCGCGTCACTTCCACGTCCCCACATGGCAACGCACTCGACCGACGTGGCCACTTACTCGTATCAAATTCCCATGCTAAAATATCTGACTCATCCATATCACATGATCTCAATATTTGCTCTTGAGTGACTGAATGGGACTAAAAAATATCACTGAAGAATTTGACCACATGTACATGAACGCAGATTTTCTCCAACATGAAACTTACTCGGATGTCAACTAACTACATGTTCTCCGAATGTGACTGTGATAGGAATATTATTTGAAGTATGACAATCGCTCAATCTGGGATTTCCGGCGCCCACTCGGCATGGATTATTACCCTGCACTGTGACTCACAGTTCTGTTTTAAAGTCCTTCTTTCTTATACTGTCTTATACTAATTTCCCCATTGCGGGACAAATAAAGGATATCTTAATCTTAATCTTATACAGTCTGAACTTGCAAGAGCCTCCATTCTCATTGCTCATCATTTCAGTCACTGTTGATGCAATGTTTGGCTATGATCTAAATTTGAATTTGAAATCACTTTTTTCTTGTTGAGCAAAAGAATATTCTGCAAGTACCTTAATGACCATTGTAGTATTGAATTGTTATGTAAAGGTTAGCCAATATAACTTGTTATTGGTTGATTTATCGGAAACATACTCAAATGTTGCACCAAGAAGTGGTGGGGGAGGTTGAGGGGGAGTCGGGGTTAGTTCCGCTGCATGTGCCACTTCAATGGGTCCACTACACTGAGTCCATCCATCCATTTTCCGAACCGCTTGATCCTCACTAGGGTCGCGGGGGGTACTGGAGCCTATCCCAGCCGTCTTCGGGCACTAGGCCTGGTACACCCTGAATCAGTTGCCAGCCAATCGCAGGGCACACAGAGACGAACAACCATCCACTCCCACACTCACACCACCGGACAATTTAGAGCGTCTAATCAGCCTGCCATGCATGTTTTTGGAATGTGGGAGCAAACCGGAGCACCCGGAGAAAACCCACGCAGGCCCGGGGAGAACATGCAAACTCCACATAGGGAGGCCGGAGCTGGTATCGAACCCGGTACCTCTACACTGTGAAGCCGACGAGCTAACCACTGGTCTACCGGGCTGCCCACTACACTAAGTGATAAAGTCTAATCTGACTGCTTGGCCGTGAAGTGCTGCCTTCAGAAGTGAAAATGCAATTGGTATTCCCTGGCACATGTTTTACTCGTCATAGTGTTGGCTGATATTAGGACTCGCTGAAAACTGAAAACTGAAAACTGGCCTGGCTGTACAGGAACCCTTAAAATTAGTTATTTCAACCACGGTAATACAAGAGGATGTCAAGTGTACATTAGTCCTTCGTTGTTTGTGTGTTTTGACCAAAGAATGCGAGGCCCCCTTAAGTGTGGAGAGAAAATGCCCAAAATAAAGTTATTTCATAATTCATTCATGAAAGTCCAGCAAACACTAATAATAGCTTTTTTTATGCAAATGAAATATGTTTCATATGCAATAATCTTAAACTCTACTAAAATATAGAGAGTTTTAATGGTGATCATAGATTGTATGTTCATGGACCACTCTGGACACTTTTTGTTTTACTGGCTAGCATTTGTGCAAACATTACTGTTCAAACGAAATGATGAGACAATGTTTAATTCAATGCTGTAGTTATACTGGTGTTTAACACGTTCATAGATGTACATCTATCAAATTGCATTTGCCAAAGCGAAAGTAACCCGCGTGCTCGATTTTTTTTTGTTTTTTTTTTGGTCAGGGGTCCTCGTATTCCTTACTTGTGCTTAAAAGACAACATATTAACTCCTCTAATCTGCATATGGATCAGAACAATTTGCCTTCACACAGCTCGGGACAGCCGTGCCTATTCAGAACGCATTAGACAAAGTGTGACACTGTCACGCTGGCAGATGTTCTCTCCATTCCCAACCTATTTCCTTGTCACGAAACCACCAAAGCGCCCCCCTTTGCTCCCTTCACTCGTCTTCCCTCCCCACGACGGCGCACAAACACACGGCGAAAGACAAAGAGAAACAAGATGAATTATAATACCAAGTGGGGTCCCAGCGGTATTGAGGGTGTTTGGGGGGCACGGTGAGGGATGTTTTTTTGTTCTGCTTGGAAATATTTCTCACTTTTTGAGGGGAGCACGCTCTGCTCCCACATGTATTGTCTGGCTGTGATCATGTGTCAGAGTGGTACAAGTGGGATGCAGGGCCGGGTGCCCGGCAGGCTTGTCTGAAGCAGACGGCTTGTTTGCGTGTACTTAACAGCTCCTCACAGCTGTGTTCTCTCCAAATGTAACAGGAGAAGACCTCATCCATCAGAACGTCGCATTCCCCCATACGCCCCACTTCCCCTCCCCACACTCCAGCTTTCTTACTCCTCTTATACGCCGCCCCACCCCCTGCCCGGCTGCCCTCCATTTTTTCGTTCAAGTGCCTCCATTGCGCAAATGTCAGCAAACAGGCGAGAGGTCGCGTCGGAGGTCAGTCTGCGAATGGCAACGTCAGGCCGCCTTTTTTGTCTTTTCAAGTGGGTGTGCATTTCTCAAGAAGTTGCTTATGAGCAAGACATCCAGGCTAGACACATGTTTAAGGGGGGCGTGGAGGGGATGGGGACTGTGACAGCTCACATGCAGCTGGGCGAACATTAACCTGCCAACAAAGGGTCCGTAAGCTTACGTTCACACAACTTTGAAACTCCTAGGTTGAATGCAAGCAGTTCCACTGTGATCTGTTTGACGGAAAATAAAATACAATAATATAAAAGTATAAATAATCCATTTCAGGCTCATACTATTGCCATCAATTAAGGTTTGTAAGGTGTAAATTTGCCATTTCAAATGAATTCCTAAAATTAAAATTAAACCAGAATATTTAAACATTCACAGCAAATGAGGAAAGGGTTAATAAAAAGTTCCATTCATTTTTTATTTATTTATTTTTTTTAAACAAAGTTTCACACTGTGGTGGCACAATATAAAAATAAAACATTCTCTGGTAAGATGCAAGGATGCATATCATGCATATAGGCTCAAATCAACTCAATTGTATTTACAGAACACTTTACAACCACCGCTTTGTACAAAGTGCTGTTCATGGAGCAAATATCATATATGCAACTATAAACAATAACTGAATAATTGAGTCATAGGCTAGCTAGCTAGCTAGCAATCAGCTAACGTTACTGATTGATGAGACTATGGGGATTGCTATGGTTAACAGTCGACGCCATCTTGACTTCCCTTGTCTATATTTATGTCTTTTTTTTCCACCACAAAGCAGTTGCTAAATCGGCAGTTACCTGGGTAGCACTAGCTAAGACTAGTGCTCTATTCCAAAATCTCAATGACATTCACTGTATCTACTGTAGCTTTACTCTGCACACCAATCCCCATGGCTACCAATGTTCAACTCCAGGTGTATTTCTGACCACATTTCGGTCATTTCGCTGGATTTGGTGACCTTGGGAGTGATTGGATTAGTTATTCCACTGTTATATTGAACCAGCAGTACTGCTGTTTTGATTCAGCACGTTGTGAAAATACAGAGTTTGTCCACATTTGAGTCTCGAACAGCTTCCACCGATCTGGAAAGATATTGGAATGTGTCTGTGTCGATTTGTTTTTTTTTTTTTTTGTCTATTCACCCAGATGAAGACTTGTGAGCAATTCATACACGCCTTTATGAATCTTTGCATTGTGCACTGGGAACAGAAAAGGGCATTTTCAAAACTGTTTCACACATTGTTAGAAGTATAGACCTGTCCAAAGTATGCTGGAGCAAGAATGGACCACATTTTTTCCCCCCCAAAGAAAAGTCTCAACCTGCTTTGAGTGCGTCCGTGTCTTGCTCCCAGGTTACTCACACATCATTTCTGCACATCGCCCAGCCATTAGTCACTAGGCGTACGTCGTAACCTTTATGCCACTGATTAACCCCGAGGTCTGCATAGGAGGTTGGAGGAAAAGTTTCCAAAGACAAGAAAACACTTTCCCCGAGGGGGGTCCCCCCCCCCACCCCCCAAACACACACACCTTTCTCTGGTCCGGCTCAGTGCACAGCCTGTTAATGTTTCACTTTGATTTCAAATACAAGGTGATAAATTAAGGGGCATTCATCAAAGTCAAAGTCACTTTGTTGCCGCCTGACAAAAGCCACTTTATGCATAAATTACGATGCAGGAATAAATATGTTTATCTGTTTGAAGTCGACAAGCAGGATTTACTTACGGCAACAGTGATACATGTAAATATGTTTTGCATTTTAAGTGTCAGGTTGATGTGCGTATACTTGTGACTTCCTTGGCAACAAATGGAGAAATGTAATGAGCTGCACTGCATCACTGCCAACAGTAAATATGATATGGATATCATTGAGTATGCAACGAGAAAAAAAAAAACAAAACGCCACATTGGTTTTGTAAGGATGGTGATCCAGAAAAGAAACATCTTTTTTTTTATTGCTGTTTTGGCAATATATATTCTGTTACCATAACAAACACTGGGAAGTACAAGCACTATTATTTTGTCTTAATATTCCGTGCATAGAAGAGGAGTGGTTATACAGAGCAACTTGCTGGTTGTGCTACACAAGGTCTTCTGATTAGCATAGTGACAGTGGGAGCATTTGGGTTCAATTTGTATCCAGTGAGAGAGAGAGAGAACGCTGTGTACAAAAAAACAGCTTTAGGTAACCTCCCGCATATCACTTCACCAAGTTCAAGTCAAGTCAAGTCAAGTCAACAGTATTTATAGAGCACTTTCAAACAGCCATCGCTGCATACAAAGTGCTGTACATGGAGCGATTTAACATATACAATAAACAGTAAGACGAATCAGTAATAAGTAATAAGGCGGTAGAAAGCACCAAGCAGTAAAAACAATAGCAAATCTAAGTCATGCTGAGTCAAACGCCAAAGAATACAAGTGAGTTTTGAGGAGGGATTTAAAGATGGGCAGCGAGGAGGCTTGCCGAATGTTCAGTGGGAGGTCATTCCAGAGAGATGGACCAGCAACAGAAAAGGCTCGATCCCCTCTGAGCCTCAGTTTAGTTCTTGGTACGTCTAGCAAAGACTGGTCCACAGACCTGAGGCGCCGGGCAGGGGTGTAGGGGCGTATGAGCTCAGAGAGGTAAGGTGGCGCGAGATTATTCAGAGATTTGAAAACAAAGAGGAGGATCTTAAAAATAATTCTAAAATGAATGGGGAGCCAGTGAAGGGATGCCAAAGTAGGAGTTATATGCTCCCTCTTACGATTACCAGTCAAGAGGCGAGCAGCGGCATTCTGTACCAGCTGAAGGCGCTTGATGGAGGACTGGCTGACTCCAAAGTACAGGGCGTTGCAGTAATCGAGCCGGGATGTGACAAAGGCATGAATTACTGTCTCAAAGTGTTCATGTGAGAGGAAAGGTTTTATTTTGGCCAGCTGTCTAAGGTGAAAGAAGCTGGATTTAACAACGGCACCAATTTGCCGATCGAGTTTGAAATCACTGTCCAGTTTAAGTCCCAAGTTTGAGACCGTTGATTTCAGATAAGGAGATAGGGGGCCCAAGTCTACAGGATGGAATGTACAAGGTCCACTGGGGCCAAACAATATCACCTCTGTCTTCTTTTCGTTGAACTTCAAGAAATTTTGTGCCATCCAGGTTTTGATTCATAAGTCACAAGTATACGCACATCAACCTGACACTTAAAATGCAAAACATATTTACATGTATCACTGTTGCCGTAAGTAAATCCTGCTTGTCGACTTCAAACAGATAAACATATTCAAGTTCAAAGACAAAGCTATTCATATATGATTGCATGCAGCACCTTGTGGTCGGAAATAGGCATTCCAGTTGCAAAATGCGCTATTCGCGAATGACCCAAAATAGCAATACGGTTTCTCGATGCATATTTTGTGAGACTTCAGTGTGGCACTTTGTGAGCAAGTGTGCGGATAACTATACATCAGGAAACAGGAATTTATTGTGACATTGAAATGTTACACACACTTCCCTGTCCTGGTTGCTCCGTCTAGTACGTCACCAATAAGAGCAAAAGAATTGAAAGTATTCGACTTGTAAAATTTGACTGCGCTGTTAATAAAGGTGATAAGAGAACGGTTATGTCAATATTTCCTGGAGAAATTGTTCAAAATCTGAACACATCAGAAATTCCAAAATGGATTGTGTTACACCTCAGAGTTTTGACTGTTTAAGTTTATCCAAGGTTGTCTGACCTGCTCAACAAGACTCGTTTAGATTGCGAGCTTTTAAGTGTACTTTAAGTGCACACATAAATCAAACTCTCACACACGTGAAAATATGTCAATATAGTATATGACCGGATAAAAGTGATATAATGCGACACATAAAGTGAGTGCTCAAACGCAAACAAAACACACACACACACACACACACACACACCTGGAGCTGGCACTATATGATACATTCCTAGTGTGAGACCTTGACGAGAATGTATTCATGTATCGCCATGTCTTCAGGGAGACGTCTAATTGCACGAGAATAGAAATAGAGCTGCAAGAGTTTGAACCTGTTCCCTGAGAGACGCCTCCCCCCCAGCCCACAAAAAGTCACCCAACGACCGACCCCCCGCCGCCTCCGCTATTCAGATTTGCTTCATGCCTGTTGCAATAAAAAGTGCAGACTGAGTAAAAAAATAAATAAAAATAGTCACATTGTGAACTCTCCCTGGAGAGCCCTAAGTGAAATGTGAAGGATCCGTGCCTTGGTGTGATGTTCCGTTTACATCTTTTAATGCCTCTGTCACCCGCTCAACCAAACAAGCAAAGTGCAGGGGCGCGGTACCTCCAACTTTGGTGACACTCGGCGCACACGCCGCAATGTGCAGCCTGTCGGCTCCTAACGCTGACACGAGAGTTTTTTTTTTTTTTTTAAACAACACGCACACGAGAACAACCCCACCCATCGCCTCCACATGAAGAGCAAGCAGGCAGCGAAAAAAAAAAAAGATTCTGGCTCACAGGCATTCTATGGAGGACCATGTGCACTCCCGCAACAAGAATACCAGCAGTGAGTTTAAGTGACAAAAACTTGGCTAAGGTCTCGAACAAAACAGAAGAATGAGGAAAAGGAAGGTGGGGGCGGGTCTGGAAAGCAATTTGAGCATTTATCCGATATCCTTGATATCTATCCAGTTGAAAGACCTTGTACTGCTCTGCTCTTTGTTTTCACGAGTAAGACAATTTATTACTGTAAGACATTTCTGCACAACAGTGAGACAGCTTTGGCACACCAATAGGAAGACTCTGTTACTTGTGAGGCAGAGACCACGCACTACTTGACATTTTTGGCTTATGATGGTGAAGCGCTACATGTTCATCAGTACAAATTTACAATATAAAATAAAACTAGTTGCACATAGTTGGCAAAACAGTTCAGCGCACCACTAGGACGACTGTCTTATAAGTCACGCTTCAACGACCTTTGCCCTTTATGGCCGATTAAATCTTACTCTTAAACTGCTTTGTGGCACTTGGCCCGACTGAACTAGTAGACCTGTATCAAACACTAATAGCCTCCCACACTATTAAGAGCACTAAAAGTAAAAGACAAAACCAAAATAGCCATTAAAGAAGACGGTGAGGAAGATTTAGAGAAGGATAGTCACTGAGGGATGAAGAAGAGGTTGGGAGGCGAGGGCAAGGATGTTTCTGAAGAGGAAGGAACACAAGAAAAGATGCCATGGAAAGTAGAGGAAGATACTTTGTTTGCGCAGGAAATGTTACACCATAAAAAGAAGGACGGGCTGAAGGCGGTGGGAGAGTGTGCAGGGTGAAATTGAGGGGCAAGGCGATGAAGGTGGGAAGACCGGGGTGAGGGAAGGAGAAGGAGAAAGGAATAGAGACGAGTCGAAGAAAATGGCGGAGGGACAGTGAGGAGAAAGACAAGAGTGGAGAAGAGAAGGAAGTGCCCTGCGATTTAGCATAAGCGGGACAGAAATGGATCGATGAAAGGGACTAAGAGAGACGACGAGAGCAACTTAGTAAGTTTGCTTATTTGTGGCGGAGCCTAGCTGCCTCCTTCCTGGGTAACACACGCACACAGCCCCCCCCCACACACACACACACACAGTGAAGTGACATCCTCCTAGAGATCTGATGTGTGCAGCATGCTGAGAACACTTCAGCCAGAATTTCTGTGGAGTGAAAGGGAAAAATGTGCTTTTGGGTGTGTGTGGGGGGGGGGGGGGGGGGGTGACAGCCTGAAAAATAAAAACGTTTGGGGAATCGAGAGAGTTTTCACCAAAGTTGCCTGTCAGCCCATTAAAGATGTGAAGCTGGCATGGCGGCCTCATTGAAACCAGATGCGTGTGAAGGAATTCCACTGCTGGTAATCCATTCCAAATACAGGACTGTGGTGTTCGTGTTAATTTAAGCAGCATGTTGAGGATGTGCGGCCACGCTTTGATCATACGGAGATCCTTTGGTACAAATTGAAGTAACCCCCCCCCCCCCGCCCCCTCATCCCCCACCCCCAACTCCATTTGGACCGGATCACGACCGTGGATTTGTTGAATTAAACGCTTCGTTGAATTCCGCGTGCACATGAAAAGGAACGTCACTCGCGGGAATCCGATCGCACCTAGCCGCCAGGTCTGCTCCATTTTTATTACTTTTAAACTCGATCCACACTGGGTTTGCGCCGCTTTAACAAGACGGGGGCCGTGGCCTGGAGGAGATCATGTTCCGAGTCCAGGATTCACCTGGACTGTGTAATGCAGAACATGGTCAACAACCAGACTGTACATGCACTGGACATGTGTGTCATCGTTTGACAAACTTTTCACGTAAACTTGAACCTTAAGTTGCAGTTGAGTCACTCTTCGAACTTTTTTTAGTTTTCTTGACTACTGAAAGATACAGTGATGAATCTAAACTGGTGGGTCGGGACTCAAAAGTGGGCTGGAGGTTTTTTGTTTTTTTTTTTGAGCTACAGATAACTACTAAATCATCCATTGACGATTTTACCAACATGCAACATTTTGAGGTTGTGAACAGCACCTGGTGAACTGCTTTGCGCAGCGGCGGAGGACATATGTGGTCATGTGGCAACAGAAGGGCACACTCAGTGACTGCCAAACTTAATGATTCTGATTACAGCACGTTCCGCCTTGGCTACAAATTAGAGTTATGTCCTCAATTTGCAGCTGAGTCACTCTCCGCTCTCTTTTGTTTTCTTGACTACTAAATGATGCAGTGATGAATCTAAACTGGTGGGTCGGGACTGAAAAGTTAGGCTGGAGCTTTCTTTCTTTCTTTATTTATTTTTAGCTACAGACAACTTGTAAATCATCCATTGACGTTTTTACCAACATGCAACATTCTGAGGTTGTGAACAGCACGTGGTGAACTCCTTTGCGCAGCGGCGGAGGAATATGTGGTCATGTGGCAACAGAAGGGCACACTCAGTGACTGCCGGACTTCAAGATTCTGATTACAGCACGTTCCGCCTTGGCTACAAATTCGAGTTATGCCGCCGCAGTTTCAACCCAGGAAGCCTGGACAGTGAAATATTTTAGCGGGTCGGCCTTATTTTGACAGCTATGAATAGGACATATTAATTGCAAGAGTGTCACAGTTTGTAAATCAGATTTGTTTACCCTCTGAAAGCATTAGCTAAGGGACAGGAAGTGGAACTGTCATGTACTTTTGTGACACTTTTACTCCCTTAAAATAAATCAATAAAACACACTGCAGTGTGCAGTTGCATTGCACTCCTCCTGGCTAAAGATAGATTTTTCAAATTTATCTGAAACAACATCATATGGACATTAACTATCCGTGCAGCATGAAAGAAAACCGCTGCGATGCAAGAACAACTTCCCGTGATATTTCAATAGCTTCGACCAAGCTCTTCAGATGTCTGTGGATAATCCCAGCAACACCACTGATGACACGCATGGCCTCAACACCTTGCGGTGTCCATATGGGTTCACCGTCACACTATGAGGGCAGAGGGGTTACTGATCTGGTGCTATTGATTTTTTTTTCCTTTTTCTTTTTTTTTTTTTTTCTTCCATTGGCTCCACTCCTTATTTGGTAAATTAGAACATGATGTGTGCAGGAGTTTTCCTCAAACATGCAAAGCCAGCACATTCTTGTGATTTGTCCCAGCATTTTTGGCATGTTATGAGGGATAAGTATCCACATTTTGGCATGTTATCCTGTCGGATTGATAGAAACCACATCGTTTTTGGGAGACGGTAAAATATTTGTCACCTTTTATGGGTAATCAAGTCAAAGGGCTGCCCTGAAAATACACTTGAAATTAATTACCGGAGAGCCTCGGTTTAGTACCGTTTGTTCGACGGGTAATCTGATTCAGAACCCACAGACTCTTTCTATTCTATGCTAACGCAATAATAAATCCGTTAATCTTTCATTGAAAAAACATGTAGGCCATGAATATGATACTAATCAAATGAAAAATAGACAACAAGAGAACAATTCTCCTGCAATCCCGTAGTTAGCTTGGGAACTAGAAGTCATGCAAACTAGAGAGTAGTTCATGACTGCAAAACTTTCGTGTCGGTGAGTGATAGACTACAACGCATTTTGACTCGAGTAACAATTCAGTTTATAGTGCTGCCGTTGGAATGGAACTTTGTTGTCAATTTGCGAGTACCTGTAAAAATGCAACAAGAAAGCCTACACAAAAGTTTTCTTTTGCACTTTTGGATTTCTGATTGAGGCTAAAAATATCTTTACATATGCATGTGATAAACTATCGCACATAAAATGGAGTTTATGGCAACAGTAAATAAAAACTTTAAATGAGCTACCCAAAATACGATTTTATGGTCGGCATAATAAAGCACTCGCCCAAATGGTTGGGAAATCCTCAGGATTGATTTGTTTGTTTCACAATCATGGTTTCAAAGATTGCCACTAAATGTTGCGCTAATTGAAGGCTACCGTAGCCTTGACACACTCGAGACAAATACCCACAAACACAATGCAGTTGAAGGAGGCAAAACACAGCACAGAAGCCCAAATTGTGGGAAAAGAATGAAGTGCAGTCGCCCATTTATGGTTGATGTACACAAGTGTTGTCCTCCGACGCTGCGAGCGCAACACTCCACCGCAAACGACACAGCAGTCGGCTGCCGCTGTCTATATTTTGTCACCCGACCGCCGATTGCCTCCCATGCAGGCGGTGCGCACTTGCCAAGGCCACAGGCACGATGCAGCGCGGCCTCAAACAGACAATTTTATTTGCAGCATCACTCGAAATGGCCTCTACCACACAAGCTGAATTCAATGTGCAATTGCAGCTTTCAATCAGAAAAAAATAAAAAATAAACACCCACACATTCCGTAAAAAAAAAAAAAAATGCAATCATACATCTAATGTGCTGATACTGTCTCTAGGTTTAGGTCTTTACATTTAATGAGACTGTACTCGGGGAGTTCTGTGCCATTTATTCTTACTCGGGTCACACGTGGCGTGGAGCGTATCCCAGGTGACTTTTGGGTATGAGGTGGGCTACACCCTGGACCTCTTGCTAGCCCAGTGGAAAGCACATAAAAACAAACAACCATTCACAAACACACATTCACACCGACGGACATGATTAGAGATTTGAGTAAACCCTAACATGCAAGTTTTTGGACTGCGGGACCAAACCGGTGCACAGGGACAAAAGTCCAAGTACGGAAAGAAACATAGAAACTTCAGTCAGATACTTGATGTAGGAGCCCAGATTTGCACCACCCAACTGCCGAACTGCGAGATGGATGGATATGCTCATCGTTTTTCCGCCATGCACTCTTGCATTATATTGTGCTGTCATCACACACGGTACAATATCGAAAGGCCGACATGAGGTGTGCACACTGCTGCTTTTTTTGAACGAAGAGCTAAACTTTACAACAACATCAAGAATGCCGCTGACTTGTGTAACTTTGATTTAATTTAAAACAAAATTGGGTGGTGTATGTGTAAATTTGGTGCATACTTTCAAAAATGAAACGTGAATTCTGTTGCATTTGATTTAAAATATAAAAGATTTTCAGACATGCATCAACACCATCAACTGTGGATGAAGCATGCAGCCGCAGTTTAATGATCCCGTTGAGGATTTCGCTTTTGAAAGATTCATTGCTGCTCCTTTAAATTTTACTTTGCACTCTACCGTCAAGGCTCAGACAAACATAAACACAAGAACATATCTTGTTTTACTTGCGCCAAGGGGGAAAAAAAAATCATGAAATGGCCACGTCACCGTTTCATCACACTGTTGTTGAAATATTAGTGGATGATGCCTTCCCCTTCTCCTCCTTCATACTTTGCCATGTCATTGTTGGCAGTGTACATAGAAATAATATGCGACTGCAAGTTGCTAGAATTGGCCGATTCCCACCTGTGTGCATTGATTCAAAATTGTCGAAGTGTAAAACGGGTCTGGTCCAGTACCTGCTCCAGCCAAGTTCCTGGGACTGCACGCAAGGCTTAAAAGGTGTGGTGGCTGCAGCTGGGGTTTGTTGTTAAACTAGTGGGCCAGATTTAATGGATTTGTGATGATGTGTCTCTGAATTCTTGCCTAAGACCCCCTGACTGGGAGTGGGCTCAGGATGCTTATCTCTGCGGACATCTTGGGCCAGCTTCAGGGGGTTTGGGGATCTGGTTTCTGCCGCCCTTGGGAGAAATCCAGCAAGACTTGAGTAACTGGGGATTAGTAGGCATGACCCCAGGAGCAGCAAAGCAACATTTGAGACCACTGAAGAGAGAAAAGTTATTTGACCTTGAGGTGTGCACAAGGTGAAAACTAAAAGAGATTATTGGCTTACTTGAAGTGTAACATGACAATTGATGTATCGGTGCTAAAAGGGGTAAATAACATTTAGGAGGAATTTTACACAAAGCCACATTTCCTTTGGGGGGAAAAAGGAGCTTCAGAATTACGCTTAAAATCTTGTCAAACACCACACATGCAAAGTTGATTAATACTGAAATTGCATTAGTGACAAAATATTTGAAAACATGACATGTGACTGTTCGTAACTGGAAATGTT
Source organism: Hippocampus zosterae (assembly GCF_025434085.1). NCBI lineage: Eukaryota > Metazoa > Chordata > Actinopteri > Syngnathiformes > Syngnathidae > Hippocampus > Hippocampus zosterae. Next base: position 8,100,102 of record NC_067454.1, on the reverse strand, counting down.
GTGGAAAAGGTATCTGGCGTACATGCCACATGCACAGATTGAGACACTTGATGGCAAGTGGAAACGTTTCCGCTCGCTGATGAAGTACTGTCTCCACAAATGAAAAAATAAATCTCGCATTCGACTCTGGGCTGAACAAGTGTCTGCCCTCTAGCTCCGCCCCCCAGTGGGCGTGGTAACAAAAGGCATTGGACTGAGATGTGGCTCATTAGCATGAAATGGCACTGCCCCCTCATGGGAGGGAGGTTTCAGCGATGGTGAGAAAGAGGATGTCGCCAATTGTTGATCCTTGAGGTATTTTAAAGAAATTGTAGCACGGACATGTTATTAAGAAACATTGAATTTAGTTCTTTTTCTTCAAAGCCAAATTGATTAGTTTAAACACATTAAAATCTGTCGATACTAAAACGATTACTAAGTTTATATTTTAAAAAGCACACCAACCAAGTGTCACTGTTTGCTAACTACAGTAAGTGACTCATCCAGGTTACCTGAGCCAGAGGTTGCCCCCCAGCAAAGCAGTCACAGTGACACCCATTAAGACCATTCAAGGTCACAGCACAGCCTAGCCTTCCTTCTGCCTTGGGCGGAATGTCTTAAGGCCTAAGCTTCGGCAGATTACAACAATGCTCCCAACAAAGGACCGGCGCCTGTTCCCCACCCTTTCTACCTTCTTTTTTTCGACCCGCTCTCAAAAACTGTGCAACCAGAGATCTCCTAAAGGACTCATCACCTTGTCTCGAGGCCGCAGCACCAGAGCAGGGAAAGCCTCTACTTCAACCATCTTGGGGTCGAAGGTTATGTGGGTCAAATACCTTGGCTGCGATCTCCCAACTCCAACCCCTCCCATGTTACATTGACAGGCAGTGGTCAGTGTCATGGGTCGGACCCTGAACACACCCAAACCTAGATTCTTTTGAGGATCTGACCAAACATAAGGACATTACTCTCGTTATCTAGACATTGTCACTTTCGTCCCCCCCCAAAAATCTTTACATTACCTTGACCTCTAATCACCTTTTTTAATGCCTTCCACAATATTTTCCCTTTTGGTAGACATCACAAAAGACTACCGCGTAGTAAGTGTGTGTTAACAAGATTATCCAAATGTCGAGAAGGTGTTTCTTTAACAAGGTTCTTTTTATGATCTCTGTTACCATAAAATGAAAAGGTAAAACATAGAGCGATCACATAATGGAGAACAGATATGGCTGACACCATCCTGGAGCTCCCTAATGAAAGATTACACTGCACTTTGAAGACTTTTATGGCCTCCGTAAATCAAGTAAAAAAAACGACATGATTTGAAGAGCTATTAAGGGTGCAGCGTTCGTGCTACGTGCGAGCCTGTTTACGATTAAGAAGGGGGATCGGGGAAAAAGCGTCGGGATTTCATTGAGGATTTTATAAGGGAGCGCCCATGTACTCTGAAATTCCAACACTTGAGATGGGGTAGCCCCTGAAAGCGTGTTTGTGCGATCATGGATGTCGATGACGTGACAAAGCCTGAGTGAAAGCAGATCAAGGAGAGTCCATGCGCAAGTCTTCCAGTACCCTTTGACATCCTGCCTCTGAGCACTGGGCTTGAGAACAAAAGCACAGAAAACGGTAAACATGTGCTAACAGCTAGCCTGGTCCTTGTCGATCTGCTTCTGCTCTTTTGTTTGGCGTTTTGACAGTGGCAGTCTTTCACCACTCGTGCTCCTGTAGGATGACTCACCGCGGAATTACCTGACAAAAACCATGACATTTAAGTGATTTTTTCACAGTGGTTGTCAAATGATGCAGTAGTGACAATGTTCAAGTTCACGTTGGCTATAGTGAGCTAGCAAAATGCAAATCACATAACTCCTTTTGTTTTGTGTCAACAGGAAACTGCTAACAGTGCATTCCCCAATCAATGAAAATTACTTCATAGATAAAATAGTTTAGGAAGGGACCACAGATGAAGGAATCCCCCATCCAGGGTTAACAAACAGCAAATGATGCCGAGTGGGCAATTTTTATCATATTATTTGATACTGTACAATGTTAGGTAAAAACAGCATAAGAGACTATTTAATTAGCACTTAAATAATTGTGAGTTTGCATTAAAGATGAAGTCGTTTTCTGTCATAAGGACAGATATCCACATCCCTGAGACATGTGCGTCCCCCATGTATTTATTTTTAAATCTAGCTTCCAATCAAAAAAAATTAAGAATACCTTTATTAGTCTCGCAATGGAGAAATTCCAGATTCACAGCAGCAAAGTTATGAAAGGAAGAAGTAGAACAACAAAAAAATAGGAGCTGCTGGAAAGGCAGCCACTCTCGCGGCGCCATTTTGAAGTCAAAATAACAAAAAATAACACAAGACAACACATAGGACAGAGACAGTCGTGCAATCTTCACCACTTTTCTGCATACAGTTTGTTGTCTGAAGCAGTTATAGATGAAAGAGGAAAGGATCAAAGTGTGCATTTTAAAAATGTTTTTAGCCCTTTATCCTTTGGACAACACATCTGTTACCTTCTGCCATATCTAAAAGTACGAAAAACTGTACTGTCCATACTTTTTTTTTTTCTTAAGTCATTCTGACAGAAAACAGGACTGGAAACGGATAATCAGGGTCAGAAGCTTTTACTGCAGACCTCAGGAAAGCCTTCAAAAGGAGGTGAATCTTCCCGATGATAAACATACACTTAAAGCTGAGGACCCCACTATTTTCCCGCATCCTCTAAATGTCAACCGCAGGAAGATAACAGCAGTCGTATAAGTCATTTAGCAAGGGGGGGTATGGCAGGAATCTTGCCTTAATATAGCATGAGCAAAGCAGCATTTTCTTTTCAGGTCTTGATTCCTTTCAAAAACAGAGGTCAGTCACGATAGACTAAGGGCATATGCTTTACCCCTGTAAAAATAGTGCCGAGCAAGTGGTTTCAATTTGCTCTAGTGATTAAGTTCACGCCAGCCCCCAGTGCACTGGTAAGGGTCATTTGTGCGCGGCCAAGTTACTGATGAAGGTGGGGAGGAGTGATGCTAACCGTGAGCATTGGTACTGACATGGCATTAGTGAGGCATAAAAAAAGGACTCTGGATATCTGTGCTATGCTACAAGTCCAGTCAAGGTCAAAAGAAAGCTTACATGCATTTTATTTCTTCACCTACCTGGCTGTGCCTTTGTTTTAAACCGTCCTAAAAGGCTCAATGTCAAAGCAGTCAACCGGAGTGATTGGCAATTTTTTTTACATTGGTTTGTTTTGGGGTTTTTTTTGCCTCCAACAAAGCTTGTCCAGACATTGAAATAGACCTTGAGCATTGCCTGCACATTTAACATTTTATTCAATACTTAAGACAGCAGTTAAGGAACATTTTTGGTTGAATTGGATGAACGGTGGATTCCAAGTTGGGAGTTTCATGTTGTAACTTCATTAGGTACACCTGCAATTTCACACAGAGAAGCTGCATTATGTGATTTATAGCTTGGTGTTTTGTCCCCATTGAATTTTATCAAGCTCCAGTGTAACACTGTTGCAAAGACAAATAAAACTTAAAACATTACAAAACACCCACACATCAAGTTTATTAGTCGTTTTGGAGCCTATCCCAGCTGGTGTCGGGCAGTAGGCGGGGGGGCACACAGCCAATTGCAGGGCACACACAGACGAACAACCATCCGTGCTCACGCTCACACCTTGGGACAATTTAGAGTGTTCAATCAGCCATGCATGTTTTTGGAATGTGGGAGGAAACCGGAGTACCCGGAGAAAACCCACGCAGGTACAGGGAGAACATGCAAACTGCACACAGGAAGGCCAGAGCTGAAATCGAACCCAGTACCTCTGCACTGTGAGGTTGAGGCGCTAGCCTTTGGTTCACCGGGCCGCTGTTTTAGATTTAAGGACACAAAAACAAACAAAAAGCCTGCCATTTTCATCTTCTAGTCGTGAGTGTTGATGGTATGCTTGTAAAATGCCTGATCCTAGCTCCTTTCAAACCTAATGGCCCATTTCTTTTGTCTTTCCGCACGTGGCTTTTTGAGTTTTTTGGGGGGTTTTTGTCTACTCGTGATACATTTGCCGCCAAAATGTCATGTTAAGTGAAACTGGGTTGATGAACTGGAATTTTAAAGAATTTCAGGGTTCTCCCAAGACAATTTTTCTGAGTCATGCTTCAATACCAACTTAAAATTTTCACCACAATGAAGGCGCCTGCACATTTGGAGAGTCATCACACTTTGCTGCCCACCCCTAACTCCCCCTCAAAAAAAAAAAAAAATACATCTGTTATTGGCAAAAGGACACTAAAATTGTTAATGTTATTAGTATTAGTTATTATTCTTGCTTTGGCTTTGGGGAATATCTTATTGACACGTTTTCATGATTGACAGATTTACAAATTCAGGCTACGGTGGGCCGTGGGGCTCACGTCAAAAATCCCTATGAAAACCACCAGGTTTGGCTCATTTGCAAAATTTGGTCAGTTTTTGAATATGGGAAAGCCCTCGAGATGTATTTGACTTAAGAATAAGAAGACACAAAGCAATTTCAAGAGTCTTTTCAACACAACATTCAGAGAGAATGTGAAAAGAATACCCTCGCTCCAATCAAAAATGAGCATTTTTGTCAAAACAAATTGTTTGTTGTTGGGTCTAAATGACGTGATTTATGTTTGGACAATCAATGCGCAAAAACTGCGTCACCGTCATTTTGCAGGATGAATGCCTATGTGCCGTTTGGGTGGGTTTGTGGTGGTAACAGCAGATGCGATCTGCGCGCCATTGCATCAATAATAAAAAGGTCTCCCTAATCTTGACTCCCACTGCCAGTCGCATCAAACCTTATGGTGAACAAAAACTCAGTGTCGAGGGTAGCTAAATTATTGATATTGTCACAATTTAAAATCTCCCTACTGCAATTTATTATTTTTTCTTGCAATGTTTTCCCCCTTGCTCAGGCGCAACACCTTTTATTGATGTATTTGTTTTCACTCTAGGTTTGGGTGTTCTGGAAGGTGGTGAGGCGGGTGTTAGGTGGTTGCCCCCCACCCCCCTTATCTAACCAACGTCACCTTTCACATCTTGCTGAATTCAGCGCGCTCATTTTCCTCCCTCTGATACGGAGCGTGCTGCTTCTGAGGCAACTGTCAGGTTCAGATCAAAAACTGGGTGCAGTGGGTGTAATATCGAGCGGAGGAGTCTTGAGCGATGTCTACGGCACCCAATTTCCCGGGATTTTTCCTCTGTAGTCGGAACAATGCGTGAGTGCTGTCGGATACTCAGAACGGCGATGTTCTGTACAGCGATTTAGTACAAAGGCGCCCCCGTAATGATCTTTTATTTTCCTGCTATCTTTGTGCTCTTCAAGCACCGGTTCTGGAAATCCGAGCTGTAAACAGGCTGCTCCCCGTTTTTGAGCCAAGTGTTTACGGTTGGCGCTTTGCTGTTCTATCTCAACAGCAAAGGATGCCATAGCCAGTAGCGAAGAGTAAAACTCCTCGCATGCATAAAAAAAAAATCTAAAAAAAAATGGCGCCTGGTGACATTGCTTTTCAAATGTCACAAAAGTGCTTCATTTATCTGCAAGAAAAGGCATATTCATGTCAACTCTATCAGCTTGTTTTTCCCTTGTTTGGAGAATATTATTTCAAAATGAGTTTTTACTGTCGTTTTTAAAACACATTTACCCATGAGAAATAAAATTAATATGAAAAACCGCTGCCACCATAACCCCTGTAATTAGTGTATGGGCAATGTTTTAAATAGGTCAGCACAGAAAACAATGTTGGCTCCCTGCCACTAGATTCTAGGTTCAGATCAAGTCCTCTGTGTGTGAAGTCTGCATGTTCCTCTCATTCTTGTGTCGGTTTTTACTGTGTACTCCATTTGCTTTCCACATTCCAAAAACATGCATGTTGTCTTTTTCCAGCTTTGCTGGAATGCTGTTTTGACAGTGTGGTAATAAATACGGTAATACAGTCACACAGGGATGTGCAAAGTTGGTAGAAATTTGAAAATTCCTTTCTGGTATCATGATTTAATAAATTGGGAAGTTAACGGCAAAAGGGAAGACACTGTTGGAGTGTCTGCTAGTTTTAGTGTGCATCGTCCAACAGCTCCCACCTGAGCAAAGGGGCTGAAAGAGGTGGTGACCAGGATGTGGTGGGTCAGAGAGAATTTTGTTTTCCTTTGCCTTACTCCTGCACATCGGGTTGAAGGATATCGGTGATCTTCTCTGCAATCCTAATTGTCTGCTGCAGTCGGATTATGTTAGGGTTCTTCCTTGCCCGACGCCTGTTCAATGTTCCATGATTATTGGTACTGCTCAAAAAACGTACAGAAAACAATTGGTGAATAACTAAACCATCTTTCAAACCATTAACCAATAACACAGTGCGTGTGTTTTTTTTTGTTTTTGTTTTTCTTTTTTGGGGGGGGTGGGGGGCATTATATTAGTTGGTTTGACGCGTCCTCTACACACTCACTCCCCCATTTAAGCTCCTGCCTGCCGGGCACAACCTCTACAAGTACAAGCTGGTTATTTTGCATCGGCCAACAACAAAGTTTGCTGTTTTTGGCGGCAACTTCCAAAACATGTTGCGTCTTTCAGGCCGTGTGGCAACCCAAAACAATCCCTCCGTCACATCGCACCTGAGGCGCTTGGCTTTCTTTACAAAAACAAAACGGGTTGACAAAATGAAAATGTGTTCCTCCCTCATTTATGTGTCATCTCAGCCCCGACCCCGTCGGTAAAAGATCAAACGACGTTTGAGGCTTGCTCCCATTTCAGCCACTTCAGATGGACAGCTGAAGAGTTGGCCAGTCCAATGGGAACTTTAATGGGAATTTTTTTTTTTTTTTTAATCAGACTGTGCACTGACTATGTACACTGGTACTGTATGTTTTATATGGAGGGGTTGGGGGGGTTCTGTATACTGGGGCCAAAATTGAATTTGAAGTAACAATATTATGTAACATATGCAATACATTGTGCACATTTGTGTCTCTGAACCCTGAACTGAATTAATTAATTAACAAACTTGTTTTTCCCCCCAGTGGAATTCTTTCTTTTATATCAGGGGTGTCAAATTTTTTGTTGCGGGACAGATTTTAAGTAGTTTCCCTTAGAGGGCAATTAACATAAAACCATAGAAAAAAGTCAAAAATAACAGTTTATTTGCTTCTTCTTGAAGTTACTGTAATGAGGGGATTGGTAACATGAAAATGCTTACAGTATCACTCTTATTTATTACAAATGAGAATTTGACATTTTTGTAGCGATTGTAGCAAACATCATGAAAGTTTACATCTTTGATTTGCTTTCATGGGCCACATAAAATGATATAATGGGCCAGATCTGGCCCCCGAGCCTTGAGTTTGACACTTGTGGGGGGTTTTTTGGTTAGTATTAATACTAGTCATAGCAACAGTTGAACTATTTTTTCTTCCAAATGATTTCACTCATTTTTCAATAAATCTATTTTAATGCTTCAACAGTTGGCCATTTATGTTTCCTTTTTTTATGTCAAAATATGAAACAACCGGTTACATCACCGACTCTCAAACACACACACATGCACACACACGCACACACACGTATAAAAACCATGGTAACAGAAGAAGCCCCCAGGGTGTTGAATCAATAGCACTATGCCAATCTTTATCTAAGCAAGCCTCACTCCCTGATGCTTGTGTACTGCTGTCACTTTGGCTATAATGATCTAACCTATGAAGCAGTGATGAGCAGTTGGCCAGCGTGTCACTCCTCATTCAGACACACACACACACACACACGCACACACACACACACACAAATACCACAGACTAGCTTTCTTCATCAAGAAACAACCTGTTTATCTACTGTACGTCATTGTTTTTGTCCACTAAATGCAATATGCTAATGCCGTCCATATTTTTTTTTTTTTAAAAAGGCATACAGTACAAAGACCTGAGCGCAACCATTTTCATTTGACCTGCACACTCGTTGCATCACAAATGGATGCCTATTGACCAGTGTCATCGACCTCGGAGACCTCTTGCTCTCCAGCCAATCCGTAGCGGGCCTCGGGGGCGATTATGACATTTACTCGCACAGATTATAATTTCAAATGGCTGTTGAGATGGAGGAAAAAAGATTCCCCAGTAGGAGCGGCAGGGCGGCTCGAAGAGGCGAGTGGTCAATAAGAATAGACTTGAAATAATCGATTGGAAATGGACACACAACAAAGGCCCTGCGGGCTGTACCGATCAATAAGCTGTGTTAAGTGGCGGTGTTGCCCTCCATTGATGAGCAAATGGCTGTTTCGGCTGTCCTTGCTCCTCAACTCTTTCTTCCCCCCCCCCCCCCCCCCCCTTTATCAGCGCGTCAAACAGCGGGGCCAGGTGGTTAACCACATGTCGCCTTTAGACATAACACACCCCGGCATGAATTCCGTTTGGCTGGAATTGGTCACATGGTGTGCACCCCTCCCAGTATCCAAAAAAGAACCCCTGTCCCCCAACATTTACAAACTTGGGGGGGCACTGCAAGAGTTCAAAAGTCTTGCTTTTGTATGCAAAGCAGCCTTTTTTAATTTGTATATCTTTTGACTTGTTCATGTTATAATAGTGGGTGGCCCGGTAGTCCAGTGGTTAGCACGTCGGCTTCACAGTGCAGAGGTACCGGGTTCGATTCCAGCTCCGGCCTGCGTGGGTTTTCTCCGGGTGCTCCGGTTTCCTCCCACATTCCAAAAACATGCGTGGCAGGCTGATTGAACACTCTACATTGTCCCTAGGTGTGAGTGTGAGTGCGAATGGTTGTTCGTTTCTGTGTGCCCTGCGATTGGCTGGCATTCAGGGTGTCCCCCGCCTACTGCCCGAAGACAGCTGGGATAGGCTCCAGCACCCCCCGCGACCCTAGTGAGGATCAAGCGGGTCGGAAGATGAATGAATGAATGAATGGATGTTATAATAATATATACACCTTTTGTGGATATATATATATATATATATATATATATATATATATATATATTGCGCGTCGTCCCGCACGCGGTCTGTCCTTCCGTCTGTCCCTTTTCAAAACGTACCTACTTCACCGCGCCGCTGCGCGCCGCCACTGCGCCGCTCAGGCAGTGGCTCACTACGATCGCGCGGGCATCTTCGCGAAAAAATGTTGTCTACCCACAAGCATTGCAATAAAATTGTTAGTTATTTAGTAGAGCTAAACATCTCTTTATTTTCGGGATAAGCAATGAAGATGAACAAAATGTTGAACCAAGCAACAACACTTTTGTGGGCCGAAGGCCCACCTTACCAGCCTTCCGCAGGAACTAGCCGATGAGCCGCCCGGAGGGCGGCGAACCACCACCTTACCAGCCTTCCGCAGGAACTAGCTGATGAGCCCCCCTCGGAGGGCGGCGAACCAGCTAGTACTGTATATACAAGTATATTCTTTTTTTTTTTTTTTTTTAAAGGAAGGGTGGGTGCATTAACTCTGTTTTGATATTAACCCGGGTTGAGAAATAATGACTGCCCAGTTTCTTGCAGTGGTACGAAGCGGTAGTAGATGCTCAGCATCCGACTGTGTAAAAGCGCCATGGCGCCGCAGGCAAGAATGAGAAGGTAGTTGTGTCAGTTATCCGTGATAGGTAGCTGATTCTGAGCAAGCGGTGAAGATATTCTTGTGCATAATTAGTCAATAAAATACTGGTACGCACAATCCAGTATGTATTTCATCAGTTTCTTTTTTCAGGGGAAACTTGTAGACTCGGAGCAATCGCTGCAATGTCTGGACTTTTTGAATGTGTGTGCAGAGGACATGTAATTGAAAGGGAGTGTTTTAAAATACAAGCTGGCTGCTCGATGCATTTCGTGTACAATGAAAAGGGGGTGTGCATGTTTGAGGGGGAGAGGAGGTTTCCAATATATGTACGTTAATGGTGGTGCATAGCTATAAAAAACATTCTGCAAAGACTGAAGTAGAGCAACATGTATGTGTCATGCGTTTACTTTTCTTTCTGTTTTCTGTATTGGAGGTTTTGGGTGTAGGAGAGAGGGTGCGCCAACTTGATCGGGATAATATTGGGGGCTGTTTACCTTAAATGTTCCAGAAAGACTATGAGAATAGAACAAGATGTCTTTTCTACCAATTCAGTTGCGATGTTGGAGTAGGTGTGTGGAAACACTCAAATAGAGCAACACATCTGCTTGATGCCTTGAGATGCTATGAGGGTCTGTGCAAGGACAAAGAGGAGTGTTCTGTGTGTAGCTTAAAATGCCTGGAAAGACAGAAAAAGAGCAAGATGGCCTGTCTGGAAAGGCGATAAGACATTTTTGGAGTTTGTTTGTTTTGGAAAAGAGGTGCGCCAAGAAGGTTAGGATGTTGATATGTGGTGTCATTTCAAATGCTTGGGACACATTTCACAAAGAGACAGAGACTATTTCACAGGTTCAAAAGAAGTGAAAGAAAAAAAATCTATCATTGGGGAAAAAAAAGTAATGTCTGTTACTTCCAACACAGTATTGTTTGAAAACAACACCTGTTGTGCAGTCCCGCTCTGGGCCATCCATTTCGGTGTAAATCAAAGCGATGCAGGGTGCTGACACGAATGTACCAGAACCAAGGCGAAGGGAGAGGAAGATAGCTCCGTCTTATTACTTCTTGCCATATGACACACGCATGAGCCATGAATAATATACGACTACGCCACCTCAACTCAGATGAAAGTGGTGCGCTGTGAGTCGGTTACAAGGGAAGAGGGAAGAATAGTGAGTCCATGCCAAGGACTGTGAGGTAATTTGCCTCTTTGTGTGTGTTTGGTGACAGCGCACATCAGTGTCGCGAGTCGGGAAGTACGTGCAGATAAAAAGGGGGGGGGGGGGGGAGAACAATGAAGAGTTTGCATCCGCACACACGAGGGAAAGTGTTCCTCTCTGGAGAGGTGATCAAGTGCGTGGCACTTTGCCTGTTTTCACTCTGCTGGGACGCGGCGGTTCTCGCTCTCTCGGGGCGGAAAGCGGGAAGGCGTAGGGGGGTAAAAAAACTCAAATAAAAGGCATCTTTTGATTATCACGCTCACCCTTTGGAGAAGAGTTGCAGGTTGTAAACAGTATCTTCAACCCCAACCTCTGCCTCCTTGCATGCTGCTTGACGAAACATACTTTGGTGAGAACATGCAAGACACCAGGCAGTACGTCTCTGTTCATCTTGTCATGGTATTGTTTGGAATGATCGATTTTAAACCTCACAGTTCCACCGTGGTAATAGCTGTATATATGTAGTGTAATGTCATGTGACATACGCAAATGATCAATAATTATTGTCCAATTAATATACATAATATAATATAATATATATATACAAGCTGTGAATGAACGGTCATTGAGGGAAACCATTCATTCATTCATCTTCCGAACCGCTTGATCCTCACTAGGGTCGCGGGGGGTGCAGGAGCCTATCCCAGCCGTCTCCGGGCAGTAGGCGGGGGACACCCTGAATCGGTTGCCAGCCAATCACAGGGCACACAGAGACGAACAACCATCCACGCTCACACTCACACCTAGGGACAATTTAGAGTGTTCAATCAGCCTGCCACGCATGTTTTTGGAATGTGGGAGGAAACCGGAGCACCCGGAGAAAACCCACTCAGGCCCGGGGAGAACATGCAAACTCCACACAGGGAGGCCGGAGCTGGAACCGAACCTGGTACCTCTGCACTGTGAAGCCGACGTGCTAACCACTGGACTACCGGGCCGTGAGGGAAACCACCTTTCGCGATTTTTAACCATAGTTTGGCAGCCAGGCTTCAGTCGTCACTTGAAAGTGGCTCTGGAACTTCAGACATCCGAACATCCCATTGGCGGGGAAACGTGTGGATATAGTGGGATGGAAATTCAAAACAGCTCACTTACAGGCATATTTTCAGAAGTAGGCAGACAAAACATCAACTGGGGGTTGCTTAACTTTGCATTTGAATGGTGCGAAGAGTGCAAAGACACTTTTGTCTGTAATCCAATAAAATGTTCAATTCCCGTCATACAACCACTTTGTCAGTTGTTCCCAGCCTTTTGTATACGGCACAAGCAAAGAAAACCACGGGCAAAACTGCACGCTCACCAAATGAGTAAAAAATAATGAGTATATTGTCGCTGCCTGATGAATACACCATCTTAGGTCTCAATTGTAGTGGTGCGACAGCATATGTTTGAATAGGATGGCCCGAAAAAAAACGCTTCAATCCATTGATTGGCGTACAATGAAGTGTCACATCTGTTTTACGACAAAGAACCGAATATTGTACCGTATTCATCCAAAGGACACCTGAACATGCTTTCATGATGTCATGTCATGAATGAAAGTAACGCACGCCCTACAGTGGAAACACAAGTCCGATCAGGGTTTACCTGATCTAATCCCAACTGTGGAAACTGGAAGAAACATGGCTTCAAGTGCATGCACAAAAAGGGTATCATGCCGAGCAAGGGATTAGTTGGAAAAACATGTTATCCCAGATACTTCTTTCAGCAACACCTACTATTTCAAAAAGATTGTTCAAAATGCCGTTCCCACAAGCCTCAAGTTGTCCATTCAAGACCAAAAGCGTGACGTCAGGCCCACAACAGCTGTTAAACGATACAGTACATGCTTAATTTTTTTATTTTTTTTTATATAGTATCACATGCAGTGCGTGCAGTGTTAGGTTACCATTGTGACTTTCAAGTATTGTGTCATCGTATGAAGGAGAGAAAAAAAAACGAGAAGAAAAAAAAAAACCTTTCAGCGAGCAAATCCTACCAGGAGCCAAGCAAACAGGCCAACAAAAGGTTGGCCGTCGCGAGCGGGGGGCCGGCACCAGCATTGTGCCTCCAGTCAGCAGCAAGCAGAGACAATGGGTGAAGGACGTTTTTTTCAGCGCTTGACCCAGGCTACCTTCACTTCACCTCAGGAAGACAAGGTTAAGATGGATGGCTCTAATTAAAAGAACCGGCCTGTCTCGTTGTCTCAATGGCATCGGGTTTATTTTACAGGAACTTTAACGGGAGCCTTTGTGGGCTGGTAATTACAGGGTGAAGTGATTAGAGTTGCCCAAAGGCATGGAGGTGACAGACAGACTTGGTGGGGTAACCCAAGTAACCTTTCTGTGTGACAACTTTTCCTATTGTCATTCTTGACAAGTATAAAATTTAACCTGCGCCTCTTGCGCAATGTTGGAGAAAAAAAAAATCCAAATGAGGAAACGGGTCATACTGGAATGGAGGGAGAGGTTGTTGGGACTTCCAAATAGGGAGTTTGCACATACCGATTTGTCCCCGTAACCGACAGGGGTGAATATGCTGCAAACAGCCCAGAAAATAAAAAAAAACAGAACAAAAAAAAGTTCCTAACAGACACAGTCAACCAAAAAAAAAAAAAAAAACATACACAAAAGAACTGCAAAACTAAAACGCTCCAAATAAGATATGCTGCAAAAGGCCAAACGCTGCAAACACCGATGCAAACAAAAAACATAAACACATACTTGCAGAAAAAAAACCCCCACAAATGCAAGGAAGAAATGCTGCAATCGCCGCAACAATGCGGAAGCAAACATTACGAACCACGTAAAAAAAACAAATGCTGCGGAAATCCAAAACACGTCAACTCAAAAATGTTGGCAAGTGAAAAAAATGAGCAACTAAAACAAGGGGTCACCCCACAAACAGTGCTGTGAAATTAGATCCTCGCCGTCTTCTGATCCCTCGTGAACTTTTATTCATCACCATCCTTTGTCTATTGTGTAATTAGTCTTGCGTTAATTAAATATTACACAAGCTTTTCTCAACAAACACTCTATGTAACTATGCTGCTCTATTATAACAGTAAAAGGCAACGCCCATATGCTTAAAAAAACATTAAGTAAAATGTACCTTTTATTTTCACCAAAAGATGGCCAAATACAGTAATGGCTAATCAGGCTTTCTTGCGTTTTTTGTTTTGCATTCGTGTGTGTGTGTGTGTGTGTGTGTGAAGATGATTGACTCAGTGTACCACACAAATAGCAACATCTCCACCTACAATTGTGAGTCTTCTCCCTCAAAACAAGATGGCTACCGTTGTTCCAAGACTGGCCTGTGAGGGGTAGTGTGGCGCCACAGAGCATTCGGACTTCCAGAAGAAGAAAAAGTAGTTGTAGTAGAAGCTAGGCTTACTGTTAGCTTAACTGGCTCAGGTAAACTCTTCTCATTTTCTTTTTTTTTTTTAATCGTGAATGATTGTGAGAAAAATTATTCGACTTGACGTGTTGTAGGTGCTCCTCTATTCATGTCTGGCAACAATGTGAGCTTCAGGTTGAAAACGGCCCCCAATGGACTCTCTCAAGTAGGAATGTGTGTCAAGCGTAGCAAAAATTGCACTAATCTACTGTTTATTAACTGTGCAGTAACCGGAGATTCCCGATTAAACGCAGATTTGAGCATGATTAGGGTGCCGTGTCAGATCAGTCACAAGGCTCGGTTCAGCATATGGCCTTCGCTTCAAGTGTGAGGGGCTCCAATGACGCCCAGGGGGCCGCTGCCGAGCTTGTCAAGGGAGGAAAGAGGTTGTTGGTTAACGAACGAGGGTATCGGGGCTTTTGTATTCCTGCTGAGTCTACAACAGTACCGGTCTATCCATCCATTTTCTACTGCTTTCAATCTTGAACATTGGACAGAAGTCAGACTCCACCCTGGATTTGACGCCAATGTTTACACAACCTTCAAATGTCTTCAATGCCATTTTAGCTCATTAAGGCCTCAATTATTCTTTCATGTAGCACTTCTTTATCCTGAGGTGCCACGTTGTCTAATTGTTGATAACCACATACAAGAAAAACAAGAATCCGAGTTCATGTTTTAGTTGAGTGGAAACATGGTAGACTTATTTAGATTGCATCAATGTATCCATTTTTTTTTTGTTTGTTTGTTTATTTTGCTCAAATCAAGCCAGAGGTCGTACCACTGTGATCATTCATTGAACGATTTTACTGTGCCACCCGCTGGCTCCAACACTTGAGTAGGGAAAAAGGAGACTAATTTATTTACAGCGTGTATTTATATTTATATAAGTGGCTTCTGAGATATGGCATCTATTTGAGTGGAGGTAAGGCGTGTCATTTTATAATGTTTATCTCCTTGAGTTACGACTTTATTCTTGTCGTGTTAACATCTTTATCGGTGCGTGCTTGGCTAAATGTGTCGCAGTGTGTCGGATGTATGATATATTCATCTCTATGTGTGTGGCTAGATTGTATGTCATGAAGCATGCATGCACGCTCAAAAACTATCCTTACATACTTGGGTATCACCACAGAAAGTTATTTCGAGCTGCAATTAAAATCTGTTTAGCCGTCTACGTGTACACGGCTACACATACTAAGATGTCTGACCATGCCATATGTTAAATAGCTGCATGGTCAGCTTATGTAGAAGGTAAGGACGTTACACTTTACTACCGCTAAATAAAGGAACATGTCAGATTAAATAGCACGTGTCATGTTGCCCATTAGAATTTATGATTTAGTGTTGCAAATAAACAGAAGATCTGGAAAATGTGTTCGGTTTATGTAACCGTGGTTAACGTATTTTTAAACGTGTACGACATGTAGAAACGGTATCATATCAATTTAAAATAAGCCTTCCCAAATTGAGCTTTTAGAAGAGAAGTTTTTCTTTACCATAAAAAACAAACAAATCTAAGGTCAACATATCGTAGAATTTATTGGCTTTGTTTGTCGCTGTCCTTTGGCCAAGTACTTTGTGAGAATATTCAGCTTTAATGTAATGTAGGATATGAAATATTTTTAATAACCTAAGACAAATTTGAGCACCTCGTCGGTCCGCTTGCATTTAGTGAAACAAACAATGTACAACATATACTGTTATAAATAATAAAAATAATTTCTGCTTGAAGAAAGTGTACTACATTTGTTTATGGTATCCTCATGAATTCTTGAACGCATCGTGTTGTACATGTAAACGCTTCTGAATCGATTGAAAATCACTTGCGAGACAAGAAAAGGGCTACCTAGAAATCCAGCTGTCGTCGGACGGTCTGCAGCATGCAAAATAACGGTATCACTGTTCCACAATAATTCATTTGTGTGAAGAACAGACTTTTAAGAACGATGGGTGAACAAAAAAATCTGATTCGATTGAGATAGGTCATGTAAAATAATTCCCATAACACCTTCCTGTAGCTCCACTACCTAGCACAATGAATCCATACGGAGGTCTGTCAACTGCATCATTTGTTGCTAAAAATAAACCAAAAACTAGAAAGAAAAAAAAAGCCCATATTTTTTTCGAATATGGTCTGTCTTTTGCCGTGACTATGAGAAAAACAACGACCTCACTCATCGGTGAAGTTACTTAATCGTTGCCCTGTTATTTCTGCCGCACTAATATACAATATCGCGGTACGTACTATAAGATAAGATAAAAAAAACTTTTATTTGTCTCACATTTGTCCCAATTTACAGCAGCAAAATTATGAAAGGAAGAAAGTAGAAGACAACATATATAAATATAAAATATAAATATAAGCATATTAAAAATGGCTGATTGGGGGTGAGTCCATGTTTTCAAGACCATCTATTCAATAGCCTGACAGCAGTCAGCAGGAACGAACGGCGGTACGTCTCCTTCTTGCAGCGCGGGTGTATCAGTCTGTGGCTGGAGGGTGGCCTGGAGGGCGTGGGAGGGTCTGTCCATCATAGCTGTTAGCTTAGCTAGCATCCTCCTGTTGCCCACCTCCTCCGGAGTGTCCAGGGAGCAGCCCAGGACAGAGTATCTGAGGCAAGGTGGTCGACTGGTTAGCGCGTCCGCCTCACGGTGCAGAGGTGCATGGTTCGATTACGGCTTTGGCCTTCCCGTGTGGAATTTGCATGTTCTCCCCGTACCTGCAACACAATTGTCCCTTGCTGTGATTGTGAGGGTGAATGGTTGTTTGTCTATGTGTGCCCTGAGATTGGATGCCAACCAGTTCAGTGTGTATCCCGCCTACTGTCTGAAGACAGCTGAAACCTCCTCCAGCACACCCGCGATCTTCATGAGAATAAGAAAATGGATGGATATCGTAATATGAAGTGGCGATGTTCTTTCTGGATCATTCTCTTGCTTCGCTAGTTTTGCGACCCGCAGCCATGGATCCATATTCGCTATCTATTTAGCTATCTGTTATCTTTCTTGTCTGTTTGGTGTCAGTGTGCAGAGAGTTGCGCAGTAACTCCACCGACAGTGTCAATACTGCTTTGTAAAGCCCGTGTCGAGTCAACACCTGAGGGCGAGCAACTCGCCGCAGGTCATCACATTGACTCTGGACCTTGTGTGTATGCTAATGTTTGGTAACAATGCGCAGCATGTACCAGGCTCACTAATAACAGCCCACTCAACAAGCCTGCTTGACAGCTGGCTGAGACTTTGAAGAATTCATAATGAAGCTATGCCTCAGATTAGCACGAGAGCGGCTGCCTTTGAAGGAACAGCGCAAGTTGTGTGAGGTCCTAATTAGGAATGGCCTATTTTAGTTTGGACACATGCTGAGGAGAAAGCGTGCGTGTGTCAGTATGTATGTGTGCGCATCAGTTAGTGCACACTTTAATTTCTCCGTGGGTCCGTGAGACTGTGCAGGTGTTGTTTGAATGAGTTGCTATGGAACTGTGTGAGACCAGAGAAAATATACAGTACAATTTTAAAAAGCTTTTTCATATTTTTGTTGGGGCTTTGTTGTGTGAACAAGATTTCTTGGTCTTCATCAGTATGGATGTCCTGCAATAAATTTCAATGGAAACAATATTTTGAGAGCTATAACGTGCGCGTAAAATATAAGCAAAAAATAAATAAAATAACGCTACTGAATAACATGGATTATAAAATACAAACAAGTAGGAAATAAATAAAAATACAATGTAAAAATACCATACATAAATAGATTGATTAGTTGAGTAGTAGTAGTAGTTGTATTTCCATGTTGCAGTAATACAGGACAGATTGGTATACATTTTATAATATTTTTGTTTGTGTAGGCACAAAACAGAGTGAAATATGATTGGCTTGACCATGAGCCACAACTCAAGAATGTTGTGTGGCATTCAGTTAACTCAGCTGCACCTGAAACAATTTGAAAATACAAATAAAAAAAGTGCAAACAAATAACATATTCAGTATTGTGTGTGTTTATGCATCCTGTAGGTAAGTAGGAGGCCTACATGTTTACAAATGGACACAAATATACACATACAAAGATCATGCATTTTTCTGAAACTTTTTTCAGCCCACTTTTTTTTTCCACCCCCCACTCCCCATTCTCAATCAGCAGTGCCCCCAAAACAATGGCGGAATGTTCCGGCCTGTAACCATTCCTGAGTGTCTATCTGATTGAGGAAAGCCTGGGATAATCCACGCCGGCGTTATCAGTGGCAGGGATCCCATTTCCATATCGGAGCCCTTCTCGACTGATAAGAGCAGCCCCCCCCCGAGAAACGTGTAATGATGGAGTGATACCTGTGGTCCGAAGGCTTGATGAGAGCCTTATGAATGGTTCAAGCGGAGGGGTGATGAGGAAGAGGGAGGCTTTCAGGTGGGGAGGCTGGACAGTAGCTTTCAGCAAGGCAGATAAAAGCGAGGTGGGGGAGGCGGGTGATTAATGTGTCTAAGTGGCCAAAGGTCAGTGTAGGGCCCTCACCAGTGACCGTTCTTAAGAGAGGTCACCTCCACGACCATCCGTCACACTCACAGAGTGGGCACACTCATTGCAGTGATTGTGTGTGTGTGTGTGGATGAATCCATTATTTCGACAAAACATAATGTACATAAATGTGTCTTTTAACGCATCCACTCGAGGAAGACGTGTGACCTCCATTTTCTTTTCAGCATTTCTGTCCGTGGGGCCAAACAGTGCGACACAAATGCATTATTAATTGGCATCTATTTCATCACGGCCGCCGCTTCTTTATCAGCATGCCGGCCATCGGTGGGGCCAGGCCTAATGGGTCATTGTAAGAAAGGACTGTTGCCATTTCAAGTGACATGACTTGATGCACATTTTTGAGAGAGAAAAAAAAACATTGTGTGCTTTCTGGGGCTGGAGAATTTAGTAAATGTTTGACTTTATTTTCAAACGTGACTACGTCTAAAAAAAAGTCATCTTCTATTTTATGAATGGATGCAAAAACTAAACTGACATCCAAAATAGCGTAAAAAAACTATTCCGGTATTATCGTCTTCAAACTTACCATTCAGTGCATGCCATTAGTAAAATATTAGGAATAAAAAAAAATAGTAAAAAAAAAATAATGGTCTGGCTAAGAATTTACCGAAATATTCAAAAATTAAAAAAGAACAACAATGTGGACTTCCTCCATATACAAAAAACACACACACAAAAAAGCAGACTCTATTTCTCTACATTCTGTAGGTTATCATTGAAGTTTTGTTGTTGATATTGCAATTCTTTTCTCTGTGGGCGCCCATGTCCCCAGAGAGCCCCTCCGCACCACAGGGTACCCTTAAAAGCACATTAAAAAACACAATGTCGCTCTGCATCCCGTCTCCTTGCATCCCTGGGCCCCCAGCGTACACTGTAAACAGCTGGCATGGCTGATATTTTATTAATGATGCTCTTTAATTAGTTTAATTACACAGAATCACATATTTCTGCATAATGTTAGCCCGTTTAATCAAAAAGAATCCCAACTGCCATTTATGTATACACGGGAATCTCTGCCCTCTGGCTGAGAGAGGACTATAATTGTGTGCGTTTGTTTGAAGGGTCGTCGTCATGTGACGCGCTTGAGGAAAAGTTCACTGAAACAAAAGGTATGCATCGTTCCTAAGCTTTACTAGTACATTTGGGATTTAGTTCCAGCCCCACAGTCGCAATGGAGACACCTTCAGGTTCACATCCACTTGCGCCAAAAACAACCTTATGTTTGTCTGTGTGACAAAAATAACCAACGTGAGATAATATTGTCTGGAAAAGATATACCAACATATTTGCTTTTGAAAATGAATAACTCCAAATGGGCTGAGACAAACAGCTTAACATTGACGAGTTGTTTATTTTTCAAAGTGCATGTTGTGCTTTCTTTGGATTTTTTTGTGTGTGCATGCAATTCACAAGTGTATCGGCGACGATCGGCCAGATAATGTACTGAAGACACGTCAGTGATAGAGGTATGGCTTATTGTTTCTTTGGATATTAATTCTTTTTGCACTTACATTTCAATTAACGTGCTAAAATGTAACTTACAACTTGACCTCAACAGCATTTTAATGTTAGGATTGAGAAAGTGGAACATATATATATATATATGTAGATGAAACTGACTTTAGTTACTGGTGGGCAACCATGTAAACACCATCGCAAATTGAAATAGGTAGAGGGACCATGATTGGAATGGAATTTTACCAATGGCTTTACTTTTAATGGTGGTCTGGAGCATGGGTTCAGTCCCGCGATGATGTGAATGTTTTGAGGTTTGTTTTTTTTTTTCTCCCGTGATTGACTGGCGACCAGTACAGTGTGCGCTCTGCCTTTGGCCCAAAGTCAGCTGAGATAAGCTTCAGCCCCTGCAACTCTGAACAGGATGAGCCCGATCATGGATGGATGGTATTATCAATATCACCATCAGTGTTGTGCTCGAGCTTTCAAAGAATCTAATTCTGGCCATTTAGAATAACATGGCCGAAATCACAAATGAAATTTGTGGATCATTGTCACTGAGTGAAGAATACCAGTCCACCTGGTGTGTTTACACCAAAACCCAATAAGTGTCAGATCAGCGCCTAAAAACAGAGCTGTTTTTAAGCAGCACATGTTTGCATGGTCAGTCTCAGCCCATGCAACTTTGCATGCAAGCACTCTGTCAACAGCGTTACTGGAAGACGACCGTTGTGTTAATGCTCACACACATTAGCATCCCTCAACAGTTTCCAAGATGGCCTCCAGACCAGACGCAGAGGGGGTGGAGTGCAGCTTGTCAGACACTGATGTTCTGCCATGATGACAACAGAAGTAAATGAGGTTTCAGAGACCTCATCTAAGACAAAATCAATACGCTGCCTTCTGAGATCAGCAGAGAGGCTTTCTGCATTATTTACTGAGGAGAGAGTGAGAAAAGATGCTGCCATTTTGGTGAGCCCGGAGATGGCCGTGTCTCTCTCTCTCTCTCTCTCTCTCTTGCTCACCATCTTATCACATCAAGAGAAATGATAGCTATATTTCCACGTAGCCCACCTGGTCTGTGGTATCGCTCCATGGCCCTGACTGCTTTAAAAGTCAATTATGAGGCTAAATGACTCGAGGAATATCACTCCAGAATGGTGTTTCACACACTTTATCGATGACAATAGCATTAGCGCTGATTAGCGCAACCGAATGTGCTCTTTTTCGGGGGGGTAATGCAACATACTGAAGGGTAACTGGATCGCCGCCTCGGCTCTGGCAGTCCCAATATGAGCCCTGCTAGCTGGCGGCTAGACTGGAAACATCCCAGAAAGCCTCAGCCCTGAGAGGGGCTAAGGTTTCAGCTGATGCAAAGGAGCTGGCAAAATGAGCATGTTGAATTAGACTTGACTTAGAGGCCAGTAGCTTGTACGGACTTGCAAAGGTACATTGGATTGACCCTTTATCAAATGGGGATCGCACGTAAAGAATATGATTGAAATTTGACACTTGTGCTCACATTCAAGCAGTTTTTAATCTGGTTGCTTTTAATGCTATCCACAAGTTTTCCTTAATAAACCTTTCACCATTATCTGTTATACTGAAGTATATCCAGTTGGCTGTTTGGGTTGGTTGCCGTCTTATGCTTGACTCAAATTTAAGTCGTAGTCGGGAGTAATATGTTTTTGCTCCAGGACTCGCTCTAGATTTGATCATGCTTAATATGCTTCCAATTTATGTGATAATAACAGTGATAGACGTGTTTTAATGCTAATTGAGTAGATTTTTCGCATAAATCCTGGTTAACAAATGTAAAAAGGCGTATTTTAAAAGACTCACCTGAATGAGTATATGCATTTTGCAGTGTGTCAACTGATTTTATTTCCCCTTCCCCGATATTCTCGGAAAACGGTTGATCCGACAACTGAGCTGTTAGCCTGTTAACATTTGCAGCTTTTCTTATATATGTGTGTTCAACACCACGTTCGTTCGAGTCACAGATCAGACACAGCGTCCTCATTGCACTTAAATCTTTTTAATCAGGAATCTCCAGTTACCCCGCAGTTAATAAAAATCAGATTAGTACAGCCATTGTGCTGCTTGCCGCACATTCCCACTTGAGGGATTCCCATGGGGGCCGTTCTCTAGTTGGCGTAAGTCAAACAACCCGAGTGGGCCAGTGTGGTGTTACGTCATCCAAGCTACATTTCATCCTTTATCCCACGTTCAAGCCATCGTCTTTGTTAAGTGGGGTAAATGCATTCTGCCAATAAAAATTCAGCCAAAATTCCCAAACTCAAAATTGCCAATTGTAGTGAATGTGAGTGCCCAAGGTGACCTTGTGTACCCCCAACCCTAATGAGGACAAGCACTAGAGAAAGTGGATGAATGGCTACGATTCTCCTTTTACAGTCAAATGTATTGTTTAAAAGTGATAATAACCAAGATGATTATTCTGACATGTCGGTCAACCTTACAGCTACTCATTAGTATTGTCAAATTGTACCCACTGCATCAATAAATGTGTGACGGTTATATGTCACAACAAATACCTTGGAAAAATGCCAAAACTAACTACACTATAAGAGGACATTCACCTCTGATGGTGTACAACTTGTGACTAATGAACCCTAATTACATGCAAGAGAAATTAATTATTTATCTATGCATGGATGTATTGCTCCACCCTCCGTGCTCTTTGCTGTGATCTATCAAAACAGTGGAAAGGTTTGTTCGTTAAACTCATTCAAAGAAGAACTTCATAGCATCGCGTACACAGTAATGGACTGCCAGGCACTCAGGTGGATATTGCCACATTTGATGGTCCATGCAGTGTTAACTGGGCCAAAGCTCAGGCTATACATGAGAGTCTGTACTTGTTTTTTGCCCTTTTGATTACCTTCTTGAAATGTCACTTGACTGTGACAAACCGCAACAAATAACAACACCTGCAATGCTAATGCTAACCTAGCACTGGGCTGTGTGGTATTCTACCTGAGAGTGACACGCTTTACTGCCATGGCCTATTTTCTTCCTCCTCTGAGACATTCCTCAATCAAATTATCTCTGCCTGAAAATTGAATTATTGCAGAAGACCGACATTCTCATTGTTGTCGTTGGGCTTGTTTTTACTGATGTGTGCATTTTGGCATCATTTTTGAAGTTTGAAAGTGGAAACAGCCTGTTCGAAACTGAGACGAGGATAGCTGAAAAGTGGCAGCCTGTAAGCCTATCAAGTTGGCAACGAATCAATCACAACATTTTGAGAACCTTTTCTTTACATTAGAAGCAAGCAACATCCTAGCTAACGATGGTTTTGGAGGTGGAATCTTCATGAAGGCCTTCGACAAGGCTCAAGGAAAAGTCTTTGGGTTAAGTAGAATGTCAGCTATGCTAACGTGCTAGCTACTGCAATAATTAACGTATGAATCATCACCAAACGCTGCACATTATCGATAATGATGTGAATCACTAAGATGCATAATGCAAGGCATTTTGCCTCGAGGGATATTTCTCCTTTTCTTGTCACGTCCGTGGGCTTTACATGGTAGCAGGAACAGACTTGATCGAATGATGACACAAACTGCCATTGCCTTTAGAGAGCTGGCCATCTCTTGTTTTGATGCGATTCACCTGGCAGTGTGCCCCGGCCTTGTTTACACTGCCTCGCTTATAGCGAAAATGGGAGTCGGCCTTAGAAAATAGGCTGGGAAGAAAAAAAAAGACATTGGACGGAAAGATCTGGGTATTAGCATTCTGCCCGCAGCCTTGCTTCGGTCGAGCTAATAAGGGAGGCCTGCGATGCGGCCTTTCATCTAGATTAGGGCTCTTATCGCATGCCACCTGCATGAAGCAGCCTGCCATTCATATGTAGATCAGGCTAAGTCAGGACTATGGTGTTTCTCAACTGTCACTTCTCATCACACACAAGACATTTCTCCTCAGATTGCGTGACCTTGTCGCTGGCGCATTCCCCTCAACGTTCCTGTGGCATTTTTTTCATACCTAGTGCAAATTAGTATACGGAGGAATAAATAAATGTCCAGCGTGAGAAAAAAATATATATATCTATCGGCACATCAATGCAAAACCCCTTTGGGTATTAGTGATTATTAGCGACTCTAAAGGAGCAGACGTGTTCGAATTGGGTGCCAATAGAAGCACAATGAGAGCACGATGATGGATGAGGCCCATGGGATTGACTCGGGCCATCAATGCTTCCCATGAAAACAAACATGCCATTAAACCAAAAGCGCAGACGTTGTAGCTGTTTGTGTTTCTTGTATGGATGAGTCCGCAAAGATTTTGTGTCGGGTGGTGACCAACCAAAAAAATTGACTACATGGACGTAAGGACAGGGAAGCCCTGAAAGGTACAAACAGTCTATCATACTTTCAATCGCAGTTTTGTACTTTTACTATAAGTAGAGACGATGTGAGTGTCAAGCCTTTCTCCATTGTGTTGACTTGACATATCATTCAGGGTTCCTCTTGAGCTGCACTTTGCTGATGGTCCACATTAAGTGATTGGATCGGCTGTAGTGAGGTGTGGGTGGCATTATCGCAAAGAGACAGTGAGCAATGGAGGCGCGTGACACAGGGGGCACACACACTGCTGATTTCGACAGGGTAACCCTTTCTCCCTATTAGCCCTTCCCTTCGCCCTGCCAAGGCTCGACCCGGTTCGTGCAATCTCTCAGTGTCAACATGGCTCCGCGAGGCTTGATTCAATTAAGATTACGCCAGTTGAAGAGAGCGTACGAGTGACAGGGGTCAGTTTGATTTTGACGATGGGCTTTTGTCCTTTTTGCTTGTTTTCTTTTTTTTCTCCCCCCAAGCGTGGGGTAACTGCTTCCCCATAGATGCACTCGCTCACTGGGAACAGAATGAACAGTTTGTTCCCCTGACAAGCTCTGCTGCTGGACTGTTATTCGGGTGCAAGAATACAATGATATCAAATTTTGATGATGCACTCTGTACCTAATGTTTCGACCTGTGTCTCTGTTTCTGTATGACCGACTGTTTACCCATTTGTGTGTTTGTCTTTTTCCTCTTCAAGATGGAACATTTTGTAGCGGTACTGTACATTGCAGGTGTGTGACGAAAGGTTTTTCTTTAAAGGTTGTGACTGCATCGCTACACAAATCAGGTGTGTACCTTGAAACAAGAAAAAAACGGATAAAAAAAATTGAAAATCTAAATCCGTTTCATTTTTTAAGTTGCAAAATGTTGTCCTGTCAATCAAATTCTTGTTCTGCATCAGATGTTGATCGACTGAACAACAACAAAGTGAGTTTTCAAAAATACAAAGGAACCCACATTCATTGTGTGCACCAACTCTACAGGTTTGACTTAATTAGTTAGCATATATTGTAATGTCACCTGTTGGCAACCAGCATATTTCCGCATCTTTGCCTCCATTCAGTCTCGCTAAGCCTGTAAAATGTATACATTGTTGGCCGCATCCACTCTGTCACAGTTTATATGCTTTGTCCCACACACCAGCTGTGAATTGATCACCAATTAAGGAGCACTTTGAGACAAAACCTGAAGAAGCCATTCAAAAGCTCATTGTGGTTGTGGGCTGGGGGGCAATCGGAACAATCACCAAGTCTAGCTCAAGGGATGAGTGTTCATTTGTGTGTTGCATCGATTTGGGGGACGCACATCTGCTGACAAATGAGTAGGATGCATGTACAGTACATATTCACAGCATGTGTGTAGACAGCTCCAAAACATGAACCAAAACAGAACCAAGACCTGGCACAAAACGCAGTGTTGAACTTTGCCCCGTGAGGTCAGTCCACTGCACCCGGGTTAACATTACACCCATATTGTAGCCCACAGCTGCAGCTCATTACAATGTCCATAAAAAAACGTGGGCAGTCCGTCCAGGGGTCCGAGCCAGTCATTAAAAGAGGTGAAGAGGATGATTGTGGAGGCCAATGGAGAAGTTGGTAAAAAGACAGAGGGGAATGAGTGGATGGGGGGGCAAGTGGAGGGGGGGGCATTTAGGGTGAGAGGTGGAGAATGAAAACAGAAGCGTTAAGTCATTAGGGCCCATTGTTGTGCTCAAACGGCCGCCACACAAGCTCTCTGTGAATGGGAAATGGAGCTTAATGACCTGAAAAGGGACTTCAAAAGCCGCGACAATAGATGAGAAGGGGCGGCCCCCACTCGAATGTCACTCTGCCACTTATTGCCCTGTCGGAGAATGGCTGCCCTGTTTAGATTGGTAATGTGATGAAAGTAAAACTAGCTCTGTGCGCCCCTAAACCTCCATCATCAGCAACCCACCCCCTCTGTCTGGCCCTCTCTTAAAATAAATAGTTGTGGGAGCCGTTTCCCTCACCAATTCACATTCATTTGTGTGAATCATTACATTATTAGCGCCATTCACCCGACTGACTCCATTGAAATGTAGTGAGATGCAGCTTTTATTAGCTTGCTTTGAATGCAGTTAGATAGTGAGGCTCCCGGTTAATTTGTGATTGGGTCATCACGTTTGCTCTTTTTGATTGTGTAAATGATGTAAATGACATTCCGCATGAGTTTGACTGCTAAGCTTTTGGGTGACCGACGAGGCTGTATCACCCCGAAATTTTGAATGTCGAACGCGTTATGTCAAACGCTACAAAAATGCAAATTCCACTGTGCTTGTAAATTGAAATGTCAATCAAAGTTAGTTACTTAGTCATGTTTCAATATCATCACACTTTTCCTGTTTTTCATGATGCTTATAATGAGTGAATTCCACATCATTATGTTTCAACCTCACACAGTTGTTCTTTTTTGCTTTTGTCAACTTGGATTGGATGTCGGACAACATCTTAATGGTTCTTGTTTAAACATTTGAAATAAAACTCAAAAGTTTGAGGGTTGAAAATTGCCTTTGGAAAACGAGACTACGAACACAACCACAACATCCTAAATCTGTAAGGTTCATTGTTTACCTGAGAAAGATACTGTGGGGGGGATTTGTTTTAATCATCATTCTCTTTGAGTCTAAGAAGTACGACTCAGAAATGTTGAGTCAGTTGGGTAAATAATTTGAATTGTGTAGCCTTGGGCTGGCTGTAACGTGTGTTTTATTCTTTTCACTTGCCTGAAGCACAATGTTGCCTGAAAACCGCCGGCAAATATCAGAGAATTTGTTTGCACTACTTTGCATGTTTTATTTTGACATCACCACATTAGTCTTATCTGTATTCGCACGTCTCTTTTTTTAGGAGTCGTACCTGCTCTCGTCGAGAATCACACAGACTTTGATCTGACACGAGTTATTAATAAAGATCACTCAAATCCCACGAATATTTGCATGTGCCTGCAGCTGTTCGTGTCTGACAGCCTTCTGAGGAAATAGTATTTTGTTTGGAATATTCAATTAATCCGGGTTTCTTGTTCATGCAGACCTCTTTCTAAGAGACCGTGTCCTTCAAAAGGATTCCGGCTGTCAAGCGAGCATTTGCAATCCTCCAAATTCAGCCGAAATCTCCGCACACAGTCAACTGTCCATTTTCTAAATGGATTAAGTCCACTGGAGACGGCATGGAAATAAAGTGTCCACTACATAACGGAGCAGAAAATGACTTATTGTGCCTTATAGCGATAATCACTGGGATCATTCACAACGGCTAAGCGCCTTTCTGTGACAATCAAGTGATATTCCTAAGTCCCTCTGGAAGTCTGATCAATTACATGGCACAATCATCGTGATATACCCTCGAGCGGGGCTGTCAATAGGCTGCCGACTGGCTCGAGGCGATTGGACATGCGCTTACACACAAATCCACCCTGACACACTCACGCGAAAATATGTCGGCACTAAATGCTGGAGCTTCACTTCAGGGCGCGGAAATTAGCCAACAGCCATTGCGTGAAGTACCCCGAGCTCGCTCTATCTCTGTGAGTCTTAGCAGAAAGCGATATCAAAAAGACAATGAGATTAAACCCTTGTGAGGGCTAAGAGTCTTCGGTTTACGACAGTGCCATCAAATGACGGTCACGAACGTAACACCACGAACTTGTGTCCACAGTTTATTCCTCTTTAGCGGAGCTCAATTTTATCTTGGGACTCTGGGCTTTTTGAGAGGTAGCCCCTGCTCACCTAGCTACAATTCCCTACCCTAGTCGTCATGGTAACAATAGCAATACTGGCAGTGGCCTCGTAGCACAACGGGGCGGGGTTAGTAGTGGCCTTATTTGCATGAGACTGAGACGGAACAACCTAACCTAAAAACAAGTGCTATCAACCAGATTTTTAGTCATGCATTATCAGGGCTCTCTCTTTCTTTTTGTTTATTTTCTATTTTGACAAAAGGACGTCATCGACCTTTTATTAAGACATTTGACAATGATTTTAAATTGTGACAAAATGCATTCAACGCAAGTGATATGGAATATGTACATAGCTGTATCTTCAGCCATAAAAATACTGCTACTACCATTCTCACTTGGGAAACAGATTTGGAATTTGGAATTACCTCGCAGTGTATTTTTAGCCCGTAAGGTAAATTAAAGTGGACTGCACCCACTCAAAAGTTAGCAGGAAAAACAAGCTCTGCAGCGGAGGTACTATTCGCCCTTATGCAAATCTCTGTAGTAGATTGGTCCTGATATCGCAGCCCTCTTTGATACCCCCGCAGTCGGGTTCTCAGAAGAATCCGTCATGGTAATTCTACACTTGTATTGTTGCGTTGAAGAACACAGGGAAGTGGAGTGTGTGCAGATAGTGTCTAGTGAACAGCAATTTCTTGGCATGGCTTGCGTATCCGCCGAGATGGCAAGTGTAAGATCTCGGTCCCGTAGTACGAACGAGGTGTTTCTGTGATCTGAACAAAGACGCCAGTAAAGAGCAATGGGAATAATCAGATATGATGGAAGCTTTTATCCTCACCCGGTGCGAGTTCATTATGGAGACGAGAGTTTTTGGCTTGAGGCAAGCAACCAAGGATGCACAGTAGGACACTGAGGATAAACTTCACTAGATGCTCAGCCTCCACCCTTCCGCTGAGATTTAACATAAATTTAATTCCCACCCAAAACAAACTGTGGCAATTCGTCTTTGAGATTTGGCATTGATTGGACTGCCTGTGTATACCCCCAACCACCCCCACTGGTGCCGCCTGTATTAAGAACAGGCCTCGTCACTAATTACACCCTCACCGTCTAATAGATGCACCCTTTAAACAAACAATTGATCCCCACTTAACACATGTACCCACGTTAGTAAAACACAGTTTGCCAATTAGCCAAAGGCAACAGTGACAGCAGAGCAGCAGCACAGCAAGAGGAGATATTGCTAAGGAGGGAGTCAGCTGGGGGTGCCATCAGAGAAACAATGGGGAGGAAAGTAGGTAGAGAGTGAGTGAGAGATGACAGACTCGCCAAAGTCTGCTTCCTTGATAGAACTAAGAAACTTCTTCATTTGTGCTAATTTAACTGCTGGTAACGTTGCAGTGCCCTGAAGACTCGTCTTGTTACATATATGTGTGTGACTTTAGCACAACTCAAAGTTGTATTTACAGTGGCAAACCACAATAACAGTTATCACAAGTGGTATGCTAAAAGAGCATAATGCCAACAGGACATAGATGCGACTTGACCCTCCAAACAACTGAATTTCTAAGTTTTCAGACCCGCTATTTCATTGCGAAGCCTCAAAATGGTCATCACATCTCTGGATGACAATTTGGTGTTGCCCATTTGTCTAGTCAAAGAGCAAGGCCTGGAATTAGCCCAAAATAGCTGCTTCAAACCAAAATTGCTGACTTCCTGTTGTAAGGTATGGGTTCTTTTGAGGCGTCTTCACGCTTCCTGGTATCATAGACAGGTCAGTCAAATTCATTACAACTGGTGTCTGAGGCTGATTTTTTTTTTCCTAACTTAAATAAGATGATGGGAGATTAACACTTGAGTTCAATCGGCTCGCTGATTCACGAATGTCTTTGCTAGCTTGCTTTAGCTCCTGAAAGATACACAGAGAGACAATGAAATCACACACTCAACCCGAAAAAGGTTTTTTTTCTAATGGTGTGCTTTGAGGAAAAACAACTTTTTGTGGTAAAAGGCCTTTTACTATTAAACACAATCTGCCAGGCAATAAAACGTAAATGGTGCATCTCCATTGTGCGTGCGAGAGCTTTGGACTCACAAAGCTAACAGATTGACCCGATTTGCTTCTTTGAACTGCCCGGCACATTTGAGAGACAACAAAAGGCAGTTAATGGCTTCACACAGGGCCCCATGCTGACAAATCGGCTATTATCTCTCTGATTTACTACACAACGGATTATTGCTATGATCAGTAGCCATCTTTATCTGTGAGGGGTTCAAGACCCGAATGATTGGCTAACGGGACACTTGAGGCATTAAAGTGCTGACAGTAAATCTTGTCAATAGCAGTGGTCCGCTGTGCCGCGGTGTTGCAAAATGTATGCCAATGTCTTTAAAAAGACTTGCCTGAGTCACGGAGGAATAGTCACAATAGAATATGTATAGAACTACGCGATATAACTACAGTGTATACAATTAACCACATTTGGAGAGTTACACTATTCGGAAAAAAATTGGACTGCGATCATGCGTGTGAACATATTAAGTCAGTTAGGACACATTTATTGTCTTGATTGTCGACAATTAAATTGAGCTGTGGTTTTACTTTGTCCATATTTTTACAATGAGAGTAATTTCAGAAATTACTGAGCTCTTGAAGTCCAACATAAAAACCAAGATGA
Organism: Hippocampus zosterae; assembly: GCF_025434085.1. NCBI lineage: Eukaryota > Metazoa > Chordata > Actinopteri > Syngnathiformes > Syngnathidae > Hippocampus > Hippocampus zosterae. The sequence goes on along the minus strand of NC_067454.1, from coordinate 8,069,228 downwards.
AATTACAGTAACATAGTTCATCTCAGTGTTCATCAAAAATGAGAATGATACTTTTCAAGTTGCTATTCCTGAAAATTAAAATCTCTTTAGTTTGGACATTAACAATGCAAAAAAAGACATAGATTAGTCAATTAAAAATTTAATTTACTAACATGAAAAAATATAAAACTCACATCAACATTCTGCATCAATTACATTAAAAAACTATATAATTGTAGAATGAAATGTATCGTACGTATCACCGGGCTAAAGTCATCGAGGAACCAGCTCACCCTCAACCCAAATGTGGACAAGTGGTATAGAAAAAAAAATACTGGGTGGCTGAATGGATTTTGTGTTTCTAAATATTGCAAATGTTATTTTAATTTCATTCTGTGACTTCTTTTACCTCCCACTAGAGGCAGCCTGGGACACTTTGAGAATCACCAACACACTGTGGATACGTTTCGCAAGCAAAGGGGTTCAAGCGTGTGTTTGCATGAGTCCTTTCCAGTACATCAGCGGAGCAAACCTGTATGTGTGCAAGGCGTTATTTGCCATTCCCTTCTTTGTCATTGTGTGACATTTGCTTTCCTAATTAGCTTAGCACATCATACCAGTTCGTGTGTGTGTGTGTGTGTGTGTGTGTGTGTGTGTTCTGGCATGTGTGTGCCAAAGGGAAGGGCAGGCAGGAGCACAGTTGTAAACTTATCTGCTACAGATGACTTTCCACACAGTTCTAAGACAATTTAAGCCCTCTCTAATTACGCCACATCTGTTGCGGCGGCCGACGTCTCCTTGTCATGTGGCTGTACAAATAACTCCTGCCTTCACAAGAGCACATACCTAATGAGCCACGCAGCCTGCGGGCCAACTCGCGTCTCTGTGCTAAGATCAAAAAACGTAGAGCTAACCTCTGCTCGACGCGCCGTGCTACCACGGGGGAGCTCCAGCGACACTGTGACAACACAACAACCTGCGACGTGAGAACAAATGAGAGAAATGAAAGGAGGTAAAGTAAGAGCAGCCGGTGTGTTTACATTCCCTGACAACATTGTGAAGGTGTTATCAAGGTGCAAATCAAACGAGCCGTCTGCTATAATTATTATCTGCCCTAAATAAAGTGAACTTGTCTTTTGGGGGAGGGGGTGGTGGGTGGAGGGCAGTGGTGGAAAGCAACCAGGTTACTTTTTCTTAGATATTAGATACATAATTTTTTCTGTTAAGTGTTATTATTTTTCAACTTCTACTCTCTCCATCTATAAAGAGATATGCTTTCTATTGCTTTATCCAAGGCGGCCCGGTAGTCCAGTGGTTAGCACGTCGGCTTCACAGTGCAGAGGTACCGGGTTCGATTCCAGCTCCAGCCTCCCTGTGTGGAATTTGCATGTTCTCCCCGGGCCTGCGTGGGTTTTCTCCGGGTGCTCCGGTTTCCTCCCACATTCCAAAAATATGCATGGCAGGCTGATTGAACACTCTTAAAATTGTCCCTAGGTGTGAGTGTGAGTGCGTATGGTTGTTCGTCTCTGTGTGCCCTGCGATTGGCTGGCAACCGATTCAGGGTGTCCCCCGCCTACTGCCCGGAGGCAGCTGGGATAGGCTCCAGCACCCCCCGCGACCCTAGTGACGATCAAGCGGTTAGGAAGATGAATGAATGAATGAATGAATGAATGAATAAATGAATGCTTTATCCAAATAGCTCATTTCAACCGCAGCATATGATGACTTTAATCAGGATCGGTAGGGTCAACCGCGGTTGAGGTTGCCGTATTATTTTTTTTCCAATTAGGAATTTTTATTTGTAAGTTCACGATGTCAGCACTATAGAAATATATGTTGGATAGCTTGTCCAGTGATCTGTTTTTTTTTTCGTACAAGAACTATGAAAGTTAAGGTTTATTCCCTCCCACCCCTCTGAGTTGTGTCATATTATGAAACTTTGTACTCAATATGTCCATCCATCCATCCATCCATCCATCCATCCATCCATCCATTTTCTAATCCGCTGATCCTCGCGGGTGAATTGGTACTTGTATTTATACCAGAGGCGGCCCGGTAGTCCAGTGGTTAGCACGTTGGATTCACAGTGCAGAGGTACCGGGTTCGATTCCAGCTCCGGCCTCCCTGTGTGGAGTTTGCATGTTCTCCCCGGGTCTGCGTGGGTTTTCTCCGGGTGCTCCGGTTTCCTCCCACATTCCAAAAACATGCGTGGCAGGCTGATTGGACGCTCTAAATTGTCCCTAGGTGTGAGTGTGAGCGTGGATGGTTGTTCGTCCCTGTGTGCCCTGCGATTGGCTGGCAACCGATTCAGGGTGTCCCCCGCCTACTGCCCGAAGACAGCTGGGATAGGCTCCAGCACCCCCCGCGACCCTAGTGAGGATCGAGCGGCTCAGAAGATGAATGAATGAATTTATACCAGAGTCCTTTTTACGCAAGTACCTTTACTTTTTCCTTAAGGACAGAGTTTGAGTATACTTGTGCCAACTCTGGTGTAGGAGGGGAGGAGGGGGGTCAGGTTGAAGAAAGTCGGTGTAAACTTGCAAAGGCTGCAGCAAAATAAGTCGGTAAGCTAGCAGTAATGACGGGTGGGGAGATGAGGGTGCGGGTGGCAGATAAAGTGCTCGTCTAAGACACACAACAGGTGCTCCCCGTCCGCAGACAGCCGTTGTCCAATGGCGTCACTGGGACGAAATGCTATTCGCCAGCCAAAAAAAGCAGCCCTAATGGTGCGTAATGGGACGGCATTGTTAAAAATACTTTCATCGCCTCAAATTGTTTTCCGCCACCGTGTTTATCTTAAGGCTTTAGCCTCGGGATCGTCGGCATCGGGCACGACACGGATTTAGCGTGTGCTTCCTCCTCCGTGCCGAGGCTTAGCTCCAGCTTGCGGTTTCTGACTGTCAACCTCCTCGGCTTAGGCTGTGTTTTCCCACCGACGTTCCAAATGTCATTATGAGCTCTACTGCGATTAAAAAAAAAAGACTAAACCGAACACCCCGTAAGCGAGCACACGTGTTTCCCCCGTCCCGTCAAACTCGCCCCTTCTAATATGGCTACATTCCCTTAAGATACAATAAACGCTTATTGGAGAGCCACTCTATTAGTGACAAAAGGTCACCCCGTGAAAATATCCAACTTATGAAGGGCCTGAGCTAGAATATGCGGAGGAAGCACAAAAAGAGGTGTTGTGTCCCATGTGTATGATTATATCTTCTTCCTTCATCCTCCCAGCACTGACCCAAGGGCCACCACTTTATTGCTCTCAGATGCTGGCTGCCTCACAATGTACAAAAGAGTCTGCTATTCCAGACCTATATTAAAGCCGGCCTTCGTTATATACACACTCATATATAGGCTCGCATGCATGTGTACGTATTGGTCGGGAATGACAATTTGGATGCAGTGGAGACTTGACTTCCTCTCTGGAGAGCAGCGGTCTGTCTGTCCTGTCAAAGACTGACTGAATGTCTGTCATACTCGTGTGAATATCGCCAACCCTCCCGAGTTTGTAAAGTTTAAGTTTCATGTATCGAATGTAGGAACAATGCATCAATGTGTCAACCCCGCGAAACAGCTGGGGAATACAACAAAAGGGGTCCTAGGTTTGCGAGGGTACTGGCATTCGATGTTTGGAGGTTATGGACAACATACAAGGAACTCTTTGGGGTATTGGAATTGGCATTGGAAGCCACGCTCATTTACGACCGTACTCTCTGTGTTTCGTTGAGTTGTTTTATAACGATAGGAAAGGCCCAGTGGTTTTTCACACAAAGATTTACTCTAATTATGATTTTAAAATGGCGTTAGCATAGGTTACAGGTAGACTACAGCTTGTTCTGATTGACTTCCCACTTTAAGGTACAGTCATGGAATTCCTCCTTCCTGTGTGCTTGCGCGGGTACTCCGGCTTAACATTCCAAAAAACATGCTTCTTAGGATAAGCGCTACAGAAAATAGATGGATTCATCACTGTGCACTGCCTGTTTAATTGGAACTGGTTGCCAAGCGTCACTTCCACAAACTGTGCAGCATTTTGTCACAGTCACCATTTCCAAATTATAGACCACAATAACCAGCTGAACCCAGCCCACTTTTTGACATATTGCTGAAGTATTGGCCACAAATATTTGATATTTTTGTGTCGGGTGCAACTAGACACACTGCTGTATGTTGATTAGTTGACAGAGACTTGCGATTTCCATGTTGTCAACACCAGTGGAGATGGAAGTCTGGGCTTGATATGGTACTCGTTGTGTTTCCATCGGAAGAAAAAAATGACTAAAACCAAACCACATCTCACTATCCTTCATTTGAGTGTCAGCCGCACTTAGAGAAGGTGGAGCCAGACGTTTGGGGCCCTGTTTTCCAGCCCAGTACAAGTCGAGCACAAAACGCAGTTGGCTGTGTGAATGGATGGAGTTTTCTCTCTTTTGGTAGTTGTTGAAATTGCGGAAGCCTGCATCAAATCCACCAAAATTGCATGGCACCACCTGCGCCACCACTTAGTCCTGCTTTTAGCGAGTCTAAAATCTAGTCTTACATTTTTTCACCAAATTGCCAGATGTGCTGGTGCGTGCAATAGACTGGCAGAGCGTGGTCTACCAAATTCACAAACATGCTAAATGAGACTCACCCAGGCACAAAAATAGGATAACATCCATTTTTAGACCAAATGCAGTCTACGATACCGTCTTTCACCAAATTGTCCAACAAGCTTCGTCCACCGGAAGGCCCAGCGAGGCCCAACAGGGTTCCAACAACAGTAAACGAGATGCCTCATTTTTACACCGAGCGCACGGGTGTCTGTCTCTGAAAATAGGGCCCTTGATAGTAATTGGACGATCGTCACTTACATGTTGACAACAGGAAATTAATTGGACATTTTTGCCCAAAATATCGGAGCCAACAAACCGAGTGTCGGTCGCAGGGTATTCCTTGATACGCTTTAAGACAACACACTACTGGCGTCACAACTACAGACCATGTACTGGAAACACTAGCCACATCAGCGCTCACTATCCAAATAATTTTGAATGATGAACTGTGCTGTCTATTGGAAACATGTCAAAGTCACATTACTTTCCTTATAAGTCCTTATTTACTTTATTTACAGTATATTTGCTATTGCACTATTGTTCACATCTTCATCACATGGTTTTGTGAATTCACGTTATCAGTGCGCGTGTATTTGTGGAGTGTTGATGCTTATTCTGAGTGCGTGTGCATGTGTGTGTATCTTGCCTTTAGAGCCAGTATGTTTGAATTGGGTTCTGTATGCATGACCCCATTATACGCAGGCCTCGGTGGATAACTGTTTGTTTGCACATTCAGTATGAGCTTGTGTGTGAGCCTTCCACTGTATATCTGTGTGTGCGTGTGTGCGTGTGTGTGTGTGTGTGTGTGTAGTTACAGCTATCAAATACTTTTAAAAGCTTGATTTCCCCGGGGAAGCGACAGAGGTCATCTCATCGGCGAAGGGATGAAAACAACATTTGCATGCGATTGGTCACGCCCACAACATTAAAGTTTTAGCCCGACAAAAACACGTCAAAGAAATTTACATCGCCGCCTTGACAGGCCCCGCACAGTCCGGGACACAGCCCATTGCCACTTCCAATTATTAAGGCTACTTTTATTGTGCGCATGTGAACTCCATCTTTACCCATTACCAATAAAAAAACATAACTGGGAGGAGATATTTTCCCTTTGTCACAGGCATTATCAACCCCCTCCATCCATTGAGTGTGCATAAAGCTGCCAATCAGAATTAGGGAGTGGGCTCGCAGACGTGAGATGATTCGCCTGGCTCAGCCCCCGTGCACTGGATTTAAATAATAAAAGAGAGATTTCTCTCAAGGCCCTCAGCGCCGTGCCAATAAGAGAGCGGGGAAAATGGGAAAATGGATGTGTGCATTGAGAAATAACTGCAAATTGACGGTATAATGAACACATTTAATATTTCATTCCTCCGCATGGAAATATCTATATCAGGGGCCTTTCTTTTCTTTTCTCATCCCCTTTTCTTCCCCCTCTGTCGAGAAAAAAAAAATCAACCAGCTGCTCAACGTGCTGGAGAAAGCTTTACATTTCAAGCATGGTAATCATTTACAATTACAGAACAAACTATCCCATCATCGCTCGTCGTCCTTCAATCTCATCTACAGCAGCTCAAGAGCTCACGAGGGTTGGCGCGAGAAAGCCCCTGGCCGTCATTGGTTGCCGTTGCAAAGATCTCGACCACGTAATCTTCTCTACAACCTATTTACCACCATTATGGCACCTGCAGTTATTACACTTGCAGTTCACAGTGGCATAGAGTAGCTTCCCGTCACCCAGGGCAAGGAACCCGTCACACTCATGGACCATCAGTACTCCCTGTGTCTCTTTCACAAGTAAAACAAACCATAAAGGGAACATATGGAAACTTGATTGTTTACATATTTTAAAAAAACTGGGTTTCTGGAGTGTCTGCTCACCGAACTACTGTGCAATTAAACAGCCATTGAAAATGTTCTGCCCATTTTCAAAAATACGTCTTCAAGCGAGCCGCTTCGAATTTTGCCACAACGTGACATTTATATTTGGTGATGTGTCCATTGCGTGTGACACATGCATGACTCCATGCAACTGTCTATGACAGGGCTGTCAAACTCATTTTTGTCACGGGCCACATTTACGGTTGTTACGGTTTCCCTTGGAGGGCCGTTCTGAATTTTGGGAAACCATAATCCACTCCACATTTTACATACACAGTGCATCACAAATTGATGAATAATTAGTCTTAAAATCAGACGTCAAGAATAATGACTGCTATTGTGGATTGCATATGACAATTTGAAATTTTGGTTCAGACTTTAGCAAGCATCGTGGAACTTGACATGCATGGTTTGCTTTTGCTGGCCACATAAAATGATGTCGCGGGCCAAATCTGGCCCCCGTGCCTTGACTTTGACACCTGTGGTATAGAGGAACACTTGGCTGAGTTTTCCTTCCTTGTGATGGCATGAAGCCTTTTAAAATTCTCAAAATGACATATTTACATAAACCTGATGATATAAAGTGATCAAAAATCCCTTCAGCTATCTCCAGTGCGACATTAAGTTTGACATAAGTCACGTTTCCTTCAATAAACAAGTACCGAACCACAAATGTATGGTAGACAGCCGCAATGTATCCCACTTGGTTCTGTTGCATTGTTAAAAGTTGTGAGTGTTGAGGTACTGTATGTGCACATTGGGTATACGATGTGGGAATTGTGGCTGGTTCAAGAGGGCGGTTGCTCACTTTAAACTAACTCATCTGCTCGTACTGTATGTACTGTCACAGAAACACAGTAACTAAAAGTACCGCATGTAAAGAGTTCTTGCTACAGTGTCTCCCTCCCAGATACTTTACGGGCCAATGTAAACGACAACTACTTTAATGAGTTTCTTTTGTGACTTAGCGCTCCCAAGAATTCGGGGCCAGCTGCCTGCATGTCCACCTTTTTCATGTTACATTTTCCACAGACGGACTAACGCGTTTTATCTGTCAACATTAGTTGGAGCTCCTTCGAAAAGGATTTAACGAAATGATGCATGTGTCTTAAAGCGGAGGGAGGCTATTAATGCTGGCTGGTATTTCAAGAAACCAAAATTGCTTCAAATGTGTCTTTTGACATTAGGGCTCCGTAAGCTTTATTTTGGCTGAAGCCCGCTCTACTTTTTTCATTGTTTTAACAGCATCAAGTTCGGAGACATGTGTGGAATAAGCGGCCACAAATATGTAACTAACTGAAAACAGGTTGTTTATCCTTTTTTATTGCCTTTCTTATTTTAACTGTAAGGGTTCAAACCCATGCCGGGACAGTCAGACTCGACAGAGCTGGACCACATTGTTTACTCAGATGGCTATCAAGCAGAGTTTACTTTGATGGCAAATTTGGACTATTTCACTGTTTAGTTTTTATTCATATTACAGTCGTGTCTTTCATTATGGTTTAGTCATAGCTGACAATCATTGTGCTGGAATTGTTCGACTTAGAATTGTATCTCAAATTGTAATGATGCCCCCCCCCCCCCACACCTTGATACTTTTACTCTCCAATGCCATTTGAGGTTTGAACATGCAAAGAGAGGTAACCAGCGAGGATACAATCCAATTAGATCTTGCCCTGAGCTTAACATTTTCATTGACGGACTGTTGAAGGTTTTCTGACTCATGCACACCAACTCCAAAAATTAAGTGTCGGTAAGATCTAAACTGTCTTTGAATATGTCTATATGAATTTAATGTTGACATTTGTTCTCTCTTAAGGATTATTTTCACATCTACAGACCATCTATCTTCAAAGCCAAATTGATTTGGAAACTCCTTCCTGCGTTATTGACTCAAAATGTGTTGCTATAGTCAACACACGTATCAATAATACATCGCGTGTTTGTCAACCTCCCCGGCGAGTCTTTGCGTGTGCCCATAACTGTTTTAGCAGCGCACTAATGGAGTCGTCAGCATGGTAGGTACCAGCAACATTAATTGCCTTACATGAATAATGATTACCGCGGCGACGGTAATAATGATCGCGTCTGTCTGTCGTCAGCAAGTGCGCCGCTTCGCATCAGTCGGCGTCGATGCGGTGTGTTCATGTCAGTTGGAGATCATAGGCTGTATCTCGTTGGCTTGCTGTTTTATTTTTGTTTTTTATTTATTTTTCTGGGGCTTGTTAATCGCCTTCAAAGGCGTGAATGAGGTCAAGATGCGCAACATTAATTCAATAGCTCCCGACAAACAAACTAGAACACGCGGAGACCGACGGGGCCTTCGCAGTTAAAAATTCATTTGGGCTTGTCCTGAATTTGTGTGCTGGTGATTACTGATTTTTCTTGTTTGTAGGCTTTACTTTTAATCTGCCGCAGAGTGCTTAATAATTCATGGCAGCATTTGAAATATTAAATGTGTGTATTAATTTCATTTATCTTCAGCAAAAACAAGGGGGTGCAAAAACAAAACTGCAAACATCACACGTATTCTGTTGCGCTGGAGTCTTTCTGCGGGAAAAGAGAGTTGATTCATTTGGAGTAGTTTGTCCGTGTAGTTATGAGATGTATATGCTGTAATTGAAATAAATTTACTCCATTGAATAAGCGTAATTAGTACAATGATGTCAGGGAGAGACCCCTGATTATCTAGTGTAGCGGTCTATAATATTTGTGTACTAGCTCGGACATGGCTTGCGTTGTGTTGTCAGCTCAAGTTCCCAAATATTTTCTATGTTGCCATAAAATTGGATTGGATTGGATTAAACTTTGTCGTCAAATGTATTGTATGTGAAACATACAGCACAGATGAAATGTCGTCCTTCTCAACACAAAACAAGAGGAGCCGCTGCGGGTGTCCGCGCCGCCAATATCAAAATACACATTTAAAACCAAGACATACACTGTTGCCCTTCAACTGGCCACCAGTCCAGGGTGCACCCTGCCTCTCCCCAGATTTAGCTGGGAATAGGCTTCAGCGTACATGTGACACTAATAAGAACACGCGGCATAGAAAACCTTTCCTAACCTTCAAACCTCATATGTCAGGATTGTCGTAAAGGACCGCCTGTCTATATTTGAGACACGTCGGACCGTCCTCCGCAGTCTCGGCTTGTTGTTGTTAACCACCCGCCATTATCGATGCGATGTTTGCATGTGGTAGAGACACCTCCGCATCCGAGGCCCCCGTCCTCCTGTCGTGTTCTTGTGTGATCTTGCACTCGTGTATGTGATTGGATTTTGGATGAACAAAAACCTGAAATTACACACTTATTGTGTCGCGGCTCAAAACCCGCTTTCACAGTGATGACGGGGGCCGGGCTCACGTTCCGCCCGCGCCCTTCAGATACTGCCCCACCGCCGCTACCTCCACCCACCGCCGTCCTCGCCATGTTGTTGACGGAAAAGGATAACAGGATTAGGTCGCCCCTCCCCTCCTCCCCCCATAAAGCATCAATTGGCATATTTGGCCGGCTGTTTTAAAAGAAACTCGACCATGGGTCAGTGGTCAACGCTGAACCTTGACGCATTTTGGCAAAGAGAAAAGGCGAGACCTCTGAAAAAGGGGTGACGAGCCGGTGGCCTCTCTCGGGGTCTTGACACTGTACCATCTGCGACCCCCCTCCCACCCCCGACCCCACCCCGCCCTCCAGGCTATGCTTATGCTCATCACAGAGATGCTGATAACACAGGGTGTGACTAACACGCCATACAAATCTCCACATCCCAGGCAAAGGAAGAAACAGCAAGTGTGCGGGATTGGGGGTAAGGGCGGGGCGACACACGAACGCACAAATCCACATCCGCTATTACAACCGGTCCACGGGACCCACGGGGGGCGGGTCACTCCTCAGCTCTCAGGGGCGTGTCAATTTTTGGTCTACTATGACGTGTGGGTGGACCGAGATGAAGTAAATGACAGGGTGTCAAGTGGTATGTTATTAAATTTGAAAGTGACAGCGTCCACACCTCAATGCAGGTTCACAACTACTACTGATCTCCCCATGGCGTAGACTCAAAAAGCTCTCTGGCCCAGCCTCCACCCTCCTTTTATATACAATATATATCGTCTTACTAATTAGGTGGACAGAGGTTGCTGCATGAACAAAAGAGGCAACATGATTTACATGCAGAGATTTTCTTTGATGTTGATGCTGTTTTTTTAGCGCGAACAGTAAAGGTCAGTTTGCACTATCAGGCTCTCGATGATAAAGCTTTGTTGACATTGTTCGAGACTTTCAGATATCAATTAGTCGGCTCCATGTTTTCGTCTAATTAAAACGGAAAAGAAAAACAATAGCAGCCATCGGGGACGCACGAACGTTGAGAGAACTAGATGTGAGCGAAAAGAGTTTGAAGGGTATTGGAGGGCCTTTATTGCTTTGATACTCTTTAGCCCACGATGAATTTCAAGGGCCAGATGTTGCACCAACTTTTTAGATGAATAGTTTCATGTTTTTGCTGAGGACACAATAATGAAAACTGTTTGCAACGCCCATCCATTACTGTCAACACAGTCCACTTTAAATGAGGCTTCAATCAAGCAAAATATTTTTTACACTGGAATAACCAAAATGACTGAAATGGAAACTTCACTTTTAGTCATATGTTTGTTTGTTTGTTTGTTTATTTATTAGACCTACGCATGATATAAGTGCCTACCAAATGTTATGTCGCCAGGTGAAACTGGCGTCAAGGTCTGAATTTTTCAAAAGCCAGTTTTGAGGGTAGTAGAGCTTGAAATTTTCACCGCATCTGCAAAAACACTGTGAGTTTTTGAGTTGGACAATCTCCTGAATCTGGCGGTTTTTTTTACCCAAGAATAGTAATGACAATGAAACTACCCATGAAGGCTAATTACCCACGCTAGAAAAGCACTCCTTTATTTGGAGACCACATCCTCGAGTTTCACCTCGTGGACCAAAAGTGTTCCTAAACCAGCTGAGTGGCATGAGGCCTTATTGCACAGAACTCCACTTTACGCTGTCTTTTCAAGCCTGGATATTATCCTCTTCCTTTTTTGTCACTGTTCTGTATAAAAAACATGAGATCCTGCCACCAACATTCCGCCTTGAGCCTGTGTGTAAGGAGAACGTTGGGAATTGGGCAATATCCAACATTGATGTCAAATGTTGTTATATAAATTACACCCTATTGTCTTTCTTTTTTTATGAAAAGCCATTAAGGCAGGAAGCTAGCTGGGCCTGACTTTGAAACATAAACCTGTTAATTCCGACATCAGATCCAGTCAGTCACGATAAACATGACACGAAACATTGAGAAACTGGCCCAGTCAGAAAATTCAACATTCCTCATGCCCGTCTTGTGACCGATACTGCTCAATCCTTGCAATGGGGTTGCTCAGTCAAGACTTTGAGGATATAAAACAAACGTGACAAAGGCGAAATCCCATTTTCACCCCCTAAAAGCATGAGTAAAGCTCTCCTCCAGGTCTGCCGTGAGATGCAGTATTAAAACCTCTGGTGCAAGCGGAGAGGAAGAATCAAACGGCGACAGAGATGGAGGAGTGGGTAGGTGGTGTTTAAGTGCTGAGTGTGGAGTGTCCTGGAGGATCTAATAAGCAGGTTGAAGCCCGATAAGGATAAGCTGTCCCTCTGGCTCCGTGGAGCCTTGTGTGTATTTTTTTCCATTCGTTATTTATTTCTCCCCGCCTTCAAGCTGTAGCTCCTGGAAAACAAGAGTAGCCCCCAAAAAGGGGAGAATGGATGTTGTGGGAAAAGGTGAGACTTACGTGAAGGGGTTGATGCTAGGATTCGGGTTAGTATCACGTGGTGGAGTGAGATTTTTGTACAGCGTTACGTTTTGGGCAAAGAGTTACAGCTTAGGGTTTGTTTTGTCAGTGACAATTCATGGCAGGGAAGATTTAGTTTTAGGCTTCAGGTTAGGTTTAGAGTCAATGGCTGGTAAGGGTTTAGTTTAGGAATTTGGGTTCCGATTAGCGGCTTGGGTAAGAGGGTCGGTTCGGGATTCGGTTTAAGTCTATGATTCATGTTTTTAGTTTTAGGTTTTGATGTTTCAGAGTTTTGGTTAGTTTTAGTGGTGACAATTTAAGGCAATGCATTTTGTTTTGGGGTTACATTTCGATTTACAGTGAATTCACAGTTTAGGTTAGGGCTATGGTTTTGAGGTGAAGATTAAGGGTTCCTTTTTTGCAATTTAGGGGATTGGATTTAGCGCGAGGAATAAGGTTTTCGTTGGGTTCTGGGTTAAGTTTTGACTTTAGCGCTTTGGGGCGTTATATAGGTTCTTAGGATTAGGGCTTCGGTTTGGGTTTTGGTCCTTGTTAGGAGTTGAGTCGATGAGCGAGTGGGCTCAATGAAAAGGGCTTCGAAGAAGAGAAGTTCATCGGACAGAATAGGACAAGGAATATAACATACAAACACACTGAAAGGAACCTGCTAGTGTGTTAGAGATCTGAAATCCAACCCCTGAGAAGCCACACTTATCTTGCATTATTCATGCTAAGCGCAATTGGCCCGTGCAGACGCCATTTCCTATTGTGTCTTTGTAATAAAGCAACTCTAGTGGAAGAGGAAACGCAGCCCGGAGGCCACTTTGCACACCGTGGAGGTTGCAGGTCATCATGGCAAGGTGTGCAGACACTTTGGAGAACAAGAGTGTACAGCGCCTGGCGCCTGCCATGTGATTGAGGAGCCAGTGCGAGCGCATGGGGTGATCGGAGAAGGTCACCTGTCATTTCCTGAGACTCTGTCTGGATTTGTTTCTTTTTCATGGCTGTCGGTTGGGAGGGATTGGAAGCATTTGCCAAAAATGTCTCACATCAAATTTTTAGCTGATTCAAAACTCAGTTGCATGCGCATCGTGTTTCTTTACAAAGTGCTCATGCAAGGTTCCTCCCTGGTATGCATATGAGAATGCTCTGCGTCATTTTTACAGATCCTTGTGACTGGTTCGTACGTGAAACATCTGAAAACCTTTTTTTTTCTCAATCCATGTGATCAGTACTTTTATTTTCGTCAGAATAGCACTCTGACTGCGCATTCTGCCCATGTGGGAGGATGAGAGAGACACGATAAAGGAGATCTCAGTGTGTGGTCTTTGCAGGTCAAAGACAGCCAAGTCGTGAAGCTCCTTCCTGCCCCTCAACCATCTGCCGTTCCCCGGGAGCTGCCAGCATCTACCCCCGTCGGGCCCATGAGCTGCCGCAGCCCCCCAGAACTACCCTCTGAGGATCCGGCACCCATGAAGCAGCTTGTCGAGCTGTGGTTGGGGGACAAATCTGGATGATGTAAGTGTCTCATTTGCATTTCATGTGCCCGTGGGCAGGTGGCAAAGCTTGCAAACCCACCACTGTATTGTTGTATTTTAGGAAACAAAAGCATCAACATCCTCTTTAAGTACAGATCATAAAATATGCAGCTCTTACATAAGTGTCAGTTTGTGATCAATAAGGCTAAGTGCATTGACTATTTTTTAAATGATAAAGTCTAAGTCATCTGATTTGATTTTGTTCTAGAATGTCAAACCGAATTTGATCCCGATTTGTCCTAAACTAGCACACATTCAGACCTTTACAGTGCATGTGTCAAATCTCACTCTAATAGAGTTTCATGCTGAAGTAGAATCTCAGTTTCGATTGACGAACCGTGAATACATGATTATGATTTGATATGGGGTTGATTTTGCAGGTGACAAATGTTTAAGCCCCTGTGAACTCTCTGCGTGCGCTTGTTGAGATATGTTATGAGTGTGTGTACACCATCCCGAGGCAAGAATAGACAAGTATTTCTTGGAGTAAGTGTAGGCCACAGGCAGCCCTCCTGCTGGCTGCCCTCAAAGCCTCGGAGACTTAGTCGAATGCCAGGCCTCCATGCAGCATCTTAAGATAGACACGCTTAGGCAGCAACAGCGCAGGGTATCATATCTCCAAGATCCTTACCAAAGACAAGAGCCCCGCCACCAACAAATCACCCTCTAGGAGATTTACACCCACCACTCAGCCAACGGAAAGGGACCTGACAGTGGACATACGCTCGCACGCCATTCGATTAGTCACCATCCATCACATCCCGACGTTGACGGGGGGACTCCTTCTGAAAATAAATGTATATTTAGGAGGCTCGCTGTGGAGGGAAGGGAGGGGAGAGGTTGTGTGTGGGATCTTGTTACCACTCCAGAGGCTAAAATTAATGGCTCTGGGGCTGTCGCAGGAGTGACACCCATGCATTGAGCGCCACCGTTTGCCTCCAAGTCGACGTCGCTTCTCACCGCCGCGTCTTAACAGATGTCAGTCAAAGAGCGAATGGCGACAGGAGACATTGCAAAGCCTACTGCGCGGATTTGGGGTGACTCCAGCGTTGATGACGTCATTAGGCTGGATTTTCACTGCATGGATCCATTTATCACTTTCCCAATAGCCATTTTGTTTTGTTTTTGACACCGTGATACATAATCTCATTATTTTTAAAGACAACTATTGCAATAACTGTCTGGGCACGTACTGTCCCTTACATTAAGCAAATAACCATTGCGAGGTAAGCAATTTCCAGAGCACAAAATTATCCTGACCTTTGCCTGCATCAATTTAAGAAGATCACAATCTTGCTTACTCCAGCGTCGACCACACGCCGCTTCCATCGTGTTGCTGTTTGCTGTCAAGTGGCAATCGGCTAATGGCTAACACTACCTTGTCCTGCGCTAACATGGCGCTGCTGACAGGTTCACATTTGAACTCAACATTTTCCTTTTTCTTTTATTATTATTCATTCATTCATTCATCTTCCGAGCCGCTTGATCCTCACTAGGGTCGCGGGGGGGTGCTGGAGCCTATCCCAGCTGTCTTCGGGCAGTAGGCGGGGGACACCCTGAATCGGTTGCCAGCCAATCGCAGTATTATTATTATTATTGTTAATATTATTATTATCCATCCATCCATCCATTTTCTGATCTGCTTAATCCTCACAAGGATCGCGGGGGGTGCTGGAGCCTGTCCCAGCCGTCTTCAGGCAGTAAGCGGGGGACACCCTCAACAAACACCAGGGCGAAAATGAACCGCAGCAGAAGCATTACAATTAAATACCATCTATATATGATACTTTAGATTCATGTCCTTCATAAAATGAGCAAAATAATTGAGTGAGATTACTCTCATGATTCATGCCCAGTCAAACTTTGGCATGGTGCAAAGTCGAGTTTATCAGCTACCAAAGGACCAGCAGTGCATTTTAACAGTAGAGGTTCTTAACTGTTATGAGGCAGAGACGTCTCAGGAATACCGGATGAAATTTCCCCCAAAGGGGCCAAGCTAAAAACCCGATGAACTGCTATCCGCAAAGGAAGTCAGAAGAGACCGAAAGTTCCAATCAGGGGTGTAACGACTGGAAAAAGAGTTTGAGGCAACAAGTCACAACAAACGTAACATGACATTTGACTGGTAATTTTACACAGTACACAACTTTTATGTCCCTGTGACCAGTGAAAGCTCAATTATGGCTTTCACCCATTCATTTAGATAGGAGCCAGTTGTTGTCAACCTAAAATAACAGAGGAATTTGCTGAGTGGGCAGAACTAGCTGAAAGAACCATTTCTTTTACTGGCTATAAGCTATTATTTCATAGCTAAAAGCAGTCGGTCAAAAAAAATGAATGACACCCTCACACCTTCTCTGAAGGCCTGTTACTTAAATGATTTTGAATGATCATAACACATATACTTCGAAATAATTGCAATACATCGCAAAACAATGGAATGTGTTACATTTTCTCTTATTGGCCAAATTAGGTACGTGGAAACATTTCAACGAGATCCAATAAAACAACTGGCTCAAGTGAGTGGAGATTGTGGAGTGTAACACTGCAACATGGAGAGTTGTAAAGTACAGAGACATTGCCTAAGTGGACATTTTTGCCATTGCAAGATGTGTATCCTCTGATGTGAAAACTCCGGTGCAATTTCAATTGAGAGGGGACTTAGGGGTGCAAAACAGAGGACATGGCAGCAAAATGGAAACTGTGGCGTATAATACTGTGGTAACTAGAGCTACAGAGGGGAAAAGGCTGAAATGAGTTATTTTTGCTCCACTGGGAATCCTTCTTATTGATCAGCCTCAGCGTGAGCCAAGATAACACTTTAGATTCAATAGCTCACTCCACACACAACCGCTCTATGTCACACAACACACACACGCCTCACCCTCTCACACTCACCACTTACAAATGTGTCACACACACGCGCGCATGCACACAGCACCCTGGAAAAGTGCAAGAGATAGTGTTAGATGAGCAACTAATCGAAGTGGACATGAGACAGAGCAATTAAAGCTCATCAGAGGCTGGCTTCCATCTCGGAGGTGCCAGCATGTGCTCCAATCAACATCTTGATTACTCACAAAGTGACAAAAGAAAAAAAGATCAACCAGCAAAAGGGACAGTTTGGGTTGCGGGGGGGGGGGGGGGGGCGTGGACTTGAGTCTTTTTTTTTCCATTTTAACAAGTGAAAAAATGTTGCACTACAATGGTGGATTACTGTCTGCCTCAGAGTTAAAGCATTCTGGGATTGAATCTCAGGCCTTCCTGTTTTTTTCTCAGGGTGCCTCATCGTCAAAAACAAAATATGTATCCCATATCTGCCATATCTGCAAGTGCAACCTAAACGGACAAATTAGAAAATCACCTCACGCCGATATCTCTCAAAATAAACCGACTGCTGACATTCATAAACCTGTGTCTACCTATTCAACACTGTATATCTAAACTAAAACTAAAATGTACGCCATTGATCTCATAGTAAAGCTCGTCCATCATTACATAAGTAAAATAATTGCAGGTGACAGTCAGTGGAGTGATGGGAACATTTCTGTCATTTAAACCACCTTGAGGTGGAGGCCGTATATTTCCTCTCATGTATTGGAAATCAATAAGCGGCAAATTATTTATAGCCCAAAAAAAAAAAAAAAAGGCAACGTCGTGTTAAATTACTGTCACCGGAAGCCAGCGAGATTTACGTGTAAGCCCCCGACCACACAAATCATGCACAGTCAGCACAGGTGACTCACTCCAAAAATGTAACTGAGTCGTTCATCATTTCCTCTCAAAGGTCCAAACAATAACAAGAAAGTGTGGAGCTAAATCTATTACAATAGCCTTTTGTTTTCCATCAAGTCTCCTGTGGCCGCTGTGTGAGTTATCTTCCTCCGTTGACCCACTTCGGCCACTGTTGCTTTTCTTATTGATTGTTTTTGCTCAGGCTGTCACAACACCGGGGCACAATGAGCTAGCAAGAGGATGGTCCAATCAAGGATACATATACAGTAACTAAAAGCTGTTTTTAGGAACCCACTAAATGAAGGCCAGGGAACGCATTTGAGGTTTTGTCTTGTTTTTTTTTTTCCCAGCATGACAATGGGCAATGTAACCGAGTATATATTTGAGAAAGAAAATGTGCTTAGCTAAAAATTTAAAGAGTACTTCGTGATACTGGATGGTCTTTTTCATACATGTGTCAAGCAGTGTATCTATACATTAGCACCCACCACAGCTAGCATCACTTTAACTGGGCACCACCGGCATACAAACACTGATTTATTCATTTTGATACAGTGTTGCAATACATAATTCTCAATGAATGTTCATATTGCTTATAGTGTTGTCTTTGGAAAACCTCATAGTTCTTAGGAAGTTGCCAAGGAAACCAATTCAGGCTAGCGAACACTAGTCATGCTAAATTGTGACGTGATTCTAGCCAGCTAACATTCTAGTTTGGTTGTCTTATGAATCCCATTTGTCTTCTGTGTGGCCGAACGCATTGCTATTGGAAGATACATTCTGAGTAAAAAACATAAATCATAGTGAAGTTCTCTCAACCTATTCTTTCCAACTTTTATTCAGTCAAAGTACACATGTGATATTAGATAAATGCAATGTTTAAAATTGGAGTATGTCACTTTTTGCATTTGTTTAAAAAACCAACAACAACGTTATAAAGAAGACACCAAAATTCAGATCAAGCCCATTGGCTCCTGTAACATCTTGCTGCATTTTCCTGTGGCGACTCGCAACATTCTCATGCGCCATAATTACTTGCTGGTGCACCAAAAAATGACTTACTGGGAAATTATGCATTTTACCTAGCAATGGCCAAAATGTGGCCACTTGTCTCTGCTAAATAAAGATATGATTCTGCATTTCTGTAGCAGAAAATAATCATACTTTATCTCTACGTTATCCTTTTCCACTTATGTCACCTGACCATAGTCGGGACATGTCAAAACGTTTTCTCCAGGGCTGATGTTGTCCTTAACTCCCTTCACCGGTTGCAGTAGTGGAATAAGGGACAGGCAGCAAGAAACTAAGGAATCACCAATACGCTGTGAAGATGTGGTTTTATGAACTGTACCGCACTTTAGTTTCACTGAATATTCTATTGCTGGCTAAATTGTCCCTGGTGTCTCAATACAACCGCAAACCTGTACACTCGCCTTTCGCACCATCGCAGTTTGTATGAGGATAAAAGTCCAAAACACATATTACATACAAAAACATGTGTTATTATAAAGATGTGTAAACTCAGCCCAAGGCAGAAGAACATGTCGTCAGGCAAGCGTGAGGTTAAGCGAGACGGGAACACAGGCCAGAGGGCAGCGAGAGCTCCTTCCAGGCTGATTTATGACCGGAAAGCGAGAGGACGCAGGATGCTTCGCCCGCCACGATCACAGCTCCTGTCCTCCTGTTGGAATGCTTCCATCCGGCAGGTCCAAACTGACAGATTCATACTGCCCCCCCTCCCCCTCCTCTTTTAACCCACGCCCCTCATCGGGGTTGCTCACAACTACATTTATCATGTTCTCACGTAATAAATCACAGCGGCCAAAGTGGGCCTGATAAGTGCTTGCGTGGCTGTCAAATGACCGCTCCCCTAATCTCCCTGCCAGACAGCCCCCACAGGCCCCCGGACCACCATGAGTGTCCACGGGATCCCTTAACAGGGTACCACCGGGATACATGTGCCTGGCTGCTAATTCAGTTGTTAACATAAACCACTCTCATGCATACTGACAGCCACCTTCAACGCTGAGTTATGAACAGGGAGCCATGAAGCCTTACCTTATGGATTTGTGTTGCCCACAATCTTCCTTACTAATTTCCAACCATAGTTGAGGATGGAGGAAGAACATGCAAATCGCTCTTCCGCCAACTACTGTATCACCCATAACATCATGAAGTGGAGCGAGAGGACCAGTATCGCCGCTGTTGCTGTTGATTGCTTGGCTGTTGTTGTGCCCACTGTTCTCTTGTCCCTCCCCTAGCTGCTCACCGCCTCGATCCTGTTTCTCTCAGTCTACTCTCCCTCTACTCTGTCTCTCCGGGCATTCACACTGCTATTCAAGTGTATTGGCAAATTAGAGTCTTCAATTAATCGGCCCGGTAGTCCAGTGGTTAGCACGTCGGCTTCACAGTGCAGAGGTACCGGGTTCGATTCCAGCTCCGGCCTCCCTGTGTGGAGTTTGCATGTTCTCCCCGGGCCTGCGTGGGTTTTCTCCGGATGCTCCGGTTTCCTCCCACATTCCAAAAACATGCGTGGCAGGCTGATTGAACACTCTAAATTGTCCCGAGTTGTGAGTGTGAGTGCGAATGGTTGTTCGTTTCTGTGTGCCCTGCGATTGGCTGGCAACCGATTCAGGGGTCTTCGCCTATTGCCCGAAGACAGCTGGGGTAGGCTCCAGCACCCCCCGCAACCCTAGTGAGGATCAAGCGGCTCGGAAGATGAATGAATGAATGAATGAATTAATCTTATATGCATTTTTGTGTATGTGGGAGGAAGCCCAACGACCCCAAAAAACCTACGAGGGCACGTGATAACATGTGAACGCCACAACTTGAACCCCAAACCTCAGAACTGCCAGCAAAATTTAAAGGTAGCCTCCCCGACCTCACGTCTCTGACCAAATCCATTCCACTCACGAACATGATTGGGAACCATTCGTAAACAAATGAAATCATTACGAAATATCCATTGAAACAAATATCATGAATCCTAAAAACAATATGTGACTAAAATGAGATTCAAGGCACTCTAGGTTTTCATTGATCAAAACTGTCACATGGAGAAATAACAAAAATGCGACTTTTCATCCAAAAGATACAAAACTAAAATGGCTGCCCAAAACAACACTAGGTTCATGTTGAGGTAAACTGACGTGACACCATATTTATTTATGTCCGTCTGCACACGTTTTATAGCGACGCATTTCATGCCCCTCCACCCTCCGCTTTACTTGTGCGGCCTGGTGTGTACAAATGGGCTTAGAGTGTATCGTGTGGGTTAATCAAACACGCGCCGCACATAAAAGCAGCCAGAGGCAGTGTGAGTATTTACAGTAATAAAAGTTAACAGCGGTCAAACCCTCTGGGATCACATTACTTGTCAGACATGTGGCTGGAGCTCGCTCCCTTGTTGCTTTATGGACGTCGGCCTTAAGGTAAAAGCGAGCTGCAAACGCCGTGTTGTTCCGCACGAAAGATAGGAAAACAAACTTTTTCTCGCTCGCCCCCTGCCTCCCTCCTCTGCTGATGTCACACCCTTAACCTCCAGATGATAAATCTCTCCCACAGAAGCCCCTAAGTGGGAAGACCCCCATTGCTGGAAGAGCCACGTGTGTCCTCTGTGTCACATCCTGTTTGCGTAGTCAGGGCTTCAACTTGTGATCTGTGCGCTCGTAATTCAGCGTGAGACAACACTTCCACGCTCCTTATTTATTTACTTATTTTTACTTTGGAGAGGTGCACTTCTCTGCTATCTCAACTTTTTCCTAAGCCCCACTGCCACCGCCCGCCCTCCCAACCCCAAAGGGCACTTTTTTTTAATGTGAAGAAAAACAAGTCGTCTCTTCATTCACTCAAGAGCAAAAAAAAAAAGAAAAACGATCCCAATTTGAACGAGCACCAAATTACAGAAATGCAAAATACAATCTTGGGGTCTCAGAAAAAGGAAAAGAAA
The DNA here is from genome assembly GCF_025434085.1 of Hippocampus zosterae. NCBI lineage: Eukaryota > Metazoa > Chordata > Actinopteri > Syngnathiformes > Syngnathidae > Hippocampus > Hippocampus zosterae. The sequence goes on along the minus strand of NC_067454.1, from coordinate 8,047,757 downwards.
TGCATTGTTGTTTTATGGTTGTAGAGACTGTCGAAACAATGAGGCCATGAATTGATCTTTGTGAATTTGGTTGATTCCCACCTCCGAATGTGAACATTTGACCTGGGGGGCCTAGAAATCATATTTTCTTCAGTGAATGCTCCCATTCAAAGCAATTAGCAGTCTTGCAATTGCATTTGACAGAATATGTACATTTTAAGGCGGCCCGGTAGTCTAGTGGTTAGCACGTCGGCTTCACAGTGCAGAGGTACCGGGTTCGATTCCAGCTCCAGCCTCCCTGTGTGGAGTTTGCATGTTCTCCCCGGGCCTGTGTGGGTTTTCTCCGGGTCCTCCGGTTTCCTCCCACATTCCAAAAAATATGCATGGCAGGCTGATTGAACACTATAAATTGTCCCGAGGTGTGAGTGTGAGTGCGAATGGTTGTTCGTCTCTGTGTGCCCTGCAATTGGCTGGCAACCGATTCAGGGTGTCCCCCGCCTACTGCCCGGAGATGGCTGGGATGGGCTCCAGCACCCGCCGCGACCCTAGTGAGGATCAAGCGGTTAGGAAGATGAATGAATGAATGTACATTTTAGCATTTTATTGCATGAAATAAATGTTTGATCCCTGACACCTGTGCCTGAATTCTGGCTCCCATAGATTGGCTGGTGCCCACGTGGCACACAGATGTGAACTATCAACCAATTACCAATACTCTTAGTCCCAACTCCTCATATATCCTCCTACTCTCCCATCAATACCGATGAATCGATCAGGAAACTATTACATTCCACGGTCTCCACTTGGCTTAATCTTAATCTTCTCTCGGATAAAGTTAGTCTCTTTACTGTTCTTCCATCGATACCAGTGGATCGATGCTGCAGATATTGTACTCCGCAGTCTCCACGATGATGCAATTTAGGACATTTAGTTTAATTCTTGCAGTGCCTTGTTAAGATTCAAACCTGCGAGCCCCAACCCCTCTTTATCTTTATAGACTGAGTTTTGACCCCATTACAGAAGCATGCGGATGCGTATTTACCGCTGGTGGGAAATATACGGACACAAGCGGGAGCGAGAGAGAGAGAATCCTGATTGATCAACTCCCTATCTGGCTATTTACGATCTGGCTGCGGTGCAGGCAAGCCTCTGCCAGACAGAAAAGCAATTAATCTGCAAACGAGCTGGGGAACAGCCGGCCTGAGCATTGGAGCCTCCTACCAGCACGGCTCTGGAGGAGAGATAAGGCTGCAGACGGCTATTTATTGTACATTTTAATTAAGTGCTTGTTAACGCTAGTTATCTTAACAGTCACAAAATTACGGTTGTAATGCGTTTAGTTGGAGGAAAAATAGAGCCGAGGCTGGAGTGCTTCTATTGAAGCTGGCACGACTCCCCATCGCGGGCGAATTCAGAGGAGGCGGATGCCACAATGATCCAAGCTCAGGTGCTAATGGTTATTTAATATGGCCATCAGTGGTCCTGAGTCCCCCAGCATACGGCGTTCACACAATAGCCTCCAAAACCCTCTTTAACACTTATTTGAGATGACAGGAAAAATGAAACCGTTTGTGCTTTCAATGGAAAAGCAATCATTGCTACATTATACTCTGCTTGCCCTATCATGCTAATGCCAGGTAAAAATGTCACCAAATGTATTTAAAGGGCTTGATGGAGTGTTGCCGTTTGATTCCTGCTGCCTGCCTGATTAATAGAAGAAGGTGAGAAAAAAAAAAAAAAACAACCTTCAATTTGTATGTAAATGCAACCTGGGCTCTCATATCATCTGCACACCTGCACCTGGAGGAAAATAATAAACTCAAGTTTAATGCGGCAATTATGAGCGTTTATGGGAATTGTGGGAAGGAGGGGAGGGGGCGAAGTGTCACCGCGCTGTTGGAGTGACCTCATGCACAAACAAGACCCACAAACATTCTTAACTTAGGCCATTAGTGGGGATAAATTGAAACCGTGATTGTTTGAGTGTTTTCGGTACTATAAGACAACACTTAAGAACAGCAGTTGCCACAAAGAGAATATCTACAGTATATATATACGTAGCAGTATATATCCCTCCATCCGTCCATCCATCCATTTTCTGATCCGCTTGTCATCACAAGGGTCGAAGGGCATGCTGGAGCCTATCTCAGCTGTCTTCGAGCACTAAGCAGCTACAGTTTCCAGATTCCCACCATTACCACCCAAGAAACCAACGCAAACAAACAAAAAAAGAAAGATTTCAGTAGACATTGGTCAAATGTGAGCCATACTGTACAGAAACGTTTGGACTACCTGGTCCAAAAGAATGACACTTCAAGATTTTGATTTGTGTACATTTTGGGACACTTTACGAAAAGTCCTCATCGCATTTCAGAGAGAAAGATTGACATTTGAGGTATTTTTATTGCTGTTGCATGTCAAAGAGGGTCAAATGTATAAGTGAAGCCATGCGTCTCCTTCAAAATTCCACTTCAGTTGAAACACCTCACAAAAGGAATCCACGCGTTAGACCTTAAAAATGGTGTATAAAACGGTATAGGCACACTTTCAAGTAAATCAGAGTTGAATACAAGTTCTTAACCAGGTTTACGAGGCCCGGCTTTCAAAGCACCGCGGTGTCATAGATGGCATACGATAAAAAACACAAACGAGGGCATACGACGGAGTGACAAAGGCCCTTGCGGAGCAGACAGAAGAAAGTGACGACAGCGATTTGGACGATTATCAAAAACTTTTTTTTTTGCGGCGGGTATTATACGGCCAAGTGGACTGGAGCGCCGCGGTAAGATAATCGTTATCTGTCGAGATGATCTACTCGGGCATGATAATAGCGCTACAGCGGTGTGACTGCGATAGAGCTCAAGATGTGGGCTCTCCTCTCTAAAGGAGCAGAAGAAGAAAAAAATCCCCAGCTGCCTAATGGCTTTAGACAGCAGCCATTCGGCGCCGCTAATCTTCCGTCTCTGTGAAAATAACTTTTTGTGCCGTCTGAAGATTGGATTTTACAGATCACAACGGCACGGTAATGCATTCACTCAGCTGTACTTCTCATGAGAAACGTATCGTGATCTCTAATAATATTCTGTATATGGCGGCAGCCAAGCGCTGCCTTTAAATGCGACGGCGTATTAATATTAATATTTATGGACTGTGGAGGAACGGCAGGCGTCTGAGGGGTACGGGCAGAACAAACTTCCATTAATTCCTATGGAGGGGAAAGTCCAAATTAATTCCTATTCACATTTTAATGCCTTTATGCTAATGCGGGCACCCGGGGAAAGGGACGGCCTCACAGGAGGAAGAGGGTTAAAGTTGACTGCCGCACCTGAAAAAATGTCATTCAGCCCTGGGAAATATGGCCGTACGGGAAGGTTACGATTAACTGAACACACACACGGTCGGTTACAATTTGCATTTCTATCCGTGAGCTCCTGAACTTGACCGGATTGGTCAGGAAGGATCACTGTTTATTTAAAATATTTACACCCTTCTCACATAGAATGATGAGAATACTGACGTGAAATTGCACAAATCCATTTTGTCGACCATTTGGCTGATGCACTGGGTGCTTGCCAAAGAACGTTGACCAACCAGCAACATTTCCAGCAAAGGAGGAGCTTTCAAGTAGCTTTCACCTTAAAATGAAAATGGTTGCAAACGGCCACGGAATTTCACATTTCCTCTGCATGGTTCGGCTCGGCTTGTATCTTTTTGTGGTGGCCGGTTTTCCCTGTCAACTCGCACTCAGATTGTGAGAAACTGTGAAAACCATGATGCATTCGACACATCAGCCGTAACAAGAAACGCGAGCAAAACCCATACTGTCGTGGACAACACAAGTGGGTTTCCTGTGTTTATTTCCCAGCATGTGACTGTGAGTCGGCAAATTTTATTTTAGATGAGACTAAGGGCCGTCGCAGCAAACTGAAGACTATGGAGTATAATACCTGGATAAGAGCTGCATAAGAGCTGCATACCAGCTCCCAGATCAGCATATGTTTGTTATTTCTTACATCATGTTTGCAATAATGTAATTTAGGTTAATTTAAGATTTTAATTAGGGTTAGAACCTTAGGGCTTTATTTAGGAAATTATTTTATAAGCGCATAAATGTGGGCATGGCCTATCTCTAGTGCCGAGGCAGGTTAGACCCGATGTTGGTAATTTTACAGACAAGAACAGGCCAGCAGTTCTGCGAGAGGGAGTGCTGCGGGAGTGGTCACAGCCGACCTCAATCATGGCCCGTCTTAGCAGTTCCTTTCATTCCCTTTCAACATGATTGTAGGATGATTTAAAAATATATTACAATGATTGAGGCGCCAGGTGAGATGCACCGTGATCACCGTTTTACGAATGAAATACATCCGACATGAATCAAATGTTTGTGGAGCTCAGGATCAGCTTGCGCCCCGATCACGATCAACAAAATCACGTGAGACCAGCTGCGCCAGTATTTAGATGTGGTCTGAGCAGACAGTTTCCATCTTTACTTTCTGCCACCAAATTGTCACCAAATTGCCCAGATTAGAAGAAACCAACCTGTCAAATTGGCAAACATGCAAACCAGGGATTGTTGAATTACAAATGTGAACTTCATTGATTATTATTTATTTAAATACATGTTAGCTTCAGTGAAGACTGAATCATCTCTTTTCATTTTCAAAATAATTTCCCTTTCGGTTCGTTGACCGTAAATGCAGAGCTGCACAAAACAAATTGACGGCCAAACATTTATTATCAATCGATTTGTGCAGACAAAATAAAGAGCTCTGACTTTAAAATGCAACCAAATAAGACTTGAAATGTCCTTTAGGGTGGACGCCGTAGCCCTCAGTAACCTTGTTGTGTTCTCACCTGTGCACAAATAACATCTAAGCCTTGTCGCTGAAACAATTTCTGGAGCAAATTCACATTAATGGCTCAAAGCACCCCGACAGCCTCCATTCCAGAGGAAACGGGCCAAGTCGATCCATTCTGATTTGTGCGGACTGGTTAGTGAGGTAAACACAAATAGATTACTCCGGTACACAATCGTAGCCCCGCGCTCGGCATTCCAGCTGTTATCATTACGTATTGACTCGGAAGAAGTGCGCACGCATCCTCTACATAGGTCGTCATCAGTACATGTCGCTGTTGTGACACCTGGGGAGGCGGGGGTGAGGGGTAATAGTCATTAATTGCATTCATTTGGGCAGCGGGTCAAGGTGTAACGCAGGTGTTTGGGACAGAATATGATCATTCCCATCAAAAGAATGGAGAGAAAAAAAAGGAATGATATTGCACATCACAGTTGTCCATTTTTTCTGCTTCTATTGCACATTAGTGGGTAATTGGGGCTGGACCAAAAAGAGGGGAAAAAAGGGGCGTCGTCATCATCATTATTCTCTCCCCCTCCTCCATTTCCTCCATTCATAGTGAAGATGGAGTGCTCTCATCAGTGCTGACGGGACAAATGTAAGAGATAGCAGCAGGAAGGCCGATCAGCACGGCCATTTAACGTCACATTAAACAAACAAAAGGCGACAGTAGCCAAATCTCATTATCTCCCAAGAAATGAGACATATGAGGACATTATTCCATCATGTAGCTTAATATCTCAACACTGAGTCGCTTCTGTGAGCATTGTACATTTTTGGGCCATTTGCTGTGAAAACATGTGCAAACCTTGGGGGAAGAAAAAAAAGTGTAAGAAGAACAGTGTACTTTTCGCACTTATTTTGTTGGTGTGGACTTTTCAGCTTGGCTCGAACATAAAACAGCAGATGTGACAGGACCGTTGTTTGGTCAGGGTGATGCAGAGAAGGTCACGTCATTCGCGGTGAAATGATCACATTGGAAAAAAAATCTATTCAAGGAAACATATAATGCTTCTAATTACAATCTGAAGCAGTTTGCAGGTGGCTTTGGAAAATGTTTCATGACATGGATTTGTCAAAAATCAAGAATTACTCAGTAGCAGTGATTCCCAACCACTTTCATCAGTGCTGTGGCAAATAATCCAGTTTCACTTTATTGGTTAAAAGTATTCATTCATTTCCTAAAAATAATTCATTTTTGTTCTCCTATTTATGCCAGCAACGTTTACTGACAAGGAGAGAGAGCATTTTGGCATGTATGATTAACCAGTCATGGCTTCCTAAGAATCTATATAAAAATAAATAAATAAAATAAAATAAACAGGCTCATCTACAGTATAATCGAGTAAATGTCACATCATCAATGCGTAGACGTGAGATTTTTCTAATACAAAGTATGTGGCTTGTTTAAAGACTGGTAAACACTTTTGTCACGGATCCCCGAATGTGACATGTGCTGCAGACACATTGCAAAACACAGATACTATACCGTTTCCACACTTTTGAGTATGCGTCGCTTAAAAGATGCTCAAATCAAACCATAAAATTTGTACTGATGTTCTATTTTTGTCTGACGTGTTATTCAAAATCCTCAAAAAATTATTAGTCCGAATCAAATGTTAGTCTAACTCACTCGGTGCAAGTGCAACTCAGCCATGTCTACCATCTTTTGGTGACTGATGATATTACAACTTAATGCTACACAGTGGACCAGACTATTTGTTGGGGATAGGGACTTTGCAAAAATATGCGTTTAACTGACGTCCATTGATATGTATTGGGGAAAAAACTACTTTTTAATTTTTATTATTAACAAAAATATTTGGTGCAAAGTGTTCAAAAACAGGATTAAAAAAAAGGCCTTCCCACTAATATCTCTCCCCTAGTAGATGGCTCCCCCAACTGCAGTTGCATGAATTAATGCCCCCCAGCCATGATGAGCAGAAATATGACCCACAAAATGTGTTTGTACAAATAAAGGCCTCCCCATTTAAAAGACCCTCACCCCAAACAGACGCCTCCCCCATCTGCGGTAATGTTAAAAAAAAAAAAAAAAAAACGCTCCCGGCTGCTCCGTGCTGAAATACAGTAACCTTGTTCTACCCTTCAAATTTGAGTTTCTACTCCCCTGCTGTTGCTGTTCATCTGTATTTACCCCCTGAGACTTACACACACTCGCTTTTTCTTCTGATGAAAAGTACAAAAGAGCCATCTCGGAGTTGCAAGTGTGTGTGTGCGCGTGTGTGCGTGTGTGTGTGTGTGTGTGTGTGTGTGTGTGTGTGTGTGTGTGTGTGTGTGTGTGTGTGTGTGTGTGTGTGTGTGTGTGTGTCCTGCATGGGCATGGGAGGAGCGGAGACACCGGGAGCAAACATCCTCAATCTGTCCTAATAAGCACGGTCTGCATACAAAGCGCAGACTTCAAATATAACAACTAAGCTACATTCCCTCATAAAATGGGGGTAGGAAAAAAAAAAGAGTTTGCCATGGCTGTGATGATTTACCCACTAACATGTGCCCTCCACAAACAACCACTCGTGCCAGCGCACGGGTGTGTTTGTGTGTGCCTGCCTGACAAAAATACACAGCAGCAGCTGTGGGCCTCATGTTTGAAGGCCTGCTGCTCAACGTGGAGGTACACTGCGACTTGGAGGACGTGTAACCGATGATGGAGGGCGGGTCTCGACTTGTGCGCACAGGTGTCGGTGTGTTTATCATCATCTCCAGAACACATTTGTTTTTTTTTTACCCAGAGAGCGGTTCGCTGTCATCGACTGACATCAGACTGAGGAGTTCATTACGGCGATGGTAGCTTGAAGTTCTGTTGTCCCTGAAGTAATCGAATTTGTTCAACTAAAACGGCTGTGGAAAAATATCACTCTGATATCCCCCACTCGCTTTGTCTGAATGTGCCCGGAAATTAGCTGGAAACCAGTCCAGGGTCGAACCACTTCTGGAATCCAAAGTTGCAGTTGAAATTAATAGTAGACTTGAAACTCACCTGCAACTCTGATCCATATTTAGCTGACATCTATGGAAGTGCATTGGAGTAACAAAAAAACAAACAAAAAAATATATATACAATTGGTGCAGAGTTGCAAGTATTCAAGGGTTCACTGTGGTAGAGACATATATTTATAATTTCCCTCTGAATTGAGAGTCCACTCAGAGCGTGGTTATTTTTTTGCCCATCCCTCGTTAGACAGATTATAAGAACAGCTCACTTTTTTAATTATGCGATATAGGCTGCACGTCGGTCATCTTAACACTGATAAATGTTGCTCTAGCAAGATCCACCGCCCTCTTCGACGCCTTCCCGCCACGTGAAGCACGCTTACCCATTCCAGGATACAAGAGTCAGACATACCAGAGCCTGCTGGCCGCAATTCCGAGAAGACAAATGGCACGGGCAAATCGATAACCGCACACAACGTGGCCCATTTTGCAAACGGATAAATTTGCTTTTGCATCGTTTGTGTGGAGTGATTGGGCGACCTGCTCGCTTCCCATCCGAACATCCTCCCTCTCCCTCCCCGGGCACGCCGTTATTTATAACACTTGGGCCCTGGTGCTCCTGTGTGCTTTGATGTTTAATTCAAGGACCCGCGTGGGCGTGTTGGGAACTCACCAGGACTCCGGAGCTCAGGAACTCTTGATTTCCTACAAATATGCCTGGTGTTGCGCACACGTTTCTCTTGTCAGTGGGAGTTGTGGCTCCATGTGCGTGGGAGTAGCCTTCTATTGCTCGTACCTAGGTTTCGAGCGCTGGACAATGCACCATTATATGCCGCAGTCTCCGCTTTGCTGCGGTGCGAGTTTGGATCTCCCATCCAATCAAATTTGTACTCACAGGAGACTCCTCGTTGTCATCTATTGTTAATATTTATGCAGTGTTCTGATTGCTGGGCTTCGCGTTGGGATAATAATAATAATAATAATAATAATACATAGGGCAAATTCATACTCCACAGTTTCAGTTTTAGTACAGCTCTGCCCAGAGTCTCCTATCGGATATATTGCGTTAAATAATGCCTTATCACACAGTCTCCACCTTGCTGCAGCGCTGCCCTCTGTTAAAATAACATTAAACACTGAAGACCCTTGTTCTCCTTTATTGTTTGCATGTCATGTTTAGAAAGCTGTGCTTAATTTGCGCACACTGTACCACTACAGTACAACCATGCAGCCTCCTCTTTGCAGCTACAGCCTTAACTGGTCCATCAAACAGAATTAGTAAATACAGGTGATCCCCATTCTCGTTTAGTGTGTCATGCTGTGATTGCTGTGCCTTATAAAGCGTGATATAAATCAGCATGGGCGGCCTGGTAGTCCAGTGGTTAGCACGTCGGCTTCACAGTGCAGAGGTACCGGGTTCGATTCCAGCTCCGACCTCCCTGTGTGGAGTTTGCATGGTCTCCCCGGGCCTGCGTGGGTTTTCTCCGGGTGCTCCGGTTTCCTCCCACATTCCAAAAACATGCATGGCAGGCTGATTGGACGCTCTAAATTGTCCCTAGGTGTGAGTGTGAGTGCGGATGGTTGTTTGTTTCTGTGTGCCCTGCGATTGGCTTGCAGCCGATTCAGAGTGTCCCCCACCTACTGCCCGAAGACAGCCGGGAAAGGCTTCAGCACCCCCCGCGACCCTAGTGAGGATCAAGCGGCTCGGAAGATGAATGAATGAATGTATATCTTCACTTTCCACTGTTATACTCCCTCGTCTCCACTTTGCAATAACTGTAGCACACATATTTGTATTTTTTGCAAACCGTCTCTTATGGTACATCAGGCCCAGTGGTGGGTATAACCTGGACATTGCCTGCCCTGTCGTCCACCAGCAGTGCTTTAATGTGAGGCATTTAGTATCCTCAGTCTGGCGACTTCTTCTACCTATATCTCCCCTTTTCACTCTCTCTTTCTCCTCAGCCAGCTCGCTAAGATTCATTCCCCACTCCAAAGCGAGGGTCGAGGTGTTTGCAATTTATGGTTGAATAAGACTTACATAAGTCTTGCAGGTGTGCTTTACATCCCTCCACCCCTGTCCCCCGCCCAAGCCCATTTGGAGAATTTATGGAAGGTCTTTTGGGTTGCTGGCTGATTTAGACGTCGGTTTTCCTGTGAGCTAAACCCGACAGAAGGCTCCCCTAGATGTCTGGCCCGGTCGGCCACATGTTTGTCAGATGGAGTCGAGAATGTGTCGACCAAAAGGAGAAAAAAAATGCATTCATGAAAATACAGGTGCAGGATATATTGTTCATAAAGTCAGGTAATGGTGCTTTTGGTGTTGGCCACCTTGTTAATGTCCGTGCTGAGATACAAATCAGACTGACATATCGGCCAAGGTTGGTGGGGTGTGGGAGGGAGTCCCTCTGGATATGGAGAGCAACGATTTTTTAAAATCAGAATGGATATCAAAAAGCCCACCTTCAATTCTGATACACGCGGCCATTGTTAGGCAGAGGAGAATGGCTTTGGCCATCTTGGATGGCCCTGCTAACCCCTGCCATTGTCACGACACTGTAGCTGCACAAAAGCTACCGAAAAGCGCCATGACAAGAGGCCTGAATGGTAATAAGTTTGGCCAAATAAATGTCATTGTGATGAAGCCAAGCCCTGCTGTTTAGTTCTTATAAGTTCAATAAACTGCTAAAAAGGTTCATTGGGAACAGTGGCTCTCCTTCTCCATGTGCAAGGGCATTACTCTCGGTATATATAGAGTAAAAACCGACAAAAATATACCCTATAAACTGCACAATCCCGCACAAAAATGTCTGATGTAATTGACCTGCAAAGTAGGAGGAGCCAGCAATGTATTGTGACTTTGGACTTGGTTTGGAGGAGGCAATATGAAGGCATCAATAATACAAAAGGCCATTTAACAGTAAACGGCTAAAGTACACAAAGGCAAGCGATCCCTTGGCAACCAGGGAAGTGGCTGGCAGGTTGACATGTGCTATGCCAGCATCTCCACTGGGTGAGTGTCTGTCACGGTCCAAGTCTGTCCCGCTTGATGAGCGAGCGGAAAGACACACACACACACACATACAGGACCAATCGACCCAGTCGCATTCTGCCACCAACCCCACAGAGGGATGGAGTCACCATTATCATGCAACAATGCAAAAAAGAAAAAAAAAGCCCATTACCATCTTCTAAATATGCATGAATAAAAAAAACCTGAATAACCATGGCCAGTTGTCACCTGAAGACTGGCCTTTTACTGTCCAATAAGCAAACATATCCGTCTCCCGGACTCATAGGCCTCATAAAGACGGGAACGTCTTCCTGCTTTTCCCTGGAGCACTGCAAAGAAAGGGAATTTTGAAATGCTAAGTAAGGGAAACGCGAGGAAGTGTCGAGAGGCGGGAGGGGTGAATCAGTCATGCTGAGTGACATTTCTCAAATCTGCGCATCTTATCCACGTCCAGATATTCCGACGCGACTGTCATAGGATGTGACACGACAACCCCACCCCCATCGCGTGACGCCGTTTGTGTGACGCTTAGCAGACAACGCGCGTCGTGCCCGCTTCCTGTTTAATGGTGCTCTTTAAGGAATGGGAGGAAGGGAGAGGGGGCGGAGTGAAAACACAGACGAAGCAAATACGGACCCACCTGTGGAAGACATATGTGTTAGCCGAAAAGATCAAACGCACTTTGACGACATTGATGTAAGGCACATGTTGTTAAACACTTTCATTAATGGCGGCAACACGTGTTGGTAACACTTGACCACGGCTGGTTGTGATCATAAGGGCCACGCTGACAAGAAAA